>NC_080539.1:32298316-32936048 GCF_028640845.1 Ahaetulla prasina
CCTCCCGGCCCCAGCCCTGGCTCCATGCCCAGACAGGCTGAAGAGGAGGAAGTATCTCCAGCCCCCAGCTCTGGCTCCATGCCCAGGCAAACGGAGCAACTAGACCCCTCCCCCTCCTCCACAGCATGTGAGCCTGAGGGAGGTCAATTGCCAACAGCTGCAGACTGGAGTGACGGAGGCAACAGAAGGAAGGGAGGGGCAGGCCTGGATAAGTGCTGAGTCATGGAGCCACACCCCATGGCCTATATAAAGGACCTGCTTTCTGGCATTCTCTGAGTCAGGCAAAGTCTAAACATATCTTGCTGAAGTCACTTTCTGGTCTCCTGCCTGCCCTGAGGACTTTGCTAGGACTTTGGCAGAGCTGCAGAGGCACGCCTGATTCGGATTTCCCTGACCCGGCCGTCAGCGGAGGAGTGAGACACGACACCTTCCCCCTCACTGTCCAAGTCACTTTCTGGCAGCAGGCCCGGCTCCGAGTCACTTTCTGGCAGTAGGCCCCGCTCCAAGGCACTTTCAGGCATGGGGCCAGGTTCGGGGGCGGGAGCCACAACAGTTTCACTGCCACCTACAATTAGCTGCATGAAAGTCATCCTTTTAGAAAGCATGAGAAATGTCAAGTGAACTACTCGAAGATTACTTTGGAACTGAAAAGCTACAAATAAAGAAGAATTAATGGGGTAGATTAACATCAGATTGGAAATCAATATTCGTTTTAATAGCAGCCACCAGAATTTGTATTTATTAGCCCTACCGCAAGCTTTGTTCATCAAACCCATTTAGCTCAGATTTATTGGCAACAGCTTTGTCTGACCCTTCACTTCAGGGACAATGTAAAATTTGTTCTATGCTTCTTACCAATACTACTGTAGGATTTCAGACAAATTTCTGAGCTCTATCTGGTGATGCTGGTAGCCAAACCTGTGACCTTCCTCATCCAGAGGCTGTCCTCCACCACAGATACCAGTGGGAAACCCATCTCGAAGAGACTGGGGTGTCTACACAGTGCTTGTTTTGGGAATCAGCAGAATAATTGTCAGCTTTCAAACAAAAGAGCTACTGAAAGCATTTAAGAAAGCTAAAAATGTCAAATTATCTCAATAAACTGTTCGACCTTCAAAGGGGAATTGAAAATATAACTGATTCCAGCCTCACAGCCACCGCAATGCATATTTACGTGATGCTTTTGCGCAAGTGAATATATTGATGTATACGCATCGACAGATGAGAGTTGATGTGGCTATTTGCTAAGAAAGCATATGGGTTTGCACATTTCACAACTCAATATTACTTTAATTCAAACATAAGTACTTTACAATTTCCATAATTTTAAGAATTCATAGTCTGCTATTCCCGTCATCATTTCTGGTGATGACTGCTGGATTGGCTAGATGATAGCAGCAGCAGCAGCATGTGGAAAAGAGTTAAATGTAACACTGCCTCCCAAATCAATAGATTATAAACAGAATAACAGCATTGGAAGGGACCTTGGCGGTCTTCTAATCCAACTCCCTGATCAAAGAGGAGACCCTATATCATTCCAGACAAGTGGCTGTCCGGTCTCTTCTTAAGAGCCTCCAGTGATGGAGCACTCACAACTTCCAGTCCACTGATTAATTGTTCTCACTGTCAGGAAATTTCTCCTTAGTTCTAGGTAGGATCTCTCTTTAATGACCTTCCACCTATTATTTCTTGTCCTGCCCCTCAGGTGCTTTGGACAATAAGTTAACTCCGTCTTCTCTGTGACAGCTCCTCAAATACTACAAGACAGCTATCAGGTCACACCTAATCCTTCTCATCAATATGCTAGACATACCTAATTCCCTTAACCATTCAGCCTACGATTTAGTCTCCAGGCCCCTTATTATGATTGCTGCTAAATATACCAAATCTGGTATATGTATATGTATGTATGTATGTATATCCTGGGCAATCCTGTCTATCGTCCTTCCCATCAAATTTTTCCCTCTTCACTCCTCTTCCTGCCCACAACTAAGAAAATGTCAAAGACATGAGACAAACAGACTAGCACTGAAGGCAGAACTGTTATTATTCATGAGGGCCATTTGATGGCAGCATAATATCAGCCAATTGAAGAAAGCCATTCCTCATGGATTAAACTAAGATTTGCACACAGACAGAAAGAAAAGATATTTGCCAGCATTCCTTGGAGGAGAACAGGCTGGGCATCGTCCTTTAAGTTTGCGTCGCTACTGAAGGGAGTACAACATTTCAGCAGCAGTTAAAAGTGGAAAGCATCATCATATTGTTTGTGCAGTGTGATTCCAGAAAGTACAGATTACAGATTAACAGAGTTGGAAGGGACCTTGAAGGTCATCTAGTCCAACCCCCCGCCCAAGCGGGAGCCACTACACCATTTCTGACAAATGAAAGTCCAATCTCTTCTTGAAAGCCTCCCGTGATGAAGCACCCACAACTTCCAAAGGC
This sequence comes from Ahaetulla prasina, assembly GCF_028640845.1. NCBI lineage: Eukaryota > Metazoa > Chordata > Lepidosauria > Squamata > Colubridae > Ahaetulla > Ahaetulla prasina. The sequence goes on from NC_080539.1 coordinate 32,300,762, forward strand.
AAGCTGTTCCATTGGTTGATTGTTCTCACTGTCGGAAATTTTCTCCTTATTTCTAGGTTGAATCTCTCCTTGGTCAGTTACCATCCATTATTCCTTGTCTGGCCTTCAGGTGCCTTGGAAAATAGCTTGACTCCTCCCTCTCTGTGGCAGCCCCTCAAATATTGGAACACTACTATCATGTCTCCCCTGGTCCTTCTCTTCACTAGACTAGCCATGCCCAGTTCCTGTAACTGTTCTTCATATGTTTTAGTCTCCAGTCCCCTAATCATCCTGGTTGCTCTTCTCTGCACTTTTTTTAGAGTCTCAACATCTTTTTTATAGTGTGGTAACCAAAACTGGATGTTGTAATCTAGGTGTGGTCTTACTAAGGCTTTATAGAGTGGTATTAGTACCTCCCTTGATTTTGATTGTATCCCTTAAGATCCAAATCTGCCATGTTTTCAAGAACAAACCCAAAACGCAGTACAAGTTTGGAACTGCAGAGGCCACAAATTTTGCTCAAGGCCATCTATGAATCAGGAGAGATCATATCTGGATAAAGTATGGTTTGTTGGAGCAAACCCAGATTCATCTAACTTAACAGCCTATTTCCACCAGAAGACAGGGACTTCTGGTAAGCGGGACAAGAAGGAAACAACTGAGATATAAAGGTAGCACGCCTCACCCAAAATGTCTTACATTTTGACAAAATATTTCACTGGATTAAAAAAAAAAAACCATGAGGATGAAACAAATGCCCTGCCTAATGGTATCCTAAGTCTCATGAGTTACTAATAGCAAATTGCACTACATATTGGAAAACTACTGAGCTGGAATGTATTAAGATTGAGCATCTTTTTACTTGGAATAAACAAATGATTGTTCTTATGATATTGTACAAGTAGAATGACTGTTAGTTTTTTGAATGACAATTATTACTCTCTGCATCTTCTGCATTTCATTTCTCTTAGAACTTACTGTTTTGTATCATTCCATCACTCTCTCTAATATAGCAATAACAATAGCACTTAGACTTTGCTTTACAGCCTCTCTAAGTGGGTTACAGAATCAGTCTCTTGCCCCCAACAATCTGAGTCCCCATTTTACCCACCTCAGAAGGATGAAAGGCTAAGTCAACCTTGAGCCTGTGAGATTCAAACTGCCAAATTGCAGGCAGCCGGCACTCAGCAGAAGTAGTCCACTGTACTGCATTCTAACCACTGTGCCACCGTGAATCTTATCATTTATTATATCATTTATTGAGGTGTATAGCTGGTGGAGATATATGTATATTACTGAAATGATAGTACCTGCATGACTCTGCATGACTGCAGGATGGGTATAGCTTATAGATATGTTGATATTTGAGATGCATTGCTATTCTATTAAGAATGCAAGGATGGTTGATGTTTTTGGAATTATTCATGGTTGAAAGTCTTCTTCCTCTTAGTAGCTAACATTTGTTTTTATTTATTTATTCATTTGTTTTCATTTGTTTCAGGATGGAGATGTAAATATTCATAAGAATTATAAATTGACAATGGCAACAGCATCTAAGGAAAACCTATATAAAATGTTTTATAGATGGCACATGCCACCAGAAAGACTAGCAAAAATGTTTAAAGATAAATCAGCTAAATGTTGGAAATGCTCGAATTTGCCGGGTCATATTATCATATGTGGTGGACATGTAGAGAAGCAAAAAAATATTGGTTTAGAATACAGACATCGTTAAAGGAAATGCTACACAAATCCATAGAATTAAAGCCAGAAATTTTCTTATTGGGTATTTTGCCAGAAAGATATAGCAAAGAAGAAATGTATTTAATTATCCATGTAATAACAGCAGCAAGACTTGTATTTGCACAAAACTGGAAGTTAGAGAGAATCCCATCAGAAGGTGAAGTAATAAAAAAGATCTTAGATTGTGCGGAAATGAATAGATTAACTTTAAGAATAAAATATAAAGAGGAATCAGTGTATTTCAAGACATGGGAAAGATTTTATGTATGGTTAGAAAAGAGACAGAAATAAAAGTCAATAAATAGATAAACAATGTTAATAAATGGCAAAGAAATGAGAAAAATAGTAATTAAGAAATAGAAACCCAGATATCGCCAAAAAGATGGAAAAGGGGGAGGGGGGATGAAGAAGAGAAGGTTATAGATATAAATGTACAACCACGAAATGATGGGTTGGGTAAAATAGAAAAGAAATTAAAAAGAAAGTATATATTATCAGAAGATTGGAATTGCTCGGATACCAAACAAGGGAAATAATATACAATAAGGAAGAAAGAAAGAAGAGAGGAATAGAAGGTAAAATAGAGGAGGTGAAGGAGAGAGAGGGATGGAAGGAAGGAGAAGGAGAGGAAGATTAGTTAGGGGATAAGAGAAGGAGAGGAGGAGGAACAAGAAAGAAGAGAGGAATAGAAGGTAAGATAGAGGAGGTGAAGGAGAGAGAGGATGGAAGGAAGGAGAAGGAGGAGGAAGAAGGTAGGAAAGGAGAAGGAGGAGAAGGAGGAGAAGGAGGGAGGAACAAGAAAGAAGAAGGAGGGAGGAACAAGAAAAGAAGAAGAAGGTTTGTTGTAAAACGAAGGGAAAGAAAGGGTAGAAGAGCAACTCCAAAGGTAATTAAAAAGTTTTATTTGTGTGCTTTCTTTAGAGAAAATATGTATGATTATCTATGAATAAGAAAATGTACATTTATAATATGTGTATCAGAAAAATTTTAAAAAATTAAAAAACCTTTTTTAAAAAAAAAGTATTCATAAGATTGTACAAAATGAAGATCTATCTTATGACTGAAAGATATAGAGCTTGTCATAACAAAATGGTGGATGGGTGTGTATGTTCTGTCTTTTTTGTTTTTTGCTCACCTTTCAGTGGCTTACTTGGACATGATCCACTCACATCAAAATTAACAAATAAATTTACAGTAAAAATTAGCAGTAAATATGACACCATCACGCTGTCTCACACACAGACAATGTAGAGAAAAACAGAGATGATCTTAGAGAAGGTACGTTGATAACCAACCAGGAATGAGAAGTAAGTTTAGCCCAGGGAAACAAAAAAAAATGAAAAAGAAACTTAAAATTGCATAGTCTCTTTTTGATGTAGGAGAGAGGGAAAGGAAGCCTGACAAGCTTTCAAAATTCTGTTATTATAATCTATATCAATAAAAGAGAGTTCTAGTATTTCTTGTGCTGTTTCTTGATCCACTAACCTCAAATTACTAAACATGTACATTTATGTTTGAGCATGTGTGTGTGGTTACACATATAGTTAGGATATCTCTGCCCTGATAAACTCTGCCTCTTAACTCCCACAGTCTGACAGGAAAAGTTGGCTTAACTTCAGTTTAAGAAAATGAACGTCTGTGTAGTTATTTTTCTACATAGGATGCTGCCAATGCGCCTGTATATCATTTGCATTTCTAACATCCTCTCAAATTGTACACAAGAAGATAGATGAGTGCCAAGGACATGTACCGGAAAGCTATGCTTTCCACAAAAACAATCTTCTCTTTATCCCTAAAAGTTGAGGTGCAAAAAGCCACATGTGGGAAAAATGAGAAGGAGGAGAAGGAGAAGGAGAAGACAGCAGTCATGATCCTGTGATGGAAATTCCACTCCGTTTTATGTGCATTGTGCAACACATCACATTCCCCAGGGGAATTCTGGAAGTTGAAGTCCATAAGTCTTAAAGTTTCCAAGGTTGAACATCCCTACATTAAACAGTAATAGGGTTTTGATCACATGTCATGACCGCCATCTTGATTTTTTGCTTCTCCTTATGGATGCTCATGGAAATGGAAAAGTCTCTCTCTTCCCTGAAATTCAGATTTGCTATTGATCTTCATTCATGTGACAAGGGGAAAGTCCCTCAAAACCAACCAATTCCAAATGAAGTTCGGAGCTCTCTGGGAGCCAACTTTTGAAATTAAGTTAGAAGAAAAAGAGGTCTAACCTGTTCCTTGAAATTCTCTGTCTCCCCTTGATATCACTTTACTCTGCAGCAGGTTAGTCTCAGAGCAGTTGGCAACCACTCCAAAAATCTATTCAGGCAATGTTCTTATAATATTTATAATCTAATTACAGAATTAATTAATTCTCTGGGTTATGTTTTATATATATGTATGATTACAAAGTCACAAAATGACCGTGATTCACATCGTACATTAAGCCCCAAAAGAAATTTTAGCGAAGGTCAAGAGAACCAAATTTAGCATCTGATGTTAATGCAGCCATTACATTTTGTAGATGTTGGTCCAATGTGCTCAGTGGGAACATTCAGTTTCAAGGAGCATCCATTTGGATATAGAACAGGCAGGATCTCAGAGTTACCATTAACAGAGATAAGTTGTCTCCAAATTTGTTCCCATAGGTAAAAAATATATAACAACCTTACCTCCATTTCCCAGAGTGTATTATGATTCTGGACTAGGTTTCATTCAGCCCCTTTATTTCATGACATTTGTGTGTTCTTTTGCATTAGTCCTTTCTATGTTAGGTTTTAAGGGAGATTTTTTTTTTAGTGCAATGTCGAGATTTCTTTACATTTGTATTTCTCACTGTCCCAATTCAGCCAGACGTACAATCCCATCACCTACTTGTTATACAGCACAATATCCGGGATCCAAATCATCTCAGAAGGTACTCGAATAGAAGTAACGTTGTCAAAATCTGTTGGATTCCACTGAAGCTTGTAGTCATTCCATTCCTGATGGTAAGGAAGAAGTCTTTGTTCATTTCTTTCTAACAGGATGATGTGATTATTTACAAGGGCACAACAAAGATTATTTATTTGTTTATTTGTTTATTTACCAGACTTATATGGCCACCCATCTCATACAATGACTCTAAGCGGCTCACAACAATTCATAAAATGAATTGTTAATTACAATTTTTAATTGTAATTAAAAAGAAAGATATTGTTCTTCCCATGCACTAGATCAAGCATCCTCATAGCTCAACCACGGTCCTAGATCAATACTTGGGCAAGAATCAGGCCTTCACAGCCTTCCAGAAGGTTAAAAGAGTAGGAATGCCTCTAATCCATGGGTGAAATCCAGCAGGTTCTGGAGAACCGGTAGCGGAAATTTTGAGTAGTTCAGAGAACCAGCAAATACCACCTTTGGTTGGCCCTGGAGTGGGGAGGGAATAGGTGCAGTATTCTTTCCCCGGAGTGGGGTGGGAATGGAGATTTTGCAGTATCCTTTCACTGACATGCCCATCAAGCCATGCCCACCAAGCCATGCTGACAGAACTGGTAGTAAAAAAAATTGAATTTCATCACTGCTCTAATCTCAGGTAAGACCTGTTCAAAAGGGCTGGTGTGGCACATCTCACTGGTCCCACTGGAGGGCCATAAGAAAGAATGGGGACCTGGAGCACACCCATCTTATCTTATCTAATCTAGTAATACAGGTAGATACCCTCAAGAGAGGCAGTCCTGCAAATAACCTGGCCCTGTGCCATGTGGATCTTTGAAGTGTAACCAAAACTTTGAATTGCACCAGAAAACAATTGGAAACCAGTGCAGCTTGTGCAGTAGTGGTGCTACTTGGGTGAGCTTCAGGAAATCCAAATTGTGCATGTTGCTGCATTCTGGACCAATTCCAGTTTTTGGATGGTCTCCAAGGGCAGCCCCATAGAGAGCACATTGCAGTAATCCAAATGACTAAGCCATGGGTGATTATGAGCAAGGCCTCTTGGTCCAGCAATTGGTCCAGTTGGTGCACAAGATGGATTTGTGAAAAGGCTCCCCTGACCACAGCTGCCACGTGCTCTTCCATCAGGAGCCAGCAACTCCAAGAGGACCCTCAAATTTTAAACCAGAACTGTAAGGGGTAATGATATCCATCCAAAGTCAGAAATATTTTTTTTCCCGCAAAGCAGCTAGATTTATAGGACACGCTAACCCAGAAAAATCTAATTATGGTTAATAGTAACCAAGACCATATCATGGGAAAACAGCTGTTAGCTTTTTACTGAACTTGATGGTATGAACACATCTCAGACATTGTCATGGAAAAACAACTCAAGGTTTGCTATAATGGCCTCTGGATCAGTGGTGAAATCTGAACCAGTTTACTACCGATTCGCTGAAAGGTGTGTGCATGCACACAGTGCACACCAAAAGGAGGCCTGGGGTAAGTAGAACAGCGTGTGTGTGTGGGGGGGGTGATCAGCTGTGGCGCACAATCTTTTTTTTTACTTTTAAAAGCATTTTTTTTTGCAACCTATTTGGCCAAATTTTGGGGTTTTTGCTGCCAGGATTTTTGCTACCGGTTCTACGGACCACCCACCACCATTGCTACCGGATCAGCCGATCTGATCCGAACCGGGAACATTTCACCGGCTTAGGATTCTCTATTAGAAGTGAAAAAACAATGGAGGACACTACCCGCTTTACATGGTACAGGATCCATATACTGTAATGTTGTTGTATTTGAATAATCAATCTTTGGAGTCTCCCAGCTTCAATCTGCTTACCTGTTTCAGCCAAACATTTGTGGTCATCATTTGATTCTTTTCATCCTTCGTAGACAAAGAAAAAAGTAGAGGTATTTGGATTGAATGGAAAGACACACACATTAAATCTTGTCACTGCATTTAACTCTAGAAAGTAGAGCAAATTCTGTACTTGTATGGCTGGCTTGTTCAGTATTTTATTATTATTATTATTATTTATTGGATTTATAAACCGCCCTTCTCCCGAAGGACTCAGGGCGGTGTACAGCCAGGATAAAAAAGAACAATATACAGTTAAAATACAATTAAAAAACTTATTATACAGTATGGCCGAAAAATTAAGAATTATGAATCTAAAAACCCCAATTAAAACTAGAAAGAAAATTTAAGATTTAAAATTCAACAATTTAAGAAAGCCCCGCACGAACAAACAAATATGTTTTCAGTTCGCGGCGAAAAGTCCGAAGGTCAGAAATTTGACGTAAACCAGGGGGGAGTATGCTAGATAAGGCTAAAATTGGACGTTTCAGCATATAGCAGGAACTCAGCTGTTGCCTTAGCAGGTTGTGTGAACCCAGCCATTGAGCTAAATATAAGGTGAGTCATTTTTGGGGGCATAGCATATTCCATGAATCTAAATATATAAAAGCCAAATACCACTCACTCATCACAAAATCTCCAACACGGTAAAGCCTACAAATTTGAAATTTGGCATGAATGTTCCTCTTGGCTTCTAGGTGCTCACTAAGAAAGGATTTTTCAAAATGACCATCAGATCATTAGTATTTCATATACAGTAGTATATTCACATGCTCTGATGCTAAGAAGTTAGATGTTCAACTCCCCCTCCCCACCTGAAAGGAACTCTGTTCCAACTTCCAGTTGCCTTATATTAACACGCTCTGATGCTACCCCTTCGCTAAACCGGGAATGGGCATGGCCAGCGCGTGACTCATCTGGCCTGCGGGCTGGGACATTCTACTCCCCCTCCCTCTCTGTTCCAACTGCCAATTGCCTTATATTAACACACTCTGATGCTACAGAGTTACACATTCTACATTAAGTTTTAGACTTAAGTGTCAATTTATCAAGCCCAAGCACATAGTTTCATAGCGAAGCATGGGCGTCCAGCTAGTTCTGCAATATAATTGCTGTTTGTCTAGATTTAAGCAGGTTGTATGAACTCAGCCTCCAGAAACTCTAAGGATAGCAATCCCCTTTTTTCATCAGAGTGAAGAGCCCAGATACCTTCTCTCTGACCTCTGAGAATGAGTGTTATAACTGGTTGTTAAAGAGCTGTGGTGGCGCAGTGGTTAGAATGCAGTATTGCAGGCTGATTCTGCCCACAGCCAGGAGTTTGATCCTGACCAATGCAAGATTGATTCAGTCTTCCATCCTTCCAAGGTCAGTAAAATGAGGGCCCTGATTATTGCAGGTAATATGCTGACATTATAAACCACTCAGAATATTGTAAAGCACTATGGTGAGGTATATAAATCTAAGTGCCATTGCTATCATGTTTTTCAAAACATCTAAGGAAACATATATCCCTGCCTGTTTCATGTCTTCCATGATACATATAATGCAAATCATTTTCTAGAAAAAAAAAATCCCCAAACACATTTCATTTTGAAACCGCAAAGCCAATTCCAAAAGAAGGATCCAATCTGAATCCTTTCTCTTATTTTCATAGTATATTGACAATACAATTAATAAGTGTCTTCTCCAGCTGCAAATATTTTTGCTGAAAGTGCTACAGAAAGTGCCAGTTTGTATACATACCACATCAATTAGCTGAGCTATAGACAGTCCAAACCTGACAATCACAACATCAGAAGTATTGGGGACTGGCCTGGACCACCGGTTGTAAGCATGGAAAAGATATCTGAAGAGCCGTTCTTCTGCCTGAGTCTGTGTCCGGCCTTGGAGAGATGCAGATTCTACAAACAGGAACATGCAAACCTGTTAGGATCAGTCTAGCCAAACTTTAAAGACTTGCATATCATTCTCAAATATTGCAAAGTAAGTATCGCAAAGTCAACTTCTAAATCAGTTTGAACAATGAAATTAAATATTGAGATCAATATTCAGACATGACCAGATGTTATTTTTTTAAAATATTTAAGATGAACAATCCTTCCACATTTCTTATATTAATCATTCTGACAACCCTGTAAAGCCGAAATCAGCAAGTTTATTGAGCCTTCAGCATCTTTATATGATTTTGCATAATGACCTAGGTGACTTAAATAAATAAATAAAAAATCCCCCCCACCCCCAGATCTTGAAAGACTGCTATATTGTGCAAGAGTTCCTCATGTCAAGGTCTATGCAAAGACAGCAAACTCCATAAGCTCTTATATATTGGTGTGAACTCGCATGAGACTGTGGTAATTTTTGCAGCCATTATTAGGTAAGGTAGTATAGAGTTGTGTGGGTAAATGACAGCTTTATAAATTTGTTAAATCAAACAATCAATCACTAGAATCGTAAAGCTGGAAGAAGGCTTCACTCTGCTCAGTGCAGGCATCCAGATTAAAACATAGGAAACAAATGATGGATGAGAGAGAGAGAGAGAGGGAGGGAGGGAGGAGGGAGAGGGAGAACAAACTATCAAAACAAGTTAGTGATAAGCATTACTGGAACTTGCACCTATATTGTATTGCATTATGCACAAATGCAATTTATATGTAGAAAAACTCAAAAATGCAAAGCTCTTGAGCAGAAGTTGGCATGCATAAAAAGGAAATGTACCAGCTCAAGAAGACAAACAAAGCTTAAGGAAAAGATATTAGCTTCATGTTGCCATAAATTAACAACAGAAAATATGGAAGCTTAGATGTATTCATTATAAATCCTAGCTTTGAATCTAGTAATATCTGCAGGGCAGTCTTAAAAGTCAAGATGGCAGTTGTAGCTTGGATCATCGTAACACTCCTTTATGATTTTTAATAGTAATTAGCTTTTACCATTAGTAATAGTAATTATACAACAGGAGCAGATGGAGGCAAGGAAACATAGTTTGCCCAGGATTGGAGTGAGATGCCAGTGGTAAGAAAACAGCTAGGCTTGACCAGATCTGATGGCCAAGATCCTACAAGGAGTGTCAGTGATATAGGGTTGGCCATGTGAGAAACAGAACTGTTTCAGAGGAAAGATTAAATTGAAATCTTCACAGCCCTTTACAACTATGCTGCCTCTTCTAAGACTCCTTAAGAGATTTTAAGATTGCATCTCTCAAATGGCTAGAGGAGATGGGAATTGTGGGAGTAGCTTGTAAAAGAAGCCTTTTCTAACTTGATTTTTGCTGTGAGGTTCTTGGTGCCTCCTGAGCTTGGTTATTTTCTTGCAGATGTTTTATTACCCATCTAGGTAACATCATCAGTGCTAGAGATGACACCTAATTGGGTAATGGAATGTCTGCAAGAAAACAACCAGGCTCAAGGAGTATCAAGACTCCACCGTTCAACTCTTACAAATATTGTCTTCTATTGAAGACAAATGAACACCCAAAGAAAGATTAGGATGGACAGTTGATCTGGTGTCCTTTTCCAGTTTATATTATTTTCATCTGTTTTTAATATTCTACATTAACCGGAGTCATTATGGTACGTGTGCATGTGCCTTTATCTACTTTTTGAATCTGGTGACTCCCTGGATTAATCCATGTACTCCTCTTGGCAATATTTTCAGAAGTGGCCATTGCCATTGTATGCTTTGCAGAGTTGAAAGAGAGTCACTGGCCCAAGGTCACCAGCTGGCTTTGGGCCAGTGACTTTGGCTTTGTGTCTAAGGTGGGACTAGAATTTATGCTTTCTAAGCTTGAAATCTTGTATGTCACACAAATGCATCTTGCTACGAAACCTGGAAAGGTAAGCAGGCATGGGGACCATTTTTCTGCATCAAGTCTTTCCATAACAAATCTTTAGGTAATTCTAGATAAAATAAGATACAATTGCAGAGGCCAATTCTGAGGTGGAAGTGCACTCAAGAGCAAAGTTTTGGACCAAATTACAACTGGAGAAGTTGCCAGTAGAAATAGGAACCTTTTTAACTAATGAGACATATTCCATCCAAGATTTTCTGGTTCTTTGTTTATCTCCTCCACTGTGCTGAAGGAGTTCTTTCATTTGGACTCACACATGTTTATTGGACCCGTGTCCCTCCTGGTTGGTACTGGCCACGAGGCTGGCTCCTGGGAATTATCAATGCTTCTTTGAAGGAGGGTATCTTTCCTACCGCCTTGAAAGAGGCGGTGGTGAGGCCCCTTCTCAAGAAGCCTTCCCTGGACCCAGCTGCTCTAGCGAACTATCATCCTGTCTCCAACCTTTGTTTTTGTGGCAAAGGTTGTTGAGAGTGTGGTGGCACGACAGCTCCCCCAGTACCTGGATGAAACTGTCTATCTAGACCCATTCCAGTCCGGCTTCAGGCCTGGGTACAGCACGGAGACGACTTTGGTCGCATTGGTAGATGATCTCTGGAGGTCTCGGGACAGGGGTTGTTCCTTTGTCCTGGTCCTATTAGATCTCTCAGCGGCTTTCAGCATATCCTGATGCGATGGCTGGGGGGTTTAGGAGTGGGGGGCACTGTTTTTCAGTGGTTCTCCTCCTATCTCTCTGACTGATTGCAGACGGTGTTGGCAGGGGGGCAGAGATCGACCTCAAGGCATCTCATGTGTGGAGTGCCACAGGGGTCCGTTCTCTCGCCTCTCCTGTTCAACATCTATATGAAGCCGCTGGGTGAGATCATCCGTGGTTTTGGGGTGCAATGCCATCTGTACGCTGATGACACTCAGCTGTACATTTCCACCCCTAACCACCCCAATGAAGCCGTCGAAGTGATGTCCTGGTGTCTGGAGGCCGTGCGGGTCTGGATGGGGAAGAACAGGCTTCAACTCAACCGTTGTTGTGTCTTGCCCGCCCTCAGAGCAGCCGGGGCCTTCTTACCTGCTCCCGAACACTGAGGAATGTATGCCTCCCGGCCCCAGTCCTGGCTCCATGCCCACACAAACTGCAGAAGAAGGAGCATCTCCCTGCCCCAGCCCTGACTCCATGCCCAGGCAAACGGAGCAGCTAGACCCCTCCCCCTCCTCCACAGCAGGTGAGCCTGAGGAGGGTTTACTCCCAACAACAGCTGATTGGAGTGACCCTCGCATCAGAAGATTGGAGAGGCGGAGGCAACAGAAGGAAGGGAGGGGCAGGCCTTAATGAGTGCTGAGTCATGGAGCCACACCCCATGGCCTATATAAAGGATCTACTTTCTGGCAGTCTCTGAGTCAGGCAAAAGTCGAACTTATCTTGCTGAAGTCACTTACTGGTCTCCTGCCTGCTCTGAGGACTTTGCTAGGACTTTGGGCAGAGCTGCAGAGGCAAGCCTGATTCGGATTTCCCTGACCCAGCCGTCAGCGGAGGAGTGGGACACGACAACCGTTCCAAGACTGAGTGGCTGTGGATGCTGGCATCCCGGTACAGCCAGCTGATTCCATCGCTGACTGTTGGGGGCGAATTCGCAACTTAGGCATTCTCCTGGATGATCGGCTGTCTTTAGAAGAACATATGACGGCCATCGCCAGGGGAACTTTTTATCAGGTGCGCCTGATACGCCAGTTGCATCCCTTCCTAGACCGGGATTCCCTATGCACGGTCACTCATGCCCTTGTCACTTCCCACCTGGACTACTGCAATGCTCTCTACATGGGGCTCCCCTTGAAGAGCACCAGGAGGCTCCAGCTAGTCCAGAATGCGGCTGCACGGGTAATAGAGGGACCACCATGATGCTCCCATGTAACACCTCTCCTGCGCAAGCTGCACTGGCTGCCGGTGGTCTTCCGGGTGCAATTCAAGGTGTTGGTTATCACCTTTAAAGCGCTCCATGGCATAGGACCGGGTTACTTACAGGACCGCCTACTGCCACCAATAGCCTCCCATCAACCTGTGCGTTCCCATAGGGAGGGCCTCCTCAGGGTGCCGTCAGTCAAGCAATGCCAACTGGCGACCCCCAGGGGGAGGGCCTTCTCTATGGGGGCTCCTGCCCTTTGGAATGAGCTGCCTATGGGGTTATGCCAACTCCCCGACTTCCGGACCTTCAAACGCGAGCTTAAGACCTTTTTGTTCCACCGTGCGGGGCTGGCCTAACGAAATTTTTAATTGGGGTTTTTTATGAGGGTTTTTATGATAATGATATTATCATTATGGCCAATTTTAGAATCAGTTTTTTAAAATGTTTTAATTTTTGCTTATGTCTCTGTTGTTTTATTCTGGCTGTAAACCGCCCTAAGTCCTTCGGGAGAAGGGCGGTATAGAAATCAAATAAATAAATAAATAAATAAATAAATACTGCTGACATCCTTAAAAACTAATGGTTCAGAATGTCTTTGCATTCTGAGTCAAAATACCTTTTGGACAACATCAAGGACAATGTAGTACCTAACACTCAGGTCTTGAATAAGCCGCAGTACGATATATGTATGTGATAGATGCCTAACGATCTTTGGGAACATAAAGGAGACAGAAAGTTAAGGGAGGAAACGGGGCTGTTGCAAAAGAGAGTCTTAAGTCCAAGGGAGGTGTAAAACATGGGGGGGAAAGACTTAGCAAAACTGCCTTAATTATACTAAGCATAAGTTGTGTAGGAGAATTGCTTTGGTAGGCTTTCAAGTTTCTGATGTGTTACCTTACCAGCAATAAATGTATTTCCAGAAACTCAAATAGTTCTTGTTTCCCAAGTTTGCCAGCTTTACATAAATTGAGAATATAAGACAGTATCCTGGTTTAAAACTTAATCTGCATATTGCACATAATATCCACTTCAAGCACCCTGGTTTTTAAAACCCTGAATAACAGAATAACAGAGTTGGAAGGGACCTTTGAGGTCTTCTATTCCAACTCTCTGCTCAAGCAGGAAACCCTATACCATTTCAGACAAAGGGTTATCCAATCTCTTCTTAAAAGCCTCCAGTGTCGGAGCACCCACAACTTTTGGAGGCAAGCTGTTCCACTGGTTAATTGTCCTCACTGTTAGGAAGTTTCTCCTTAGTTCCAGGTTGTTTCTCTCCTTCAATAATTTCCATCTGTTGTTTCTTGTCTTGCCTTCAGGTGCTTTGGAAAATAAGTTGACCCCACCTCTTCTTTGTGGCAGCCCCTCAAATACTGGAATACTGCTATCATGTCACCCTAATCCTTCTTTTCTCTAGAGTAGACTGACCATACCCAATTCTTGCAACTGTTCTTTGTATGTTTTTGTTTCTAGCCCTTAATCATCTTCGTTGCACTTTTTCCAAAGTCTCGACATCTTTTTTGTAATGTGGTGACCAAAACTGGATACAGTGTTCCAGATCTTAATAAAGCTTTATAAACCGGTATTAATATTTCACGTGATACTAATTTTATGCCTCTGGTTTATGCAACCAAGGATCGTATTAGCTTTTTTGGCTGCTGCCGTACACTGCTGGCTCATGTTCAAATGATCGTCCACTACGAGTCCAAGGTCCCTCTCACAGTTACTGTTTTTGAGCCAAGTTTCCCCTAATCTGTACCTGTACCTTTGGTTCTTCCTGCCTAGGTGTAAAACCTTGCTCTTCTACATGCTTTCTTTTTTAAGTGGGTATTTGCTTTTAATGCGGTTTATGTATTTATTTGCAAATTCGTATTCTGGTTCTTCACGATGAACCAGTCATCAAGGGCAGTCTCTGATAAAGTGAATTGCAGTAACCCCATCTGGAGATCCTGATGACATGAATTACTGTAAAAAAAATGAATTACTGGGGGAAAAAAGAGCATGTAAAAAAAAGCAGGTAGAAGCTGCAATTGACCCATCAGCCAAAGCAGTTTACCCATAATCACAGCTTCTACCTACAAATCTAGGCAAAGCCATAAATTCAGGAACCTCCCAAGTTACAGACATGCTCTTCTGGATAGAGGACAACCTCTTCTAAAGTCACCGGGGGAGGCACCTAACCACTATAAAGTCACTGAACAAACTGCCACACTGTCTCATCAGGATTCAACTCCAGGCACTGGGAAATGACTTCTACGGCATCTCCTCTTTGACTCCGAATAGAGAAATACAACCAATAAATAAATGATACCTCTCCCCCCAACCAATGGATGATTTCCTCCAGCAATTTTTAACTAATGCTAAATGGCACAGTTGAGAGGATGGATATTGCAGCACTCCATCTGTAAGGGCCTATAACCTTGACCACTCATCCCCCTATCTCTACTGACTGGTATTACCTACTTAGGTAACAGTAAAACCAGTATAAAATCATTCCCCCAATTCCTGAAACCTTATAGATGGTCCAGAAGATACCCATTGAGTAATAAAAAAATAAATCTCTTTAACTGATTTGACATTTGGGACATCTCAAACTTCTTTAGTTTATGCACTCCTTTGCAACATCCCATTAATCACTCCCTACACTAATTTGCATAATAAGACAGTTTAAAGAGGGAGGTAGATAATTTTACAATTGAGGTGGTGGAGGGGAAAACATAGTTGTCCCTTACCTGACAACAGCACGAACCAAAAGGATAGGATGATCCAGAAAGCTAGAAATCCACTCATAAACAGCTCCATCTTCTCAGAGGTAGTTGTTCGTCACTTCCCCCTGAAATTCTTGGCCCAGGGATAGAAATTTGGTCAGTGCCACTTTCACTGTCAAAGTCTCACAAAATGATACCTAGGAGGTGAATGAATATATACATTCATCCTATTTGACTCCATCAGGGAAGGTAGCTGAGCTCACTACTGCATCAGTTGGGTTGCTTCCTGGTTGACAGCTGGCTGGTCTTATCATTGGAAGAACTTCTTGTCACCTGAGATTTGAACATCAACAGGGACAGTCACAGTGTAGAGACAGTTCAAACATGTTGTCCCATGTTTACATGGGAACAAATTAAGAAGGAAAATGTTTGATTGCCTGTTAAGGCAGGACACTCAAGCAAATCTGCAGGCAAGGACAATGGGACCTAAGACCCTAACAGAATGATATCATGAAGATGGTAGTAGGACTGGTGTTAATAATCCAGTATGTTTTAAACAATATATGCCATGGGTTACAAGAGAGAAGGCGAAATTAATTCCTCATGGTAGGAGTGTGGGAGAGGTTTGAACCTCTAGTGCTAAAACTGGGATTCAGGCAGTTGTTTTTTGTTCCTTTCTAAAACAGGATACATTGATTAGGCCTTCAGAGGTCTTCAAACTTGGCAGCTTTAAGCTTTAAGCATAGCTGGCTGGAGAATTCTGGGAGTTGAAGCCCACAAGTCTTAAAGCTGCAAAGTTTGAAGACCTCTGGATTAGGGTTTAAGAATCACAAATATACATACACACAAACATAACAGAGGGAGGGAGGGAGGGAGGAGGGCCCAAGAATATCTGCACCTTAATACATTTGCATTTTGCAAATCACAAACTTGTACAAATTTCCATACACCATGATGGATTAGATCAGGGCTGTCGAACTCACAGCCTGCAGGCCAGATGCATTATGTGCTGGACATGCCCATGCCTGGTTTAATGAAGAGGGGAAAGTCACGATATATCACATTAGGATGCCATGACGACACGGGTTTGACACCCCTGAGTTAGATCCTTTCAGCAGATACAGGCAGGTTATAGAAGGGTGAAGCAAATGGAGAGAACACCTTCATTGCTTTTTAGAAGGCTATGTATACAGATATGTCCACATCTTGCCTATAATTCTCTCACTTCTCTTTCCTACTTGACTTTTTAGTGTCTGTAATAGCAGTAAGGAAGGGAAAATATAAATGGGAAGGGATGACAGCAACAGTCATTCATTTGAAGATCAGGGTAGACCATTCCAAGAAGCACAGAGTAAGCAAGAGAATGAAACTAAACATATACAATACAGTGCTTTATTTTCTATAACAACTAACCGAGTGTGCTTGGGCAAAATCAAATGCAGAAGAAAAAAACCAGTACTTCTCCCCCTATGGTTCCTCCACAATTTTCATTCAAAGATGTGAAGTTGGTAGGGCCAGGATCCATCAATTCTGTGCATAATGTAAGGGCATTCATTTTTCTCAATTATTTCCCATTTTTAAAAGCACCTAAAATGTTGACATCATCCATTCTGGAAAAGTTCTGAGAGCTACAAATACAGTAATAGCAGGCCCCGTAAGGCCCAAGTCACATTCTTTACATAATGTAACTTTTAATGAGGGTCATCTTAATATAAAATACAAATGAAAATAAAGATAATAGGGGGAAAAAAGAAGGGGACAAGAAGTGTTGGGTAAAGGGGACAGAAAATAAAACAATAACCTCCAAAACATAAAACACAGTTACAACCTCAGCTTTTTACTTTTGCATACAGAGAAAATACTAGTCATTTCTGTAACACCAAACTAATCTAATCAGCAAAATCCAAAATCAAAATTTCATATATATTTTTTCCTGTTTTGAGCACAAAATCTAGAAGTGGTCTCTAAGTAAAAACAAACTGTGTAGGTTCTTTTCTTTAACTAAAACAGTTAATTTTGCCCTCTCTGCTAGTTCCATCAGTTTTTCCATCTGTTCTTCTATTGTGGGAATTGACCTGGGTCACATTCTGTGTGGCCCTGTTTTTGGTTATAATCACATCAGACCATTTGTAATATTCAGGGCATCTGGTTCAATCTCCTGCTCTCTTTTTTTTACACTTCCTCACCAACACAGAGACTGGTTCAGTTAGAACAGCATATAGATATCAGAGAAGGGGTCATTTCCACATAGAAATGACAAGAAATTAAGACTTCAAGGCTCTACTTAAATTAATATTTATTTATTTATTTATTTATTTATTTCAATTTTTATACCGCCCTTCTCCCGAAGGACTCAGGGCGGTGTACAGCCTAGTAAAAATACAATGTATAAACATTAAAAAGAAGTTAAAAAGAAATATTATAACGTGGCCAAAATTTTTAAAACCATTTAAAATCATAAGACATAAATAACCCAATAAAATATCAATCCAGTCCCGCTTGAATAAATAGGTGCGTTTTCAGCTCACGGCGAAAGGTCCGAACAAATTTCCATACACCATGATGGATTAGATCAGGGCTGTCGAACTCACAGCCTGCAGGCCAGATGCATTATGTGCTGGACATGCCCATGCCTGGTTTAATGAATAATAGGCTTTGCAATCTAAAAAAAAAAAGGTGGATATGTTCAGAATTTTCTGTGCCATAAATGTATGTATCAGGAGGGGAGGTAGTCATGTTTGAGCCCTAGCCAACATATCCTATTATAAAAAGGAGCCCAAAACAACTGTCTGAATCCCAAACAACTCTCAATGCTATAATGTAGTTCTCTTTAAAACTTGGGAATTTGATAGCATTGAAGTCCAGGCCAAAAGAAAGAAGGAAAGAACACTATTTGCATGCAGATCTTTTCCTTTCAGATCTATAAATCCTTTGCTACCAGAAACTTACTGTATTTTTTGCACTATAAGACACACTTTCTCCCCCACAAAAAGTGGGTGGAAATGGCTGTGCATCTTATAGAGCTAATATTGCAGCAGGTGGGGGGGAGGTTGGTTGGTGTGGCAGCGGTATTCGCTGTTGTCTGTCATCACTGCCGCCATTCGCCGCTGGCGGGGAACACTGGAGCCTTTGCTCGGCAGTTGGATAGGCCTCCTGGAATACCACCGATCAGCTATTCTAGGGGATGGGGATTGCTGCCACCATTTGCCACTGCCGTTCTCCACCACTGATTGCCGCCAATCACCAGCACCAAATGGCAGCGGCGATAGGCAGCAGTGGCGATTGGCAGCTATTAGCAGTGAAGAGCGGCAAACAGCAGTGGTGAATGGCAGCGGTGAATGATGGTGGCAAGAGGCGGCAGCAAGCAGTGGTGGGAAATGGTGGCAACAAATGGAGTTATTCCGGGAAGCCGATCCAACCGCCAATCAGCTGCTCGGCAGCTAAGGTTCCAGCTTTCCCAGCCGCCAGCAGCAGCTCAGCTCAGTTGACTGGTAGCAGGCGCAACAGAGAAGAGCCCTGATGAGCCATGTGCTGGGGCTGCCATAATGTGCTGAAGCTGACCAGGCTCTTTACTGTTTGCTGCAAGGATGCTAGCCAGATGAATACCAGATAGGTGCTGGGAGGCAGAGGCAGATATTTTTCTTGTTTTCCTCCTCTAAAGGTAATGTGCATCTCATGGTCCAGTGCTTCTCATAGTGCGAAAAATACGATAACTATTTTTCTGACAATTTGGCAAATCACTATATATTCCATTTGGCACACAGAAGACTTCACGGCCGGTTTTACCTAATTGAAAATATCAGGTGTCTCTTTGCAGTCCCAGGAGACAGCACAACACCCAAGTGGACAGGGCAAGCAGGTGTCTACTTCCAAGAGGATGAGCACAAGAGTACCTCTTTCAGGATTTTGTCCTTCGTCTCATCTAGACCTCTGAATAGAAGAAAAAACAAAATATGATAAAAAATATTAACAGAATTATCATCTGCAGACATGTCTGGAACTACCGTGTTTCCCCGAAAATAAGACCCTGTCTTATCGTTTTTGAAACCCAAAATAAGCACTTGGCCTTATTTTCAGGGAGGTCTTATTATTTTGGGGCACATGGAGCAAGACGGGGCTCTTCTTGCCATCTTACCTGATTTCCAGCTCTGTCTCCCTAACTCTAACCAGAGGAAATGGTGGGCACCGGCTGCGCATGTATTTAAATATTTTCAGGGAGGGCTTATTTTCAGGGAGGGCTTATTTTAGCGCATGCGCTCAAAAGCCCGATTGGGCTTATTATCCAGGGAGGTTTTATTTTCGGGGAAACAGAGTACTTAGACCTACTTCAGTGAAGAACTGTGTGCCAAGGAGGCCATGCCATTCCCTTGGCAAAGCAAAGAGGTGACACAGTGGAGACTGATAAGACACTTTGTGTCACTTGGCCTATCTTGACCAGCATTTGCACCAATTGGAAGGTCTTTCTTCCAGCTATCGAAATTGCCAGTCTAGAGAGTCAGAAAGTAACAATGCAACCACTTTGCTCTTGGAAGGGGAACACCTGGGTTCAGGGGGTCTTCAGATGAGCCTTCTTCAAAGCAAAGCACCCCCTTGAAGATCTGTATATTCCTAATCATCAGATAGTTGTGGAGTAGGAGTAGGAGTAGGAGTAGGAATAGGAGTAAGAGTAGAAGTAGAATAGAATAGAATAGAATAGAATAGAATAGAATAGAATAGAATAGAATAGAATAGAATAGAACAGAACAGAACAGAATAGAATAACAGAGTTGGAAGGGACCTTGGAGGTCTTCTAGTCCAACCCCCTGCTTAGACAGGAAACCCTAGTAGTAGCAAGGTCGTTGTTTCCAGAGCACCAATAATTGTCAAGCCAAAAGGGTTTACCCAAACATACGCAGGAAGTATCAACTACTTTGCAGAAATGTGAATGTTGGCAGAAGTATAGATATTTTGGGAAAGTGAAGGGAGTGGGACTGGTTCAATGAGGAACCAGCACACTGTTTGGTGCGGGAGAAAAAACAATAAACCCCAAACCCATTGGTTTTTGCATCTCTCACCTATTTTAACATACTCAGCAGGGTATGTTATGAGGAGTATGCAGTGGAGTTAACATACTCCGTCAAGTTCTCTATAATAATCTCAAACTTATTTTGCTAACCGCAGGGCAACATAACAATTAACCTAAATCAGGGACTGAGTAAAGTGTAAACTCACATCTTCAAAAAAAAATGTCAAAAAAAAAAATTCCCCACCATTCTTTATGGAACAAATTACAGAAATTCTAGGCAACCAGCCTTTCTATAACTCAAGTCCCCTCATTTTACAATGAAAATGAATCAGAGCTTGAGCAGGTTATTCTGACTATTTATAGTGATAGGTACATTTGAAAAATGAAACAAGGAACAGACAAATGAGACCATGCCATTTGGTCAGTAAGATGCATCTCATCTCATCCATTCACTTTTGCATCAGATCCCAGACAGGTCAAATATCCATCAATTTGGCAACCTCCATTCTGTCTCCTCTGGTTTATTTACCCAATAACCCTGATTTCTGCTGCTATGCGGGAATTTATTGCCACAATGCTGGAAGGCTGGCTAAGCTGAGTCAAGCATTCTCTTCAATGGCTGCCCACAGTGCCCCGTGCAACATTATTTGCTCAACACTGTAGCTTCTGCAGCATCAACCCTTGTCTAAAAACTCTAGTAATCTTTCTAATTGCAGCATAAAGAAGCTAGGATAAAGCACAATAGTCACCGATTGATGGTTGTAACAAGAAGTCCATTTGTTTAAATAGCACAATTGCTTCTCCATCTGATAGCATCTTGAGTCTAACTTGACCTGTTACTCCATTGTTAAGTTACTCCATTAAGTTTGTCCATTTCATGCAGATTATTAAGCACTCGGGAAAAGGCCTATATTATGACACACTCAGGGATGTAGTCATGTATGCTGCATATTTATTTCCAATTTTCAAGGATACCTTTAAAAAAACATCTAAGAGTTTGCTTGGACTTTTATCATTGATAAGGCAAATGGAACCCCCCCCCAAAAAAAAACCCAGCTAACCCTAATATGGGGCCCAGCCTGGAGGGCTCTCAAAACTCTCAGAAGATTGGGAGGCTGAGTTAAGTCTCCCAACCCTCTCCCTGGTGGTCCAATGTTACTGGTAGGAGCCAAATCAAACACCAGTTGAGACAAGAATACTTTAAAGTAGGGGTCTTCAACCTTGGCAACTTTAAGCCTGGCGGACTTCAATTCCCAGAATTCCCCAGCCTGCCAACTGGGGTTAAAGTTGCCAAGGTTGGAGATCCCTGCTTTAAAAAGCCAAACAGAAGCACCTTCCTTCTTCCAAAAGACTTAATTAGTACTGATTTTGACTGGGACATTTACTGAGTGCAAATAAATCCAATATGATTTGTGATAAATTTGCTGCTTTGCCACTGAGCTGTTTAAAGAGTTGATGGTAGCAGGGACCAGTGAAACAAAGAACTATCATTTCTGTGGTTCAAGTAGTAAAGCCAATTAGAAGCTGCTAGCTGGGGGGTGGGGCAGGGGGTGGGGGGACAGGACACAGAAATATATGCAGAACATATATTTAATACAATTGAGCATGTCCAGAAATATTTTACAAGAAGAGTTCCCCACTCCTCTGATCACAACAAAATATCTTATGCCACCAGACTTAAAATCCTGGGTTTAGAAAATTTAGAACTCCGCTGCCTTCAGCATGACCTGAGTATAACTCATAAAATCATCTGCTACAATGTCCCTCTTGTCGAAGACTACTTTAGCTTCAATCGCAATAATACACGAGCACACAATAGATTTAAACTTAATGTGAACCGCTCCAATCTTGATTGTAGAAAATATGACTTCAGTAACAGAGTTGTTAATACCTGGAATGCACTACCTGACTCTGTGATCTCTTCCCAAAATCCCCAAAGCTTTAACCAAAGACTATCTACTATTGACCTCACCCCATTCCTAAGAGTCTGTAAGGGGCGTGCATAAGAGCACCAGCATGCCTACTGTTCCTGTCTTAATGTTCCCTTTGATTGTATCCAATTTGTATAGTTATTTCATGCTTATACTTATAAGCATGTTGTGTTTGACAAATATAAATATATAATAATAATAATAATAATAATAATAATAATAATAATAATAATAAAAACAGGCAGAGTGTGATGCTTGCCCAGAACTGCCTGCTTAGCATGCATCCTCAGTGGAGTTTGAACTGCAGAAACGTTCCTCAAAGGAAGATCTAAATAAAGTGAGAATTAGAATTAGAATTCTTTATTGGCCAAGTGTGATCGGACACACAAGGAATTTGTCTTTGGTGCATAAGCTCTCCATGTACATAAAAAGAAAAGAGATCTAAGTAAAATTAAAAAAGAAAAAAAGTTACTATAGACGATCATGGTGTGGAAGCCTCTTTCCTGAAATGAGGAAAACCAAAAACACTCAAGCTCCTTTTAGCCCAGGGAAGAGACAATAGGAGAATGGGAACCACGTTTTGATAGCCGTGTAAAAAAAGGATAGAGAGGTAGGGTGGGTTTTTTTTCCTCTCACCTCCGTAACTCAGACTTTTAAGATCCAAAAAATAACATTTTGGGCAGCAGATTCAAGAGGGGAAAAAGGCAGTACTTTTTCACTTAATGCATTATTACTTCTAGCCCTTGCTGCCACATGATAACCACTCGTAATGGAAGCTTTAGCTGGAAGGGGGAATTGGACACGTGCAATAATACCAAGACGTTTCCCTCTGGGGCAGATGCTAGGGGCACAAAGCATGGGGGGCTCATTGTTGCCTTCATGTCAGGTTTTGGGGAGCATCTGGAAAGAATAAGTTCCCCTCGCACATATGTGCTAGTCTTTCCAGACTCTAGGGGGCGGTGTTCATCTCCGTTTCTAAGCCGAAGAGCCAGCGCTGTCTGATGACAATTCCGTGGTCATGTGGCTGACATGACTAAATGCCAAAAGTACACGAAACGCTGTTACCTTCCCACCAAAGGTGGTCCCTATTTTGCTACTTGTATTTCTTACATGCTTTTGAACTGCTAGGTTGGCAGAAGCTGGGACAAGTAACTGGAGCTCACCCCGTTACGTGGCACTTGGGATTCAAACCGCTGAACTGCCAACCTTTCGATCGACAAGCTCAGCACCTTAGCTTAATAAATAATAAACAATAAATTAATAATTAAATTAATAATAATTAATATTAATAATAAATTAATAAACAATCCCTTGGTCGATGCTGCAACAAGGATGCGGCTTCTGTCCCAAATGATTTCTCTAATTCCTGCCACTGGGAACTTGCACATCCTGCAAATTTAACAACTTCTTAAAAGCAACGCACAGGTTCCCCCGAGGGTATCTTTCACGCAACAAGCCTTGGTTTTGGAGGCAAGTCCTAGAATCTGTGGGATTCCTCCAGCAGACCAGCCGTACTTCCCCCACCACCCCCAAATGTGGGCTGTAATCTCCAAATCTACCTATTTAGTCCTGAATATGTCTATAAAAAGTTCTAAAATGTTGTGAAACTAAGAGTGAAGCTAAGACATGGTCCTCACCCCACCTATAAGGCAGAGATGACTGATCTCAAAACTCTGAAGCTGCAAGGAGGGAGGCATGACACATGGGCAGGGACTGCAGTAAATATTACCCCCCCCCCACAAAAAAAAGCCTGTATTAGTGCTGATTGTCACTGCTTAAAAGCAAAATACCTGTCATTGTAGTTGGCCAAAGAACCTGCAAGGACCAACGGTCATCATGGAGATTTCCAAACCTGCATTTGTATACATTTATGTCTCTGTCAAATGCAGTCACATACACATTTATCATTATTAACCGCCCCACCGCCCCCCCAAACTCAAACTTTCAGATGTAAAGAGTGTGGAGCTAAAGTCTCTGGGTTGCAAAAATCCGAACAGTCTGCTGTCATCTGGTGGCCGTCCGGATTGCTACAACCTAGATAACGACGGCCCCAGGTGCGCTGAACGCGGGAGAGCCGTCCTATGTTGCAACTTGTCGGATCCTTCCCTTGGTGGTGCTGCTGCTGCTGCCGCCGCCGCCGCCTCCTGCCTTAAGGGGAGTGAAGGATGGACTCCTGGAAATCGGGACATTTTTGGGATGTGCGGGGGGGGGACGACGAGTGTGAGGCAGCAGCGCCTAGAACACACACACCACCCACAATCGAAAGCAAAAGAGTGAAGCTTACTTTAGCTTCATAGGTGAAGGCGCTAAGCAAGCAAAGGGAACGCACGGAGGCAGGTTTAACTCGGAGCCTTTCCCGCCTGCCCTACGTGTTAGTTGCGCCTCCTAGAGGTTGCTGGAAAGAAAACTTCTCCCGTTTGTGCTATCTGAAGTTTTTTCAAGAGGACTGGGGCGCGATGGGGGGGGGGGGTATCGCCAGTCAAAGTAAATGGCAACGGGCCGGGTGGAGGCACTGTCCGAACTGGTGTAAACGCAATACTTTAGATTTCTGAGTTTTATGCTCTACATCGTGCTTCCAGCTTATAGAGCATCATATTCATACACGTTGTGCCTACAGTTAAGAGTATCATAACGTTGCCACCATGATAGTTTTTGTTTTATTTCATTGTTACAGAGATATTCGATCAATCCGATCATTTATCATCCATCCCGCAGTGCCACTTTAAGGGTACAAAATGAATAAATACCTTTGCCCTTCCTCAATTGAATCTATAGGTAATGTGCTCGCTTGGGCTTTTCAGAGTTAATGGTAAGGGCAGCTTATGTTGGAGAGCTTTACAGACTATCCCACCACTTTGCATGTGTCTCTGCCCCTTGGTTAGTGAGAGTGGGGGTGTGAGTACCCCACTTTTCCCCAGTGACATTGCAGTTCTGATGACTCAGAAGCAACAACAACTGGACTGGGCCCCTTGCAATTTCAGCTGTTTCATTAAATTCTGCATATTTATCAAGTCAGTCAACTTGTCTTTCCCAGTCTGATGCCTTCCCGATGTTACCCTGGAAGTCCTCGGAGTTACACATGCTCATGTGCAGAGTGCCAGATTGGTGAAATTATCTCATGATAACTCTGTAAAGCAGTCCATAAGTAGTACTGACATACTAGTTTAGGAAGGAACCACAGTTTAGCTTATGTTACTTGAACCATTGTTCAGGTAAGATACCTCAAATGCCTTGTTCCCACAAACTCGAGATCTTTAGCTTGTCTCATAGAAGGCAGTATGAACAGCAAACTGGTGTTCCATTCAATCCATTCAATTTCAGGGAGTCCCACTCCTCGATTTATATGCACATAGAAAGAAATTATTCTGCTTCAAGGTGTCAAACTGGCATCTTCTTGAGGAAAGAAAACACACTGGCAAATTTACGTTCTTCCACTGCTTCCATTCATTGGAATAGGATTTGTGTTAAGAGGATTTCCTGGAGGATCCTGCCCTGAGAAAACTTTGCTTCCTTCTGCTGTTGCTGTGGCCAACTTTTTTGCACCAACCACTACGCATGGAGGTGCCTATGTAATGACTTGTGCTAACACAGAAAGCAAACCAGAATTACTTTGACTCCATTCCTCGGGATCAGTGCTAGTCTAGTAGCTATTCTGCAAAGATTAGAAACCAGAGGACTTACCTTTAGGGAGAAAAAAAGAGGAAACATGTGCTAGCCAATACTAAGTAGGGAGAGCCTCCTGCACTGGAAAGCAGTCTTCTGAATCCCTGGATTCCTGAACTCCAGACACATTCCTTAAGAACAAGGTGGAGAATCCACTAGAGCAGAAGCAGGCAAACTGAAAAGCAAAATGTGCACAAACACCCTTCTGGGCATCTTTCTTTCTTTCTCTCTCTCTCTCTTCTCTTCTGTGCTGTTTCTTGGCTATGAGTTCAGCTCAAGTTGCCAAGTGAGCATCAGTCGTCTTTCTGCTCTGAAAGCTAAATGGTCCCAGGAAACCTTCCTGTCCAAATGCAGCAATGTGTTTGCATGAAAGAGGGAGAGAGCATTTCTAGTCTAGTGACGACAGAGGCTGGAAGGAGGAGAGGCTCCCAGCTGGTTTGTCTGTAGGTGAGAAGAAGGAGAGAAAGGTTTGGAGCTTGGCCATGGAAGGGTAGATACAAGGGAATGCTTCAGGGAAGGGGCAGTTCTGCCAGGCTGCCTAGATTGCCTCCCCATCCTTTGGTGCAAATCCTTCATCCTCTCCTTCACTTCTGTAAAGATTACTTGCCGATGTGAAACAGGCAGACAAATTTGATTAATTTTCAGTTCACTGGAAGAGCGGAGAAGATCAAAAGATGGCTTGTTAGGCGGCATCCCAAGTGCATTTCAAACCTTAATCCACAAATTTGGGTCTCCCTCCCCATCCATAACTTCTCCAGCTGAGAAATGGACATCTAAAAAGTCACTATTTCTCCAGCTAAACATATAGAAAAATCTTTTGTGTTCTAAAATCTTGGGGTGGATATTAGTCACAGCAGCTTAGGAAATCTGCATATATTGGGAGAAAGACAGAGAGGACCAAGAAAGAGAAGTACTTTATACAGTATGCATTTTAAAAACAACATAAAGTACATTTTGATATAAGGGTGGTCATAGATTGTTTGACTAGATATTAACAAAACATACTTGTCTTTATACTTTTGCTGCTTTTGTTTATTATGCTCAGATTTAAATCTATTGGAAGAGGGAGGAGGAGAGGAGGAGGAGGAGGAGGAGGAGGAGGAGGAGGAGGAGGAGGAGAAGAAGAAGAAGAAGAAGAAGAAGAAGAAGAAGAAGAAGAAGAAGAAGAAGAAGAAGAAGAAGAAGAAGAAGAAGAAGAAGAAGAAGAAGAAAGCTTACTCATTAGCTGTAGATAGTTTCTATAATCCCAAAATAGCAGTCCTTCCAGACTGATGACAAAATCAGTAGCAATAATAGTCTCTACTGAACTGGGATTTTTGGCTTAATGTACTATATAAACACAACCCCAATGTTTAACTGGGGTGATTAATATAGACATTTCTCACTAATACTGCAATTACTTAGATACTGTTCCATATTTACAGTGGGACAAACACACAACTATCACTTAAAATAGCTTATCCCATCCTGGTACCCTCCTGATAAATTGGATTATAACACCCATCTTCCTCCAATAGCAATGCCAATTAACATGCAGCCTGCAGTGGAGAATTCTAATGTAACATTTCCAAGAGACAGGTTTAGAGGGTTCCCTTTGTTAAGTGCAAAAGTATAATGACGATGACAAGACTGCTCGGAAGTTTCAGCTTGTAGGATCAGTCCAAATCAATTCACTGAAAGATGGTTAGTATGATGATAGGCTGACCATAATATATGACGCTGATCCAACCTAGATTGGTAAACAGATATTTCTCAGCTTCCCAGGCTAGGGTTGTGTGAGAATGACTGGCCCAAAGTTACGCAAACATCTAATGTGCCTAAGGGAAGACTAGAAGGTGTGAGAAACTCCTTGTGATCCCACAATAGCCAATGCTAGAAGGTGCAGCTTTTCAGTGGCACCACTGCTGACGTGGAATGGTCT
The DNA here is from genome assembly GCF_028640845.1 of Ahaetulla prasina. Lineage (NCBI taxonomy): Eukaryota > Metazoa > Chordata > Lepidosauria > Squamata > Colubridae > Ahaetulla > Ahaetulla prasina. The sequence goes on from NC_080539.1 coordinate 32,328,222, forward strand.
CTGGGGAGATCAGGTCGCCCCACCCCCACCTCTCCACTTTCTGTCTTTCCAGAGATTTTTCACTCACCGCAATATCTTTAACTTTCTTTTTGCATTGCTACAGTGTATGAGATTGGTAATTTTATTTTCATTCTTTTTTTATATTGTGTTTTCATCCTATGGATATTTACATTTTTCCCCCTCGTATCTTGTACAGTGCTGAGAGTTATGAGATTTGTAGTAGGATAGATATTCAATAAATAAATGCTAACACGCACAGGTGCAATCTTTTGTTTAATTTTCTGTCAGAATAGTTTGAGGGGGTGGCGGGAGCATTTTTTATTTTTATTTTTATTTTTATTTTGCATCGAGTGGAAGAGGTGGCTTTTATTCAAGGCTCCCAAGAGTTTTAGGGGGCTGAGCAATGATTGAATGACATTTTTACACTCTTTTACTGGTTAGCTGAATGGCATCCTGCTTGGCCCAGGATGGTCTTACACATTCTGTGCTTTTCAAGACAAGAAGCAGCAATGAAGACAGGTATAATTCAATAAAGGAGAATATTTGTAGCTCAGGGTTGAAATGAGAAGTCCTTAGGGCTCTCTGAGCTGGGTTGTTTTCTTGCAGACATTTGATTACCCAAACTAGATAACATCATCAGTGCTAACACAGATTATGTTACCTAGTTTGGGTAATGAAACATCCACAAGAAAATAACCAAGCTCAGAGAGCACCAAGGATCCCCTCAATTATAAATCGGAATTAATTTCCAATAATCTCTATTTTGGAGAGATTGGGGAATAAAAAAACAACAACAACTTCTGGTGGAATAGAAGTGGTAAAGCAAGAGCCAATCTTTTCCTCCAGAATTTTACAATCTATAATGTATCAGGTGGGAAAGAATGGGAAGCAGATGAGGCAAGAATTACAAGGAGCATGTAGAAATAAATAATGCAATGATATCTGCCTAGTTTTCACTGGCTGGCAAAGGCAACTAAGAATGTGAGCCAAGCAGTTTGGAGAAAAGTGAATGGTTTGAAAGAGATTTTGAGGAAAGGAAGATTGCATCATTGTAAATGTTCTAGTGGAGATTAGGAGCAGCACTGGGTATTATATGCAGGAAGCTTGACTATTAGAGCACAAAGATCAATGCAATGAATGATTGAATGAATGAATGAGAAAACAGTGAATTGAAAGGATGAATAGTAAATTAGTTTTTAGTGTCATCTGTGGATTGGTAACTTTGAATTGAAGAGTTTGAGGGGACTTTGCATGGTGCCCATCTAATGCAGCACTCATCCTTTCTCCTCCAAAAATCCAAAGGATTTTTCTCAGTGCAGGAAATCCAATATTTTCTAGAAGATATCCAATGATGGGAACCCTATAATCCTTCTATTGCTGAGCTGCTATTGCTAACAGGATGTTTCTTAAAATGTTCCTTTGTAGCAACCTAGAACGAAGGAGAAATTTCATGACAGTGAGAACAGTAAACCAGTGGAATGGCTTGCCTTCAGAAGTTGTGGGTGTTCCATCACTGGAAGCTTTTAAGAAGAGCCTGGACAGCTCCTTGTCCCTTGTCTGAAATGGTATAGGGTTTTCTGACTGAGCAGAGGGTTGGACTAGAAGACCTCCAAGGTCCCTTCCAACTCTGTTATTCCCTAATTCTGTTATTCCGTACATTCCTGTAACTTAAATCTATTCAAATTAAACCTGGCCCATAGAATAGAAAATTATAACTTTCAGATTTTCTATCTCAAGGCTGCAGTTATTACGACTGATCAGTTGCACAATAATTTTAAATTGTTTCGATTTAAAGGTTTAAATAAACAACGGTCTTGATGATATTGTGATCACACACAAGACAACTCTGTAAAATAGACCATTTTTTAAAGAATTGCTAAAGAATTCTCTCTGGCAGCTGAACTTCTTTCTATCGGCCACAGAACAGACATGAACCTGACCGCCCCGTTTATTCCGACCTCCACCATCATTTAGTTCTGGCACAGGAGATATACATTTTGGATCATGCCCAAAGTCTGATGAATTTTCCGTAAGTGTACTTGAATGTGAATGTTAACAGCTTTGATGTATCTCATTAGATTTACAGGGCAAGGCTAAATGATTTAAACACGCTGGCAATAGACTAAGATCCGGGCCTAGTACAGGTTTTTTAGCTTTAGAATAATTGATTTCCCCTTTTTTACTACAAAAAGAATAGGAGCCAAATAATGTATGCCACAAGAGGGCACTGGAGTCAGTGGTAGCTCACCCTGCATATGGCAGCGAGAGCTGTTCTGCTATGTTCCAAAACTAATGTTGATCCATCTTTCTCATTCTGATGCGGGCAAAAGAGACAGGGCATCCTGGATTCGAAAAGAAGGATGATAGGCTGAATTCCTGGGAAACACCTGTGGGAGGAAGATGACTGAATTACCCCCGATCTGATATTGACAAAGCTGAGGCTTTAAATGGAGATTATTTTCAACTCAATATTTCAGCTCAAAGTTGAAAGTTGAAATGAGTCCTTGGTGCTCTCTGAGCTTGGTTAGGTCTTTTTTCAGAGATGAAATTCAGCAGGTTCTGGAAAACCAGTAGCGGAAATTTTGAGTACTTCAGAGAACTGGCAAATACCACCTCTGGCTGGCCCCAGAGTGGGGTGGGAATGGAGATTTTGCAATACCCTTCCCCCAGGAGTGGGGAGGAAATGGGGATTTTGCAGTCTCCTTCCCCTGGAGTGGGGTGGGAATGGGGATTTTGCAGTCTCCTTCCCCTGGAGTAGGGTGGGAATGGGGATTTTGCAGTATCCTTCCCCTGCCACACCCACTAAGCCACGCCCACCAAGCCATACCATGCCTGCCAAGCCACGCCCACAGAACCGGTAGTAAAAAACTTGAATTCCACCACTGGTTTTTTTGCAGACATTTCATCGCCCAAACTAAGATCATCAAACCTAGTTTGGGTAATGAAAGGTTTGCAAGAAAACAATCAAGTTCACAGAGCACCCAAGACCCCTTAAATGGGATTCCCAAGAGGAATGGGTCATGAACAAAGACAATAATAGCAATATTACAATAGCATTTAGTCTTATATACTGCTCCATAGTGCTTTACAGTACTCTCTGGGCAATTTACAACATCAGCATAGTGCCCCCAACAATCTGAGTCCACATTTTACTGACTTCAGAAAGATGGAAGGCTAAATCAACCTTCAGCCCCATCAGGATTGAACTCCTGCCTATGGGCAGAGTTAGCCTGCAATGCTGCATTCTAACCACTGCACCACCAATCAATAAGATTTCAAATGACACCAGATCATTTTACAACCAGTTTTTCCACAAACCTAGTGTCTATAATCCATAATATGGCCACCCCACTTCCTGGCAGAGGAGTGTGCTGATCCATTATCTCTGCTTTACCACCAGGAACAGTGGTGGCACAATGGTTAAAATGCAGTATTGCAGGCTAACTCTGCCCACTGCCAGGAGTTTGATCCTGACCAGTTCAAGGTTGACTCAGCCTTCCATCCTTCTGAGGTCGATAAAATGTGGACCCAGATTGTTGGGGGCAACATGCAGACATTGTAAACGGCTTAGAGAGTGCTGAAAAGCGCTATGAAGCGGTATATAAGTCTAAGTACTATTGTTATTTATTGTGCAAAATAACAATCAAATTTTTAAAAAAGATAGGCGCTTTGTGGCTTTTAACTCCCAAATGGAATTAATCCATCATGCTAAGCCATGGTTTGGTTAACCATAGTTTGGAGTCCTTGGTGCTCCCCGAGTTTTGATGTTTGCTTGCAGACATCCATTACCCAACTAGGTAACCTCACCACTGCAAGAAACAGCTGCAAGAAAATGACAAAGCTCAGAGAACACCAAGAATGCAACAGTTCAACCCTGAATTACATATACTTTCCCTGTTGCTGTTGTTACTTGTAAAGTTGGGTCTGACCCATTGCAACCCCATGGACAACATTCCTCCAGGCCTTCCTGTCCTCTACCATACTCTGGAGTCCATTTAAGCTCACACCTACTGCTTCAGTGACTCCATTCAGCCACCTCATTCTCTGTCATCCCGTTCTTCTTTTGCCCTCAATCTTTCCCAGCATTAGGCTCTTCTCCAGTGAGTCCTTCTTTCTCATTAGGTGGCCAAAGTATTTTTCATCTTCAGGATCTGGCCTTCTAAAGAGCAGTCAGGGTTGATCTCCTCTAGGACTGTCCAGTTTGATCGCCTTGCAGTCCAAGGAACTCGCAGGAGTTTTCTCCAGCACCAGAGTTCAAAGGCCTCAATTCTTTGGCGCTCGCCTTTCTTATGGTGCAACTTTCACAGCCATACATTGCAACTGGGAAAACCATAGCCTTGACTATACATACTTTTGTTGGCAGGGTGATGTCTCTGCTTTTTAGTATGCTGTCTAGATTTGCCATAGCTTTCCTCCCCAGGAGCAAGCATCTTTTAATTTCTTGGCTGCAGTCCCCATCTGCGGTGATCTTGGAGCCTAGGAAAATAAAATCTGTCACTACCTCCATTTCTTCCCCATCTATCTGCCAGGAATTGAGGGGGCCAGATGTCATGATCTTAGTTTTCTTAATGTTGAGTTTCAGTTCAACTTTTGCACTCTCCTTCTTTACCCGCATCAAGAGGCTTTTTAGTTCCTCTTCGCTTTCTGCCATTAGATTGGTATCATCTGCATATCTGAGGTTGTTGATATTTCTCCCGGCAATCTTAATTCCAACTTTTTTTTTTCTGAAAAAGTTTTACAAAATCCCCCCCCTTTCCCCCCTCCCCCCTCCCTTCCCAAACCCCGCTCCCCCCCCTGACTTCCCGGAACAAACACAAGGTATAGTAAATTAATTCCAACTTTTGATTCATCCAGCCCCACCTTTCTCATGATGTGCTCTGCATATAAGTTAAATAGACATATTCTCCTACTGTAAACATATTTTACTTAATAATCCACATCTGCCTGGATTTACACACTACGTTCAACCAAAATCAAAGTAAATCATATTATAGCAAGGGGTTGGACAAGAAGACCTCCAAAGTCCCAACTTGGTTATTCTGTTATAGTATGGCACCATTGTGAAATTCAACCAGAAGTCACCAATGTCATCGAAGATGCGCCGCTTTAGACCTTTTTTCTTTTGCCATATTGATAATACATGAAAAGCAACTGATTAGTTTTCCCCATAGTCATATTACGAGTGATCTCAGAATAAATGCACACGAAGAACACCCATTTAAGCACCCAGTTTCCTGTACTTATGCAGGCAGCTAACTTGGCAGAAGCAGATCCCAATACTGCAGATATATTCTTCACCAGTTCCAATGGATACGCTCAGCATCAATTTCTAGAGCCTTGAAAGCTATATGGTATAATGTTTCCAGCCCATTTAATGTAAGAAACTCATTGGGTAGCATGCCCAGGAAACTGGTACTTAGAGCCTTTCTCTAAGAACTTTCAGCAAGTGAGAGAGAACACAGGCCCCTTTAAGGACATTGGTTTGGTTTGATTGACAGCAAAAAATTGAACTCTTGCATTTAAAGCTCTTTAGACTAGGACAGGGGTCTGCAAACTTGGCTCTTCTAAGTCTTGTGGACTTCAGCTATGAGAGCTCTGGGAATTGAAGTCCACTAGTCTTAAAAGAGCCAAGTTTGCAGACCTGTTGTGTCTCGTCCGATCTCACCACAGCCGGGGTCTTCTTATCTGCTTCCGAACACGGAGGAATGTCCTAGTATGCCTCCCAGCCCCAGCCCTGGCTCCATGCCCAGACAGGCTGAAGAGGAGGAAATACCTCCAACCCCCAGCTCTGGCTCCATGCCCAGGCAAACGGAGCAACTAGACCCCTCCCCCTCCTCCACAGCATGTGAGCCTGAGGGAGGTCAATTGCCAACAGCTGCCGACTGGAGTGACCCTCGTGTCAGAAGACTTGATAGGCGGAGGCAACAGAAGGAAGGGAGGGGCAGGCCTGGATAAGTGCTGAGTCATGGAGCCACACCCCATGGCCTATATAAAGGATCTGCTTTCTGGCATTCTCTGAGTCAGGCAAAGTCTAAACTTATCTTGCTGAAGTCACTTTCTGGTCTCCTGCCTGCCCTGAGGACTTTGCTAGGACTTTGGCAGAGCTGCAGAGGCACGCCTGATTCGGATTTCCCTGACCCGGCCGTCAGCGGAGGAGTGGGACACGACAAGACCCCTGGACTAGGACAAGGGTCTATTGCAGTGTTTCTTACCCACAGCAGTTTGAAGATTCTGGGGTTTGAAGTCCATATATCTGCAAGCTGTCAACGTTGAAAAATGCTGGTCTACTTACTATATTCAGTATGTGGATCTTCGGCATTTCAACATATTAACCTGTAACCTGTCTGTCCCATCTTTTTCAGATTAGACATTGATATCTTTCAAGTTCTCTTTATGAGACTTTTTTTTTCACTCTGCAGTGAAACTCTGATAATTTGTTTAGAATCCATTTTGTTTCCATTTTTTAAAATGTGGCTATCCAGAAATCCAACCCTGGTTTAAATTTCTTCTTCTGATAAGACTGCAGATGTCCTATGTCCTCCGATGATTACTACATCCAAAAGAATCCTCAAATAGCTTTCCTCCTCCTGGGAAGCAATTCTTAATAATTTAGTTGGCCTGAGTTGCTTCCCAGGAGGAGGAAAGCTATTTGAGGATTCTTTTGGATGTAGTAATCATAGGAGGACATAGGTAAAGATAAATGTAAAGGTTCCCCTCGCACATATGTGCTAGTTGTTCCTGACTCTAGAGGGCAGTGCTCATCTCCATTTCAAAGCTGAAGAACCAGCACTGTCCAAAGACGTCTCCGTGGTCATGTGGCCGGCATGACTAAATTCCGAATGGAATGTTGTTACTTTCCCACCAAAGGTGGTCACTATTTTTCTACTTGCATTTTTTACGTGCTTTTGAACTGCTAGATTGGCAGAAGCTGGGACATGTAACTGGAGTTCGCCCCGTTACTTGGCACTAGGGATTTGAACCGCTGAACTGCCGACCTTTCGATCAACAAGCTCAGCGTCTTAGCCACTGAGCCACCACATCCCTTCTAGGAGGACATACAGGAACCAAATTCAATGTACAGTTGCCTCAATATATCACTGCCTCTTCTGAAATTAATCTTGTATGTGTTTCCAAATGGGAAATTGCCCAAGCTTGCATGAGAAAGAGATGTACAAAGGGAAACATTCAGAACTGATTTTGCCAGAGGAAGCCAAACGCTTGAGAGTCATTTGTAAACATCAGTAGTTAAAAGGACACTCACTTTTTACCTATAATTCTGGAGAACCGCTGCCAATTGGTATAAGCAGTGGCAGGTAAGACAATCAGTGCATTTTTAATTTATTAAATAGATTTATCTGGCCATCCAGCTCGTACACAGGGATTCCAAGTGGCATACAACATTACAAATCAAAAATATAAAACCAACCAACCAAACCATCCACCCACTCCTCCACAATGGTAAGAAACACGATTATACAAGCCATTTGATTGACTCCAAATCAACCTGGGGTCCCCACGTCATGTTTTCATGGTCTTCGGGAAAAGTAACAAGGAAGGGACCAATCTATTGTGGTCCACCAGCAGCCTGTGGAGCTGGTAACGGAATCAGACAGCGATGAGGTTGAGGAAGAGCGTGGGCCAGTCCTGGAGGCTGGGGAAGGCCCGTCAGAGGCAGAGGTGAGGCCAGGGCCATCAGGGAGTGATGTGTGGACTCCAGAGCCTCCAGAGACTGACAGTACTAAGGCAGAGGAACAGGAGGAGCCTGTTCCTAATGCACGCATGAGAAGAGCTGCCAGAAGGCAAGAGCAGCTAAAGCAAAGAGGACGACTCGGGAGTAGGGCCAAGAGACGATTGGCCCCTCCCATAAGGTTTAAAAGACCAGTGACGGGGTTTGGACTCTTTGCCGGAAAACAACGTTGATAGCTTTGTCTTGTTGCATTTGTTTCATATCGGTGTCTTCTGAACTTTTGCCAAGAAAGGCCTTTGGCAGTTTGCCTAATTGGACCAAGGTTGGTGATAGGACTGAGGAATTGTGTTGGGAGGAATTTGCTTTAATTTAGTTGGACTATGCTGAGAATGAAGTAATTCTCAGCTGTTCTAATAAAGTTTGTTTGTTTTTACACTGACTTATTTATTTATTTATTTATTTATTAATCGTATTTATATACCGCCCTATCTCCCGAAGGACTCAGGGCGGTTCACAGGCCAATAAAAACACATAAATACAGATTAAAATAACAATTAAAAAACTTATTCTAAAAGGCCGAATGTTTAAAAACAATATAAAAAATAAAACCCATTTAAAACCAATAAATTTAAAATCTAATCCAGTCCTGCGCAGATGAATAAGTGTGTTTTAAGCTCGCGACGGAAGGTTCGGAGGTCCGGAAGTTGACGAAGTCCTGGGGGTAGTTCGTTCCAGAGAGTGGGAGCCCCCACAGAGAAGGCCCTTCCCCTGGGTGTCGCCAGACGACACTGCCTCGCTGACGGCACCCTGAGGAGTCCCTCTCTGTGAGAGCGCACGGGTCGGTGAGAGGTATTCGGTAGCAGTAGGCGGTCCCGTAAATAACCCGGCCCTATGCCATGGAGCGCTTTAAAGGTGGTTACCAAGACCTTGAAGCGCACCCGGAAGGCCACAGGTAGCCAGTGCAGTCTGCGCAGGATAGGTGTCATACGGGAGCCACGAGGGGCTCCCTCTATCACCCGCGCAGCCGCATTCTGGACTAACTGCAGCCTCCGGATGCCCTTCAAATGGAGCCCCATGTAGAGAGCGTTGCAGTAATCCAGGCGAGACGTCACGAGGGCGTGAGTGACCGTGCATAGGGCATTCCGGTCTAGAAAGGGGCGCAACTGACGCACCAGGCGAACCTGGTAGAACGCTCTCCTGGAGACGGCCGTCAAATGATCTTCCAGAGACAGCCGTTCATCCAGGAGGACGCCCAAGTTGCGCACCCTCTCCATCGGGGCCAATGACTCGCCTCCAACAGTCAGCTGTGGACTCAGCTGACTGTACCGGGATGCCGGCACCCACAGCCACTCTGTCTTGGAGGGATTGAGCTTGAGCCTGTTTCTCCCCATCCAGACCCGTACGGCTTCCAGACACCGGGACAGCACTTGGATAGCTTCGTTGGGGTGGCCCGGTGTGGAAAAGTACAGCTGGGTGTCATCCGCGTACAGCTGGTACCTCACACCGAAGCCACTGATGATCTCACCCAGCGGCTTCATATAGATGTTGAACAGAAGGGGCGAGAGAATCGACCCCTGCGGCACCCCACAAGTGAGGCGCCTCGGAGCCGACCTCTGCCCCCCTGTCAACACCGTCTGCGACCGATCAGAGAGATAGGAGGAGAACCAACAATAAACGGTGCCTCCCACTCCCAATCCCTCCAACCGGCGCAGCAGGATACCATGGTCGATGGTATTGAAAGCCGCTGAGAGGTCTAATAGGACCAGGGCAGAGGAACACCCCCTATCCCTGGCCCTCCAGAGATCATCCACCAACGCGACCAAAGCCGTCTCCGTGCTGTAACCGGGCCGGAAACCGGACTGGAACGGGTCTAGATAGACAGTTTCATCCAGGTGCAGGGGAAACTGATATGCCACCATACTCTCTACAACCTTCGCCGCGAAGCAAAGGTTGGAGACCGGACGATAATTACCTAAAACAGCCGGGTCCAGGGAAGGCTTCTTGAGGAGGGGCCTCACCACCGCCTCTTTCAAGGCGGCCAGAAAGACACCCTCCACCAAAGAAGCACTCGTAATCGCCTGGAGCCAGCCTCGTGTCACCTCCTGAGTGGCCAGCACCAGCCAGGAGGGGCACGGGTCCAGTAAACACGTGGTGGCATTCAACCTACCCAACAACCTGTCCATGTCCTCAGGAGCCACAGGGTCAAACTCATCCCAAACAATGTCACCAAGACCACCCTCAGATGTCTCACCTGAGTCACCGCAATTTTGGTCCAAACCGTCCCGAAGCTGAATGATTTTATCTGAGTTGACTGAGTTTCCTACTACCTACTTGGGCCTGGGTCACAACACAATCTCATTTTCTGTCAAAAAAGAAAGATGAAGCTAATCGGGTTAAAACCCATTAGCCCAAATGAAATGAAAGGCCCATGAGGGTCAGCATAAGCTGCTGATTTAGAAACCAGGAGACCTTTCACACATTTTCCCACCATCGGAATAGCTGGTGTATATTGAGATTGAGAAATATATTGAGCTAAGAGAAAAACAGGACTAACCTCCTTGGTGAGATTTCATAGTTGACAGTTGTACATCTTAACCTCTGCTTCTCATAATCTTTCTTGTTGATGAGTATTTATTTTAATTTTTAAATGATATGATCAACCATTTGTCTGAATGGTATAGGATCTCCTGCTTGAGCAGGGAGTTGGACTGGAAGACCTCCGAGGTCTCTTCCAACTCTATTATTCTATGATCTATATTCCTTTTAAAGTACTTTATGTAAAAAGGCTCCTTTGTTTTGCGTTTTAAAGGCAGAAAAGCTGCAGTTGAAACTGACTGCAGATATAGTTTTTCTTTTAAAAAAAATGGCAGTTCTTGTGCACTTTCAGAATCTTTCAAATTCAACATATGGTATTTCTTTATTTAAAAAAAAATAAGCCTGAGTGCCAGAAAAAAATACTGTAGCCTTGCAATAAGGTCACATATGTTTGTCCAAAATAAAGCATCTCCGTAGAAATTCAAAATTAATTAAAACAATGTTTTATTTCCACAACATATTCTTAACCAGTGGAATTTACTGCCACCCAATATGGCAACGATCAAAGGAGCTAAACAAATTGGATGGTGGATTGAAATATAATAGTTTGGATGTCTGCATACCATCTAACAACCTCCTTAGAGCTAAGGAGAAATTTCCTGACAGTGGGAACAATTAATCAGTGGAACAACTTGCTTCTAGAAGTTGTAGGTGCTCCAGCAGTGGAGGTTTTTAAGAAGAGATTGGACAGCCATTTGTCTGGAATGGAATACGTTTACTTTTTGAGCATGGGGTTCGACTAGAAGACCTCCAAGGTTCCTTCTGAAGGGTTCATGGCATGGAATATTTGGCTATCATTTCCAGCCCTGTTCTTCTGATTTCTGCAATATTATAGGCAAGAAACTGAAATATCAACTGGTAGGCAGAGTTGTAGAAAAATCTATTGCCTTACTATAAGTAGTGGGTTTCAGTTTAGTTTGCTACCAGTTTGCTTGTGCATGCACGTGCTCATGCACATGTACGGCGCTTCTGCGCATGTGCAGAAGTGTCCAGACAGGTGGGCGGAGCCTCCCGCCGCGACCACTACCGGTTCACCCGATGTGGGGTGAACCGGTAGCAACCCATCATTGCTTACTATGTATGCCAGGGAGCTTTCTGGAGGATTCTGGTTAGATGCTGAGGACATAGAAGCTTGGAAGCTTTGGTCTGGACCAGGACTAACTCCATGTTTTACTTTGGGCTAATCGTGTATTAATTCACATTTACCCAGCTTGTTTTAGAGGACTGTGAAGATCAATTGATGAGAGAGAAAAATCTTGGACACCAGCCAGAGTTTCTCAAGGCAGAAGAAATGTTATTCAAAAATGATCTGATTGGTTTTTTGATTTCCTGAATCAGGATTCTTCTCTCCAACCGCATTAAAGGGCCCTATACGCCAGCAGAAAAGTATGCCAGCTTAAAAAGAAATGCTGACTGCACTTCCAACACCTATTCCTCTCAGGGACTGCAAAGCAGACTCACAGAAGTGCAGCTGTAACATGGGACGAAAGGGCGAAAGAAATTCTTCTATCCCACCTCCCTTCAACTGTGGCGAAGGAAAAAGAGGGAAGAGGCTTCTTAGCTACCAAGGGGTAAAACCAGGGGTGGGCTGCTGGGGGTTTGCAGGGGTTCAGGAGAACCTCTAGCTAAGATTCTGTGCAGTTCAGAGAACCCCCAAATCCCACTCCTGGCTGGCCCCTCCCACCCTGTCCCCCCCCCCCCCAGGAGTCCCCACGGGGCCCGGTTTGGATGCAGGTAAGTGCAGGGTGCGCAGAGGCTCGGGGAGAGTGAAAAATGGGCCTACCAGAATTTTGGGAAGGCCAGAAACGGGCCAGTTTCCCGCCTCCAGGGGGCCTCCAGAGCCTGGCGAGGCTGTTTTCGCCCTCCCAGAGGCTCAAGGAAAGCCTCCAGAGCCCGGGGAGAGCAAAAACGCCCCTCCCCCCTGCCATGGTGCAGGAGGCAGACTAGGGCATGCCCACCATGGCCACACCCACCCATCAACTGGGCAGAGAACCTCTTGCTAAAATTTTTGAAGCCCACCCCTGGGTAAAATATGGTGGGGGTGGTTGGTTTTCTTTCCTCCTTCCCTTCTATGCCCTTCTTTCTGCCTCTATAAAATGGTATCTCCAGGATATAGTTTTTTTAAAAAGTCAAAATAATGGGTTCATTGTTGCAATCGAAGCAGTATCTGTTTTTTATGTGTATGTCATTTTGTGCAACACCCATAAATCCCAGTTTCAATTGCACTGTTGTGGTCACCAACTTGATTTTTTTAAATTAGGTCTTCTGGACACTCCTGGGTCTATAGGTGGCAGGAAAAGTGAGTGAGGCAGATGTGGGGAGAATGGCTCTTTTGGTAGCAATCCTCTGAACCTGGCCTGGAGAACTGACAATAGAGTCTAGCTCTCCATGCCACCCTCTGCCGTTCCACTCCAGTGAAGTTGCATTCTTCCACCTGATTAAGCATTGCAGCACCTTATCTGTGGGTGGGGATTCACTTCTGATATTTCTGTTTGTTTGTTTGTTTCTTTATTGGATTTGGAAATTTATCCAGTCATTTTACGGAAGTCCACTGGGCGTGTGTCAAAAACTGAATTAGTGCAGTCCCAGACCTTGGAGGTAGAAGCTAAAGACCTCCCTCATCTCCCTGCTCCCCCCCACCCATATTTTCTTTCCCCTAATATTTCTCCAATCCCATGCAATGCCACTGCTTGGTAAAAGAACTAATGGCTGAAGAACCACTCCTGCCCAAGACATACCCTTCACTTGCTATGTCTCCAAACCCTGACAGTCTAGAGAACTGCAGCCAATATGGGAGAGAAGTTAGAAAAGGCTATCTGAAAACTAGAATAGGAAAATATGAATTCAGGAATCCTGTTTGGTGGGTCATGTAAGTTAAAGATGTTATTCCTGTTCTCTAAATATGATTGCTAAAGCATCTCCAGTCTATGATTAGCAGGTTGTATGGGGCAGCCTTAAGATAGAGAAGTTGTCTTCCCCACTACATGAATAAAGTCACAGTGGGAAAAACCAAAAAAAACCCAGAATAACAGAGTTGGAAGGGACCTTGGAGGTCTTCTACACCTTGGAGGTCTAGTGGCTCAATGACTTAATGATGCTGGAGATGGTCTCTGTGCCAGAGGTTCGAGTTCTAGCACTGTGTATCGGGGTGAGCTCCCATCATTCACTTCAGCTTCTAACAATTTGAAGGCATGTTCTATGCGAGTAGATAAATACATACCACTTCTGTGTGGAAACAAGTTGGTGCTCTGTGCAGGCAGCCAAATTCCTGCTGGCTCTGAACCTTCCTGTTGTGGCACCTTTTTATAGGTGGCTCCGGAAAGAGAGGGTCCATGCATGAAGCTGCAGGAAGAGCTGCTTGTCTTTCTTTCTGGTGCTAAACCAGTTTGTCCTCCTGTGGTGCACTTGAGACGTGTGCGAGCGTGTTCTACACCTGAGCTGGTAAACTGGCAGCCAAACTACTATTCTGCAATAGCATCGTGGTCTCCCAGCTAATGTAACAATGCCATACGCTAATAATAATAATAATAATAACAATAACAACAACTACAAACTACAGAGACTCTGATATGATGCATTTGAGTACAAAGTATTCAAAGCTGCCATCACAAAATATGCTGGTGGTTTTCTTTTACTGAGTTAATTGGCAGTTCTTCCTATACGGAACTGATAAAGGGGAGAAGGAGAAGGGGCCTTGGTAATAGCTGGGGGGAGCTAACAAAAGATAGATGCTTTTGTACCATACTGAATCTCAGGTTAGTATTAGAAAGCCCACTTCTTTCATGGTCTCATTTGTAAATTTTTGTGAGCTTGACAGCATTTAAAGGGAGCTGTCTTCCAAGAACTTCTCCTGCATAAGTCCAGTTGAATTAAAGGGAACTATACAAGAGTCCCAAATGCTTTTCCGTATAGCTCCTGCTCATTTTGACTTGGACTAGACATCCTGCAGGGCAGTCCTCAAACTTTGGGATCCAGCCCTGGAGTAGGTATTCACAGTAAGACATCTTGCTGCTTGCCTAAGCTATTTTGATTGACAAGTGGCACAATCTCAGAAATACGTGTTGCAAGAAGAGATGTTTGTACATTCAGCCTGCAGTGTTACAGCCAGGATCACTTGAATGGGATTTCTGCTGATTCTTAGGAGTTTCTCCAGGGGAAATCACATTGCTCAGGCTCAGTTTCATATCTCAGCGGAAATTTGGCTCAGAGTTCTTGGAGTCTGCTAGAGGGTGAGGGCCGAGAACAAAATTACTTACTTGCTGTTTCATCTATAACCTCCCTTTCTTGTACTTATTCTCCTGGTCCTCCTGTCTTGCAGTTCTACGTCCTTGGAAACTCCTCCTGCTCTATATAGCTTAATAACTCTTGGATAAAGTGGATAAGCAATAAATGAAGAAGCTATAAATTAGACAAAAGAGCAAACAATTCTTCACACAATTTACAGAATTCACTGTTGCACAAAGGGTGATGAAGGCCACTGATTTTGAGGATGTCAGGCTAACTGATTTCATAGAATGATCACTTTGTGCATTTGGAGATCTGATTACAGAAGATAAGTTCCTCAGTCTGTCTTGCCCCTCCTCCCCCACCCCAGGAAAGCTGATCAGGCCAACTTATGGACAGAGGATTGTTTTATGATTTTTCAACCTAAAAGCAAAATAGAACCTCTAAAAACAGAGTAGTTACAGTATATACTAGAGCAAAGCACAGTCCTATATACTACCCCCTCACCTTAATTTCTTCTGTTGTTTGCACCTGATCTTCTCATGTCCTAACGGTAGCATTCTTCCCCCTTCTCTATTCAGGATCAACTTCGTATTTGACCAATCTGAGACCTTCCCAATATTGCTCAATTACAGTTCCAAGACAGAGCTAATTTGACGTCATGGTTAAAGACACTGGATTAAAATCTTGAATTCAAATTCTGCCTGAGACCCAGGAACCAGCTGGCTGGCTTTATAATTTATTTATTTATTTATTTATTTATTTATTTATTTATTTATTTATTTATTTATTTATTTATTTATTTATTTATTTAGATTTTTATACCGCCCTTCTCCCAAGGGACTCAGGGCGGTTTACAGCCAGATAAAAACAAGCAACAACATAAATACAAGATAAGCAATGTCGGCTGGCGGCCCCCAGGGGGAAGGCCTTCTCTGTGGGGGCTCCCACCCTTTGGAACGAACTTCCCCCTGGACTCCGGCAACTGCCAGACCTTCGGACTTTCCGCTGCGAGCTGAAGACCTATTTGTTTGTTCGCGCCGGACTGGCATAGGATTTTAATAGGATTTTAATTAGTTTTAATGTTTTAATATTTTATATTCGGGGTTTTATTTTTAATGTTTTAATTCAGCCATTTGTATAATAAGTTTTTTAATTATGGTTTTATGTGTACATTGCTGTTGTTTTATTATGGCTGTAAACTGCCCTGAGTCCTTCGGGAGAAGGGCGGTATAAAAATTTAATAAATAATAATAATAATAAAATACTTTTTAAAAAACTTATTCAATTTGGCTCTAATTAAGATAAATTTAAAACAATAAAATCCATTAAAATTAAAACTATAAAATCTAAAATCCTATGCCAGTCCTGCACGAATGAACAAATATGTTTTCAGCTCGCGGCGAAAGGTTCGAAGGTCAGGAAGTTGGCGAAGTCCTGTGGGAAGTTCATTCCAGAGGGTAGGAGCCCCCACAGAGAAGGCCCTTCCCCTGGGGGCCGCCAGCCGACATTGTTTGGCGGACAGCACCCTGAGGAGTCCCTCTCTGTGAGAGCGCACGGGTCGGTGGGAGGCAATCGGTAACAGTAGGCGGTCCCGCAGATAACCCGGCCCTAAGCATGGAGCGCTTTAAAGGTAGTAACCAACACCTTGAAGTGCACCCTAAAGACCACAGGTAGCCAGTACAGCCTGCGCAGGAGTGGTGTCACATGGGAGCCGCGAGCGGCTCCCTCTATCACCCGCGCAGCTTTGACCCAGTCAACTCTTTCTCAGCCCTAGAAAGAATAAATAGCATTCATTCTAATGTTTCCAAGAAAACTGCATGGTTTTGTTCATGTAGTTGACAGGAATCAAGTGACTCAAAAGCACATCAGCAGACATATGTCAACAAACTTCTAAGGAGCTCCAATTCAACAAAGTAATATTCAGAATCAGCAATATTCAGAAGTCATCATTTTCCAAACTCCATATTAAGTTATCCTCAGGGATAAGGTATGTCCATGAGTATGTCTACCTTTCAATAGAAGAGAATATACTGGTAGTCCTCAAGTTACAACCAAAATTGAACCTAAAATGTATGTTGCTAAGTAAAACATTTGTTAAGTGAGATTGGGTTGTTACTTTGGTAATGGAGCAAATAGAGCAGGGGTGTCAAACTCATGGCCCACAGGCTGGATGCGTAACATGCTGGCCACGCCCATGCCGAGTTTAGCAAAGGGGGAAAAAGTTGTGATATGTTACATGACAACATTGTGACGACGCGACTTTGACACCCCTGAAATAGAGCATTTGGATAATGTGAGTTGTTTTTCAAAAGGTTTGCGTTTCTAATTTGTTGTCATTTTCTCTGTTGACAAGGTTATCTAGGAAGGGTAGTGTGTTGTTGTTTCCTTCTTCCCTTGTGAATTTGAAGCATTTGGAGATGTTATTGAATGTTTATGGATCTTCTCTGGTTGTTCCTTTTTATTATGACAAAGGGATCGTCTATGTACCAGATTCATATTTTTGGTTATAAGCTGGGGTGAGTGGGTGTTTGTAAATGCTACATTATAGTCTCTGTTATGAGTCCTGAGAATGATGATTCCCATGATTTGTTGGTACATTTTTCCATTAAACTGAAAGCAGGTAATGAAGCAAAGGTTGCTGAGGGTCATGATTCTGGATATTTCAATTTTACTATATTTGGTTAGGTTGTGTTTGGTGTAGTAATGCTGCCATGGTTTCTTTTGCTAGTTCTGGATCTAAACTTAGAAACTCAAAGACTTAAAAAGTAAATGAAGATGAGGTTATGGTTTCAGTCAATGTAACCGCATTCTTCACATCCATAGATCAAGAATTAATGAAAAATTCTGAGTATTATATACAGATTACAGACAATAAGTTTTTGGCACCAATTAAAGATATAGCCAGTCATTCCGAGCGTTAGCTCCATCTGTGCTGTTCTGATTGTTTGCTATTGTTGTCCTGGTTGCTTTATTCATTCCCATTGTGTGGTTTTAGGTGTATGTGAATTTTAAGATGTGGGAATTTTCATTGTAACTTGAGTTAGGAAAACTGTGACTACCAAATGTTGCTGAATTATATCTCCTAGCATTCTTCAGAACTGGCTGTGTTGACTGACATCAGTCTTTCAACCTCGAGGTAAAGGAATATGAGAAATAATTTCTTTCTATGACTGGTTGGTTTTTAGAGCACAGTCTGCTTTGGCACAATCTATGTGTCTGTTGCTACCATGATAAGCCTCTAGTTGCAATAAAGTCCAAAGCATGTTTCAGGACCAAATTTGAATCTGTTCCACTTATTCCAAGAAACCAGGAAAAAACCAGGAGAAAAAAACCGGGGGAATGTAATCATTGCTCTCTCTCTCCCTTTCCCTCTCCCTCTCCCTCTCCCTCTCTCACTCCCACTCCCTCTCTCCCTCTTGCTATTTTGTTCAACCTTCTTTAAAATGTATTTCTGAATTTCATGAGAGCAACCACAAAAACTTCTGACAGTTATGAATTCTGACAAATGTCCACACAGTAAGCTTAACATATACAACAAACCTTTATGAACAGAGACGTTACTGCACCTATCCCAAAATTTTCTAACCCAGCTTTCCCAGTTTTTGAGCTTCTAGGTGTATTGGATTATAAAAGATCTCTCTCGTCAGAGATCAAGGAGGCATTCAAGATGAAGGTGCAATTGTGGCGATGGGGTAAGAGGAACTTCCTGTTGATCACTTAATTTTGCAATTGAGGCTTTGCAACTGCAAGCAGTGTTGTTGTATCCTTGTGCTAGAGTAGGCAAAAGTCATTTAAGGCAGCAAATACTGTTTCCAGAAAGACAGTGGTTCGCTGTCTTGGGTTTCAAGAGTGGACAGTGTTCTTATTATAGGGATTCTAGACTTGCCCACCTTCCAGATCCTGGGATTCCCATCACTCTGGCAAGATTAGGTAAAACCTTAATACAAAATTGCCAGCACACCAATAATTAGGAATTGGGTAGGCAACAGAGACTGCACCATGATAAGTGCAGAAACACAGGTAAATACCAACACTTGTCTTATTTCTGTAAACTTGGAGAAGCTACTTGGAATCTTAGAACAACAGTTTTCAATTAATTCAATTTTATCTTTAAATGAAGAGATCGTTTACTCACAAGCAAGAGGCTATGATATCCTTGCAGTGCCAATATGTGGCTAATATCAGGGCCCAGTGCTAGTCAATGCTACTACTAGCAGAATTCCTCAAAAGCATAATCACAAATAGAAGACTTCCTGATTTCTTAGTAGCCCAAGAATGAATGAAATTGACAAGATGCTTATAATAGCCAATGCAATTTTTTTTCCTGCTTCTTTATATCTAGACCAGCTACATAAGTTTGCTTTTATTTATTTTATTTATTTATTTTATTAGATTTTCTCCCAAAGGACTCAGGGCGGTGTACAGCCAAATAAAACCCACAATATACACATTAAAACAAGATTAAAACCGAGCATATTACAAAGACAGCCAGAATTTAAAACAATTTAAAACCCTAAAATATAAATAGCCCCAATTAAAAATTTAATAAAACTTTTAAGCCAGTCCCGCTTGAATAAATAGGTGCGTTTTCAGCTCACGGCGAAAAGTCCGAAGATCAGGCACTTGACACAAACCAGGGGGAAGTTCGTTCCAAAGCGTAAGAGCTCCAACAGAGAAGGCCCTGCTCCTGGGGGCCGCCAGCCGACATTGCTTGGCACCCTGAGAACGTCCTCTCTGTGTGAGCGTACGGGTCGGTGGGAGGCATAAGGTAACAGCAGGCAGTCCCATAAGTACCCGGGCCCTAAGCTTTACCTTTCCTTGGGCAATATTTCCTTGCCAAAATTGTTCTTTTTGTGCTTGAGAAAACTCTGCAGACTCTTAATAAAGGCATTCAACACTTCACAAATTGTATCTTGATTGAGTAAATGAATGGACCTAAACCTCATCACTTACGAAGCTGAGAAGAAAGAAACTGAAGAAACTCACAAATTTTGTTCTAACAAAGCTTATCCACTGATCACAAACATGCTACTTAATAATCTGTTTGAAGACCTTGCTCAGTACAGAGGTCAAACTGATAACTGCAATTATCTGCCTCCTCTTACTTCCCTATTTCATGACTTCTTCTCCTTCTTCCTTCTTCTTTCCCTGGTATTCTGCCTGAGCAGAATACGAAAAGAATTAGTAGAGTCAATCTGAAACAAGCAAACCCTGCATTTGTGGGGAAAATACGAAGAGATCTGGATGGCAATTTTAGCAAGTCTTGCCCTCTGTGGTGACTCTGGTTAAGAATGTAAGCTCAAACGGATCAAATCTTCACTTTACAGCATAGAATAACAGCATTGGAAGGTACTTTGGAGGTCTTCTGTCCAACCTCCTGTTCAAGCAGGAGACCCTATGCCATTCCAGACAAATGGCTGTCCAGTCTCTTCTTAAAAATCTCCAGTGATGAAGAGAAGGAAGAAATTGTTCTCTTCATCGCTCAACAATTGTTACCCCTTTCCTGGTTTATCCTCCACTCCAATACCCTTGGATAATGGCATAACCCAAACTAGCTAGGGCTCCATTGCCTTTCTGAAAGAAAGACACAAAATAGGAGTTAAGAAGTTCAGCATTCCCTCTATCATCCATTACTAGTTCCTCAATTTGTCATCATAATGGAATTATATATTCTTTAAAGGTAAAAGTTCCCCTTGCACATATGTGCTAGTTCCCAACTCTAGGGGGCAGTGCTCAACTTCGTTTCAAAGCCGAAGAGCCAGCGCTGTCCGAAGATGTCTCCATGGTCATGTGGCCAGCATGACTAAATGCCCAATGGAATGTTGTTACCTTCCCACCAAGAGTGGTCCCTATTTTTCTATTTGCATTTTTTACATGCTTTTGAACTGCTAAGTTGGCAGAAGCTGGGACAAGTAACGGCACCTCACCCTGTTGTACGGCACTAGGGATTGGAACCACTGAACTGCCAACCTTTCGATTGACAAGCTCAGCATCTTATCCACTGAGCCATCATGTCCCTTTGAGCCAACACGTCCCTTATATATTCTTTAGCTTACTCTTTAGCTTCCAAAAGAACTGCTTTTTGCCGGCCTGCCAAAAGAGAGGCTGCCCATGTCTTAATCAGTACACATACTGCAGCCAAAATATGTGGAGTCTTAATTGTTCATTCTTCCAAAGCAGTGCAATTTGGCAGTTTTATCTAGTTTGGCTCAGACGCTATATTATTTCCAGGGTCAGTGATTTGATCAGTTAACTTGAAAGCCATGGAGGTAATCAGCTAACAGCAGCTTTCAATCACGAACAAATGTTCATATTTCCATTTTTTCACCCCTGGCTCTCTCCAGCATAATGCCAAAGGGGCTGATGTTGGCAACATATAATTGCTGATTATGTTGTACATTGAAAATACTTGGCTTTCATTATGACTGGGAAATCTACTGTGAAACTCCTGATTCTAAGAATCCTGATTCTAAGAATAGATTTCAATATGAACATGCTTCCCATGTATCTGTTCAGTGAAATTATTCTTTTCCTGAGCTGTAAAACTAGACTGGAAAGCTCCAGATGTCTGCTAGGTAGCAGCAAATATATACAGGAAGTTAAAATTCTCTACTGCCATGTAAAGGTCATCCATAGTTTTGTGGTCCAGTAGCCATAGTTTTTTTTCCATATTGTAGACTAGTGTTTCTCAACATTGGCCGCTTGAGAATTTGTGGACTTCAACTCCCAGAATTCCCCAGCCAGCAAAGCTGGGAGTTTTTTTTTTAATAAAAAAGTTTTATTTCCATTTTTCATCAACATATTCAATGTACAGTCTCTTATTTAACATCAATCATTAACTTTCATTTGTTACTTATTCAGGCCTGCTCAGCTACCACTTCCTTCCTTAACACAACCTTTCCTCTTCCCTTCTCTACCTTCTTCTACTTTCTCCATCCTTCCTCTCCTTCACTTTTCTACTTCCTCTCCTCCTTCCCCACTCCTCTCTTCTTCCACCCTTTCTAACCCTCTCTCTTTCCCCTTTCTTCGTCTTCTCCTTTCCCCCTCTTCTACCTCTCTTTCCTACCTACTTTCTTCCTTCGCTCTCTCTACTCCTCTCTCCCTCTCCATTCCCTTCTGAAATGGCAGCTGAGCAGCCCCAATTTCATTTCAAATTATTTCTATTTTTTGATTACATATCTTCAATCATTCCTGTACATTAATAATCCTTCATCTTCCACCCCCTTCCCCTCCCTTCCCCTCCCTTCCCCCCCCCCCAAGACTTCCCAGAACAAAGTACAGGGTATAAAATTAACAATCATAAATTAAAATACAACACGTCATAATCCATAGTCACTCCTCACCCTTTGTACCCTCAACTCCTCTCCCGATTAAACATATAAACTAGTATAATATAATTTCTAAATTCACTCGTAAGCTATTTGGTACTTTTTAGTCTAATACTTATTTTGAATATAATCAATCCACATTCTCCATTCTGATACATATTTCTCTTGTGTATAGTCTTTCAAATACGCAGAGATTTTAGTCATCTCTGCCAAATTTGATACTTTAAGTGTCCATTCTTCAATTGTAGGCAAATATTTTTTCTTCCAATATTGTGCAATCAAAAGTCTTGCGGCTGTTATTAAATTTAAAATCAGTTTAGTCTCTATCACTGTACAACCCATGATTATTCCCAGTAGAAACAACTGTGGAGTAAACTGATCTTCTTTTTCATAATATTCTGCATAATCCACCATACTTTATTTATTTATTTATTTATTTATTATATTTATATCCCACCCTTCTCCGAAGACTCAGGGCGGCTTACATTGTGTAAGGCAATAGTCTCATTCTATTTGTATATTTATATACAAAGTCAACTTATTGCCCCCCCAACAATCTGGGTCCTCATTTTACCTACCTTATAAAGGATGGAAGGCTGAGTCAACCTTGGGCCTGGTGGGACTAGAACCTGCAGTAATTGCAGGCAGCTGTGTTTAATAACAGGCTTCTTACAGCCTGAGCCACACCGCGGCCCAAATCCAAAAGGCTTTAACTTTTTTACAAGTCCACCATATATGATAATAAGTTGCCTCATCACAGTCACATCTCCAACATTTAGCTTGCATATTCGAATACATACATGCCAACTTTTTTGGATCCAAATGCCATCTATAAAACATCTTATAAAAATTTTCTCTCAAGCTTTGTGCTTGTGTAAATTTAACATTCCTCACCCAAATTTTTTCCCATGTTTCCATCATTATAGGTTGTTGTATATTTTGTGCCCATTTTATCATACAATCTTTAACTAATTCCGTTTCTGAGTCTATTTCTACCAATACATTATACAACCTCTTAATATGCTGTTGTCCTTGATCTCTGATTTGTTTTGGTAAAAGCTGGTAGTTAAAGTTCATATATCTTCAAGAGGTCAAGGTTGAGAAACACTGTTATGGACTATAGAATTCCTGAATCCAAGTCTTATGTGTTTTAGGAAAAACAGTGCATTGAATTGTGGGAGACTTGGCAGAATTCCAGCCCTTCCTATCTGAGTGTTTGATGGATGATTGAACCATTTCCTCAACATCCCTATCGAGGATGGTTATCCTGGGAGCATCTAAGCTGGTTAATACTGGAAAAGGCCAGTACTTACACTTCTGGATTTGTGGCTCTCTGACTGTGCTCAAATCCATTTAGGGCCAGTTTTTAAGAGAATTCTAAAGTTGTACTAATTCGTCAAGACTCTCTTACCCAAATGAGTTTTACTGGTCTTTTCCAGCATGAATTGTTTGACATGGCTTCTGATTTTAAGACTGCTGTTTTTGTGACCTTGTTTTTGTACTATAAGAATTTTTGCCTTCAGTAGCTGTGAGAAAGAGACAATATTGTGCAATTTCTACTAGCTTTTAATTCTGCCTGCACTTTCTACATTTCATTGCCCTTTAATTAACTCTTTACATTCCTCCAAAACCATATGTGCATGCGGAGTCATGATACACACACAACTGTCATATATCTGTGCATTTTCCCCCTTAAGTGAAGAACTTTGCACTAGCCTCTGTTAAATTTTATTCTGTTAAATTCAGCTCATTTCTCCAGTGTACCAAGACTGCCTTAATTTTTATTTCTGTATTCTAAATTATTAGGTGTCCCATCCAATTTTGTATGATCTGATTTCCACCCTTCATATGGAAGAACAAAGTATGAAGGATTTATTTCTTTTCAATATGTATTGAATTGAAATAAATAAGGATGAAAAGAAATCTGGCTCTAAGTTAGAAAATATCTTTAGCTTAAGAACCAGAAACCTGATTGGCATTTTACTTTAGCAGACCCAAACAATTATCCATCTAATGTTTCTATGTAATGCAACCTATTGTTGGAATTTTCTGCAGGCAAGAACCACAGTTTCAACATTCAATGTACACAAAAAACTTCAATAAAAGTTCTGAGCTCAAGTAGATGCCATATGAATCACCCATGGTTATTAGAACTGCATCAACAGTCGGAAGATAATCTATTCTTCTGAAGTCTGCAAAATTCCTACACTAGAGATTTCCCGCTTAGCCTTTGAATGGTATATTAGAGTCACCCTGGGCAAAGAAGCAGATTTTCATAGGACAAAAAACTGATCTATTTTAATACAAACACATTTAATATGATCATTCCACATGTGCTTAATAATATTCCTCTTCTCTCCAGGGTTGTCTGCATAAATAAAACTGAAATTAAAATTCCTAGCTCACCATGACAAAAATTTCAACAAGCTTCAGTGAAGCTTCTGGCCTAAACTTCAATACAGCTGTTTTCCAAAGACAGTTTATAAACTTTATGTACTTTCAAAGGAATGTTTGGATGTTCTGCCCCCAAGCCATCTCCAAGAAATCCTATTATAAGAATTGCTAAATTCATTTGGGCCTACTTATTACACAATACCCAAGAGAAGAAGGTGGACTACCTTATCCCTGGCACATATTCTAAGACTTGGAACTGGAGCTTCAACTTTGTGAGGATGGACTTTAGTGGAGTTCATTTTTCTTTTTTCAGCAGAATGCAAATGGCCAACCATAAATAATTTATCTTTTGAAAACAAAAACAACATTCAGACACACATTCAGAAGAAACAGTCTCTTCATTTCCACCTTCCCAACAGGCCTAATAACATTGTCTTTGTGAACTAGGAACCAATAAGTTGACGTAACCAATTATCTAACTGTGTTGCCCAAGCATCTAGTTGTAGGAAAATTGAAGGGGGGAAAAGTGATATTTAAAAAAAAAAGATCCATTACATATGAAACTGCTTTCCTGCTTTTTAAAAAATGTGTTCAAGTAAACCATATATGATTTGCTTGGTTCTACTTGGATAGGCAGTGGCACTCTAAGGCAGAGAAGGCTTTCCCAGATCGATAGTTAAAAATGTCAGGACTGGTCCCGGAATTTTTGTTTTCAAGGTTGTTTTTCAATTACAGGCTAAACCAGGGGTCTCCAACCTTGGTCCCTTTAAGACTTGTGGACTTTAACTCCCAGAGTCCCAGAGCAAAGCTGGCTGAGGAACTCTGGGAGTTGAAGTCCACAAGTCTTAAAGGGACTAAGATTGGAGACCCCTGGGCTAAACTATGTTGTATTTAACAGTTTATTGAAAATCCACACGTGGTTGAGTTCACAAAACTTACTATCCCCCACAAAAAACCCAACTAAATATTTAACATGTAAACATAATGAACATAGCCTGTGCTTTGATTGGTTTCACATAGGGTAAAATGGGAATGGGCATGTTCTATCTCAATGTGTGGCACGAACCCATAAATCAGTTAATTCCATAAACCTTAGTTAACCGTGGAAAACCCTGCAGTATGCATACAACTATTGAGTATAATATCAGTTATTTGAAAAAAATACTTTAAACTTGTACAGAAAAGGATATTCAAGATTTCTTGACTATAAGGGGTGTGCATAAGTGCACAAAAATGCCTACCGTTCCTGTCCTATTGTTTCCTTTCAATATATGTTCCTGTATATAATGTTGTGACAAAATAAAAAATAAAATAAATAAAAAAAATTCTCTACCCTGTGGGTGGAAAATTAAAGTATATATAATATAATATAACAACAGAGTTGGAAGGGACCTTGGAGGCCTTCTAGTCCAACCCCCTGCCCAGGCAGGAAACCCTACACCATCTCAGTCAGATGGTTATCCAACATTTTCTTAAAAATTTCCAGTGTTGGAGCATTCACAACTTCTGCAGGCAAGTCGTTCCACTTATTAATTGTTCTAACTGTCAGGAAATTTCTCCTTAGTTCTAAGTTGCTTCTTTCCTTGATCAGTTTCCACCCATTGCTTCTTGTTCTACCCTCAGGTGCTTTGGAGAACAGCCCGGCTCCCTCTTCTTTGTGGCAACCCCTGAGATATTGGAACACAGCTATCATGTCTCCCCTAGTCCTTCTTTTTATTAAACTAGACATACCCAGTTCCTGCAACCGTTCTTCATATGTTTTAGCCTC
Source organism: Ahaetulla prasina (assembly GCF_028640845.1). Lineage (NCBI taxonomy): Eukaryota > Metazoa > Chordata > Lepidosauria > Squamata > Colubridae > Ahaetulla > Ahaetulla prasina. The sequence goes on from NC_080539.1 coordinate 32,354,221, forward strand.
CAGTCCCCTAATCATCTTTGTTGCTCTTCTCTGCACTCTTTCTAGAGTCTCAACATCTTTTTTACATCGTGGCGACCAAAACTGGATGCAATATTCCAAGTGTGGCCTTACCAAGGCATTATAAAGTGGCACTAACACTTCACGTGATCTTGATTCTATCCCTCTGTTTATGCAGCCCAGAACTGTGTTGGCTTTTTTAGCAGCAGCTGCACACTGCTGGCTCATATCTAAATGGTTATCCACTAGGACTCCAAGATCCCTCTCACAGGTACTACTATTGAGCAAGGTACCACATATACGGTATCTGTGCATTTTGGGTTTTTTTGCCTAAATGTAGAACCTTACTTTTTTCACTGTTGAATTTCATTTTGTTAGATAGCGCCCAATGTTCAAGTCTGTCAAGATCTTTCTGTAACTTGAGCCTATCTTCTGGAGTGTTGGCTATTCCTGCCAGCTTGGTGTCATCTGCAAATTTGATGAGTTCCCCATCTATCCCCTCGTCCAAGTCATTGATGAAGATGTTGAAGAGTACTGGGCCTAAAACAGAGCCTTGGGGTACTCCACTGCATACTTCCCTCCATGTGGATGTAGTTCCGTTGAGGACTACACGTTGAGTGCGGTTGGTCAGCCAGTTACGAATCCATCTGGTGGTGGTGCTGTCTAACCCACATTTTTCTACTTTATCTAGTAGTAGGTTATGGTCTACTTTATCAAATGCCTTACTGAAGTCCAAGTAGATTATATCGACAGCATTCCTCTGGTCTACTAATTTTGTCATTTTGTCAAAGAATGCGATAAGATTAGTCTGGCATGATCTGTTTTTGACAAACCCATGTTGGCTTTTGGTTATTACTTTGTTTGCTTCTAGGTGTTCGGTGATTCATTGCTTGATTATCTTTTCCAGAATCTTCCCCGGTATTGAGGTCAGGCTGATAGGTCTGTAGTTTCCTGGATCTGTTTTTTTTTCCCTTTTTGAAGATGGGTACTACATCAGCTCTTTTCCAGTCCTCTGGCAGCTCCCCTGTGCTCCAGGATCTTTGAAAGATATAGTTCAGTGGTTCTGAGATCTGAAAGATATAGTTCAGTGGTTCTGAGATCACTTTTTTGTATTTTTGTATTTTTTTCTTTTTGTATTTTTGTCTTTTTTGTCTTTTTAGTTTAGATAGGGGCTACTAGAAAACAGGTAATAATATAACTTAAAGATATGAAGAAAGTTGCCATGAAGATTTATAGAACAAGATTTGCTGTGAAAGACTTGTTCACATAAAACATAAGCAGTTCATGAGGTCTGGTAAGACAGCCCATAAGATATAGTGATAACCATTGGCTGTGAAATATCATTAGACGACACTATGAAGAACAAGAAATCTATCACTGAGCAAGCGACTGTAAGAAATTATCATTTGTCAACAGAGTTCAAGAATAGGAATAGATAAGGAAAACAAAAAAAATGGACCAGAAAAGTTCTATATGAAGCTGTAACAGGAACAGGGTGCAAGAAAATTATTTGTTTATTCTGTTAGTCGTATAGCTATGTATCTCACATAAGTGACCATGGGTGACTTACACAATAATTAAAAATAATAATTTTGTCAACAAAGCCAAGAGACGGCTACTATCACATTCTTGAGGGGGCCCATGGGGGCCCAGGCCATAACACAAAACCAAGGTTTTAAAGTCTTGCAAATGGCCAGCACGGTCAGAGCTAATTTAATCTCAAGTGGCATTATGTTCCAAAGGATGGGCACTGTGATAGAAAAAGCATTTCCCCTGGGCCCCACTAATCAACACATCTTAGTTGGTAGCACGGAGAGGAGCACCAGCCAGACTCAATGGGATGGGTAGAAATAAATGCAAACAAACAAGAAATGAATTGTGATAATCTCCATTGTAGATAACTGATTGCTTGCTGCTGAGTAAGCAGATGTTGTTGCAGAGGAAGACTGCAAGGCAGCCAGTTTCCAGAGAAATGTTAACAGAACCTTGGCTGAAAAGTCCAGCAGGAAAGTTTGACAGACAGATCCCTAATAAATTTTCCTGTTGAGTTGACAGTAAGTTTTTGGCAGACGTAAGAGCTTAAAAATGGAATAAATCAATGGTAAAATCCAATTTTTTTTACTACCATTTCTGTGGGCATGGCTTGGTGGGCATGTGTGGCTTGGTGGGTGTGGCTTGGTGGGTGTGGCTTGGTGGGCATGGCAGGGGAAGGATACTGCAAAATCCCCATTCCCTCCCCACTCCTGGGGGAAGAATATTGCAAAATCTCCATTCCCACCCCACTCTGGGGCCAGCCAGAGGTGGTGTTTGCCGGTTCTCCGAACTACTCAAAATTTCCGCTACTGGTTCTCCAGAACCTGCTGTATTTCACCCCTGGAATAAATAGAAACAAAAGCATGACTATTGGTAGTGCCTTAAGAAACAGAAGAGAAGATGGATAGACAGGATTGCAGTTGTTGACTTTTATTCTTATATAGTATTTGTTTTCAAGCAGAAAACAATGGGATCTGCAGGAGTAGCTCAAAAGGTAACATCATGATCCAGGTCCTTTTGTGCACCCCTGTGATGTTGACGCATGTAGAAAAGGGGCAGGGCTCAGATCACAAAGTTTCATGTGTCATGTTGCCCAATGTCTGTTGGAAGAATGATGACCTGGCATATATTTTCTGCAATTGCAATTGTAGGTTACTTGTCAAAAAAGACAAACACTGAAACAACAAATGGTTGCATATCAGTTCAAAAGAAGATTCAAAGATTCATCAGATCAAACAAAGAAGGCATTACCATAAATGCTGAGGGAAGAAACAACTATATATAAGGAAAAACAGTAAAAAAAAAAACCAAGATACATGAAGCAAAAGACATAAAAATTATTTTGAGCTGCTGGAAATAAACAGCCTTGAGGCCTTCATACACACATAATGCCCCTCGCTCTCCCCCCACCCCAGAGAAAACAGGCTGTGAGTCTTCAGGTAAAGAAAAGGAAAACACACTATTGAATAAAAGATCATTGTATGGGTTAAGAAGAAAACTTCAGGTAAACAACTAGCTACACAAGTAGTATCATCAGAAGAAAGCTTACAGATCATGAGTCTGAGTCATCTAAAACAGGGATCTCCAACCTTGGCAACTTTAAGCCTGGAAGACTTCAACTCCCAGAATTCTCCAGCCAGCAAAGCAAAGCAAAGCTGGCTGGGGAATTCTGGAAGCTGAAGTCCACCAGGCTTAAATTTGCCAAGGCTGGAGATCTCTGATCTAAAAAATGGACTGTAAGTACAAGTGGATTTCACCTCAGCAGTTCCAATGAACATGTATTCGACAAAGCCTGACAAGGTTGATCTGAATTCTATGAAGGATGGAGACAAAATCTTAAGAGAATCATTCCAGAAAAAGACTTACACTGTAGAAAGCATTGCTTCAATGGAGCCTACTAGACCATTTAATGAAAATTCAGAAATAACATTGGCTTCAAGACCTTTATGTCTAAACACTAATGGTAAGAATATGGAAAACTGATGAGCCTGAACTCTTTATACAGGAAGGAAAATATGATTCAGTAAATATACTGGAAACCTGGTGAGAAAATTCTGATGACTGGAATATAACCATTGAAGGACATAATTTGTTCAAACAGAAAAGTTATAATAGAAATAAAGGAATATTTGCAATATATCCTTTATAAGGTAGGTAAAATGAGGTCCCAGATTGTTGGGGGGGGGCAATAAGTTGACTTTGTATATAAATATACAGATAGAATGAGACTATTGCCTTACACAATGTAAGCCGCCCTGAGTCTTCTGAGAAGGGCGGGATATAAATGTAAAAAAAAAAAAATGTTAAATCTATTCAGAAATCCAAGTGAATGAATATAGTTCATTCTAACGGTGTTTAATTCTGTACTAACGGAATTAAACACCGGTAAATCTGAAATTTGTACCTGGGAAGATTCTACAATAGATAAAAAGTTGAACCATTGAAAATAATTGGGTAATTATCCAGAGATCAGAGTGGATTTTTAAAAAATATTGCCATATTAAGCTTATCATTTTTTTTAAACGAATAAACTACCTCAGTAGATGGTGGAAATGCGACATAGTTTACACTATATGTTTTTGGCAAAACATTTGTCAATTTATGATATTTACAATATCAATTTATGATATTGTATCTAGCTTGGCATATCATTTAAGTGGATATTCATCAGTGTTTCCCTAACAAACATGAGTGGTACTGAATGGGCTTCCATTCCTGGTTCTTGGAGTCTTTAATATTTTTATTAATGCCTTGGAATAGAAAGGGAAAATTGTAAATGGCAAAAAGGCTGGCTAATACTAAATACGACTAATGAAAATAAAATTAAAAACTTTGTTGATAGGTTAGAAAAATGGGCTGAAAGTCACAGAATCAAACTTTACTAAGACAAATGCAAAGCTCTTCACTGAAGAAATCAAGTCCAGAAATATAAGATCGTGGTTACCTAGCTTGGTAATAATCCTTGTGAAACAGATCTTGGATGAGTATTTGACAGCAAAACTATCGTGAGTGAACCATATGGTGTGGCTGCAAAATGAGCAAATGCAATATATTCCTAGGTCAACAGGAATACAGAAGTAAAATCACAGGGGGACTTAGCTTCAATTGACAATGCAGTATTCAGATCTCAATGAGTGTTGTGTTCAATACTGAACAATAAGTAAAATCCAGACTTTTCTGAACAGGTTGAACAAGTTCAGAAAAGAGGGAGAGGAATAATCAGGTTCCATGGAGTCTGTAGAAACTAGGAATATTTGAAAAAATTGGATTGAGAGATATAGCACTCTTCAAAAGGCTATCACAGAGAAGTTTAAGACCTGCTCTATTCAAAACGACGCTATAGAGCACTGCACATCAGAACAACTAGACACAAGAACAGTTTTTTCCCGAGCCATCACTCTGCTAAACAAATAATTCCCTCAACGCTGTCAAACTACTTACTAAATCTACACTACTATTAATCTTCTCATTGTTCCCATCACCAATCTCTTTCCACTTATGACTGTAAGACTGTAACTTTGTTGCTGGTAATCCTTATGATTTATATTGATATTGGTTGTTCCTGATTGCTTATTTGTACCCTATGCTTATCATTAAGTGTTGTATCATTAAGTGTTAAATTGTACCCTATGACCATCATTTGTGTTGTAAATGTTCCTTGATGAAGGTATCTTTTCTTTATATGTACACTGACAGCATATGCATCAAGACAAATTCCTTGTGTGTCCAATCACACTTGGCCAATAAAATTCTATTCTATTCTATTCTATTCTATTTTATTCTATTCTATTCCCTAGAACATGGGTCTCCAACCTTGGCAACTTTAAGACTTGTGGACTTCAACTCTGGGAGTGAAAGTCCACAAGTCTTAAAGGGACCAAGGTTGGAGACCCCTGCCCTAGAACATGGGTCTCCAACCTTGGCAACTTTAAGACTTGTGGATTTCAACTCCCAGAATTCCTCAGCCAGCAAAGGCCTATAATGTAGAAAAAGAAACAATATATTTAATTTTCTAGAAGGACTGTAAAAAAAAAAGACTCTTAACATAAAGAACAGTAGAACAGGGTATGTGTTGGAGAATGAAGCTTTGCCATACTACTGTCTAAGGAAAAAAGTAAGGTAGACATCTGTTGAGACCCTTTACTGTAATGTGGACATTTGCCACTGAGCAGAAGATTCATGGCCAACCCCATGAATTAATCAATGATACTTATGGAATCTTCATGTCAGAGACAAAGCACCATGGTAGCCGTCCTGATAAGCACCAACTTTCATGCGTTGCTTATCCAATTCATGCGGTGAAGGAAATAGCTGAGAGGTCTTTTTTCCCCCCCATAGACCTGTTTTGTATTGCTTGGAGGCGCTAGGACCCAGAATATTTTCGAGAAAGGCCAGATGGTTTGAAAGAGATCGCTGTGAAGCGCCGGGGGCGTGGCCCAATGAGTTCCTACACAGCGGGGAGGTGTGGCTCGCGGGAGGGCGTGGCTTGTGTTATCACTTATTTATTTATTTATTTTTTTCCTTAAGCGAGAGTACAGTACCGTCCTGTAAGCTGCTTCAGAGCGTCTGGTCGGCGGCCTCGGAGAGCCATGGAGGGGAAGCGGCCGCTAGTAGTCTTGTTCGATCTCGGCGGCGTCCTTTTGGGTAGCACTCAGATACTTTTCCGAACTCTGGAGAAGACTGTGGGCTTGCCTGGGTGGGTAATCGAAGGGAGTAGAAGGGAGAGGGGGGAGCTGTCTGTCTGCCCGTCCGAGTCGCTCTCTCAGTGTCTTTACATATGACGTTTTTAGCAATGCGTGTGCTGCGCCCGCCCGCAGTTATGGCGCAAAACTTAATTTTCTGCAAGTGCAGTTGGCTTAATAAACTTAAACGCCTGTGGCGCTTTCTCCAGGTACTTCAAGGCATGGAGGAAAAGCTTTGCCATGGACCGGTGGAGATCGACTTTCACCGAGTATACGCAGTGGGTTTTCGAACGTATTTATTCAAAAGCTCCAAGTGTCAGACGCTGACAATTACGTTCAGTGTGAACTTCACCCAAGTCTCTGGGTGAATGGCGATTTTCAGTATTTATAGAGCCGGCATTTTATCCATTGATCTGCAGCATTGAGAGAACCAATGTGTGCAAGTTCTTCGGGATTTTGAGGAGTTTTAAAATAGGGGAGAGAAACTCCGAGGCCGCCTTGCAGTTTAGGATTATTATTGCGCTCAGTGCAAGCAAAGGCGTTGTAGTCATTGTTACTTTTATAGTGTCACTGATGTGTGTGATACATTATCCAGGACAGGGAAACAAAACCCACCTGTCAAAAGAGAACTGACTGCCACTAGAAATTATGTATGGAAAATGAGAAGGAAAAGTAAACCAGGAAATAATGCACAACGATTGGACTTGTGATTTGTCATGAAGAGTGCTCGCTGATTTAGTTAAGGTTTATATGCTGCTTTTTAATGTGAGAAATACCAAAGCAGTTTACAACCATTATAAAAGCGGTAGATTGAAAAGACAGTTACATATTTAAGTTACTGCTTTGGTATATTTTCAATATCTAGCAAATAATTCTGATTTTGTGAACCCCTGAGAGGCTCTAGGGCAGGGGTCTTCAACCTTGGCAACTTTAAACCTGGCGGACTTCAACTCCCAGAATCCCCCAGCCAGCAAAGCTGGCTGGGGAATTCTGGGAGTTGAAGTCCGCCAGGCTTAAAGTTGCCAAGGTTGGAGACCCCTGCTCTAGGGAGACCCTCAGAACTCCTTTACAAAACATGGGTATATAGAGGATGCACTTTAAAATATCTGGTGCCTGTTTCAGAACTTTCTAAGCTAGTTAATAATTTATTGTTTCTCCTGTATATTGATTCCCACAGCTTATTTTGTAAGCATTATGGTAAGTAACCAAGGCAGGTTTTATAGTATTGCAAAACTATCAGAGGTTACTTAAGGTGTTTGGTTAATACTTCCCTGATACATAATGCACTAGTTGTTATTTTTCCCATGGGTATTATGTGTAACAATAATGTAGAACATTATTACCTTTATAATAATGCATAGGAGTCAGATCTGCCTAAGAGGAAATGACATTACCAGAGCTTACTGTAGGATTTCTGTACGTAGAAGACTCTTTTTACCAAGTGGGCTTCTCACTGTCTGGGCAGCTAATGAAAAGAGGGCCCACCTTTTGCAGCTTAGTTTTTGGAAGCTTACTTGGGAGCTTACTCTTTACCTAGAGGGCCTATGAACAGCTTTCCTATCCTTCTGAAAAAGTAAGAATAAAGTAAATTGAAACTAGATAATTGCAGACTGCTTTAAGACAAAAAAAGTCCATTCATAGTACAGGTGGAGGCAGCATTTCCCATTCAGAACAGATTTACTTTAATTGCCTTCATCTAAATTCCTTCCAAAGAAATATGGCCGTCTTAATAATCCAACAGAGACAAATCAAAGATATATTTTTCTATCTTAACATAAAGCGTGTGATCATATGGATATTAAAGAATTGTATGAACTAGTTCCACATTGAGAATAGGATCCTCAGAGTAAATTAATAAGTCAGCCAAATAAATTATTAAAAAGGTATCCAAAAGAACATAAAAATATTCATAAATCACATGAAGACCTAAGCAAATTTTTACTAACCCATAATTCATTGCTGTAATGAGTATTAAAATGTCCCATAATAAGAGTTGAAAGCAGTTATATATTAGCGATCCTCTTTAATGCAAATTAGCAAGAGCCAATTGAAGGCATTGAGAAGTAATTTTCTTGCGACCAACCAAAAATAGCACAAAAAATGCAAAGAAGCACTTTATTTTTATTTATTCATTACATTTATTTATTTATATTTTATATTTCTTAACCACCCATCTCCCTCAGAATTTTTTAATTTTTTTAAATTTAAATTTTATTTTTTTACTTTATTTGCTGCCTATATCGCTTGATTTGCTCCTCTTGAGGAACACTGCAGAGATATAAATTATGAAAACTTATGGAGGAATCAAAAGCTGTCTTCCTGTTTTGTTTTTTACTCTTATTTGATAAGGATTACAGGAAGCAACTCCATTTTGTATGACAAAAATTGGCATATACAGATAGTCCTTGACTTACACAGTTCTTAAAGAATTGTGCCAATAAAGGTCATAAAATGAGGCATTTTATTTTATGTTATTTAACAAATGTCTCACTTAGCAACATAATTTTAGGGCTCAATTGTGATCGTAAGTCAAGGACTACCTGTATTATTGTTAGTCTCAGAATAATAACATGTCAGAAAGATGGTTAAACTGGACTAGGCTAGATTAGACTAGTCCTCGTATTTTCTGAAGGGATGAAGCAGTTTGTAGAAATTATAGAGAATCTTCCACTGCAGGATCTTCCATTCCTTACATGATAGGTTTTAGGCATAGCTTACCCTACTCAAAGATTACTCTGAGGTATCTGGAGGGGCCAATGCAAACTCATAGGACAACAAGTAAGGCTTAAATGTGTAGACACATTTTTAAATTACAGGTAGTCCTCGAGTTATGACCACAGTTGAGCCCAAAATTTATGTTGCTAAGTGAGACATTTGTTAAATGAGTTTTGCCCCATTTTACGAATTTCCTTGCCATAGTTGTTAAAGTGAATCATTGCATTTGTTAAGTTAGTAACACAGTTGTTAAGTGAATCTGAGTTCTGGTTGCAACGATCTAGGGCAGTGTTGGCGAATCTTTTTGGCACCAAGTGCCGAAATGGGAGCACATGCACGCAGGGGAGCGCTGGATACCAGAAGAGCAGCTCCCTGGTGCGCATGCACAGGAGCACCAGAAACTGGAAGAGCAGTTCCCTGGCGTGCATTCGCATACCAGGAAGCTGAGCTTCCAGTTTCCGGCATGCACATGTGTGCTGGTCACCTGGTCTTCCAGTTTCTGGCATGCATGCCTGCACAAAGACCAGCTGGCCAGCACGCATGTGCACGCTGGAACCTGGAAGACCAACAGGAGATGTCTGGCATGCCTGGAAAAATGGCTCTGTGTGCCACTTCCGGCACACGTGCCATAGATTCGCCATGATGGATCTAGGGTTACAGGATCATCATTTGCAACCTTTTCCACTGGCTTCCGACAACCAAAGTCAATGGGGGAAACTGGATTTGCTTAACAACTGCAGTGATTTCCTTTACAACCTTGGCACAGGGGCCCCCTGTGCTAATTGTACAGGTATCTGATGTGATTCTGCTTAGCTTCACCTGCTGCTTCCTGTTTGTTAGGAAGCTTATGATCCACTTATAAGTGTGTTCAGGTACTTGGTTTAGTTTAGTTAGAAGAGGGTCTGGAATGATGGTACCTCTAAATACTAGCTATGTGTTGAGCATGGAAATCAGATGAATGATTCTGGGATCATCTCATCCTATCAGCCCTAGGAAGAGGGCAGTGGCAAACCACTTATGGTACTGTTGCCAAGAAAACTGCAGGATTAGGCTGTGTGGTCGCCTGGAGCCAAGATGGGTTGAAGGTCCCATAAAAAGGGGAGAGGAATGGAAATGGGGGGTGAGGGAATAAGATAGGCCAAAATGTCTATTAGCAACTTCAAGATTATTTTTTAACCTATTAGATATACTGCTTACTACTACTGTCTCTGGTAGTTTATATTAGTTCTTGATAGCTTACCTGTCCAGTTGTGGTTATCTACAATTAAATAGATGAACTATGGAAACAATCTACAGTCTGCCTCCTGAACTAACCCTTGAGCCAACTATCATGCTACTCAGTATATTGTGCGTGTGTGTTTTAAATTTGGCTTGTTTGGTAGCAGATCAAATATACACAAAACTGGCTATTACAATTCAATTAAAACAAAATGTAACAATTCTGCTATTCTGCTGTTTGTGCCTAGAAATAGGTCTTTAGATAATTCTTATAGTTCCTAAATATTTTCCCATCGACCCTCTAAATGACTATCGGTAATATGAATAATTATGTTCTGCATTGACATTCCAAACAGGTGAAATTATATTTCTAGTCAGATTATACCTGGTTATACTTCACACATACAAATATTTTCCATGTTTATACCATACTAACTTTTTCTTCTCCTTTTGACATTATGCCAAATATGGCAGATTTCATTGTATAAGTTCTGTTGCAATCTTTTTGAAAGGAGTAGGATGCTGTTGCTTAAATCACGTTTGAGAGCCAATGCTGCATAGTATTATAGTTGTGTAAGATCCAGAAGACAGGTCATGGTTGAGCAACACACAACTTTGAGCTAATTATTCATAGTAGTCCAATTTTTAGAGTGATCAAAACAATATTGGCTCTCCCAATATAAAGTGGAATAACGTGTGTCCTTTAAGCATCTTTCTGCTTTATAAGACTTTCGATGTCTGTGCAAATACATTGGTAGCTCTCAGAAGTATTAATAGATTTGAAAGAGGTTTATGAGATCCATATTCCAATAATACTCATTTAAGCCTAGTATGTAGCTATAAGAGCCTTCACAAATGTTCTCAGATTGATTTCTGCTGCAGTAGCATGGCATGAGACCAAGGACTAACCCAAAACAATGATTCTTATTTTTTTTTCATAATGTCAGTTTCTGAATAGGAACCAGAAAGTATTAATAAATCTATTGTTTCTTTTCTTATGACAGTCCATTTCAACATGTATGTTATCTTAGGGCATACATACATGTGGAAATTTAACACATTCATGTATTTTTTAAAACTTGCCTTGCATTTTACTGATATCCCTGTGGCAATTAGCTATAGTTTGATAATTACATGCACAGTATTCTACCATTGGTGTGATGACTGAAGCCAAACTGCTGTATGCCTTGAAAAGAACCGTTATTCCCTAACTTGTGTGAATGTGTTTTTCAACTTCCAGAGGTTTTTTTCAAAAAGTCGTTCAACATGGTGGCTCTGATGGACCTTTCTCCAAAGGGATGACTGGACAGATTGGATTAACTCAGGTAAGAGTTAGCTGCTTTTGGAAGAGAACATAATTCAGGGAAGAACAAATTGTCTGAAGGTATAAATACCAATGCTCCATTTCTGGCTTCTCCCTTTATGCAAAGGGTTTCTGGGCACCAGGACTATGGAATTCCGTGGAGCAGAAACGGATGGGTGAGATGAGTCTGACTCACATTATTCAGGATGCCACAAAAGCTATTTAATAGCAATAGCACTTAGACTTACGTACTGCTTCACAGTGCTTTGCAGCAGTCTCTAAGCGGTTTACAGAGTCAGCATATTCCCACCCCACCCCAACAATCTGGATCCTCATTTTACTGACTTTGGAAGGATGGAAGGCTTCAGCCGGTTAGGATCGAACTCCTGGCAGTGGGCAGAGTCAGCCAGCACTGCATTCTAACCACTGTGCCACCATGGTTTATGGTAGATAAATCTTCTTCCCACACAGGCAACAAAGCTAGAAGTAAATGCCGATTTCCGTAGCCCTATGTATCATGAGGCTTGTTTATGGAAGGGACCACCCGTCTCCTGTAATTTTGCCCAGCCAGTAGAAGCCTATAAGTTTGGCATGTTCCTGGACTCTTTGAACAACAAAGTCTATCTGAATCTGAAGCATGCCTTCTCTTTTGCAGTGCCCACCCCTAAAATGTGGTTCCCTCTGAGATCCATGTGGCTCTCACCTTTGTGTCACTCCAGAAGCCTTTTAAAAATCTGACTGTTCTCTCAAGTCTTGGGCTAACGTATATGGTGGCCCTTGAAAGTTATATTTTGTATATATTTTCTCTCTTGTTTGGGTAGATTCCCATCTTGTTCATTTATTACATATTGCATTCTTTGTTTTGTTCTCTGAAGCCAATATGGAATGAGACAGTGTCTAAATTGCAAAAAGTAAATAAAATAAAGTCTTATTCAGATATTGGCTTACTTGGCAAAAAGCTCACAAAAATATCATCCAGCAAAATTTGTTTCTTCATTGCAGGCAAAAATGTACACACAGAAATTCTATCCACTGAAATACATGTAAATCAAATCCCTTATATAGTTGATGATCTGGGATTTAAATTCTAGGCTTTTCTCCACTCCCCATGTTTCTGAGTTGGTGGATTATTGATGGCCTTGGGAGGCATCTGATACATGTTGGCATAGTGCTGTCTCTACTGTGAGAACAGCTACTTTCTGTCTCATCAGTTTCATTTTCGAAATGTAATATTTAGGATCCATTTTATGGGGATTTTTCAGGAAGCCCAAACCAGGCACTCCTTTATAGCTTATGAAGTACACCCACTTCTATTCCTAACGTAGTCATCTTCCATGTTTAATATGCTTACAATGGATATCCTTATCACTTTGTTCTGTCCCACTCTGTTTGTGTTAAAATAAAAATAGTTCTATTTTAACATCTCTGTTTTAGCTTATTGCTGACTTTGAAGATGATTGCAAGGAAGTTTCTTCTGCTTCTAATATCCCCCTCCCTGAAAACTTCTCACTGAGCGAGAGTTTTGGCAAAACGATGGCAAAAAGTGGCTTGAGTGTACCCTTCCTGAAGGCTGCTATGCTTCTCAAGAAAAATGGTAAAACTTCTGTTACGAAGGGCAGTGGCATAATGCCTGCTATATTTATTTCACACTATTTATCGTCAAATCAATTCAGTACTTTTTAAACTGGAAAATGCTCTATTTCTTTGAGAAGGTAAGCACTCTTAGAAGACACATCCAATTTTGTGCATGAGAATGAAGAGGGAAGAGTCAATTGCCTTTTTCAAGAAGGTGCATGTTCTCTGTGCCTGTTATAGTTGATTTAGCTTTAAAAATCATTACTGTATATACTCAAGGATAAGCCATTTTAGGTTGCAAAATACTACTCCAAAGATTGGTTTTAGCTTATCCATGGATGGGCTTATTTGCCAGTATATATTGTAATATTTTTTTAAAATACCCATATATTCTTATATAGGGCTAGGACGTTGAGCTTGTTGATTGAAAGGTCAGCAGCTCGGCGGTTCGAATCCTTAGTGCTGCCATGTAACGGGGCAAGCTCCCGTTACTTGTCCCAGCTTCTGCCAACCTAGCAAGTTTCGAAAGCACATAAAAATGTAAGTAGAAAAAATAGGGACCACCTTTGGTGGGAAGGTAACAGTGTTCCGTGCGCCTTTGGTATTGAGTCATGCCAGCCACATGACCACAGAGACGTCTTCGGACAGCGCTGGCTCTTCGGCTTTGAAACGGAGATGAGCACCGCCCCCTAGAGTTGGCAACGACTAGCAAGTATGTGCGAAGGGAACCTTTACCTTTACTATATTCTTACAGATAATCCGACCATCAAGTCTTTGGCCAAAATACTGTGAAAAATGTGCCACCTATTTATAAGCCAGTGGTGAAAATTAAAATGTACAAACATTTTAAGGGCTGGCTTGTCTGTGGATTGTTCATTGTTGGTAGTATTTTCGTTGAACGTCCATGGAGATTCTCAGCCATCCATGTCATGGTTCTCCCAAAGGTGCTTTTTCAAAAGGCAACTGACTTTGTTTTCCTTGAAGACATTTCACTTCTCTTCCAAGAAGATTCTTCAGTTATTATTTTGATTAAAAATTCAAGGGTTGGTTTATCCATGCATAGGCTTATCCATGAATGTTATTATTATTATGTATTAGATTTTTGTCCTATCTTTATTACTTTATAAGTAACTCATACATAATAATCTTTTCTACTCAATTTTTTTCCCATAACAACAACCCTGTGAAGTGAATTGGGCTGAGAGAGAGTGACTGATCTAAAATCATTCAGCCGGCCAAAACAGAACTCACAGTCTCCTGGTTTCTAAGTCAGCACCTTAACCATCACACAACATTGGCTCTCTCAAGTATATATGGCAGGGGTGAAATCTATTTATCTTCCTTACTGGTTCGGAAGTCCACGCACTGTGTGCACATGCGCATGTGCATCCTCTGTGCATGCGCAAAATATTTCTGCGCATGCACAGAGGGTACAAAACACATTACTTCCTGGTTAAAACCAGCAAGTAACAACAGCCGGGCAAGTGGGCAGAACCTCGCACTGCAATTGCTACCAGTTCTCCGAACCACCAGCCAAGATTGCTACCTGATTGGGTGATCCGGTCTGAACTGGGAGCATTTCACCCCTGATATATGGTATTTTTCTGACAAGTGTTGGGTAATGATCAAATGCCCAGACAATTGGTTCTTTTGAATCCTGAGATAATAAGCACACCAGTAAATAAAGGAATTTTAAGCTTTATTATTAGCTCAAGCAAACAAATTTAAAAGCATAGCATAAAAACTGTTCAAACCCAAATCTCTTACAAGCTGTCAGGAGCTCTTTAATAGCCACAGCAGCGATACCCCAAGGGCAGCCCATTTCCATAATACCTAAATGATAGGTTCTGTGGAGAAGCTCCCAACAAAAACCCCAAGGTATTTATCAAAACCTGGCACCGTGTTAGAGCCATGTTCATGGCTTTACCATGGTTATGAAACTGCAAGACCTAACCTTGGTTGAGTGGTACATAACTCTGTGATGGGAACGAAAAGTGAGATTTTCACAGGTTTGCAGCTGTGTGAAAATTCTCCCCCCTTCTTTACACAGCAAGAAAAAGTGATAATCAGATTAACTCAGAATCAGCTCTAAATTTCTAGACTTTTAATATATGGAGAAATAAAAATATGTCCCTAAATTCCTGAAAATAACAATAACCTTCAACATTGTCACTACTCTTTCATGAGCAATAGGCAAAACATTTGTTGTTGTATATTGCCACTCCTTATTGGAGCCTAATAAGTATGTTTGCCTTAACTAACTTGTCCATAATGTGTACCAAGTTTTGGCTTTGTGGAAGTTAAAAAAAATCTTGTGATCTATGTGACTAACTGATTCAGGAATTGTCAAATTTCACAATATCGCTCCCCCTTAAAATAAATAAATAGTCCTCATTTATTCAATTTCCTGCCCCTTTTCAGGTTTCAGAATTGCTGTCTTGACAAACAACTGGATTGATGATACTCCTAGCAGGCATCACACAGGGTTTGTCTTATGTCTGCTGAGGAAATACTTTGATAAGGTGATTGAGTCTTGTCGGATTGGCCTGCAGAAACCAGACCCCAAGATTTACGAGTATGCATTACATGAGCTGAATGTAACACCTGAGGAGGTTAGTGTCTTCTCAACCTCTTTAACAGATTTCCAGCTTTACCTGTCTGTATCACTCATTACATCAGCTTCAAGTGTGTATAGAGATGATAATGTTCCAAGTACTCTGTCATGGTCTGGATATATTTTTATTGGGATTCAGTTCTCTCTTGCTAGTTTAGATGTGATTCAATGAAATCCCACTTTGAAGCCTATTAAACACGATAGTACTTTGATTTATTAATGAGACCTTGGAGATCTATAATCAGATATTATTTCTCTCTTTAATATCTTTGAATTGTAATTGTGAGAGAGGGAGATTTGACTAGAATTCCACTTAAGAAGATAGGCAATTTCCCATCTAATACAGGCAACACTCTGATTTGCTCTATTAAACATTTTAATATGGGCAAATAATAATGTGCACAGTATGTGCCTTAAATAAGTGAGATAATGATGGAATTAACATGTCCCCCCATGCAGCAAATCTTAATTTTTCCCTCCCCCCCCAAAAAAAAGCTTAAAGCTTTCTACAAAGAAAAAAAAATCTGAAGAACTGTATTGTATAGTTTTTCTTTCTAAATCTTCTTCCCCCTTACTTTAACAGTCTAGTCCTAATGGTTGAGGATATGTTTAAAAGTGTGCAACAGTGGCTATTAATCTTTGTAAAGATAAGGGATTAATGAATAAAATCCTTTATTTTGAGGGAGGGCAGTCTTCAGTGCATTATTTTATATCTTATTCTTTCCTGTTCTGTAAATTCATTTTTCATACTTAGTGCATTTTGCACAGTTCCACTTCTCTCATTGCAGCATGTAGATTGCCTGAATAAAGAATATTTATGGGCCTTCCACCTGCAGCAGATCTTGATTCTTTTCTTCACTTTAGGTTATTTATCTGGATGACATTGGTGCAAACTTAAAGCCTGCTCAGAAGATGGGGATGACAACAATCCTAGTGAAAGAAGCTGATTCTGCTTTGAAGCAGCTTCAAGATCTGACTGGGGTTCAGGTAAGTAGTCCTTATCTAGGCTTTGGTATGAGCAGTTTCTTTGATCTCATACAGGTCTTGTTTTTCAAACTTTGCTACAGAGTTCTCCCAAATAAGCAAGTCAAGAGAACAAACTTTTAAAGCTTTCTTCAAAGCAAAGATAGGAAGGCCAGTATAATTTTTTTTCCAGCACAAATTCCACAAATTAGGAATCATTGAGCAACTGCAAAGCTCTTTGGGTGCATTGTACTGATTGGGAAAATGAAGTCAATAATTAGAGAATCTCTAGAATTATCTTAAACTGAACTCAGGTTTGTATTGTAAAGTAGTGGGAAGTCCTCTAGATAATTTGGACCCAAAGTATTTAGAGCATTAAAAAATCAAAAACAATTATATGAATTGGACTTAGAAATAATTAGTGAGGCTGGTATAGGGATCTATAAAACCATCCCATCATATAGTTCAAGAATTACTTCTGGATTGAGGCAGCTGCCAAAGACCTGACTATATTCCTCCTTTCAGGATCGTAGTGTTCCCAAAATAGCTTGTAAGCAATATAAAAAACAGTAAATACAATATTTTATATTTTACTTATTTTATTTTAGGAAATTTATATTGCTGCCTATTCTCACATGGCAACTCAGGGCGGCTTACAAGAATATAAAAATCTCATATATAAAACATTAAAACTAATAAAAGTGAATAATCATATAATAAATTAATAAAATAATATAATAACTTCCCAGTCCCTCCCCCGGTGACAACACATCACAAGAGCCATGTGTGGGCTCTATCCTGCTCTGCATTCCCCAGGCCTCTGGCCAGTGGTGAAATGTAAAATTTGTTACTAACGGTTCTGTGGGAGTAGCTTGATGGGGGGGGGGGTAAATTGACTGGGTGGGTGTGGCCAACTTTTTTTTTAACTTTTAAAACATTTTTTCTACAACCTCTTTGGCTGAAGAGGTTGTAAAAAAATGCTTTTAAAAGGCTCTGACGATCTCAGCTGAGTTGCCTGATCGTCAGAGGGTTTTCTTTTAAAAGAATTTTTTTTGCCTTTAAAAGAAAAAAAAGCCTCTGACGATCAGGCAACTCAGCTGGGATCGCCAGAACCAGAACCTTTTAAAAGCATTTTTTACAACCTCTTTGGCTGAAGAGGTTGTAGAAAAAATGCTTTTAAAAGGCTCTGACAATCCCAGCTGAGCCACACGATCATTGGAGGCTTTCTTTTACTTTTAAAAGCATTTTTTCAGCTGAAGAAAAAATGCTTTTTTTAAAAAAAAAAACAACCTCTGATGATTGCACGGCTCAGCTGGGCATGGGAGTGGGGCAGGGATTTTCGCTACCGGTTCTCCGAACCACCCGCCGCCATCTCTACTGGATCAGGCAATCCAGTCTGAACCGGGAGCATTTCACCCCTGCCTCTGGCAGAACCAAGTCTTCAGTGCCTTCCAGAAGAGTGTTAGAGTGGGGGCCATTCTAATCTCTGGGGGAATGATGTTCCAGAGAGAGGAAGCTACCATGGAAAAGGCGCTTCTTCTGGGTCCCACCAGGTGTATCTCCCTAGGGGATGGGACCCACAGTATTCCCTGCCTCCCTGTTCTGGTGGGTCGGGTCGATGTGACCGGCAAGAGACGGTCCTTCAGATAACCTGGTCCCAAGCCATGAAGGGCTTTAAAGGTGACAACCAGCACCTTGAATTGCACCCGGAAGCAAATCGGCAACCAATGCAGTTCGTGCAGGAGAGGTGCTACATGTGCGCACCAAAGTCTTCATAAAACCATGCAGGCTGCTGCATTTTGCACCAACTGGAGCTTCTGCATGCTCTTCAAGGGCAGCCCCATGTAGAGTGCATTGCAATAATCAAGATGCGAATATAACAAACATTTATGAAAAATAAAAGGATCCTTCCCTTAGGACTGTTACAGGCAGTAGCTAGGATTGAATGCAGGCAGGCGGAAGAGAAGGAAAGAATCCAACTGGGCAACTTCTGGAATAGCTGCTGCCTTTCTACTTCCATCTCTTGGGGATCATTCTCATGGGGTAACTATATGTGTGGCTAAGAAGTACTATAATTTTTCCTGACTGATAGCTGGTTCTTTAATAGCTCATAAGCTGGCATGCCTCTTTTGCTAGTACTGTACAGTTACTGTCTTGACTAATCTGCAAGATGAACGTGACAACAATAGCTGAACCAGGGAAGAGATTAATGGCAAGGCATTCTGGTGATGGAAGGAAATGAGACCGCTGTCCAGGACTGGCTGATTTTCACATGCCTGGGTATACAATATTAACCTTGTAAAACTGACTCAGTGGTTAGCCGTTTTAAGCCCAGCAGGATCTGGTTACTTTGTGCTGCAATGGACACGTTTTTTTCTGTAATACTTTTGTTAGATCTACCCAAATGTACTTCATCCAACTCACGTAGCAGCTGATTCCTTGAAAGTGGATCTGCTTCTTTCCCTTTAAAAAAACAAAACACAGGGATCTGCATTTCTCTGTGGACCCAGGTTTCTTTCTACCTTTGCAGTGAGCAAATTGCTGGTATTTGTGCTACATGAAAAATTTGAAAAAAAATATTCAAGGGCATTTTTCCCTTAGGAAGATTGTTTTTAAAAGCAGGCAATTTAAATGTGGGCTTTTAAATCATTTTTAGCTGGATTTCATTATCTTCCAGGAATGGAATTTTTATGAGACATTGAGCAGAATGAATTTCAGCTTCCTTTTTACTTTTTTAATTGGGTTTTCAGTCCTTTTTGTTATACCGTAGATATTTGGAAAATACTATTATACTATTTTAGCAGAAGGTTCTTGCATAGCTGCATCAATTAAAGCTTCTCTGTTATCTATATTGCAAGAGATGTTAGCCTGAATATTTGTACATTTTCCTCCACATCTGTCCATCCATCCATCTTCAGCTTTGATTTATTGCTGGAATAGATTGATTTTCTCAGTGCATTCAAGAGTGCTGTGTGAACCTACCCAGTATGGTTAGTTTATAATAATGCAATTCACTTAATTCAGCTGTTACTAGTAAGTCAGTGAAATCTCCTTCAAGTTGAGGTGTTCATTTAGTTTTCTTGGGAGCAGTACAGAAAAGATGATCTACTCTTTTCTTCTGGGTTCTTCTCTTGATGTTATGAAATTAAAAACGTTGCATTTTGTCCTCTTTCAATTCAGCTATTATATGTCTGCTGAAATTATTGCCATATTTTATTCGTTAAGCCTAACTATTGCTTTTTTACACTGGTGCCATCAAAATCATTGTAATGATAGAGACAGATTATGAATGTTTAATATAAAAAGATACTAGGTCTTCGTTCAGTAGTGAGCATGCTCTCTGACTGTTGAAAGTTTTCATGTTCAATTCCTGACATCTCCCTTGATTTTTTTAAAAGGGAAAGACTTCAGTAATGGGGGGGAAATCCTGTTACTAAACATTGTAGAGATCAGTTGCTAATTATAATAGATCCCCATCCTGAGCTGACTCATGTGGTGCTTGAAATCTCACTCATTTAATTATCTATTCCACAGCTTCTTGACCAGGAAGAATATCTTCCTTCAGCATGTGAACCCCAGGATGTGGCCTATGGATTTGTAAAAATCAAGGTAAAGATAGAAAGACTATATTTAAAATTGCCGTTTTAATTGCTTTCAATGGGGGAAACAATTCTGTTTATTGTGACTTGAGCATGTAAAAATGAAAAATCACTTTCAAGAAGAGATTGGACAACCATTTGTCTGAAATAATGTAGGGTTTCCTGCCTGAGCAGGGGGTTGGATTAGAAGATCCGCAAGGCCTCTTTTTTTATTATTTTATTTTGTCACAACGGTATACACAAGCATCAACATAAAATAACTACATATCATATAAGCATATATATGAGCAAAAGTATGCAATAACTATATTAATTTAATATAATCCTTCCAACTCTGTTGTTAAGTTCCATTCTGAATCACATGCTGCGCCTTAGTCATTTCATATAGTGCAAACAGCAGGTTTGAACTCATCCCAAATAACTAGCAAGACATGGCCTCAGTCACCTTGTTTGCATCTGTCCAAACGGCATCCAGCTGAAAGTAAATCTGGTCTTATTCTCTGACTCTCTCACGTTCTTCATTGCAGCTCAGCAAATGCTTTTCCAAACCATCTCTCCCTTTACATATAAATAGTGCCATTTAGCTGGGGCTGTAATGTACTAGAGGAGAGAGAAAATAATGCCATCTTGCTACTGTTGTAAAAACTAAGCAATAACTCCCATTTGCTTGGATTCAGTCCTTGACTTCTGCCACTGACAGCACCAGTATCTTTACAGGACAATGTCTTTACAGGAAGATGGGTTTTGATCATCTATTTATCATTTCCCATATGGCAATTTTAAGTAGGGGGTAGAGGTAGGTATCATCTCTAAGCCTTTGGTTTGCTTTACATATAGCTGTTTCCTGTTTTGGTTATTATTCCTACTTTTTAACAATTTACTCTGAAGTTTAGAGATGCAGTTTCTTCTGCCTTTGAGAATTACGACCCAAGCTTTTCTTTCTTCCTGTCTTTAGCCAGACACTGAGTTGCACTTTGTAGAGATGGGGAGTGGTCCAGTGATTTGCCTCTGCCACGGATTTCCAGAGTCCTGGTTTTCTTGGAGGTTCCAGGTGACATAATTTTTAAGCATATTTATTCCTAATTTGCATGAATGCCATCTTTTGGAGTAAGTTCAACTTACTTGAAGGAAAAGGAATGTCCCTTTTCTCATACATAATATA
Organism: Ahaetulla prasina; assembly: GCF_028640845.1. Lineage (NCBI taxonomy): Eukaryota > Metazoa > Chordata > Lepidosauria > Squamata > Colubridae > Ahaetulla > Ahaetulla prasina. The sequence continues at coordinate 32,375,582 of NC_080539.1, forward strand.
TGGCAGCTGCAATGCTTCCATACATGGAAGTTTTGGGTTATAGGAAGATGGGCCCACATTACCTGTGCACCTAACAAGGTTACTTATGTCTTTTTTTCCATGTTAGATTCCTGCCCTTGCTGATGCTGGCTTCCGAGTCATTGCCTTGCAAATGAAAGGCTATGGGGATTCTGTGGGTCCACCAGGTATGTTTCGTGTGTGTGTATGTGTGTGTGTGTGTGTGTGTGTTTTAAAACAGATTCACTGTATTGGTCCACTTTTTAAATGTGACCTTGATATTTAAGTCATTTGTTAGTTGTTCTTCACTTATGACTTCCACATGGGTTTTAGCAAGACAGAGACACTTTGCAAAGCAGAGAAATCACGATAATAATTTAAAATGAAAATGCAGTACAGTAACATTGACCCTTTAATCTATTTAAGCTTGCTCTAAAGACCCTGAACTGTTTTGTCAGATGAGCAAAAAGTGTAAATATTCCCATGCTAACCCTTGCACCTTCGCTGTAGTTTAAACCCTGCAATACTGTTTGCATTTTTAAAGCTTTCATGGAGTAAACCTCTCTGTAACTGATAGCAACTCTCAAAGGTCACCAGCCAAGATAAGCATGTTCCAGCTCTACCACCATAAAGCCAGTATAGTATAGTGGTTGATGTGTTGGACTAAGACTGGGAAAGCTAGCTACAAAAGCTTTGTTGTATGCAACCCAGAGTCACTTGTAAGATGGGCAGCTATATAAATTTGATAAAAGAAAGGAACAACATTCTCTACCCTCAGGCTTGGAAACTCACTGCGTGACTTTGGGCAGAAATTCTGTGTCGACCCAATCTATCTCAATCACTTTGAGTTATTTAATGAAAATTAAAGAGAGAGATCATTTCCAGTAATTTGCTGCCTTTCTTCGATGCACAGGCATACATATAGAGTAGTGCTTACCGATGCCTGATACCACTAGATGAGATCTCTACGGCTTGCTGCCTTAGAAGAGTGAGGAAAATTCTCAGGGACGATTCTCATCCTGGTCATCACTTCTTTACCCTCCTACCATTGGGAAGGAGATATAGAAGCATAGCCAGCCGCACAAACAGGCTGAAGAACAGTTTTTATCCATGGGTTGTCAGACTCCTGAATGAGAAATAACATTATAACTATGTAGTATGATGGACTTCAGGGCCGGCGCAATGTGTAACATGTTCACACTGGTGCAATAGGACTGGGTGTTTTGTTAATATGATTTATTGGGTTAGGGATTTTCTGTCTTCACTGTGAGTTGCATTGTGTTTGGGGGGGGTGCACTGAGGGAGCTCAACCAATCGCATTGTACATATATTGTGCACTGACAATAAAGTATAATAATAATAAACTGATAGTCCTCTGCTTATGAATAAGTTGAACCCAATATTTCTGTTGCTAAGTAAGACAGTTATTAAGTGTGTTTTACTCTATTTTCCTGTCATAAGTGAATCACTGCAGATGTTAAGTTAGTAACACAGTTAAGTGAATTCCTACTGACTTTGTCAGAAGGTCCCAAAAGGTGATCCCATGACCTCGGGACACTGCAGCTGTCATAAAGGGGGGGTGGGGTGCAGACCTGATGGGCATTTCGGAGACCTGGTTGGGCACGGAGCGGGGGGTTCCCCTTATTGAGATGTGCCCGCCAGGCTTCCGTGCATTTCATCAGCCGAGGGCCCAGGGTAGGGGTGGGGGGTGGCGGTTATTATTAACAAATGTCTTGAACCGAGGGAGGTCACTGTCCCGCAGATAGCCGGATATGAGTCTCTCCTTGTGAAGTGGGGCCTGGGGATGCAGGTGGGTCTGCTGGTTACATACCTGGCTCCTTGCTATGTGACAGCAGCCCTGCCCGAGCTGCTTGAGGTGATAGCCGGGACAGTGGTGGACACCCCCAGACTGTTGTGTCTCGTCCGATCTCACCACAGCCGGGGCCTTCTTATCTGCTTCTGAACATGGAGGAATGTCCTAGTATGCCTCCCGGCCCCAGCCCTGGCTCCATGCCCAGACAGGCTGAAGAGGAGGAAGTATCTCCAGCCCCCAGCTCTGGCTCCATGCCCAGGCAAACGGAGAACTAGACCCCTCCCCCTCCTCCACAGCATGTGAGCCTGAGGGAGGTCAATTGCCAACAGCTGCAGACTGGAGTGACCCTCGCGTCAGAAGACTTGATAGACGGAGGCAACAGAAGGAAGGGAGGGGCAGGCCTGGATAAGTGCTGAGTCATGGAGCCACACCCCATGGCCTATATAAAGGACCTGCTTTCTGGCATTCTATGAGTCAGGCAAAGTCTAAACATATCTTGCTGAAGTCACTTTCTGGTCTCTGCCTGCCCTGAGGACTTTGCTAGGACTTTGGCAGAGCTGCAGAGGCACGCCTGATTCGGATTTCCCTGACCCGGCCGTCAGCGGAGGAGTGGGACACGACACAGACTGATGGTTATGGGGGATTTCAACCTGCCGTCTGCAGGCGAGACCTTGACGGCGGCTCGGGAGTTCATGGCCTCCATGAAGCTCTGGACCTGACCCAGTTAGTGAATGGTCCCACTCACATCGGATGAAATACGCTGGACTTGATTTTTGTCTCGGGCTGAATGATCTGGAAATGGGGGATTTACTATTGAACCCCTGTCATGGTCAGATCATTCACTCCTCCGACTTGACTTTCGAACCGCCAACCCTCACCGCAGGGAGACGGAACCGGTTCACTGGTTCTGTCCCAGGCGCCTGATGGACCCAGAAAGGTTTCTGACAGAGCTTGGGCCGTTCCCTGGGGACCTAGCCCATGGCTCGGCTGAAGAACTAGTTGCTGCCTGGGAACGGGTGGCGACGGGGGCTTTAGACCGTGTCGTGCCTTTGCGACCTCTGACCCGGCGCCGATCTCGACCAGCTCCTGGTTTTCTGAGGAGCTGAGAGAGATGAAGCGCCGGAAAAGATGCCTAGAGAGTATCTGGAGGTCCAGCCACTCTGAATCCGATCAAACACTGGTAAGGTCTTATATTCAGACCTACTTAGTGGCGATAAGAGCGGCAAAACATAATTATTTTTCCGCTCTTATTGCATCGGCAGATAATCGCCCAGCTGCCCTGTTTAGGGTGACCCGCTCCCTACTTGAACAGGGAGCTCGGGAGGACCCCTTGCAGGGTCGTGCTGAGGACTTTGGACAGTATCTGTCCGATAAAATCACTCGGATCCGGGACGGTCTGGACACTGATTGGGTGGATCCGGGTGGGATGACAGAGGCAGTTCTTGAGAATGTTATCTGGGGAGAGTTTGATGCTGTGACTCCCGAGGACATGGACAGGATACTGAGGAGGCTGAATGCGACCACATGTTTATTGGACTCGTGTCCCTCCTGGTTGGTACTGGCCACACAGGAGGTTACGTGAGGCTGGCTCCTGGGAATTATCAACCCCTCTTTAATGGAGGGTGTCTTTCCTACTGCCATGAAAGAGGCGGTGGCGAGGCCCCTCCTCAAGAAGCCCTCCCTGGACCCGGCTATTATGGCAAATTACCGTCCTGTCTCCAACCTTCGCTTTGTGGCGAAGGTTGTTGAGAGTGTGGTGGCATGTCAGCTTCCCCGGTACCTGGATGAAACTGTCTATCTGGACCCGTTCCAGTCCGGCTTCAGGCCTGGGTACAGCACGGAGACGACTTTGGTCGCGTTGGTTGATGATCTCTGGAGGTCTCGGGACAGGGGTTGTTCCTCTGTCCTGGTCCTATTAGATCTCTCAGCGGCTTTTGATACCATCGACCATGGTATCTTGCTGCGGCAGTTGGGGGGTTTGGGAGTGGGGGCACCGTTTTTTGGTGGTTCTCCTCCTATCTCTCCGACCGATCGCAGACGGTGTTGGCAGGGGGGCAGAGATCGACCTCAAGGCACCTCATATGTCTGGAAGCCATGCGGGTTTGGATGGGGAAGAACAAGCTTCAACTCAACCCATCCAGGACAGAGTAGCTGTGGATGCCGGCATCCCGGTACAGCCAGCTTACACCATCGCTGACTGTTGGGGCCAAATCATTGGTTCCCCGGGGGAGGGTTGGTAACTTAGGCGTTCTCCTGGACGATTGGCTGTCCTTAGAAGAACATATGACGGCCGTCGCCAAGGGAGCTTTTTATCAGGTCCGCCTGATCAGGTCAACACCGCCTGATTCGCCAGTTGCATCCCTTTCTTGACTGGGATTTCCTTTGCACGGTCACTCATGCCCTTGTCACTTCCCGCCTGGACTACTGCAATGCTCTCTACATGGGGCTCCCCTTGAAGAGCATCAGGAGGCTCCAACTGGTCCAGAATGCGGCTGCACGGGTAATAGAAGGGGCATCGCGATGCTCCCATATAACACCACTCCTGCGCAGCCTGCACTGGTTGCCGGTGGTCTTCCGGATGCAATTCAAGGTGCTGGTTATCACCTTTAAAGCGCTCCATGGCACAGGACCGGATTACTTACGGGACCGCCTACTGCCACCTATAGCCTCCCATCGGCCTGTGCACTCCCATAGGGAGGGCCTCCTCAGGGTACCGTCAGTCAAACAATGCCGACTGGCAGCCCCCAGGGGGAGGGCCTTCTCTGTGGGGGCTCCAGCCCTATGGAATGAGTTGCCTCCGGGGTTGCATCAACTCCCCGACCTCCGGTCCTTTAAACGCGAGCTCAAGACTTTCTTACTCCACCGTGCGGGGCTAGCTTGAGGAAATTTTAAGTGGGGTTTTAGGATTGTTTTACTTTAGTTTTAATTTTAATTGGCCATTTTATAATCAGTTTTTTAATATGCTTTTTAATTTTGTCTATGTGCATGTTGTTTTTACTTGGCTGTGCACCGCCCTGAGTCCTTCAGGAGAAGGGCGGTATAAAAATCTAATTAATTAATTAATTAATTAATTAATTAATAAAATTCTATTGCCAAGCACCTGAATTTTGATCACATGACCATGGGGATGCTAAAATTATCATAAGTGTGAAAAGCAGTCATAAGTCACTTTTTTCAGTGTCATTATAAGTTTGAATGGTCACTACTGTTGTAAGTTATCTGCATAAGACTGAAATTTTTCCCCAGAATAATAGCCTTCACTGTCGAGAGCCTAAGTCAAACAAGGCTTCTTGAATTGCACTCAGAGGCCAGCTGACAGTCAATGCATCCATAGTACAGTTGTCATAGTAGCAAACAGCCTATTTCTACTTGGGTCACCGCATTTTAAAGTAACTGAAGCTTTGAATAGCCTACAAGGGCAGCACTATGTAGAGCAGAGGTGTCAAACTCAAGGCCCACAGGCCAAATGTGGCCCACAGGGTGCTTAGAAATGGAACCAGTGAAGGACTGGCCTGTGGTGCTTCTGACAGTGAAAATGGAGCTCGGGAGGACCACAAGTTCCATTTTCGCTGACATAGGGTTGTAGGAGGCTAGTGCAGCCGAAAACAGAGCTTGGGAGCTCATTTTCGCTGGCAGAGCACTCAGGCTACCATAGGCCCTCCCGACACGAGTGACGTCAAGCTGCCCCCTCCCAAAGTGAAACAGAACTCTGATGTGGCCCTCAATGAAATCAAGTTTGACACCCCTGATATAGAGCATAGCCCTGCTGATAGCTTCTGCAAAAGTTAGGCCATGTGGCATGAAGTAGAATGAAGCAGTTATCTGAATATTTGACATAATCATATCCTTTTAATGACCCTATAATCCCTTGCGTGATGGAATCTAGGCAACTGAATGGAGCAGAGTGTTTACTGGCCAGATGCCCTTCCTGTCGCCAATTTGGAGTTATATTCAGCAGATATATTCTCATCGTGCCCAAAGAGAGAAATATCTGCCTCTACCTAGGATCGAACTCACAGCCTCCTGATTGTGAGGTGAGAACTCCACCTCTAGGCCACTGCACCACTCTAATGTTTGGCATAATGCTAACTATAAAAGCTCATTGCTCCATTCTGCCATTTTTGATATATCAAACAACAAAAACCCCAAATCAGCACTGAGTTTGAACATGATTTTAAAAACATTTTACTGATTTACTTGCATTTTATATATGTGCATGCCACTTTGTTGGCTGACAAAGCTAGGAAGAGCTTATAAATAAACGACGTTTTCTCATCATATTTAGATCTGTAATCCTCTCATTATCGAAACGAGAAGCATTATTTTCTCTGACTATGTGTGGGCACGCAACTGTGCGTCAATAAACAAGTTCCAGTAGCAGTCAAACAATTGAGATGTTGTTGGTTTTTCTTTTTATATTGTTTGCAGAAAAATTTAGGATCAGATTGTATTTATACTTCACATTTCAAATTGTAAGAGTCCTCCTTGCTTTTGGGATGTAAATTGCTCCAGGATTTTGTAAGATTTACAGTGCCCCTGACTTCTGGTCATGGACAGTCTCAGCAGCAGCGGCAAGAAACAACAGTGTTCCAATCTGATCGTTGTCATTTCATTTCCCACACTACCAGAGTGATGACATGTAAAGGATATTGTGGGAGATTAAAATGGAAGGTTGACACAACTGGGCCCCGCGTGGAAAAAAAGATATTAAATAGCCCTGAGCAGATGACAGAAGGGAATACTTATAGATTCTGGTGGCTACTAGGGATGCAGAGGGCAGACATAAATCCTTTGAAGCTTGTTAGAAGTACAAGGACAGCTTGCTTCTTCATTTCTCTCCTCTCCCCCCCCCCTTTCTTCCTTCACTGACTATGTTCAGAGTTTCTTCTGCACATAATCATCTCCTTTTAATGACCCTATAATCCTTTGCAGGATGGAGTCTGGGCAACTGAATGGAGCAGAGTGTTTACTGGCCCAATGCCCTTCCTGTCACCAATGCAGAATTTTATTCAGCAAATATATTTTCAACCTGCTCAGAGAGAGAAATAACTGCCTCTCCGTAGAATCGAACTCACAGCCTCCTGATTGTGAGGCGAGAGCTCCACCTCTAGGCCACCGTACCACTCTAATGTTTGGCATAATGCTAACTATAAAAGCTCATTGCTCCATTCTGCCATTTTGATATATCAAACAACAAAACCCCAAATCAGCACTGAGTTTGAACATGATTTTAAAAACATTTTACTGATTTACTTGCATTTTATATATGTGCATGCCACTTTGTTGGCTGACAAAGCTAGGAAGAGCTTATAAATAAACGACGTTTTCTCATCATATTTAGATCTGTAATCCTCTCATTATCGAAACGAGAAGCATTATTTTCTCTGACTATGTGTGGGCACGCAACTGTGCGTCAATAAACAAGTTCCAGTAGCAGTCAAACAATTGAGATGTTGTTGGTTTTTCTTTTTATATTGTTTGCAGAAAAATTTAGGATCAGATTGTATTTATATTTCACATTCAAATTGTAAGAGTCCTTCTTACAATTTGAATGGGATGTAAATTGCTCCAGGATTTTGTAAGATTTACAGTGCCCCTGACTTCTGGTCATGGACAGTCTCAGCAGCAGTGGCAAGAAACAACAGTGTTCCAATCTGATCGTTGTCATTTCATTTCCCACACTACCAGAGTGATGACATGTAAAGGATATTGTGGGAGATTAAAATGGAAGGTTGACACAACTGGGCCCCGCGTGGAAAAAAAGATATTAAATAGCCCTGAGCAGATGACAGAAGGGAATACTTATGGATTCTGGTGGCTACTAGGGATGCAGAGGGCAGACATAAATCCTTTGAAGCTTGTTAGAAGTACAAGGACAGCTTGCTTCTTCATTTCTCTCCTCTCCCCCCCCCCTTTCTTCCTTAACTGATTATGTTCAGAGTTTCTTCTGAACATAATCATCTCCTTTTAATGACCCTATAATCCCTTGCATGATGGAATCTAGGCAACTGAATGGAGCAGAGTGTTTACTGGCCAGATGCCCTTCCTGTTGCCAATTTGGAGTTATATTCAGCAGATATATTCTCATCGCGCCCAAAGAGAGAAATATCTGCCTCTACCTAGGATCGGACTCACAGCCTCCTGATTGTGAGGTGAGAACTCCACCTCTAGGCCACTGCACCACTCTAATGTTTGGCATAATGCTAACTATAAAAGCTCATTGCTCCATTCTGCCATTTTTGATATATCAAACAACAAAAGCCCCAAATCAGCACTGAGTTTGAACATGATTTTAAAAACATTTTACTGATTTACTTGCATTTTATATATGTGCGTGCCACTTTGTTGGCTGACAAAGCTAGGAAGAGCTTATAAATAAACGACGTTTTCTCATCATATTTAGATCTGTAATCCTCTCATTATCGAAACGAGAAGCATTATTTTCTCTGACTATGTGTGGGCACGCAACTGTGCGTCAATAAACAAGTTCCAGTAGCAGTCAAACAATTGAGATGTTGTTGGTTTTTCTTTTTATATTGTTTGCAGAAAAATTTAGGATCAGATTGTATTTATATTTCACATTCAAATTGTAAGAGTCCTTCTTACAATTTGAATGGGATGTAAATTGCTCCAGGATTTTGTAAGATTTACAGTGCCCCTGACTTCTGGTCATGGACAGTCTCAGCAGCAGTGGCAAGAAACAACAGTGTTCCAATCTGATCGTTGTCATTTCATTTCCCACACTACCAGAGTGATGACATGTAAAGGATATTGTGGGAGATTAAAATGGAAGGTTGACACAACTGGGCCCCGCGTGGAAAAAAAGATATTAAATAGCCCTGAGCAGATGACAGAAGGGAATACTTATAGATTCTGGTGGCTACTAGGGATGCAGAGGGCAGACATAAATCCTTTGAAGCTTGTTAGAAGTACAAGGACAGCTTGCTTCTTCATTTCTCTCCTCTCCCCCCCCCCTTTCTTCCTTAACTGATTATGTTATGTATTAACAGTTGTACCTTTAAATATTTGAGCGGGAAATCAGCACGTTGCTGATTGGACGAAGCCTCCAGCAGAACTGTATAAAAGGAGAGGTTTTTCCCCCAGCCTGTTGCTGGGTTCACCCTATATTAAAGAGCTGTTGTCACTACCCTGGTCTCCAGCCTCGTTACTTCCAGAACTTAACATTGGCGACGAAGGTGGGATATCGAGGCTGAGGAGAACCAGAACCGAGCTGAAGCACGATAGACCCGAACCCAGCAAACTCAGGGCAGAAAAGCGGAGATGGCCAGTTACACTCCACCCGCACCGTTTGACCCGGCTAAGGAGAAATGGGGGACGTATATGACCCGTTTCGAAAGCTTTCTAGAAGCCAACGAACTGCAAGGAGTTCCAGATAACCGAAAAAAAGGGCTTATTTCTTAAGCCACTGTGGTCCGGAGGTCATTGATATCGCGGAAGCCCTGGCAGAGCCAACGCCGTTGCAGTCGGTGTCATGGCCAACTCTACAGACTTTGCTAAGAACCATTTCGCGCCGCGGTCCAAATACGTGCGGCGGTTTGAATTCGGAGGCGAAGGACAGATGGAGGCGAATCCGCCGGTGACTACATGGCCGCCCTGAAGGCGTCAAGGACTGCGGATACCGAGACCTAGGCGAGGTGCTCCTCGAGCAACTCATCCGAGGTCAAAGACATCCGTTTCGGCGGCGGCTGCTAGCAAGAGCAACCTAACGCTGGCCACGCTCTGGGCGAAGCCAGAGCACATGAAATGTCATCCCAGCGGCAGAGACACTGCAAAGCCTCTCCACAAAGGCGGCGCAAAGCCAACGCCAGTGCACCAGGAGGAGGTTCAGACCGAATCCGGCGGTGAAGATGAGGAAGGGTCTGCCGCGGCAGCGACAAAGGGGACCGAGGCGAATGCGGAAGCTGCGGGGTCAACACCAGCGCCAACGCTGCAAGTTTAAAGATGCGACATGTCGGCGGTGTGGGAAGAAAGGGCACCTAGCTCAAGTTTGTCGAGCGGCCCAACCTTCCGCCGAAAATTCAAATCGGCCAATCAGGCGGAATCGGCAAAGGCGACCCGCGATTGGCTCAAACAAAAAGCGCGATTCAACCAAACAACGGTGGTCATAGGCGCGCCTCGACCAAAGTGGAGAAGAAGATCTTCACCAGGCCAAAAATAGAGTGCGGTGCGGCTTGAAGTAGACACGGGATCAGCGATCACCATCATGTCCTGGGACACTTTGGCGAAGTCGCTGCCGTCCGTCGCGGCGCCACCTGCAAGCACAACGACTACGAGTCCACGACTACCAGGGAATCGCATCCCTGTTCGAGGACCACCTCCGTCCGAGTCGAGTACGGCCCTCACAAAGACCCTGCCCATCACGATCGTCGAAGGAACTCTGCCCAGTCTGTTGGGACTAGACTGGTTTCGTGCCCTGGGCATGGGAGTGACTGGCATCTACAGAAGTGACTGCAATTTGAAAGACATTCTCTTTAACGAGTTGAAGATGTCTTCAAGGACTGCCTGGGCAAGTACAAGGGACCCCTATTTCCTTCAACTTAGACCCCAGGTAGCCCCATTAGGCTTAAGGCGAGGAGAGTCCTTTGCCCTAAAACCAAAAATCGATAAGGAGCTGGACAAGCTCATAAATCAGGGATTTTGGTGCCAGTCGATCACGCAAAGTGGGAGACGCCAATCGTCACCCCATCAAACCGGACGGGTCAATTAGAATTTGCGCTGACTACAAGGCGGCTTAACAAAGCCTTACAGAAAAGCGCTTACCGGTTCCGTGGTGCAACACTTATTGCACTCTTTGGGGCAAGGCAAGTCTTTGCAAAGTTAGACTTGGCCCAAGCCTACCAACAACTGCCAGTGAGCGCCCGCACAGCGAAGCCCAAGCGATTGTGACGCACAGGGGGCCTTCAAGTGCACCGATTGCAATTTGGGGTTAGTGTGGCACCAGGGCTGTTCAAAACCTGATGGAGCGACTACTGCAAGGGCTCCCAGGGTAGTTCCCTACTTGATGATGTCCTAATTTCAGGGAAAACATGGAGGAATTGGGGGCGGTTAAGAAAGGTCTTGAGCATTTTCCGGACAGCGGGTTAAAAGTCAAGACAAATAAATGCCAGATAGGGGTCGAATCGGTCGATTTCTTGGGCTACGGATAGACAAGAAAGGAATTCACCCTACTGAGAGCAAGGTTAAGGCAATTAGGAAGGCTCCAGCGCCCAAAAACAAAGCAGAGCTGCAGGCATTCCTGGGATTGGTTAATTTTACGGTCTTTTAAAGAACAAAGCAACCGTTCTTGGAACCGCTGCATAGGCTCTTAGGAAAAATACTGTTTGGTCTTGGGAAAGTCAGAAAATAGGGCTTTTGAAGCAGTAAAGAACCTGCTCTCAAGTGATAGCCTGCTCATCCAATATCACGACTCACTACCCTAGTGCTGGTTTGCGATGCCTCCCCTTATGGGGTGGGGGCTGTACTCAGCCATAGCCTTCCAAACGGCACAGAAGCCCCTATAGCGTTCTACTCTAGAACGATGTCCTCCCCAGAGAGGAACTACAGCCAATTAGACAAAGAAGCACTAGCCATTGTATCAGGGGTCAAAAAATCCATGAGTATGTCTTTGGGCGAATTTTGAAATCGTGACTGACCACAGACCGCTACTAGGATTACTGGCTGGCGATCACCAACGCCTGTGGCACTTTCGCCACGCTTGACCCGATGGACTATATTTTTAGCCGCTTATTCATACAAGCTGCAGCATCGACCGGGAAAGAAGTGGGGCATGCAGACGCGTTGAGCCGATGCCCACTGCCAGGGCGCATCAAGACCCCACTCCGGGACACCCATCCTCCTTATTGACTCGTTGGACTCTGGCCCAGTCACATCAAAGGAAGTGGCTCGGCATCATACCGACATTGTGTTAAGGACTGTACTCGGCTGGGTACAGAGAGGGTGGCCCGCTGCGCGGGCGACGGTTCAAAGAATTTGTTAAGAAACGAGATGAGCTCTCGGCTCAAGGGGGGTGCCTGTTATGGGGTGATCGTGTAATAATTCCTGTTAAGTTAAGGGGCAAGGTATTGGACCTCCTACACGAGAGTCACCCAGGCATCGTAAGGATGAAGAGGTTAGCTAGAAGCTATGTATGGTGGCCACTCATGGACGCAGAGATTGCTGAGAGGGTAGGGAAATGCTTTTGCCAAGAGTCCAGACCGCTACCCCCAACAGCCCCTGTCAGAGAATGGGAAAAGCCCCAAGGGCCTTGGTCAAGAATCCACATTGACTTTGCTGGCCCCTTTCACGGCCAAACGTTCCTAGTGGTGGTGGACGCATTTTCCAAATGGTTGGAGATCATACTCATGAAGTCCACCACGGCCGAAGCAGTAATCGCAACCCTGCGCCACCTATTCGCAACTCACGGGTTGCCGGACACTCTGGTGTCCGCCAATGGGGCCCACCACGGCAGCCCAGTTTGAAGAGTACCTGGCAGAGGAAGGCATCCGACATGCCTCTCTGCGCCTTTCCACCCTGCGTCGAATGGCCTTGCAGAGCGCTCCGTCCGAGCGCTAAGGAGGCATTGTCCAGGCTCAAGCCAGGTGACTGGCAAACAAAATAGACTTTTCCTAGCCGTCCAGCACAGAACCCCAAGCACAGCCACTGGAAAAAGCCCAGCCGAATTGCTAATGGGACGGAAACTCCGGTGCCCACTTGACCGTTTGAACCCCCATTACACACCCGAGGGTTACAAGGGGGAACTAGAAAAGACAAGGGAAATGAGCATAGGCGACGGTGTGGGCCCGAAACTATGGGGACGGCCCAGTTGGTCGCAGGACAAGTAACAAAGATAACAGGCCCAAAATCGACGTGGTAGAGCTACCAGACAACCGAGTGTGGCGGCGCCACATAGATCAGTTAAGGAAACGAATAACTGACCAAACCAAACCAATAGAGACAGGTAATGACCAATACGACTTTGAATCCACAGCTGACAATGAGCCGGGGGAGGCGCAAGACTTAGCTGAGGTCCCAGAGTTCCAGCGACGCCATCAGGTCCCCGAGGAAGCAGCAGGAAAATTCAAAATTAATCCAAGGCCGGATGGCCAAGAAAAGAGTCGGCCAATAATCCGGAGCCCGATGGCCCAGAGAAAGAGCTGGGAGGAGAAAACAGCCCTCCGACCAGCTCAAACACCACCCAGAACTGAACCGCGAGGTCAGAAAGAACTAGAGACGCCCAGGTTATTTGCGTGACTACGCCGAAAAATAACATGTAAATAAATATGTAAATAGAGACAAAGTGTTTTCTGGGAGGAGGAGTGTTATGTATTAACAGTTGTACCTTTAAATATTTGAGCGGAAATCAGCACGCTGTTGATTGGACGAAGCCTCCAGCAGAACTGTATAAAAGGAGAGGTTTTTCCCCCAGCCTGTTGCTGGGTTCACCCTATATTAAAGAGCTGTTGTCACTACCCTGGTCTCCAGCCTCGTTACTTCCAGAACTTAACAGATTATGTTCAGAGTTTCTTCTGAACATAATCATCTTTTTATTGCATGTCATATCCTGAGGGGAGCTGTTGTGTCATTATGCAAGATCCATGATCCCCAAAGGAATTAGATTCTAGCAATAATATTGTGGTCTCAATAGTTTCAGGGTGCAAGATTCCAAACCAGAGTTCTGTTCAGTAGCCCAGAGATAAGTGGAATTTAAATGGTCAATATATTTGCTCTGGTGTTGGAAATTTCAGTTTGATATTATTTTACATTTTGGTAGAAACTGTCCTGCTGGCTGAAACTTCTAACTTCAGTAATAAAATTGGCATTTCTATTTTGCCGGAGTTTGTAATTTTCTTTTTTTCCTTTCTAAGTTGTCATGGGACACGAGTACTCATGCATGTAGACTTTTGGATGAATGGGAGAGAGAGGTAGCTCAAAGTAATGGCAATTCCAGGAGTGATGTGTTCCAAGAAAAGTCTAAGCTTGCTGACTGGTGGATGGATCATTGCCTTCTGTCAGCACAACTAAGAAATTGAAATGCTTCCTAGGTGTTGCTCATACCCAAATAGGACAAAACTTGTTTTTCCATTCAATGGAAAAAACTATGGTGGCACAGTGGTTAGAATGCAGTACTACAAGCTACTTCTGCTGGGTGCAGTTCGGCAGTTCGGTTCTCACTGACTCAAGGTTAGCTCAGCCTTCCATCCTTCCAAGGTGGGTAGATTGTTGGGGGCAATATGCTGACTCTGTAAACCACTTAGAGAGGGCTGTGAGAGAATACACTGTGAAGCAGTATATAAGTTTAAGTGCTATTGCTATGGTATAGTGAATATTTGAAATTGGTTTTCCCCAATCTTGATTCAACCATCTTCTATTCTTCCATACAGAGTATTCTTTCTATAGTTCTGTGTGAAAGCAACTTCTCCTCCCTATGCAGTTTATGAAAACACCTGGGGTGTTAATTTGAAAGTTTTTGGAGGGCATGAAGAAGCCCATGGCAAGTCTTGCATTTTGAAATCAATTTGTGGGCATACAGTGGCTTTAATAGTGCCTATTTTTGTTGCAGATACAGAAGCATATTCTCAGGAAGAAATTTGTAAGGTAGGTCATGATCTTCAATAATATATCCTTCACTTATAGTGACTGAGATACACTTACGATATATCAATATGTAAAACGGTTCAAAGTATTTAAACCAAAGAAGGTCAACTTCAATACAGGTGATCCCCACAAATGGTTGTTCAGCAACCATCTGAAGTTAAAATGGCATTGAATGAGGGGAATTTACAATCCTTGTATTGCAACGTATCAGAATCTTCATAGTCGCATAATGTCAGTTATCATCTTCACTGCTATCTTCTGACATGCAAAAGTAATGGGAAAGCTGGTAGGAGGTTACAAAAGGTGATCACGTGACTTCAGGAAGCCGTGATCACGTGAGATTTACCTATTGATAGCAACTGGGATTGCTTGAACTGCCCATTATGAGTCAAGACAGTCACATAATGTCACATCTTACAACCATGTTGTTTAACAATGGACTTGCTGGTCCCAGTTGCCATTGGATAGCAATTCAGGCAATTGAATATTCAATAGTGAACATAGCCATGGGAATATGACTGATGTGATACTCTTCAAGTGTATAACTTCCGTGTATATTTATTTTATTTATTTATTTATTTATTTATTTATTTATTTATTTATTTTTCAGATTTATATACCGCCCTATCTCCCTAGGGACTCAGGGCGGTTCACAGGCAATTAAAAGCAAACATATAAATACAATTTAAAATAACACATAAAAAACTTATTCAATAGCCAAATTATTAAAACAATATAAATACTAAAAACCCCATTAAAACCAATAAATTTAAAAAACTAACCCAGCCCCAGCAAAATAAATAGGTGTGTTTTGAGCTCGCGATAAAAGGTTCGGAGGTCCGAAGTTGACGAAGTCCTGGAGGAGAGTTCGTTCAGAGGGTGGAGCCCCACAGAGAAGGCCCTTCCCTGGGCGTCGCCCGGCAGCACTGCCTGCCGACGGCACTGAGGAGTCCCTCTCTGTGAGAGCGGACGGGTCGGTGAGAGGTATTCGCAGCAGGCGGTCCTGTAAGTAACCCGGCCCTATGCCATGGGCGCTTTAAAGATTGTCACCAAAACCTTGAAGCGCACCGAAGGCCACAGGTAGCCAGTGCAGTCTGCGCAGGATAGGTGTCACTTGGAGCCACGAGGGCTCCTCTATCACCCGCAGCCGCATTCTGGACTAACGGGAGCCTCCGGATGCCCCTCAAGGGGAGCCCCATGTAGAGAGCATTGCAGTAATCCAGACGAGACGTCACGAGGGCGTGAGTGACCGTGCATAAGGCATCCCGGTCTAGAAAGGGGCGCAACATAACTCATAGCTTAATGTTTTACATGCAAGATGATAGCAATTGGAGGGACCTGATTTTCCATCGCTAAGCAATGCAGTCGTAAAGCACAGGGGTGCCAGGACAGCAGAACTTCGAGGTCCATCTGTAATCACCATTCATTTAGCTTTGTCATAACTTTGAATGGTTGCTAAATGGATGGTTTTGGGTGAGGACTACCTGTACACAACAGAGAGGAAAGAATAGCATTTGTATGGTAATCTGACTCATCCTGAAGTGGTTTAATGTAGCAACCAGACCATTTCATGCTTCTTATAAGGCTACATTGGATCAGCAAGAACATGCTAATATGATGCTGCTGCTATTGTTGTAGTTATTTAATGGCAGCAGTACTGTGGTTATTATTGCAGTAAAAAATCTGGTGCATTTTCAATGCATTCTAGAGACAAAAGCAGATAAACTGAGGCTTTGGTAATGCAGCACAAATTCTAGCAGGACATGAGATTTCCAGCAATAACAGCACGTATGGGAATGAGAAAAGTCGGCAGAACTTTCAGGGTGTATTTCTAGTTTATGTATATATCATAGCCCATTTATTTTTTAGTAATTGAGGATTATAAAATAAAAAATTTATTGCTTTTTCCTAGGGAGATATATCACATCACATGGATTCTTAGCCATTTATACTACAGAAATTGTAACTTAGCCAGCTTTTTCTCCTCCGTATTACCATAGCTGTTTAAAGCTGAATGAGTGTGATTTCCTTGTCACTTTTTCAATTCTGCTAAAAAATCCACACTTGAGAATTGTTAGTTCATCCAGCTCTAAAACATCGACTTCCTGAACATTTTAAATAAGTGTGGTGATTTGCGGGAGAATTTGTAGGATTATAATTATGATTTTGGAACACAATGTTCATGGGCAGCATTCTAACAGTGAGATTCCTATATTATACTTTTGGTTGCAAGGACAACTAAGCCATTTGATAGGTAAGACAGGAGATGCGATGCTTATACATATAATTATCTATCTGCTTTCTATTAAATCAGTATTAAGGAATCTAAAAGGCCCATATTGCTTTTATATAGTATCTGGCATTCTACAGCCCAGAAGGAAGTTTCATTCCATCACTGAGGGAAGTCCATCATTAGGAAGAGTCATTTTCTCCATGCAAGGGCAGGGAGCAATTGCAATTGGGGAAAAAAGAATTAGGGAAAGATGCCAGTTTCTACTGAAAGAGTGTCCCCACATCTACCCTGAACTCATTTAGACCTAGGAAATAGCCTAAGTTAGAAAAGCTAAACTTCAACTTGAAAAGCATTCATACTTCTGTCAAGACACAGTGGAATATAATTCAGAAGGTGACCAGTGGGAGACAGGAAAATTTCATTTCATATACTGATGGTGTTTCAGGTTTTGAGTGAATAAAATACAGTGTCTACCCTAGGTAGATTGAATTGGCTGCATGCCCAAAGTGCACTTTTATGATCTAAAATTCAACTCTGATGGAGTGCAAATAGGATTGAGAACATGCATGATGTTGTGTTCCTGCTGCTCTCATTCTGTATCTGCCTGGGCTGACCCAGGATGGACTATGCAGTGGAAGATAAAATAAGAGGGTTTTCTCAAGAACATGATGTCAGTGTCTGATTTTTTTTTTTTTTTTTGCTTATTTACCTCAGGATTTGGTGATCTTTCTGGACAAAATGGTAAGTTATGCTGGTTAGTATCTTATAACATGTATTATCAACAAAGTCATACCATCCCCTACTATCCCCTTCGCTAAAGGTCATACCATCCCCTTTTTCCCCCTTTGCTAAGATGAGTGGGTGTAGCCAATGTGTGACACATCCAGCCCACAGGCCGCGAATTTGACACTCTTGGCATAGTATGTTTGAGTCTTCAGTGTTCAACTAACCAGCCACGTCGTATCGTTGTATCTCCACATAAAAGAAATGAGGTTCTAAAGATGCAAAAAACTGGCTCACCATGTTTCAATAGCCAAAGTTCACCCTGCGTATTATGCAGTGGTGTCTTAGTGGTCCTAGATCCTCAATTATAGAAAAGAGAGAATCCTTGAAATGAGATTTATCAGCACAGCTATGTCCACTGCCAAAGTGTCAGGAAAAAAAAGTACATTTTCCCCAATTTTCCTGTGTGAGTAACTAATTTTTTCTCAGTGACTGATATTGTCTCTTACCAATTTAATACCAAAGGCATCCTCTGTCAAGGGATGGGTGCTTTATGTTCTTTTTTATTGCTTTTAAAATAGAGATGGGTGCTTTATGTTGGAGATGGAAGAGTCTGTCAGCTATCCAATAAAACATATGTGTATTATTGCTTTCTGCCACAGTTGGACCATAACTAACCTCTAGGCTTCTTTGACTCACAAATTTCGATTACCCTGATTTCATCTTGATGTACAAAATGACCTGATGCTGACAAGATGGACTAGATGAGCCTAATAATCCTTTATTCAGCCAATAGTAGGCATGGATTTTGAGATGTTGATTTTCAAGGTGGAGATTTGGGGACATCTTAAGCAGGGGTGAAATCCAGCAGGTTCTGACAAGTTCTGGAGAACTGGCAGTGGAAATTTTGAGCAGTTCGGAGAACTGGCAAATGCCACCTCTGGCTGGCCCCAGAGTGGAGTGAGAATGGAGATTTTACAATATCCTTCCCCCAGGAGTGGGGAGGGAATGGGATTTTGCAGTATCCTTCCCCTGGAGTGAGATGGGAATGGAGGTTTTGCAGTATCCTTCCCTGCCACACCCATCAAGCCACACCATGCCCACCAAGTCACACCCACAGAAGCAGTAGTAAAAAAAATTGGTTTTTTACCACTGATCTTAAGGCTTTATCTGGCAAATGAAGAATTGGAGGAGGGACTAGGATTTGCTACCTTATGTTAACATTTGTTTTCTTCCTTTTTGCACATGGCACTTAAGGTTAGTAATATTATACAAAGGAGTAAGTTTCTGTAAGAACATACATTTTTATATTTAATTTGTCAGCCGTTCGAGATCTACATGGTTATTTGCTTGTGTATTTGAAACTAGCTGATTAGGAGTAAGACACTACTTTCTGTATTATGTTTTTGTCATAGATGAAAGGTAGCAAGGAAATGAGTGCTTGTGAAATCAGGGAACAGAAATACCATTTCTATAACTTTTGCTTGAGTTCTCTGCTTTCTAAAGAAGTTCTTTCTCTTCTTCCTAGTTTTCAGGACTTTCAACAAACGATTGAAAATATGAGACTTTCTTAATGCTATGCAAATAGGTTCATTCTTTTGGTTCGTTGTTCCATAATTTATATCTCACCATATTCAAATAGTGGGATAAAAGATGGTTCACAATCATAAAACGACACAAATCAAACAAAACAGTTAACCACCATAAAAAAAAAGTGTTAAGCCCCATAAAACTATAATATGCTTCCATAAATTCACGTTTTAAAATAAAATAAAGAATGAAATGTCATTTTGATTCAGAAATAAAAAGGCTAAAAATTTCATTTTTCATTCCCTATCACAAAACAGTCTTCACTGCTTTCCTAAAAGATAACTTTGTGGGGCTGATCTGACCTCTTGGTGAAAGGCTATTCCATAACTGACAAGGCTTGCTTCTGGTCTCACTTTATAGCCAGTCGGGTCAGGAAAAGAAATACATTCCAAGCTTCCTCCCCCATCCCAAATGCACAGGACAAACAGATTCAATTCGAAGGTAACAGCCTCATTGGTAAATGGGAGCCAAGCCATGTAAAAGGCTTCACAGGTTAAAACCAACGCTTATAATTTTATTTTACATTTTGATATTTAAGAAAATACAACTTTATCAATCACTGGTGCAATGCTCGTCAAACTACTGGTAGTAGCAAATCACTGAAGCAGCTCTTGCCTACCAGCAAACAGGCTGCTGCATTCTCCACCAGCTGCATTTTCTGGATAGTTAAGTATGTTGTGATTAGTAGTAAAATGTTGTGGCTGAAGCTGATGCATCTCAGCAGAAGCTGGTATGGGAACTGACTAATTGTGGAGATATTCGTCACAAAAGCTTTTCTGTAGATGCTAAATATGAAGCAATTCAGGTTGGTGGGCCTTGAGATGTGAGCTTTTGGTGCAAGAACTACACAATATTTTTTGATTTCCAGGCAGATGGGCTGCTGCATTTTCCACAAACTACAGTTTCTGGGCATTATTTATTTATTTATTATTTAGATTTTTATACCGCCCTTCTCCCGAAGGACTCATTAAAGTTCGTTGTGGTGATGCAGGCTTACCGTGAGGAGGGTATGAATAACTGCCACTAAGACTGTGAAGGGTTAGAGCTCATATAAGCAGGAACTAATATGAAAATTGCCTTTGACTAATTTTGGAGAGACCAGTTGCAAAGGCTCTTCTGAAGGTGTTTAATATGACACAAATCAAGTTTGTGAGTTTTGAAATGTGGGCTCATGGTACAACGGTTGTACAGTAATAACTGTTTTCCAGACAGACTTTCCATGCAATAATGTTTACCTTATGAAAAGGTAATGAGACATAACCTAGTGAAATAATGATAATATAATTTCGATAATGACTGAGCCAGTTCTGGATTCCAAAGGGTTTGTGCATTTAATTTAATTAATGTAATTTTATTTAATTAAAAGGGCTAATGCGTTCTAACTAAGAAGTGGAGTAATTCTTTTACTCCATTGAAATATGGCAGTCCTGTGTCATTGACCTTTCCTGACAAAATGGCTTCTTTTTTTTACCCCTGATAAATGGTCTGTCTCAAGCAGAAACTAAAGAGAGAGGTCACCAGATCAGCACCACGATGTTAAATAACAATTCCTCCTTTAACCTTTCTGGGAGCATTCATCTGCCCTGACAATATAATTAGGAGTATAATTCAGATTGCTCCATTGGAGAGAAAGAATCAATTTGGGATTTATTAAAAAGGGATAGTTATATAAAGGAAGAGTATTTGAAATGCTGGCAACTGATTAACTGAAACATTAATGTCAGCAGATTTTTGTTTTCCTGCTGAAGCTTAAAATCTTTTTTAAAATGTAGAGCAGGTTTTTTTAAAGCTCTATTTTACTACAAGTTTCCATTTTTCCAAATTAAAAGAATAAACCATACGCAACACTTTACAAGTGCCCCTGCAACAATTGTTCAAAATTGTAATCTTCTCAAACAAGCTCTTAGTCTAGGGCAGGGGTCTGCAAACTTGGCTCTTTTAAGACTTGTGGACTTCAACTCCCAGAGTTCCTCAGCCAGAAGTCCACAAGTCTTAAAAGAGCCAAGTTTGCAGATCCCTGGTCTAGGGCAGAGGTGGGGAATGATGACCCTTTAATGACTTGTGGACTTCAACTGCCCGAATTCCTGAAACATCATGGCTGGCTCAGGAATTCTGGGAATTAAAGTCTACAAGTCATAAAAGGACCATCGTTCCCCATCCCTGGTCTAGGGCTTCATAGAGGTGCCTCCCATAGGAGCAAGATCTATTTGAGAGAAATTTACACCAGATGCTCCCATCTTAGATAAAGAAGGAGACAATTGAAGACAGACAGGCAGACCCTTGTGATGGTGTCCCTGTTCAGAATTCCCTCATCAAACTAGGGTCAACTCTGTTGAATTTCAAATACCAGATGAGAATATTTTTAGACTTAAAGGAAGTTCTATTTTATGTATCGCCTTATAGTAATATTCGTTTGATTACAACTCAGCCTCTTTATAGTTAACAGTCTGATATTAAAGCCTGTGCTTCTGTACACAGCTTGTATTTCATTCTTGAGTAATGCAACACAATATTGTGTGATTGAATGCTCCATGCATAGGAAAAACAATTCTTTTATCTATTTACTCTATCAGGCAGGAAACAAGCTTGAGAACTTTTCTCTGTGGTGGTTTTTATTTACAAATATTTTTTGAAGATTTTTTTTTCATGGGAGTTTCTACCTGCTGCCCAAAGTTATCCTAGTGTGGAATTGCTTACACTCAGGGCAGTAGGCTTTCACAGGGCTGCCATATTAATGTTTTGTAGCGTACAGTAGTGGCCAAAACTGTGGAAACCTTTTGGGAAAAGTATATTTTCTAAAAATAGCTAACAACACCACTTTTTTTGGAGTAGTACCATAAAATTATAGATCAATGGAAAGATAATTTAATCAAGAATATAATGCAATAACTTTTATAAAGGATTTGCTATTAGATAGCAGTTATAATATAAAGAAGAAAAGTAAAACACGTAAAAAAAAACAAATTATCACCATAGAAAAAATGAGATATACAAAAGTTATCACATCAGTTAATATTTAGTTGGATAACCTTTAGCATGAATTACAGCCTTACAAGGTCTTCCCATGGAGTGAACCAAGTCTTTTACTTCTGCCGCTGTTAAAATGTGACATCAAGATTGAATGATTGCTTCTATTAACTGGGTTTTATTGCTTGGTCGCTTCTGACTAACAAGTTTCTTTAGTTGGCTCTATAGATTTTCATGTGGGTTAAGGTCTGGGCTATTCCCAGGCCATTCCAGCAGTGGAATATGATTATCTTGAAACTCCAAAAAAAGTGATTTTATTAGCCATCAAACCTCAAAAATACACTTTTCCCAAAAGATTTCCACAATTTTGGCCACCACTGTAGTTATCATTATATATTTTATACTGTTTCTGAACAAATGCAAGCAAAACCTGTGTTCAAGGAGAAATAAGATTGACATTATGTAGAATTTTGGCTTTTTCAGTAATGGCGCACTATTTGAGTGCCTAGCTGCTTTTATTCTTGGGGGGAAAGAGAATAATTTGCATTGGAGAAAATAAAGTCTTTTATTTGTATGAAGTAGTGGTGGGTAATATAATTGATATAGATGCAGAGTGTTTTATGCAGAGTCCTTAATAAAAACTCTCTCCTTTGACAGTCTCTTCACTGAATATTTAGTGGCTCTGGAATAGCAATCAAGTATTCTAATTGCTCAGGGTTACTGTCAGTAATTTTGCTGACAGAGTCTATTTTGTGAGCTAAATAATAAACAGTTTAGAAGTTAAAATTTATACACAGAGTTGGGGGACTTGAAGTTTGCTATTGCAAGAAATCATGGCCAAATCTGCTTTAAATTGATTTTGCCTGATCTTCGGACCTTTCGCCGTGAGCTGAAAACGCATCTATTCATTCAAGCGGGACTGGCTTAAAAGTTTTATTTCATTTTAATTGGGTTATTTATGAATTTTAGGGTTTTAAATTGATTGTTTTAAATTTTGGCCATTAATGTATATGCTTGTTTTTAAGTTTTTGTTTTAATGTGTATATTGTGTGTTTTATCATTTGGCTGTACACCGCCCTGAGTCCTTCGGGAGAAGGGCGGTATAAAAATCAAATAAAATAAATAAAATAAAATAAAATAAAATAAAATAAAATAAAATAAAATAAAATAAAATAAAATAAAATAAAATAAAATAAAATAAATAAATGGGAACAAGTACACAGAAGCAATCTATTTGAAAACATTAGATATTAGTGTTAGGCATATTTCTATATGGGAACTTCTGGTTCAGAGGCAGAATAGCTGGATCCACTTCACTGAAGCCTATGGGTAATCTAGTCCAGTGGTAGTCAACCTGGTCCCTACCACCCACTAGTGGGCGTTCCAGCTTTCATGGTGGGCGGTAGGGGTTTTGTCCGATACTGAAGCACTTTCCTTTTTTTAATTTAATTGACTTTTAAAAAAAATTTCATAGCATTATTTAAAAACATTTTCATTAGGTTTTCATAAAATTCCCTGTGACAATTTAAATTTCTGAAAATATACTATTTGTATTGCCCGCACATAAGTTTCATTCACGTTACGTAAGTGAAACTAAATGGCGCAATAGTGCGACCGCAAACAAAAGAGCCTCATCCCAGAATAGCTCGCGCATCTCCCTCCACACCACCCAGCTGTAACAGACAAGCAGAACTGGTAGCCTGCGCCCCCCCCCAAAACCCAATCCACTATGCATGAGAGGCATGTGCAGACGACGATACACTTTATAAATCACCATTACTGTGGAACTGGTGGGCGGTTAGAAAATTTTACTACTAACAGAGATACAAAAGTGGGCGGTAGGTATAAAAAGGTTGACTACCCCTGATCTAGTCAATGGTATCAGAATTGGAACTTATTAGTTAATATTTTTTCAAAGTTTCAGTAGTTGAAGAAATTAAGAAAAAATCATGATAAGACCATTAAGGAACATTAGAACACAGAGAGACATCATGAAATGAAAAGCTGTTTTGTCCTAAAGTCAGGACAGAACTTTAGAATATGGAATGCTTGATCTGGACTCAGGGCAGTACACTCAAATAATAGACTGCAAATCAAGAACTTTCCTTTTAAATTGAAAAGCAGTTATCTATTTCAGGGGTCTCCGACCTTGGCAACCGTAAGACTTGTGGACTTCAATTCCCAGAATTCAACTCTGGGAGTTGAAGTCCACAAGTCTTAAAGTTGCCAAGGTTGGAGATCCCTGGTCTATTTTGCATTTTCTTGCTGTACTCTTTTCTCTGGCACCTCCAATTTGTGAGAGAATTAAACCATGATGCAATTTGCTGTCTTTCAGCTTTGAAAGACAGAAAGGAAAACACTGCTAGGAAAATGGAAATGAATATGCTGAATTCTCTGTGATTCTCTGCCTGTTTGAAATACAAGAAGGGACCAAATCCATATTTTATCTAGGACTGTGCCAGTGAGAATTAAAAACATCGTCTTAACTGTGAACACATTGAAAAGATGACAAGTAGAAGGGTCAATACCCTGTTTCCCCAAAATAAGACTTCCCCAGATAATAAGCCCAATCGAGCTTTTGAGCGCATGTGCTAAAATAAGCCCCCCCCCCAAAAATAAGTCCTCCCTGAAAATACTTAAACGCCTGCGCAGCCAGTCCCCGTCATTTCCTCTGGTTAGGGAGAAAGAGCTGGAAATCAAGAAAGATGGCAAGAGGAGCCCCGTCTTGCTCCATGTGCCCCAAAATAATAAGATTCCCCCCAAAATAAGGCCAGGCGCTTATTTCGGGGTTCAAAAAATATAAGACAGGGTCTTATTTTCGGGAAAACACGGTAGTTATCTGTGAGTAGATTAAGATAAAGACAACAGTTCTCATACTCTTACCATACATACCAGGAGTGGGGATGGCAAAATTGTGTTAATACTTCTTTTTGGAAATATCATCCGCATTTTTTTAAATTTGGCTAGTGGGCCCTCACGATTACTTTAATAAAACATAAAACATACCATAATAAAGTTGGAAGGGACCTTGGAGGTCTTTTAGTCCAACCCCTGCTTGAATAGGAGACCATTACCATTTCAGACAAATGGTTGTCCAGGTTTTGGTTTTTGAAAGCCTCCAGTGATGGAGCACCCACAACTTCTGAAGGCACGCTATTCCATTGGTTGATTGCTCTCACCATTAGGAATGTTCTCCTTAGTTCAAGGTTGCTTCTTTCCTTGGTTAGTTTCCATCCATTGCTTCTTGTCCTGCCTTCAGGTGCTTTGGAGAATAAGTTGACTCCCTTTTCTTTATGGCAACCCCTTAGATATTGGAACACTGTCTCCCCCTATCCTTTTTTTCATTAGACTAGACATACCCAGTGTCAGGCTGCCTCTGATTATAACTAGGAAAGAATACACTTTGACTTCATTTGCAAATAAAGAAAAGTACTTTTACTAATTACATCTGGATAGCAGCATGGTTTAAGTTGAATCTGAGACAGAATATGGCTGACAATCTGTATCACCCTATTCCTCCCTCCTCTTTCCCAAAAGGTCATCAGGTCTGGTCCAATGCCAGCTCCTTCCCGGGGTCCCGTGGTAATCTTCTTCCGCAGGTCTCTGGTTGTCAATCAAATCAGGAATGCAATGTCCGTTAGCGTTCGGGCTCAAACATTCCTGTTGAATTCAAAACATTAATCTCCCCTCCCACCTTAATTATGTCAGACCGACACTCTTAAAGGCCCCTCTCTTCTTAACTTGAATCCAATAGCTATTTACATTAGAAATACAATCCCATTCTATCTAACAACTGAATATAAGGAGTACAAAGAGATACGAAGTTTGGAGTGGAGGCTGACACTCAGTTCTGTAACCGTTCTTCATATGTTTTAGCCTCCAACCCCCTTCTTATTGCTCATCTCTTCACTCCTCAGGTTCATTCCCTTGGAATTCAAATGAGATTAGGAACAGACTTTCCCAGTGTGTGTTTTCCTGTAGAAATATTAGTCCTTAGTACATCAGAATGGCAGCATTTTGGAAAAAGCTGTTTTAGGAATCACAAAAACTTTAAAATCCACCCAGCTTCCCTATTCCTATGAGCTTCTCATGTTTCATGTATCTGTGTTGCTCATTCTCTTTCCCTAACCAACTTGAATTGACGCAAAAACTTGCCGTGGTCTCTATTCTTTTACAGCAAATAGTCCTTGTCTTCTGTCTATTGCCTTCTTGCTGAGGTTAGCAACTATTTGTGGTTTCCTAAGAATGAGATCTTGCTGGCCTAATCACTATAAAAATAATTTGCTCAGGGTAGTGAAAGTTCAGCAATTAGTGAAGCAAGAACACTGGAATGGTATTAGATACAGCAGTGGTGATAGAAAAAGAAATAGTGTAATAAAATTGCCAAAAGTAAATGAACATCTTGCCATGCTTCAGATGTTTCGTTTCATGCTGTAAAACTGTTCTAATATGTGGCCTAGTTAATGGTAGTGTGTCTTTATAAAAGCAGAGGGCACCTCTGCTGTTCCTGTTACAGTCCTACTAGTTGGCAGAAATGTGGCTGGCTTTACGCTTTAAGTTAAATTAGGGTTGATTGCACGGACAGCGATGTGGTTACACTGTATTTGGCACTTTTGTCCACCTATTGAGTCCTTCCCAAGAATCTGGAACAGGCAGATGCTGTTGTTTAATAATGTTAAAAGTATTGTTGTAGGATGTAAGCTGTTCCAAGTAAAGTGCCTTCTGTAATTGACTGGTGGTGACTTTGTCAATGCCGATGGTATTCAAGTATTGGTGGAGAGGGTTTGGAATTGTACCGAAGGCACCTATCACTATTAAAGGCTATCTTTGCTTTCTTTTGCCACAGTGGTTCTACTTCTCTTTACAGATCTTTTGTTGTGTCTTGCCCGCCCTCAGAGCAGCCAGGGCCTTCTTACCTGCTCCCGAACACTGAGGAATGTATGCCTCCCGGCCCAAGTCCTGGCTCCATGCCCACACAAACTGCAGAAGAAGGAGAATCTCCCGGCCCCAGCCCTGACTCCATGCCCAGGCAAACAGTCCCTCCTCCACAGCATGTGAGCCTGAGGAGGGTTTATTCCCAACAGCTGATTGGAGTAATCCTCGCATCAGAAGATTGGATAGGCGGAGGCAACAGAGGGAAGGGAGGGGCAGGCCTTAATGAGTGCTGAGTCATGGAGCCACACCCCATGGCCTATATAAAGGACCTGCTTTCTGGCAGTCTCTGAGTCAGGCAAAGTCGAACTTATCTTGCTGAAGTCACTTACTGGTCTCCTGCCTTCTCTGAGGACTTTGCTAGGACTTTGCGCAGAGCTGCAGAGGAAAGCCTGATTCGGATTTCCCTGACCCGGCCGTCAGCGGAGGAGTGGGACACGACATCTTTATTGTTTGTGATTTTCTCCAGTTCTTTCTCTTCTATCCTACTATCTCCAGGTACTGCTATCTCCACTATTCAGACTTTTTTGTCTTTTTTATCAACAATTGGATGTCAGGTAATTGTCTATTTGAATTCTGATGTCCCAGAGCACTTTAATGTCTTTATTTTCCAATACTTTGAATATTCTGTCGCAGCAGTTCTTGCTTGCAGGCAAGTGGTATTTCTTGCAGATATTCCAATGCACCATTGTTGCTACTTTGTCATGCCATTGTTCATAATCAGTCTGTGCAATTTTCTTGGTAGCAGCTAGATAATCCACTGTGTCTTCATCTTCTTTGCAGAGGCAGCATTTGCTGTTTGTTGCTGTAGTTTCATTTCTGGCTTTGTACGCGTTTGTTCTTAGGCTTTGGTCTTCTGCAGCCAGAATTAGCCCCTCTGTCTCTTTCTTCAACTTTCTTGCTCTTAGCCATTGCCAGGTTTTATTGTTATCTGCTTTGCAGACTAGGGGTGTGTGTGTGTGTATCGACCATGAAATATTTTGCCTTGCCACATCTCTTCTTTTATTCTTCATTTGGTCCTTCTTGTAGGCCAGTTTGGTCTCTCCAGCAGTCAGTAAGCCTTCATGCTGTACTAGCTTTAGTTCATCTTCTTCATTGTCCTTCAAATATTCTTCCAATGCCCCTTTTCCTTCTTTAATCCTCTGGTATACTTGCCACATTCTATACCCACTTATGCTTCTTGGTGAATAGTCTGCCAACTTCGCTGCATGGAAGAAGGGCAAGATTCATTATATTTATCCTTTTATTCTGCCCGTCTTTATATAAAACTCAAGGTGACAAATATACCTCCTATTTTTCTCCACAACAATAACCCTGTGAGATGGATTGGGCTGAGAGAAAGTGGCTGACCCAAAGTCGCCCAGCCTTTTCATGTCTAAGGTAGGACTAGAATTCACACACTCCTGGTTTCTAGGCCAGCAACTTACCCACTAGACCAAACTGGCTCTGATGTTACAAATCATATTACAGGTTCGTGCTGGGTGTTCAAGGCCGCAGTGCCTTGAAGATGGCATCCTCCCACCATGCTGCCTTGGCAAAGTCAAAACACCATTGCAGCAGATTGTTGGCTACTGGTGGACAACGGGGTATTGGGGTGGGGGTTGAAGGGAACAATTAGCTATACGCTTCGTGCCTGGATTTTAGACTCCACCTGACTTTTCTGCAATCACTATCTCTCAGTAAAAGTTCCTTTTGAAATGTGACTGGTTTCAAGAGTTTTGCTTTCTTGGGAGAGGAGTTGAAGCAGATCCTTACACAGCATCTGATAATGCTTTCAGAATAGCTGGGTGTATTCTTGAGGCAGAGGAGATTGACCTCAATATATGCAACCACAGTCCTCAGCAGTCCAATTACAGCCATCATTGACCTTTGTGTTGATTTGAATTTCTGACCCTGCACCCATGGGAAAAAAAAGTTCCAAGTAGCTTTTGTTCCCAACCTATGACCCCAGTTCTGACGAGCTTTGTTTGTCCAATCAATAATGTGCAATGCATATTCTTTAGTGTCAGATCATTATAGACAAACTTGTGAGCTTGTGGGGTAGGTGTCAGGATATTGGGCACAATAATAGAATATTGCAGCTTAGCTAGAGGCCCAAAGCAACATGATGCAGAGCTAATGATCTATCAGACTTAAATTCCTTTCTGTGTTTGTCTATAAAGTTCAAGGTCAAGATGAAGAAAGAGAACCCAAAATATGGAGAAGATGAGTTTACAGTTATTGTGGTGTTCTAATCACTATTGAGTAGGTCTTTGCAGAAGTCTAATGTCTTCACACCAGTCAAAATATTGATGAGTATGAACATGAGATGGGGGGGGGGGTAGATAATACAATACTTTGGATCAGAATGGCCAGATTCAAATCTCTGTTAAGTTGTGAGGCTTATTGGGTATTTCTGGGATACTATTACGTATGTTTAAACCAGGGGTCTCCAACCTTGGTCCCTTTAAGACTTGTGGACTTCAACTCCCAGAGTTAAAATTAGTTAATTTGGAAATAGATTATTCGCGAGATTTCCAGAATGTTTCCTATTTCCCTTTGAACCTCATTCTGGGTTGTGGGATTCAGTGGTTTCTTGAAGCAAATTCTCCTAAACAAAAAGGGTATGAGATAATCCACAGATGTTCTGGGCCCAAATAAACCTTTTTTTTATCTAGAAGATTATTTCCAGGACACTTCAAGACATTTCTTATTTGATTTACTTCTGAAATCCCCCCAAATAACACCCCCACTCATGATCTTGCTCAATAGTAGTAACTGTGAGAGGGATCTTGGAGTACTAATGGACAACCATTTAGATATGAGCCAGCAGTGTGCAGCAGCTGCCAAAAAAGCCAACACAGTTCTGGGCTGCATAAACAGAGGGATAGTCTCAAGATCACGTGAAGTGTTAATACCAATTTATAATGCCTTGGTAAGGCCACACTTGGAATATTGCATTCAGTTTTGGTCGCCACAATGTAAAAAAGATGTGGAGACTCTAGAAAGAGTACAGAGAAGAGCAACAAAGATGATTAGGGGACTGGAGGCTAAAACATATGAAGAATGGTTGCAGGAATTCGGTATGTCTAGTTTAATGAAAAGAAGGACTAGGGGAGACATGATAGCAGTGTTCCAATATCTCAGGGGTTGCCACAAAGAAGTGGGAGTCAAACTATTCTCCGAAGCACCTGAGGATAGAACAAGAAGCAATGGGTGGAAACTAATCAAGGAGAGAAGCAACTTAGAACTAAGGAGAAATTTCTTGACAGTTAGAACAATCAATCAGTGGAACAACTTGCCTGCAGAAGTTGTGAATGCTCCAACACTGGAAATTTTTAAGAAAATGTTGGATAACCATTTGTCTGAAATGGTATAGAGTTTCCTGCCTGGGCAGGGGGTTGGACTAGAAGACCTCCAAGGTCCCTTCCAACTCTGTTATTATGTTACATTATCTGCATGTCCCAAAGGAAAACAGAATGTTCTGGTGTTCTCTGGCAAGGACCACTTCCAGATGGATGGATTTTACACATCCTTAGTCACCACTATCATTAAAAATAAGTGTTTTACGGGGAGAATGTGATGATATAATGGAAGTTTAAAAACTAATTGTATGTTTTTCTGAGTTTCTTGCCAAATGATGTTATAATGAAAATCTTGAGAAAATCTACACTAGTATTAAGTTGAGGGGGGAGGTCATTCCTCCAGTTAGTCTTCTCTAGATCTTTGGCTGTCTTCCTCTCTTTCCTTATTTCCCCCCTCCCCTTGTTTGTCACCCCTCCACATCTCTCTTGTGTCCCTGGGAAGAGCAAGCTTTAAACAATATACTTTTCAGAGCAAGGCTTTTGAGCTCAAGAAAAGAGCCTGTGAAGTCTACAGATTCTATTAAAGAGTGATCAGTAACTGTCTTTCTTGCTTTGTTGGACAATATTTGATTTGGGAAACTTTCCTAGAAAAGGAAAAGTTCTTTGTGTCACACTAATTAATGTAGCTTCTTTGTTCTACTCCTAAAGATAACTTAGCCAATCCTCCATCCTTTCTGAAGAGTTCTCAATAAACTTGCAAATGCATTTGCTATTTTTAATTAAAAGTGTGTGATGTTTTAAGGGCTGCTCTAAGCTTTAAATATATGTGCAGAAAATAGTATAGCCAGCTATTGCTTACATTCTGTTTTGTCTGGATTTTAAATTGTGTTCCTACTTTTCTAATTTAGAAACCCAGTCCAGATAACATTCATGAATAGGTGGATTAAAAATGTAACGAACCAAATTAAGTGATAGAAGTAACCAATTGTCTTTACCAGATTTCAGAAGGAAATATGTCAGTCCTACTTGGTATATGGCTCAGAAACAGTGGTGAAATTCAGCTGGCTCTATCAGGATCATATGATCTAGTAGCGCCAGTGGCGGGAGGCTCCACCCACCCACCCAGACATCCTGTTTTTTACCCTCTGCACATGCACAGAAGGCTCTGCGCATGTGTGGAGGAGGCGTGCACGGTCGCATTTGCGAACCGGTAGCAAAGGTAAGTGAATACCACCCCTAGTCAGAAATCACAAAAAATCCCAGAGCTCCAGGCTAGACTGGAAAACAAACAAATAAATAAATAAAAGGCATCTTATTAGGAGGTAGTGGTGGATCACTTCCAAGTTGTTACATTTTGATGTGATCATCAGCAACTGAGCTTCACTAATCAAGTAATGAAGTGTCCACAGCATCAGAGAGCACCAAGAACCTCACAGTAGACACCAAACTCTTTGGTCTTTGAGTACATATCTATCCCCTTTAAGTGTCAAGGAGAGTGTGGAAGCTCCCAGATTGCATGCGAAATGTACGTCTATCTCTAGAAAGCTAACAACACCATATCTTGACTCATTATCTCTAAAGAAGGCATCAATGTTGTAAATCTGTCATGCTCTCTAACTGGTGGTTTTATATCTTACAGTGTAAGAAATGCCAAATCTTACAGCTTTTGCATGTAATGAAACTGTTCCCAATTTAGGCTGCCTGTTCTTCTGTCTCTATGATAACGCTATATTAAAATGTGGTACAGGTAGTCCTCGATTTGTATCTATTCATTTAAAGACAGTTTAAAGTTACGAAGGCTTGGAAAAAGTGACTTACGAACCGTCCTCAAAGTTACAGCTGTCATAAAGAGAGAGTAGGAGGTAGGAAAGAGGAGAAGAGGAAGGAAGAGGGGTAGAAGAGGGAGAAGGAGTGTAGGGTGGAGGGAGGAGAGGAGGTAGATAAGAGAAGGAGAGGAAGGTTTGGAAAGTAAAAGAAGGTAGAAGAGGGAAGAGTGTTAAAAAGGGGGGTGGTGACTGGGCAGGCCCGACTAATTGTATATAACTGTACATTGGATGAATTATTTGATATGATTGTAAAAATAAAACTTTTTTATTAAAAAAAAAAAAGTTACAGCTGTCACACCACCCTTGCAGTCACATGGTCACAATCTGGGGACTTGCCAGCTAGCTTGCATTTGTATTGGTTGTAGCATCTTGGCGTCATAACCTCACAATTTGAGACCTTCTCAACCAGCTTCTAACAAGCAAATTAGGAAAGCCAGATTTGCTTAGCAACTATGTGATTCACCTAATGATCACATTATTCACTTAGCAAGCATGGTTGAAAAATTGGGTCCAGTCATGTGATTATTCCCTTAGTGACTCCATTGCTTAGAAACCGAAATTCGATCCAAATTGTGGTTGTAAGGACTATTTGTAATCTGGCTGGGGTATGTTATTTTAGATTAGGCTGCACCTTCCTGTTGTGATCCATCAGCAGCCTAGGGAGCTGTTGACAGAATCGGACTGCGATAATCCTGTTCCTAATGCCCGCATGAGGTGAGCTGCCAGAAGACAGGAGCAGCTCAAGCAGAGAGGTCACCTTGGGAGTAGGGCCAAGAGATAATTGGCCCCTCCCCTAAGGTTTAAAAAGAGACCAGCACCGGTGTCTCAGTTTGCCAGAAAGCAACGTTGCAGCTGTGCTCTTTGCTCTGTTCTCTGCTCTCTGCTCTGGACGTTTATCAGAAAAGACCTTGGCAGTTATCCAGATTGAACCAGGTTTGAGATAACCAAAGACTGTTTGTTTGTGAAGCCTTTGTTTCGTTTTGAGTTACCCGGCGCTGGGAATGAATTAATTCCCAGCTGTTTGAATAAAGTGTATTTTTACTAAGGACTGCGTTTGTTGCTACCTGCTCGAGTCGGGGTCACAACACTTCCGTTTAAATAAGAACACTATATAACAGGGCTGTTGTACTTTTCAGCTCTTTTTCCAAATTACCGATAATGTGGAAATTACTCTCGTTTTATATCTTTTTTTATTTTTGCTTCATAGTGAGTTAAAGTTTTTCACCAGGAGCTTTTCTTCCCCCAACTTTCACTCATCCTATCAAAAAAGACTGAAGAGCACTTACGAGTTTTTAGAAAAGATCCAGATATCATACATTAAATTCCCTATTAATTGGGAATTGCCTTTTAATTTTTTCCCCTTCTGACAAAATACAGGGGTCCAGCTGTATATGAGTATAAACAAATGGACAATGCTCAACAAACTGGACTGGAGGAATAAATTGTTTAAAACCATTTTTTAAAATAAATGTTCAGTTTGGAGTGTTAAATTATGTTTTTCAAGTGAAATAAAAATGACATCAATTCCATAAGTACTACATCAATTTCCAAACAGTAATAGGTCTAACTTGGGAGTGGAAGGGAGGAGGGAAATGGATGGCTTTGTTCAATTTTCTTTTTTACTCACTTATATTTGTCTTTCACGTGTGCTTTCTTATTGCTGCATTTTTTTTAATTTTTATTTTTGCATTTATATCCCGCCCTTCTCCGAAGATTCAGGGCGGCTTACAATGTGTTAAGCAATAGTCTTCATCCATTTGTATATTATATACAAAGTCAACTTATTGCCCCCAACAATCTGGGTCCTCATTTTACCTACCTTATAAAGGATGGAAGGCTGAGTCAACCTTGGGCCTGGTGGGACTTGAACCTGCAGTAATTGCAAGCAGCTGTGTTTTAAAACAGACTGTCTTAACAGTCTGAGCCACCAGAGGCCCTTTTTTATTTTTTTATTTTATTTATTTATTACTCAAATGCATCTAAAAAGAATACACTCATTCCAACATGAGAAAAATGTGCTGTTAATCTAGGCATCATGATACTAAACTATGTTGTAGATTAGAAGGTGAAGAATGTTTGAAGGACTTGAAGATATTTTTTACTAAAATAGTTCTTACTGCTTGTCATAGTGGATCTAGTGCAAGGGTGTCAAATTTGAGGCCCGCGGGCTGGATCCGGCCTATGGGGTGCTTAAGTCTGGCCCACCGGGCTGGCCTGGATATAGCAAAGGACTAGCATATGGTGCCTCTAGCACACCAAAACAGGGTGCGGGGGTGCATGCCCCCTGCGCTCTGTTTTGGCTGGCAAAGTGCTGCAGCAGGCCGTCCAACCTGAAAACGGCTTCCTGCAGCACCCGGCCAGCCAAAATGGGGCATAGAGGGCCCACACGCCCCATTTTGGCTGACGGTGCTGCAGGAGGCATCCATCCCATCTCCCCACGACCCGGCCTGCGGAAGAGAAGTACAATGCTGATCTGGCTCTCGAAGAAATCCAGTTTGACACCCCTGATCTAGTGGATCTTGTGTATTTTCCAACTGCTTTGCTTGTCATCCACCTCCTCCAGTTGGTATGCTGCCTTTTTTATTGCTGCTACAGAAACTTCCATCATCTCATTTGTTGGTATGCAATTTGTACAAAGCACAAAGCAGTGCAGTGAGGAGGATGAGGTGGAGGAGAAGGAAGAGGAGGTAATGGTATTTGGTAGTGCCTTCAGGATTAACCAACTTTATTAGGGCATAGATATTGATTAACCATAGCACGGTTCAGCTTAGTTTAGGGCATAGTTTTTCATGAGCTCAGAAGGAGGAAAAAAAGAACATTCACAGCTCTGATGGAAGGTGTAAGATTGACACCTTGGTAAGTTTTGTGCTGTATGAGCAAGTTCCACTGTAGATTGCATTGGACATCTGTTCTACCTCACAGTTAAAAGAATAAAAGTGGGGGTTCTTTTATAAAACTGTACTTCAAGCCTTCCAATACTGCAGTATGCTGAAATACTTTGCTACCTTTTGAACTTTCTACTCTTTTTGCTTCTCTGCCAAATTATAAGTTGCTGAAAAAGCCAACCCAATTTCTCACCTGCAACTCTGCTAATGTTTCTCTTTGCATTGTTAAAAGCAAAGAGGGGTGGGGTGTTTTCTGATAGCAGTGATTTTATATATATCACTGGAAGAGATAAAACGTTCCTGACTGCTCTCAACTAGAGAGGGAGATACCATGGCCTATCACATGTTTTGTAAATCCTCAAATTCAGTTGTTGGTATCTCAAGCTATTACGATCTAGCAGTACATTGATTTGAATGGTCTCCCTCCATCCTAGGTTCCTGTCATGCCCCAGTTGGAGTCTGACTTGGAGATGGAAGACGAACAGTTGACAGAGAGCACCTCTGTTGGCTGTGGAGGAGACTGGGGAAGGGCAAAGTCAGGCTGGGCAGAGCAGGGGAGAGGTAGAACAAGGGAGAGGGCATTCTGATGAAGATCAAGGCCCACCCCCTACTCATCCTAGGGCACGCAGGGAAGAACGCAGAAGAGAGCAGCGTGGGTTGCGTGGCTTATGAGGAAGGAAAGGGCCTCGATCCCCTTCGCAAGGCACACCTGGGGATGGAGTTTAAAGGAGAGGCGGTTGGGAGGGGCATTTATCGGGAACAAACGCTGAATTAATCTGGTGCTGAGAGTTGTGGCCTGCATTCCTGGCATTCCCATCTGACTGTGTGAATTACTACTGTGTGCCCAGCTTGTCTTGCTGGGATTATTCTTCCCGTCTGGAACTCCTTATCTTGCCCTGCTGGAGTGATTGATTGCAGTTATTCTGTTTACAGCATTGGGATTGGATTATCTTCAGGTCCAGGCTGTAAAAGGGACATTGGGGGCAGAGTTGGTACCAATAAAGGGATTAATACTGGTTCTCTGGCCTTCGTGCCACCCCCGGGTCGTCACAGTCCCTGAGAGCCAGGGCTAGAAGATGGACAATTATTTTGACATGTCATGGCTTCTACAGGATACAGGCATGCTGTATTCTTGGATATCCAAGTGGGCAGGAAGAATGCATAAGGATGGAGAGGATTGGAGAAGACTTGGGTTTAGAAAACCATGGATTTGCCAGGAAGCTATCAGTCTGTTGTTTCTAGGATGTGGTTGAAATGAGCTTCCTCCACAGGATGGTTTTTCCTCCCTATCCTGAGCAGCTGCTGAGTTTAACTTTCAGCTCTTCCTAGTTCCCTAAAGAAAACTCTTTATTGAGCAAATGATGAACTTTGTGGAACTTTTGATGCATCTCCTTTTGCAATAAGCAGGGAAAGAAATCGGAGGAAGAATAGCTGAGCATGAGGCTGTATCTTGTACAAACAGATGGTGCTTAAAAGCAAAAATTGTCTTTCAAGTGAAGTGAGGGGTTGATGCTCCAAATTAGATTTCCCCCCCTCCCATTTCTTCTTTTTTCAAAGTAATTTGGCAGGCTGTTTCCATTAAGTTAAGTGACTGAACCAATGTGTGAAGGCATCCTATTTAGTAACCTCAATCTAAAAATGCATCTTTTTTTTCTTGAAGTGAAATAGTAGCTTAATAGCTGGAGCTTTGTGCTTTGTCCTTCCTTTTCCACTGAAGTGGAAAAGTAATGTTAATTATGTGAGGGGTATCACACTTTTTGTCTGGCTGAAATCATTCGTTAAATTGCTGTGATATCGTCAAAAGTTCCTCTAAGTTCCAGCCTCTGGGAAGGAAAGATCATAATAAAACATTGGTAAAAAGGAAAGAGGCAAGAGAAGAAAGTCATCCTCGTACAAACGAAAACAGGATCTTGAAAATTGTAAGTTATAAGGTATTAATCGCCATTAAACAAACCAGCAGCTGCTGGTATTTGAAGTTTGCAATCCTGGGCACAGTAAATTTTCTGAGTGCTCAAACCTGTGTCTGTATGTGAAATGTTGAGGTCCTATTGTAGGCCCTCTGATAAACAGGCTGTTATCTTGTATCTGGCCAGTCAAGAAATCCTGTTTAAAAATATGAAAATGAATTTTTTTAAAAAATGTTTATTATTAAGGAATTTGAATATCATATTGCTTAACTTTATCATTTGGGGGAGGGGTGGTGGGCACCTTTCAAATAAATAAATAAATAAATGGGCTGCAGCTGTTTGCAATATACATATACATACATATACAATATAAATTCTTTTCATAGATATAAAAAGAAAAAAGAATAGGGGATGGAGGATGGAGGATGGAGGAAAGAAAGAAGGAATGAAGGAAAGAAAGAAAGACAGAAAAAAGGAAGGAAGGAAGGAAGGAAGGAAGGAAGGAAGGAAGGAAGGAAGGAAGGAAGGAAGGAAGGAAGGAAGGAAGGAAGGAAGGAAGGAAGGAAGGAAGGAAACTATGCTTATGGGAAAACATGAACATTGAATTTATCCTATTTTTTTCTTTCTAGAGCATTGTTCAGGCGACATTCATTGGTCATGATTGGGGTGGTGTCACAGTGTGGAATATGGCTCTCTTTTACCCAGAGCGAGTCAAGTAAGTTAATTTCTCTGACATTTGCATGCAATATATATGATAGTGATGGATCAAACACCAAATAGTGCTCATCACCTGGAGTTGGAAGCAGAAGTACATAATTCAGTGCTATGTCTTACAGTATATACTGGATACTTAACCTTAACAAAATTAAATATGTGGGTAGATTATCTTTAATTGCTACCTTTTACCCTTTTTCTCATCAAATTCCATTTTTATTTGTTTCTAAATTTAATTAGAAGAATCCATGAAAATGTCATAAGTTAATGACTTGTCCTGTTAATGACTTGTCAGATTTTACCTTCCTTCTCCTTTGTCCATTACTTTGCGAACCATTTTTATTTTGTCATTATTTATCTGCCTAAATAATACATTTCTCGTCATCTTGGCTTG
The DNA here is from genome assembly GCF_028640845.1 of Ahaetulla prasina. Lineage (NCBI taxonomy): Eukaryota > Metazoa > Chordata > Lepidosauria > Squamata > Colubridae > Ahaetulla > Ahaetulla prasina. The sequence continues at coordinate 32,413,441 of NC_080539.1, forward strand.
TCTCTCAGTCATTGTATTTTTTTTAAATTCCATTTCATTGTTGATGTCTATCCAGTATTGCTTACACCTTTTTCTCCTTAAAAATAAATAACATATCAGAGGCCAGCCTTCTCAGTCTGATGCTTTCCCCAAGGGTCTAGAGCAGCCATCAGCCCTAAGATGTCAAGTTCTTCAATTTAATTTTCTCCTAGATTTAGCATTTAGCCGGTGGATAGACAATAACCATATCTAACTGGAATTTGCCTTCCTCCCTCCCTCCCTCTGTCTCTCCCTTCCTCTGTCTCTCCCTCCCTCCCTGCCTCCCTCCCCTAGCTGGTTAGACTTTTTTAAAGATATTTATTAATATTTACAAGCCATTTTGGTACTAGAGCAGGCTAATGACTATTTTTTACCTTTTTTCTTAATATAGTACTTGTATGCCTTTTTAAAAACTTGTTTAAACTTTCTCAGCATTTCTGGGTCCTGGTACCTATTTCTTTTTGTCTAATCCATGTTTTAGTATATTTGTATTCCACTTTTACTCAAGGAATTTATAGTCATCTAAGATTGATTTATATGTTAGATTTATATCCCAGCTTTCTTCCAAGAGTTCAAAGTGGAGTATCCAACATTCCTTTCCTCAATCTCTCCCATCCCACAACAAGAAACTGGACTTGAACCTGTGACTTCCTTCTAAGCCTAGTCCAGTTATTTTAATCACTGTCCACATTCTCTCTCTCTCTGTCTCTCTCTCTGTCTCTCTCTCTCTCTGCCTTTAGAACTTGTAGAGATATTTGCATGGTCTTTTACTTCTGTTTGTCTCCATCACACTCCCTGCTATGTTCAGTTAATATATTGCCTTGCTGTGGTACTTTGTCAGGAATGTGATTGTATGGAAGTTTTAATGCACTAACCCCTGCCTTTCCCAGCCTGGTGGCTCCAGATGTCCTAGCACTGTAATTCTCAGAATATCATTCTGAACAACTGAAAGCCACTGAGTGGGGAAGCACTATATCAATAGTTTTCCCAGTTACAATGGATGGCTGTGAAAGTTGGACCATAATTTATTTTATTTATTTATTATTTAGATTTTTATACCGCCCTTCTCCCGAAGGACTCAGGGCGGTGTACAGCCAGATTAAAACAGTGCAATATACAAATTAAAACAACAGTTAAAATAACATATTATATTATATAATCCATAAGAAAGGCTGAGCGCCAAAGAATTGAGGTCTTTGAACTATGGTGCTGGAGAAGACTCCAGCGAGTCCCTTGGACTGCAAGGTGATCAAACCGGTCAGTCCTAGAGGAGATCAACCTTGACTGCTCTTTAGAAGGCCAGATCCTGAAGATGAAACTCAAATACTTTGGCCACCTAATGAGAAGAAAGGACTCACTGGAGAAGAGCCTAATGCTAGGAAAGATTGAGGGCAAAAGAAGAACGGGACAACAGAGAAGGAGGTGGCTGGATGGAATCACTGAAGTAGTAGGTATGAGCTTAAATGGACTCCAGAGGATGGTAGAAAACAGGAAGGCCTGGAGGAAAGTTGTCCATAGGGTTGTGATGGGCCGGACACGACTTCGCAACTAACAACATTAATATATTTTCTGTCACCACTCCTGTCTCAAATAGTTCTTTGGATACACTACATAAAGTGATAATTCTTCAATGCTGTAACTATCATTGATGTTTAATATAGGACAATTAATTCTAATTAATTGTTTTTTGTTGTTGCATCAGGCATAGAGGGCTGCCTCTCTGGGATATGCACTTTTGTATCAAAACCCTCTCCTCGCTTTTCATCCCATCTTCCTAATATCTTGCTGTTGTTTTAGGGCAGTGGCTGGAATAAACACACCTTATACGCCTTCAAAAGTTGGAGTGGATATTGTGGAAAGGCTAAAACTCATTCCTGTTTTCGATTATCAGTTCTACTTCCAAGAGCTAGTGAGTACCATAATAAGACACAAATTTTTACTGCATAGGTGGAGGAATGATGCTGTACTGGAATCCAAATTTGGAGTGATCGTCCCAGCTTAATTGGGTACTTTCTAAAGAATGATGAAAATTAGTTTGAGATTGATCCTAACATATAAGAAATGGAACATCTGACCATGGCTCATGATCAGAGGAAGAGCAATAGAGAGTCTGCAAGGGAATCCCTAAATTACAGGCTTTTTGTCTCCCTAGTCAGATATCCTATACAGCAGTTAGCTAATTTTAACATATACTTACTGTAGAAGTATCTAGCTGACCTTGGCTAATCTCAAATAAGATCCACCTAGCAAAATAGTAGGACGTTCCAAAGCTGTAAGCTATAGTAGGAAATAGAAGAATATCCTCAGAGAAGGCCCTTCTATATTGCCAAGGTTAGCTCTGTATTTATTTATTAGTGAACAAATGGTTAAAACAAAGTCACACAAATCTGGCCTAACATATTTGTCATCCAACCTATTAATGTGGTCACCATGCAGTTATGGAAGTTTCAGGATGGGGGCAGGTTAGGGAAGGCTGGGAATTCTGGAGTGATGCTGTTTTAATATTTACTTGCTTTGTTTAGTAATACGTAAATATTATACTATCTCTCTCCGTTAAACTGCTTAGAGAGGGCTGTAAAGCATTGTGAAGCAATATATAAGACCAAGTGGTATTGCTATTGCTAAATTAGTGGAATGACTTAAATGTTATAATTCTATTGGTACAGCTGTAAATGAATCCCAACAGAAAAAGAAGGAGGGGTATGAAATTACTCCCTGCCTCCACAGCACTCCACTTTAAGGAAACTGCTAACCAATTTTATTTTTCATAATTTAGAATTTTTAGTACACTTTCTTTCTTTCTCTCTCTCTCTCTCTCTCTCTCTTTCTTTCTTTCTTTCTTTTGGCCTAATTGTAATTTTTGCAGACCATTGTAAAATTGCTTCTCCAGCACAAAATGGCCAGTCCTGTCCTAGAAGCCTGTGCCAGACTTGGCTATTCCTGGAAAAAAGAGAGAGGGATCCCCCCCACCATTTGAAGATGAGATCCTGGTGGTTTCTGGGGGGTGGGGGCAGGGATGCTATTCGAAAGGTTCTGACAGGTTCTGAAGAACTGGTAGTGGAAAATTTTGAGTAGTTGGGAGAACTGGCAAATACCACCTCTGGCTGGCCCCAGAGTGGGCTGGGAATGGAGATTTTGCCGTATCCTTCCCCCAGAGTAGAGTAAGAATGGAAATTTTGCAATATCCTTTCCCCAGGAGTGGGGAGGGAATGGGGATTTTGCAGTATCTTTCCCCTGCCGTGCCCATCACATCACGCCCACCAAGCTACACCACGCCCACCAAGCCACACCCACAGAACTGGTAGTAAAAAAATTTGAATTCCACTACAGGGTGGGGTGGGAAATGGGGACCTATGTAGTGTATCAGGTACATCTTCCCTTGTATTAAATGACAAGAGTAGAAGGAACTTCTAGACAACTAAAGTGCTTTGCCTTGCCATTTTTCTCGGTGCATTTAAGATGTACGGACTTCAACTCCCAGAATTCCCCAGCCATCCATATTGAAAGCCAATCTAAGTCCTCACTTGCATCCTACAGTCACATCTCATCAGCAATTCAGCTTGCAGAGTTAGGAAGAGATACTGCTGAGGCTGAACACTGAATCATAGCCCCACTAGGCTACAGTGTAATCTAATTTAGCTCTGCAAGAAAAGGCTCCATTAGTCAGAGATCAGAGAACGATGATACGGCTGCATTCGGGCAATTGAAAATTTGAGCCGACGGTTCTCTTGGCCCAAAGAGACAAAGGGCTACAAATTTGTTCCTGATAGAGTCTATTTATTGAAGAATCTGATTGGCTTTTTTCTTCTTTGCTTCTTTTAAAATATACTAAACATTTGGTTTAAAAGCCAATCGTATAATAATGGGGAGGACTGGGGATAATGGGCAAACTCTGTTCTAAATAGCATTCTGCAAGTGTATATAGTCATTTTTATGCGTGGCCAAAAAACCCAAAGAACAAAGTGCAGGTACAATTTTAAATATTGGTATAAGATAAAAGTTTAACAAATGAATTAAATGGATTTTTAAAATGATTTATTGATAAATATTGTATATAGTAAAACATTTAAAAACTCAAACTCATTACTTTCTTAGTAAATAACTTATTTTTATAGCCATGGTTAAAAATTTGGCTGTCACCGTTGTAATTGTAGGATTTTTGTCTGATAGTTAAATTTAACTAAATTCAAAAATGCATTCTCTTGGTCTTGATTTTAAAATAGGCCAGATAAATATTGTGCTGAAAAAAATGCAATGAAATATGAGCCACAGTTTCAAAGTCAATACCATTACAGGGACAATAGCTTTGAGAGATGGGAAACTTTTGAAATCTGCTATATAATATATTGGATGGTGACACATTTAATCTGGATTTTCAAAAGGGCTTTTTACATTTACTTATATGTAGCAATAGCAGTTAGACCTATATACTGCTCCACAGTGCTTTACAGCCCTCTCTAAACAGTTTACAGCAGGGGTAGTCAACCTTTTTATACCTACCACCCACTTTTGTATCTCTGTTAGTAGAAAAATTTTCTAACCGCCCACCGATTCCACAGGAAAGCGCCGTGTATCGTCGTCTGCGCATGCCTCTTGCGCATCGTGGATTGGGTTTGGGGGGCGCGCGGCTACCAGCTCTGCTCATCTGTTACAGCTGGGTGGTGTGGGGGGAGATGCGTGAGCTATTCTGGGATGAGGCTCTTTTGTTTGTGGTCGCGCTATAGTGCCATTTAGTGTCACTTACGTAACGTGAACTAAACTTATGCGTGGGTGATACAAATAGTATATTTTCAGAAATTTAAATTGTCACGGGGAATTTTATGAAAACCTAATGAAAATGTTTTTAAATAATGCTATGAATTTTTTTAAAAAAATAAATTTAAAAAAAGGAAAGTGCTTTGGTATCGGACAAAACCCCTACCGCCACCATAAAAGCTGGAACGCCCACTAGTGGGCAGTAGGGACCAGGTTGACTACCACTGGTTTACAGAGTCAGCATATTGCCACCCACAATCTTGGTCCTTATTTTACCAACCTTGGAAGGATGGAGGGCTGAGTCAATCTTGAACTGGTGAGAATCGAACTGCTGGCAGTCAGCAAAATTAACCTGCATTCTAAGCACTGCACCACCACAGCTCCTGTAAACCACTGAGATAGAAATAGCTGAAAAGCATCATTGTAATTTATTTCAAAGGTCAGGAGTGAAGCCAGAGATTTGATTAGTAGAATATGTATAGGTCTTGCCTAGGTTGTCTGGGACTTTGGGGCTCATGTGTTGGCATCAGGGGTGTCTACAGAGTATAGTTAAACAAATTTAAGATGGTGGCCATAACAAAGCAATCAAAGCTGTGCCTGGTTGTTTCAACAAAAAAACAGGTGTTTTGATTTCCCATTGTGGCTGTGTTCTCCTCCTTCTCCTTCAAATACTCTGCAGTTGTGCTTGTTTGGGGTGGAATCCAGGAGCAGCAAGTAAAATCTACCGTGTTTCTTTGAAAATAAGACCCTGTCTTATATTTTTTTGAACCCTGAAATAAACGCCATGCGCTCCAAAGCCCAATTGGATTTATTATCAGGGGATATCTTATTTGGGGGGAAACAGGGTAGTTGTATTTAACTGACCCAGATGATGCTTACACTTACATTGCATGGTACCTTAGAGTAGAGCTTTCAATAGCATTTAGCATTTAGACTTATATACGGCTTCATAGTTCTTTAAGACAGTGCTCTCTAAACAGTTTACATAGTTAGCATATTTCCCCCAATGATCTGGGTCCTCGTTTTACCAATCTTGGAAGGATGGAAGACTGAGTCAATCTTGAACTAGTCAGAATTGAATTCCTGTCTGTGGGCAGAGTTAGCTTGCAATATTGCATTCTAACCATTGTGCCACCACGGCTCCTAAATATTCCAAAAAATAAAATAAAATGACTGTGAAAAGTTCACTTTTCTTGGATAGAGAGAAACACTTGCTCATAAATGTGACATAATTGCATGAATTCTTCTTTTCTAGGTCCAAATTACATATTGTTAGAAGCGGCATGAAAATTTAAGCAAACTTCTGAATCGCTTACAAAGAGCAAAATTCTATCGAGAATAGAAAACAATGAAGGCTTTTTATATGATTAATGAGATTGTCAGGGGGGCTCAGAAAATATAACTTCAGAAATCCTGTATGGAGATATTTGTATCTCAGAAATGCACATTTTTCTTCTTTGTTTCCTTTTCTCTTTTATTGCATTAGGTAAAATGAAATCAACAAAGGCGTCCAGTTGCCAAAAGGGTAGAGGCTGCCTTTTTTCTCAGATGGCAACTGCACAAAAGTGAAGGGAGTTGAGAAGGGCCTCCAAAGTCTAGTGCTAGCTATAGAAACAGCCCTGCACGATAAATAGGGCAAGGAAGAGGAGAGGAATTGACGTAGAGAAGTTGAGATCCATTTAGAGAGGGGGAAATGCAGGAAAATAAAAAGATTCAAAGTCTTTCAATTATCATCCTAGCCAACATGTTGAGATAGTCCTTGATTTACAACAGTTCATTTAATGACTCTCCAAAGTTACAGTGGCATTGAAAAAAGGGACTTATGACTGTTTTTCACATTTATGACCATTGCAGTATCCCTATGGCCATGTGATCAAGATTCAGACGCTTGGCAGCCAACTCAAAACAAAATGCACAGGTACTGGATATGTGGTACCTTGCTCAATAGTAGTAACTGTGAGAGGGATCTTGGAGTCCTAGTGGACAACCATTTAAATATGAGCCAGCAGTGTGCAGCAGCTGCCAAAAAAGCCAACACAGTTCTGGGCTGCATAAACAGAGGGATAGAATCAAGATCACTTGAAGTGTTAATACCACTTTGTAATGCCTTGGTAAGGTCACACTTGTAATACTGCATTCAGTTTTGGTCGCCACGATGTAAAAAAGATGTGGAGACTCTAGAAAGGGTGCAGAGAAGAGCAACAAAGATGATTAGGAGACCAGAGGCTAAAACATATGAAAAACGGTTGCAGGAACTGGATTGTCTAGTTTAATGGAAAAAAAGACTAGGGGAGACACGATAGCAGTGTTCCAGTATCTCAGGGGCTGCTATTCTCCAAAGCACCTGAGGGTAGAACAAGAAGCAATGGGTGGAAACTAATCAAGGAGAGAAGCAACTTAGAACTAAGGACAAATTTCCTGACAGTTAGTACAATTAATCAGTGGAACAACTTGCCTGCAGAAGTTGTAAATGCTCCAACATTGAAAGTTTTTAAGAAGATGTTGGATAACCGTTTGTCTGAAGTGGTATAGGGTTTCCTGCCTGGGCAGGGGGATGGACTAGAAGACCTCCAAGGTCCTTTCCAGCTCTGTTATTCTATTCATATTTATGACGGTTACAGCATCCTGGGGTCACCGTTTGTAACCTTCTGACAAGCAAAGTCAATGGAGAATTCAGATTTGCTAACAACTGCAATGATTCAATTAACAACTGTGTCAAGAAAGGTCATAAAATGAGACAAAACTCACTTAACAAATGTCTTGCTTAACAACAGAAATTTTCGGCTCAATTGTGGCCGTAAGTCGAGGACTACCTCTAACCTATGAGTGCATGTGACTTGATTTGCTTTAAAATTTGATTCCAATTTAACTACTGGGACTTTGAGAACAATTAAAAGGAGGGGAGGTTATTGGAGATACCACGAAAATAAATGGAGAAGTTGGGCTGGAACCAATTTAATCTGAATGCAGGGCTTGAACTCCTTCTTGCAAAAGCCCTAAATCATCCCTATCCCTATCTGGTATGTTAGATTTCAACCCTTTTGATCCAAAGGCCTTGCTGTGATTGAGATTTATTGAACTTGAAGGCCAAAACATTTGCAGACAATCAACAGGATATTTTTATATCCTGTTATCAGAACTATTCCCTAAATTGGGAATCCTGGTATATTCCTCCTTATATGTATTTTGGTGTGATAACAATCCCCCCTGCTCTTCTCCCCATGTTCTTTTTTCCTTGTTGGGCCTTTGTCTTAGGCCTGTGATGCCGTAACCTATGGCACATGTGCCAGAGGTGGCATGTGAACTGTCGACCCAGTTCAGCTCCACCGCAAATGCCTCCCACTGGCCAGCTGGTCTTCTGTGCATGTGCAGGGGCGGGGCATGTGGAAGGGCTGTGCACCCATGCATGGGAGGCGGGGTGCATGCGTGGGGGGCCATGGACATATTGCATTTGGGGGGTTCAGGCACGCACATGCGCATTCACACAGGCACAGGCAGACCTTGGTTACTCAGTCTGGGAAAGGTTAGCCGTCGCTGTCTTAGGCTGTGATACGGTGTTTCTCTTCTTTCTGAGGTCTTAATAGATGCCTTCCCCTTATTTTGCCTATTTGTTTTATAGGTTTATTTCTTTATTGCCCAGAGTTTATATACTGCCAAATTATGAAAACTCTATTTGGCCCATAGAGATAATAAATAAAAAAGCCATTTAGATCCTCTCATAGCACATAGTAGATTGTAACTAACAGCAGACAAAGTTTTCTGAATGTAAGCGCTTATATAACCAACTGTGCCGCCAGACTTAAGGTTTGTGGAAACACACCAGAAAGGAGTATTTTGAATTTTTAAAAACACACTTTTGATGCAAAATCTTCTCAAAAGACTTTAGTGACAACTGAGCATGCTCACAGGCTAAGATTCCTCATTGGGGAGATGAAAGAGGAATGGAACTGTATGTCCTGAAAAAGGGAATGCCTGAAGAGTAACATTTTTTTTTTATGACTCCACCGATGGTATTTCAGTTAATGGGACAAGTTTTCAGGGATGGGGTCAAGTTGATGGGAGACAGGAGAAGATAAGGAGCGATGGGATCTTCGTAAATCTGTGTTTCTCAACCTTGACAACTTTTAAGATGTATAGTAGTGGCCAAAATTATGGAAAACTTTTGAGAAAAGTGTATTTTTGAGGGTTTGATGGCTAATAACATCACTTTTTTTGGCGTTTCAAGATAATCATATTCCATTGCTGGAATGGCCTGGGAATAGCCCAGACCTTAACCCAATTCAAACTCTATGGAGCCGACTAAAGAAACTCGTTAGTCAGAAGTGATCCAGCAATAAAACCCAGTTAATAGAAGCAATCATTCAATCTTGGTTTCACATTTAAACAGCGGCAGAACTAAAAGACTTGGTTCACTCCATGGGAAGACGTTGTAAGGCCATAATTCATGCTAAAGGTTACCCAACTAAGTATTAATTGACATGATAATTTTTGTCTATCTCGTTTTTTCTATGGTGATAATTTTTGTATATCTCATTTTTTTATGTTTCACTTTTCTTCTTTATGCTGTAACCGCTATTCTAATAGGAAATTTTTTATAAAAGTTATTGCATTATATTCTTGATTAAATTATCTTTCCATTGATATATAATTTTATGGTACTACTCCAAAAAAAAGTGGTGTTAGCTAGTTTTAGAAAATATACTTTTCCCAAAAGGTTTCCACAATTTTGGCCACTACTATATGGACCTCAACTCCCAGAATTCTCCACTAGCATATCTGGCTGGAGAATTCTAAGAGCTGAAATCCGCATGTTTTAAAGTCACCAATATTGAGAAATACTGTCTTAGATAGTGGATGCTGGATGCCGGGGGAGAGGGGGGGGACCTATTCAACTCCTTGCATGCCCCCAATGAGCGATTCAAATAACCTATTTATTTTTTCCTCCTGCAGGGAGTCGCAGAGGCTGAACTGGAGAAAGATATAATCCGAACTCTGAAGATTGTGATCCGATCTAGCAGGAAGGAGGTCAGTCCTCTTGCATGAATGGTTTTGTCCCAAAGGGAAAAGAAGGGATCTCAGAGGTATTGGATGTTAAAAGTCTGTAAAGAAGTACATTGGAAATGATGTTTTTGGACTAATTAACTCTTTAGCTTAGATTAGCACAAGTATAGCCAGAAATACATATTTTTCAGTTGTCCAGCATAGAAATAAGGAGGAGCATCCTAGAATGCTTGATGTATTTCTGATTAAGAGAACATTGAAGATATTGGTTTCTCCATTTCGAAACAAAAGCAACAGTCAAAATGTTTTATTCTTTAAATTAATCTTCAAAATAAAATGGTAAACCAAGATTCGGTTTTTAAACAAAACCAGAATTTGCGCAGTTGGGGAACTGAAAACAGATTTCTAGGCTTAGCATATGTGAGATGGCATCATGTCTTTTTATCTCCAAAGATGACAGAATAACTTTATTGTCACTTTGAATGTACACTGATCGGGATACATTAAAATGAAATTTTGTTGCATAGAGCTCTCTAAGGGTCTCCACCTCCTATGTAGACTACAAAAAGATGACTAAATAAACAAACAAACAAATAAATATAATAAATAAACAAATAAACAAACAAACAAATATTATGCATATACCCACATATATTATATGACACAGAAAAACAATACAATCTAGTTTGGATGTATAAATGTACATGGCAAGAAAAATGAATCTTGCAGGTTTACCACATGGATGGCATAGGGTACAAAGCTATTACAGAATTTATTTTTTATTTATTTATTTATTTTGACACAACAGTATATATAAGCATAAGCATGAAAATAACTATATAATATATAAGCATATATATAAGTATGTAATAACCATATTGATTGGATATAATGAAAGGAAACAATAGGACAGGAACAGTAGGCACATTTGTGCTCTTATGCACACCTCTTAGAACCCCTTAGAACCCTTAGAATCTGGAGGTCCTGCTAGAAATACTTTGAAACCTGCTCCCAGAGGGGAGCAACAGAAACAGACCATAAAGTGGGTGTGTGGGGTCTCTAACAATGCTTTGAGCTTTAAGCACATAGCGCTTCTAAGCAGTATCCTGAATATCAGGAAGTGAGCTTCCTATAATCTTCTCGGCTGTCCTTACCACTCTCTGTATGGATTTTCTACCTGAGGCACTGCTGACACCAAACCAAACAGTGATGCAGTTTATTAAAACGCTCTCAATTGTGCCTCTGTCAAAATTGGCCAGGACAGAAGGAGGAAGATAATACTGTAGTAGTGAGCTCAGGAGAATTTGACATAAAGGGTGCTGCTACTTGGCTGCTAATGTATAAATTACACCGATTTGATTTAACTGGCACAATGTTACACCGAATGCAAAATTAAGGATTTCCCGGATTAAAATCAGTTTAACCACTGAAATAAAAACTGACTCAATGTTTCTTCGTGGCTAAGTTATCAGCCTTCTCTGATCTGCCCTAAGCTTTCTCACTTTTGCCACATTTCATTCAAAACGTTTTCCTTACAGGATGAAATGGGAGGACCTTCTCTTAGTACAGCTGGAGTTAGGAAGCGAGGTAAGACATTGCAACCCCTCATCAATGGAGGTTAAATGCTAATAATTTTTTTTACTTGCATTTATATCCTGCCCTTCTCCGAAGACTCAGGGTGGCTTACACTATGTCAAGCAATAGTCTTCATCCATTTGTATATTATATACAAGGTCAACGTATTGCCCCCAACAATTTGGGTCCTCATTTTACCTACCTTATAAAGGATGGAAGGCTGAGTCAACCTTGGGCCTGGTGGGGCTTGAACCTGCAGTAATTGCAAGCAGCTGCTGTTAATAACAGACTGTCTTACCAGTCTGAGCCACAGAGGCTCATTTTTAAAAAGTGGGATGGGAAAATTCTAGAAATCCAGAACTATAGACTAGACCGGGAATTTGAAAAACTTCCGAGAAGATGTACCACATCCCATATTCTTGCCAAAAAAAACCCATGGACACAAGAATTTGACCTGAGAGCATATTATACCCTTTATTTTTAAAATTATTCTCTTACCATATTGAAAATCGTAGTTGGCAGTGACTTCTGTACAGGTTCTAAGTGCTGCAATCAAATCTTTGGGGGAGCACAATTGTGCCTTCTTATTTAAATAGTGTTACTTTGCTGATGCTGGCTCAGAAAGTCAAACAATCCAGTTTTATACTCTGCATTGAAGGGTTTCACGCATTGAAATAGGTAGCAAGATAGTCTGATCCACTGCAGGGCATTTGCATTTTGGCTTCTACCTTTTGCAGGGAAGCCTTTTACCTGTTCTAAGGAGCCAAGCACATTGGACAGCACTGCCTGGAAGGTTTTTGTGCCTCTGTATCAGTGCCAGATAGTCTTAAAATAATTCAGGAAGAGAAAAATGAGGACCCAGATTGTTGGGGGGGCAATAAGTTGACTTTGTAAAAATATACAAATAGAATGAGACTATTGCCTTATACACTGTAAGCCGCCCTGAGTCTTCGGAGAAGGGCGGGGTATAAATGTAAACAAAAAAAAAAATACTAAGCATGAAGTTTAAACAAGTGAAGCAGTGGTGGAATTCAATTTTTTTTACTACCTTTGGGCGTGGCTTGGTGGGCGTGGCAGGGGAAGGATACTGCAAAATTTCCATTCCCATCCCACTCCAGGGGAAAGATACTGCAAAATCTCCATTCCCACCCCACTCCAGGGGAAGAATACTGCAAAATCCCCATTCCACTCCCACTCCAGGAGAAGGATACTGTAGAATCCCCATTCCTTCCCCACTCCTGGGGGAAGGATATTGCAAAATCTTCATTCCCACCTCACTCTGGGGCCAGCCAGAGATTTGCCAGTTCTCCAAACTACTCAAAATTTCCACTGCTGGTTCTCCAGAACCTGTCAGAACTTGCTGAATAGCACCCCTGAAGTAAAGGGATTTATTCTAAAAGAGGTTCCTCGCTCAGCTTTAAGGTTTCATAATTGACATCTGAGGCAGCAATACTGCAATACTTCTCATTTCAATCTTTTCTGTGATGCAGGGGGGCTGTTGGTGGGACTTCCTGAAGACCCACCTCCAAGTTCTCTTCTTCCAGAGCCAATCCTCCAGTACTATGTACAACAATATCAAAAATCTGGATTCAGGTAATGCAGCTTTGGGTGTGTTTATTTCAATTTTATTGGTGTGTTCAATATCCATATTATTAACACTGAAGCAATGATGTGCCAGTTTCATCGCTGGAGACAATGAATTTTGGTGTCCACTAGAATATATATGGGCAAATTTATGTAAGATAGTGTTCCCTGAAGAGGCAGCGTTCTGTTAGATATTCGCTGAGAAGAAACCATAGGGATTGGTAAACCATCATTCTCAAAAGAGGGACCTCTGATTTACAACTGTTGAGCTGTGGAGAAGAGAGAGAAATGGTAGAGATATAAAAGAACAGGAACTCAAAAGTTCTCATAAAATTATTTTCAACTAATGTCATTTAAATTCAATGGCAGCTGGTTTTAATCCACACAAGGGATAACTAAAACTCATTGTATGTGCAAATGCCATCTTGTTTAAATGTACCTTCAGGTCTCCTTCCTCTTTATTTTTGCTCCTGACTTTTTTTTCTCTTTTCTGCCCATCACTTTCTTGAAGCAGGAAGCCGACCCAACCAGGCGTTTTTAATGCAATGCAGAATTTTGCGTTCTGTTGGGGGATGAGAGGAGAGCTAAGAAATGACAGGCAGCAGCTGTCAGAAAAGTTTTCTTTGCTCCCAGTGTCAGCCGAGAAAGAGAAAGAAATAAAACTACAAATGTGTCCCTCCAGTGTTACTGACCATGAGTGAGGTGATGGAAAATTGCCTTAGCTATACATGCTTGTAAGTGATGCAGTGGCTCAGTGGCTAAGACACTGAGCTTGTCGATCAAAAGGTCAGAAGTTCAGCAGTTCAAATCCCTAGTGCCACATAACGGGGTGAGCTCCCGTTACGTGTCCCAGTTTCTGCCAACCTAGCAGTTTGAAAAGACATAAAAAATGCAAGTAGAAAAATAAGGATCACCTTTGGTGGGAAGGTAACAGTGTTCCGTGCCCCTTTGGTGTTGAGTCATGCCGGCCACATGACCAAGGGGATGTCTTCGGACAGCATTGGCTCTTTGGCTTTGAAACAGAGATGAGCACCGCCCCCTAGAGTCGGGAATGACTAGCACATAGGTGCGAGGTGAACCTTTACCTTTACCTTATACATGTTTGTATTGGGAGGACTCCGTATTTGGTGTAGATGTTTGAAGCTTGGTGGTGGCCCTGAAAAATGTATGCTAAGTCCTGCTTTTTTTTTCTTTTTCTGCCTCTTTCAGGGGTCCACTGAACTGGTACCGAAACATGGAAAGAAACTGGTCTTGGGGTGCTACTGCCCAGGGCAGAAAGGTGAGGGTTGAAGGGATACAATGCAGCCTTGGGCTTTCAGGAAGGAAATTCCCATAATGGTCCTTTTGGGGGGTTTTGCATTGCACAGAGCTCAGAAACTTCCTGCAAAAACCTCCTAACTCTGAAATAGATCCCATCATCTCTTCCTGAAAGAGTTAATCATGGCCAACATTGACTGATGTTGAGTAGAGTCAGATATGGTTAATACATGGATGAGGGAACACCAGGAAATCCCAGGGCAATATTATAGGCTGGGAAGGAGAAACAAAAATCAGAAGGTGGTAATGACACATCAGTTCCATATTATTGCTAAGAAAGTTACAAAGACATACCTGAAAATCTGGCTCAGTTCAAGAGATACATTGACCTTCCCTGAAGGTTCATAAGTTAACAGCTCCTGCCAGAAATGAGCAAGGTTAAAATGAAAAATTGATCTGGCCATCCCACACTGTTGTTTTGTTTTTGTTGTTTTCACACACAAATACTGCCCGTAGCTATTCACACAAATGTGTACACATTAATACATATTTCTCTGATTTATATGGGGGAAATATTTGTTCATTCCAATCAAAGTTTTTTTCTTTCTTTCAATGAATGCTGTGGGCAGTGCATTCCTTTCCACTGTGGTATAGAGTAGCCCTTAGACTTGTAATTTCATGTACCAATATTTAATAACTTTCGATTTAGTCTCCTTGCCTGCCTGTTGAAAGAGTCTAAGAATCTTGAAGTAATTTTGATGGGTTCTTTACACGTTTCTTTCCCAAACTCTTGAATGTCAAACTTGGTTATGTGAACTGAAAGATTCAGTAGCAATAGCAATAGCATTTAGACTTATATACTGCTTCACAGTGATTTTACAGCCCTCTCTAAGCGGTTTACAGAGTCAGCATATTGACTTCAACAATCTGGGTCCTCATTTTACCCACCTCAGGATGGAAGGCTGAGTCAGCCTTGATCCTGGTGAGATTCAAACTGCCAAATTGCAGTCAGCTGGCAGTCAGCAGAAGCCGTCTGCAGTACTGCATTCTAACCACTGCACCACCGCGACTCAAATCCCAACAGTCCTTTTCTTCATCCAACCCTGAGCTGAATTGTCTGTACTATTACCATTTTTCTGATGTTCAATAATTAAAAGCAAGTATCTATTTCCCATAAAACATTTCAAAGCTGTTATAGACTGTTTTAACAATTTCACTTTAGACTGTGCATCAATCAAAATTAAAAGCTCATGTCTTTTCCTGGAAAGTCCCACATTCAGTTTAATCAGATGCTATTATTTGGACTCTATCTACACTCTGAATCATATTTTCTCTTTGAATCCAGCCTTGTTTGAAAGAGCAAATGAAAAAAAATATAAAATGGAAAGAAAAAATAAAACAGTAAAATTGAATGAAAGCTGCCTTTACCAATTGCACAGCTTAATAGCCAGGGTTGCGTGGATGCTGTATTAAGTTATAAAAACAATGTAAGTTCTCTACCTACCAAAGCCTTAATCATCTCATCAGCATCCCTCTTTGTCAAGCTACAAGATTAAGCTATTGTTTGGAATGACAAGAAGCTGTCATGGGGATGAGTAGAGCTTGCTTTGTGCCCGTGCCTTCTGGTGAAAACATCCTTCATTCAAGTAAGAGTTACAGTATTGGATTCCTGCAGGGATAGGAAATCATTCTGAATTAGTGGGCGCAGTCAAAATGCTGACAGCATGATGGGGAAATGATTGCCATGGCTTGCTTAGTCACAAAATGGTGCTACATTGAGGTTGGATGAGTCATAAAATGTTCATTCCTGTGAAGAGAAATTAGGGAGGGGGCTCTCTGAGTCTACAGAATGATCTCTAGCACTCCATCTTGCTTTTACCTTTTATTGGAAATTGTAGGCATATTTTCAGACATGCCACTAGGTATGGTAACACGTAATTTTGCTGACCCATTAAAGCGGGGTTTGCTTTTTAGACACACCTCAGCCGGAAAAGAGATGGGGGTATTTTGAAGAAAATAGCTGAGAGGTGTAGTGCTCATGTGAGATCCAGACCACTTTTGAAATTTTCAAAGGCTCTATAGCAGGGGTGTCAAACTCAAGGCCTGTGGGCCAGATCCAGCCCATGGGGTGGTTAGATCTGGCCCGAGGGCTGATCAGGAAACAGCTAAGGACTGGCCCGTGGTCCCTCTGCCAGCAAAAATGGAGCTCGGGAATCCATTTTAGCTGGAGGGCTCCGGCCACCACAGGTGCCCCCAACACAAGTGACGTCAAGCTGGCCATGCCCATCCCAGCCCCCCCGAGATCAAACACAACCCTGATGTGGCCCTCAATGAAATCAAGTTTTACATCCCTGCTCTATAGCCTTCTACTGTTGTTTTGTTTTTCCAGATTTTCCACATCAAGCTTTTAAAAAATGTCTATGGCCCTCCTGATCAGCTGCAGTATATTAATCCTGTATCTGATAAAATGGGATGCAAGTCCAATGAAGTTTATGCTTCAATACCATTTTAGTGTTTTAAAATGCCACCTGATTCCTAGACTGTTGTTGAGGGAAGAGGGAATAGCCTTGAAGGGCAAAGCAAGAGCCAATATTAAGACCAAGAGTCAGATAAAAGGAAGCTAACTCTGAGGCAAAAATTTAAATGGAGAAAGTGTCTCAGAAAGGATCATTCTCGTGAGTATAAGGGAAGGAAGCGGGAAGTGCATTTAGGCTTGCAATATTCCATTACTACAGCTGTACAGTACAAGTAGGATTAGCCTAAACTTTAATTTCTTCATCTGGTCTACCTTGAAGGGCTGACACCTCACCTGCAAACATAGCTACTTGGGAGGAATTTGCACTGCAACTGTAAATCTTCATTTCTAGATTTTTATGAGCAACTTTACAGTGACTTTGGTCTCCCAAGAACAATTTCTTCAAATTTGACAGCTGCCTTGTACTTCAGCTTCTTCTGCTCTGCCCATCTCTGAGAAAGCTCATAATTTTTGTCAATATATTAATATATAGCTGTTAATATGTAGCTGAAGTGTTCATATGTGTCACAGTTTGCTGATCGCCACTGCATATGCCTCCAGAAATTTTGAATGCTGTAACACTGGAAATTTTTAAGAAGATGTTGGCTAAGCATTTGTCTCAAGTGGTGTAGGGTTTCCTGCCTAAGCAGGGGGTTGGACTAGAAGACCTCCAAGGCCCCATCCAGCTCTGTTATTCTATTCTATTCTAAATAGCCATTCATCTCTAAATCCACAGATCACAGTTCCTGCCCTGATGGTCACTGCTGGAAAGGACAGAGTCCTCAGTCCAGAAATGAGCAAGCACATGGAGAACTGGGTGAGTAACAGATGTGTTGCCCTTTCCATAATTTAACAAATACAATAGATCACAGGGCAGGACAATGTCTGTCTACACCGAATTATTCTATTTCATTTCATGGAACGGAGTTGAAGGAATTCTTGTTACTGGAGGGGCTGCAGCAGTTCAAAGTCAAACCATGAATTTTCTTTCTTTTTTCCTCTCTTTTGAGAGACTTGAAAATCATTCACTGCTTTTGAAAATTTGCAGTGTGGAAGACAGGGTGATGATATGAGAGTGCCTTTTACCTCCTGGTTTGTCTTCTCGTAAAAGTCATCCCAACTGTATTTTAATTTCGTTCTTGTGTTTAAGAATCCCCAACTAAATAGTGACTCCTTAGTTATTACACTACAGGTTTAGGTTTCTTGAGACAGGGAAAAAGCTGAAGAATACCAATGAATTAGGGTTATCAATCACATCAAATACCTGTACAATTAGCACAGGGGCCCCCCAAGGCTGTGTGCTCTCCCCACTTCTCTTCTCTCTGTATACCAATGACTGCATCTCCAATGATCCATCTGTTAAGCTACTGAAGTTCGCAGATGACACAACAGTGATTGGTCTCATTTGAGACAATGACAAATCCGCATATAGACAAGAGGTCGAACGACTAGCCTTGTGGTGCAACCAAAACAATCTGGAACTGAACACACTCAAAACCGTAGAAATGGTGGTAGACTTTAGGAGAAACCCTTCCATACTTCCACCTCTCACAATACTTGACAACACAGTATCAACAGTAGAAACCTTCAAATTTCTGGGTTCTATCATATCGCAAGATCTCAAATGGACAGCTAACATCAAAAACATCATTAAAAAAGGACAACAAAGAATGTTCTTTCTGCGCCAACTCAGTAAGCTCAAACTGCCCAAGGAGCTGCTGATCCAATTCTACAGAGGAATTATTGAGTCTGTCATTTGCACCTCTATAACTGTCTGGTTCGGTTCTGCAACCCAACAAGAAAAACACAGACTTCAGAGGATAATTAGAACTGCAGAAAAAATAATTGCTACCAACCTGCCTTCCATTGAGGACCTGTATACTGCACGAATCAAGAAGAGGGCCGTGAAAATATTTGCAGATCCCTCGCATCCTGGACATAAACTGTTTCAACTCCTACCCTCAAAACGACGCTATAGAGCACTGCACACCAGAACAACTAGACACAAGAACAGTTTTTCCCAAAGGCCATCACTCTGCTAAACAAATAATTCCCTCAACACTGTCAGACTATTTACTGAATCTGCACTACTATTAATCGTTTCATAGTTCCCATCACCAATCTCTTTCCACTTATGACTGTATGACTATAACTTGTTGCTGGCAATCCTTATGATTTATATTGATATATTGACCATCAATTGTGTTGTAAATGTTGTACCTTGATGAACGTATCTTTTCTTTTATGTACACTGAGAGCATATGCACCAAGACAAATTCCTTGTGTGTCCAATCACACTTGGCCAATAAAATTCTATTCTATTCTATTCTATTTGTCATCTCATTGTAGATGAAATGACACGGTTCCTGACTGGTATATCTTGTGCCTAGCCAAGAGAGTTTTCCTGTTTCACAAAATAGCAAAATAGTTTCAGTTGGCCATGGCATGTACCTTTTCTTTTTCCTAGTTGGCCATGATATATACTTTTTTCTCTCCCTAGATTCCGCATTTGACTCGTGGACATATTGAAGACTGTGGGCATTTCACACAAATGGAGAGGTAAGTAGTGTTGAGAGCTACCAGTAGGTTGAAGGCAGGGGCGAAATGTGCCCGGTTCGGACCAGATCGCGCGATCCGGTAGCGATGGGAGCAGGTAGTTCGGAGAACCGGTAGCAAAAATCCCTGCCCCCCCCCCACTGCCCACGTCTCGCTGTTCCTCTTCTCTGTCCCTGAAGCTCTTGGTGGTGATATAGCTGCAAACGGCCTTAAATGATTGCCGCGACACTTCAAAGGGCCGCACTACAGCTGATCAGCGCTGTAGGCAGCTAGTAGACTGGTACCTCTATTTTTAAAGAAGATAGACCGGGGCCTGTCAGTAAAAGGCAATTGGTAGATCGGGGTCTCTATTTTTAAAGAAGGTAGACCGGGGCCTCTCAGTAAAAGGCAATTGGTAGACCAGGGTCTCTATTTTTAAAGAAGGTAGACCGGTGCCTCCCAAGTTTTGTATACTTTATTATTTTTATTATTTATTATTATTGACCATGCCCATTCAGTCACCTGACCACCAAGCCACACCCACCAATTAAGCCACACCCGCAGAACCGGTAGGGAAAAATTTTAGATTTCACCCCTGGTTGAAGGAGATGGATGGATGGATGGAGGGATGATGGATGGATGCAAATAATTTATTTTAAAATGCATGCCTGTAAAAAGAATATTAGCTTATTGTTCTGCACAAGTTGCTGAGATTCATTGTTAAATGATCTGCATCAACATTCCCTTCAAATTCAAATTAAGTAGTCTTGAGAAATTCAAGGGGGGAGGCAGGTTGCCCCAGCATGAACTAATTTGATCTGCATCTCCAAAGTTATACAATGATCATAACTAAGTTATTCACTGGCATTTTTGGTGTCAGGCATAGGAAATCAAGAGCCAGGATAAAATTCAAAAGCACTTGAAAGTTTATTTCATGCTACCAATTCATAACAGTCAATGAAAATAGGCACCAGAAAAGAGTCAACAACTTAAATATCAATGGTCTCTTATGAGGGAGTAACAACTCCAAATCAATGATGCGTTTGACCCCCATCCTCCGGCTCAACCTGGTCATCTACATTTGGTTCCTGAATATTCCAATTCAATCTTCAAATCAAAACACACATTCTAATATTTTTATAATTTTGGGGAGAAATTTCATTTAGAAATGCCCATGTGAACACATTTTAAAATATATATTTAACTGTTTAAATACCTTTGGACTGCATTTAAAAAAATATCACAAACTAAAGTGGAAGTAAGAGTAAATGCATTTATTGAATGAACATATATAAAGGAATGTGAGTTTAATTTTTATTAAGCTTAATTACAATAATAACTAATGCCAACTAAACTTAAGGAAAGAAAAGAGAATGGAAAAAAAGAATAAAAAGTCCAGGAATAGAAAGACTATAATAAAGAAGAAAAATATATTAAGTGACTTACAACTTTCATTACTACAATAACTCTTCACCTCCTATAAGATTACAGACCAATATCTCTTCCTCCCAAATCCCATTGCTTATCTATAAATACATCAATAAAACATCAATTTAAAAAGGATCTGAGTACAAATGTCACTAGTTCAGAAATCCAGCCAAGGGCACCAGAGCTTGTTAGGAATGGAAAAAGAATTCCAATGGTTTTCATACGTACAATATCTTGAAGAGCAAGATTTAAAGTAAATAAAAGAAATCTAGAATTGAACAACACAAGACAGAATTGGAAACTGAATTATGTGCAATTGATAAGCCTTTACAGGTACTCCTTGATTTATGACCCATTGCTTAGCAACACTTTGAAGTTACAGCAGACCCCCCCCCAAAAAAAAAGCTATTTATGGCCTGGTCCTGAAGTTAGGCCAATGCAGCACCCACATAGTCATCTGCCTTTACAACCAACACTGTAGGGATACCTCTTTCAAGAGCTGAGAACCGTTTACTATTGCTAAACACTTCAGATTCTTGGTCCATTTAATCCAGGGGTGTCTTCAAACTTTTCAGTCTGAGAGCCACACTGGATATTTTGGAAACATTCAAAGGGCGGGGAGGATCGATTTTATAAATAAATGAATAAAATTTAATTGAATGAATATATTTGATCCCCACAATGGGCAAATGGCTACAAAAGTTGAAGGAGTTAGCAGAGATGACTAAATTGACTTCTTTGATAAAAGAAAAAATATACATGCTTTTGTTTTCTACTTGGAAACCGCTTCTGGACTTTGTGCTTGAGGTGGGTCGGGGAATGAAGCTTTGATTTTGGGTTTTACCAGTTAGATTTGTTGATATAGAAATGGCTGGTTTATACTGTTATGTAAAAGTAAAAAGGTGAGGTTTGATGTTACTATTTATTTTACTGCAGCAAAGGGAGCTGGAAGTCAATTCATTTTCTTTTTTTTTCTTTTTCCCATTCATTCATATCTATCTATCTATATCTAATATATATAGGTCTTTGGTTGTTCGGGTTTTCTCCCGTGTAAAATTGGAAGTGTCTTGGCGACGTTTCGACGAAGTCTCATTCGTCATCTTCAGGCTTCAGCTTCGTGCTTCTGGGAGCAATGTGTGATCGCAGCTGTTTCTTCCTTTTAACTGCTAGTGGGGGTTTGAACTGATTGGGTGGGAGCTTGGCTGTGCTCTGATTGGATGGAGGTTTTTTTGTGCTCTGATTGGCTGGGGGTGTGTCCTGTTTGGGTGGGGGCTTGGTTGTGCTCAGATTAGTCTGAGTTGCAGGGGGATTTGAGCTGGTGAGCTGCATAGCTGTTGTTTGGCTTTGTGGTCGTGCTACATCTTCATAGTGGGTGTCAGTCTGCTGCATGTATGGATTGGAGGGGTTTGAAATGGCTAATGTTGCAGCTGCGGTCTGGCTTCTGGTCCTTGGTCGTGCTTCATGATCAGTGTGGGTTTGGGTCTGCTTTCTGGGTGGATGTGTGGTGGTGACATCCTGTGTGGACCTCGTGAGTGTGGGTCTGGTGTCATTCCTCGTGTTAGGGACTCGTTTGTCAATAAGGGCGGGTTTCCAAATGGCTGGTAGGTGGGAGGTATCATCTCGTTTGTTCATGCTGTGTGGGCGTTTTTCTATCTCGATGGCTTCTCTGATTATTCTGTTGTTAAAGTGTTCAGTTTTGGCGATAGTTCTGGTCTTTTTAAAGTCAATATCTAAAGCTGAAGCCTGAAGATGACGAATGAGACTTCATCAAAACGTCGCCAAAACACTTCCAATTTTACGTGGGAGAAAACCCCTACATATATATATGTCTGTGTGTGTGTGTGTGTGTGTGTGTGTGTGTGTGTGTGTATGTATATGTATATGTTTTCTGAGGTTTTATATATATATATATATATATATATATATATATATATATATATATATATATATATATATATATATATATATATAAAATTAATTTTGCTTAATGTGCTATGATGTTTGGCAAAAAGAATATCAACAGCAAAAAAGAAATGGGACAACTACCAAGAAACAAGGCTGTGCTTATTCAGAGAAATGATACAAGAAAAATGTCAAATATTAGCAAACATAAAAATAGAGAGAGGCTATGCAAGATCAGGCCAATACCCAACCAGTCCAGATCCCTCCTCCCCCCTCAAGCGAAAGAAGCAATCCTCCAGCTGGCATCCTTTTCCCTGTATGCCCAGCCCTAAGCCAGTTCGGATGGGACTTTGTTTACATTGGGAGGGAGAAATGATCCAAGAGGGAGTCCCTCTCTGTCAAAGGAAACAACCCTCCAGCCGGCTCAGAGCTGGTGCAAATTTTAAAAGTGCAGAAGCTTCCCCTTCCTCGTTTAGCAATCCTTCACTGGCTCACAACACACACACACACCCTATCACAAAAATCAAGGGAATCCTATATTCCTTTCCAAACATGGTGAATACAACCCTGCTTTCTCTCCCTGCGCTGTTTGGAAAGAATCAGAGCGCAACACATGGGATGAGCTGGCAGGCTTGAAGGAAGCTTCTGGAGTGCCGGTTGTAGCCCATGGGCTATAATTTTGAGAATCTAATCCAAGACTATGATCTCCAAGGTTTTGGACAGAGATGTGTTTGTGTGTGTGTGT
Organism: Ahaetulla prasina; assembly: GCF_028640845.1. Taxonomy (NCBI): domain Eukaryota; kingdom Metazoa; phylum Chordata; class Lepidosauria; order Squamata; family Colubridae; genus Ahaetulla; species Ahaetulla prasina. The sequence continues at coordinate 32,436,756 of NC_080539.1, forward strand.
TTCTGAATGTATGCAAACATGAATGTAAGCAGAGTTACAGATCACCCAAAACTTTTATCAAAGACTTATGTATGTTAAGGCATTCTGTGCCCCTCTATGCAAACTGATGTTTTATTTATGCCATAAAATCTTTTGTCTCATTCTGTCTACCCCTTTCCTTCTCTATTGTTCACTTGCTTTTTATAAACTGCCATCTTCTTAATGTCATGGCAGTTCTTTTTTATAAAAAAAAATACTATGAAAAAGACCTTTACGTGAGATACTGGCTGAAATTACATAATTACATCTTGGTAGTGTTCCTACACAAAGGATGATAAATTCAAATAAAGGATGAATAAACTGCAGTAGGAAGATGAATTATTTTAGTTCCTTGTAAGAATCAAATGTACCTTTCTCTCACATCCCACATTTTACAACATGGTTTAAAGTATCACCAGTTAAGTAGGATGTAAAAATATGCTTGAAACGTACGAAGTGGGTGAGGGAGCATGAGGGACAAACTGAATGGTGAAGGGCATGCAGCTGTATTGCCGCCTGTAGGCAGAAATACCAAAATGCTGTATGTTTAGGTACCTTTAAAAATGGGTTGATTTGACTAGAATCAGATTCAACCAAATGGAGATTGGATTATTCTTGTAGTTCTTTTTAGCTTCTTCTTACCTGACACTTTTTCTCTAGTCCCTACATTTGGATAGGGGCTTTCTGTGGAGTCCTTGGTTGTTTGCCTGCAGATATTTCATTACCTGATTAAGTAAACATAATCAGTGCTAGTGTGTGTATGGGGTTTGCTCCCTGTTTATATAATATAGTAGCTTCCTTTGCCAATGTCAGTAAGGGTGTGGCTTTCTCCATGGCAGTGCCTTGATTAGTGTTTTGGTTTCTGTTTGATTGTCTGGTGTTAATCTCTGCTTATTTGGGTATCAGTTGCCGGAGAAGATGTGTTCTGGTCATTTTTCTTTCTTTCTTAGCTTTTTACTGCCTCTTTTGAATGGTTTGCAAATGTGGTTTTTCTCTATGTTTGTTTGTTTGTTTGTTTGTTTGTTTACATTTATATCCCGCCCTTCTCCGAAGACTCAGGGCGGGTTACAATGTGTAAGGCAATAGTCTCATTCTATTTGTATATTTACAAAGTCAACTTATTGCCCCCCCAACAATCTGGGTCCTCATTTTACCTACCTTATAAAGGATGGAAGGCTGAGTCAACCTTGGACCTGGTGGGACTAGAACCTGCAGTAATTGCAGGCAGCTGTGTTTTAATAACAGGCTTCTTACAGCCTGAGCCACACCGCAGTCCATTATGTGTCTGTTGATAACTGATTTGTCTGAATGCCAAGCTTCCAGGGATTCCCTATCATTTTGGGGTTTAGCTTGGTCTACAGTGGTCGGTTTTCCAGTTGAAACTATGGTTGAGTCTGTCCATGTGTTGTGAAATTAAACAACTTTCATCCTGACAGCTACTTGATGTTCATGGTTGAATTCTGCTAGTTTTCTGCCTGTCTGTCCTAAATAATGGCTGCTACAGCCCGTACACTGTATTTTGTAGATGAGTTCTATTTTCTCTTCTTCAGCTATGGGTCTTTTCATTCACTTAAAATGTTTTGAAGGGCTTTAGTTGTTTGTCACACTGTGTGACAATAATCATCTGTTTCTGATGGATGGCAGTGTTATCTCTTTCATAGCTTCTGTTGATTGTACTATCACAGTTGGTGAGTTGAGTGATCAGGTACTTTTTAATAAATTTGTGTGGTTATCCATTTTGTTGGAAGCAACAGAATCTTTCTGCAATAGAACCTCAGCAGGCTTCAGTATTACAAAGCCTTATAGATGCATAGTTCAAGCTTAGAAAATATGACTAGTAAATCTCTTGAGTTCTTCTTGTTCCAACCACTTGTCCTAACTGAAAATGTTTAATAAAGTCTGCCATATAACCTGCTTCATTTATGTGAAAGATTTCCTTGGCTGGTATAGCAAATTATTTGTAAAAATAATAAAGGCAGGATACAAATAAATTTAAAAAATAGAGCAAGGATTTATTTTAGTTATTGCTTGCTGGATAGTAGGTAGAGTGCTGGCCAAATCATTATAGGGTTAGAAGTTCTCAGTTTGTAGCAAATCCTACTTCCAACTCTGAAAATAATTAAATCATTCAATTTTAGTATTCAGAGGAAATCCAGGGAGAAGGAATTAGAGACCAGTTTTGTCTGAACTTAGAAACAAATACAGATAATTGACTTTGTATATAAATATACAAATAGAATGAAGACTATTGCTAACATAGTGTAAGCCGCCCTGAGTCTTCGGAGAAGGGCAGGATATAAATGCAAAATAATAATAATAATAATAATAATTTCTATGTGCAAATGGACAATAGGGCAGCATTTTGAGGGAAACGGCCAGCCAGAAGACTGAAAGTCTGATTACATCCAGGGCAATTTCTTATATTGATGCTCAAAAGCTAGCATATTCATGTTAATGTAGAGATTATGTTAAATGGGTTAATGTATAGAAAATGCAAACGTCCAAATAAATAATGTTCCATAATTGGTGTGGCCAAGTATTTTCAATTCCTACTCTGCATTCTGACATTCGGGTTGTTCTTTTGAGGGTCAAATGAGAAAAGGCTCATTTTTTTATACCATATTGAAATTACAGAGCAAAGGCAGGATGTAAATGTAATGCAAATCCAAATTCAATCTGAATACTAGTCACACTTTGGGAAAGAAAAGTAGATATGACAGGTTGTGTTTTTTTGTTGTTGTTGTTTGTTTTGTTTTTTTGCAATTTTGAGCAAAACATATGCTTCACTTTGATAAAGGTTTAGAGAGCAGCATTCCCAGCCTTTAACCTTCTAAATATGCTGAATGTCAATTCCCACTTTCTCCACTCATCATAGCTGACTGGGGGCATTCTGAGAATTGAGGTCAATTCATCTGGAAGGATCCAAGCAGAAAGTTGGCTTATAATTCAGTTTTCAGTCACCCTAGTGGATCAGATCTCTTGTTTTGTATAGCCTCTTTATTTCTCTGGCTGCATCAAAAAATAAGACTAATAAGCTTGCAAGGAATCAGAAAAACGTGACTTCACCTTAATTTTGGTTCTTTGGGCACTAAATTCAGTTTTCCCCTCCCATGAGTATCTGCGCGTGCAAATACACACATTGCAAAATACCTGCCTTGCCAACATGTATTTTCTCTGCAGGCCTGCAGCTCTGAACAAAATCCTGATCGAATGGCTGGAAGATGTTCACAAAAATGCTTCATTGCAAAAAAACGCCAAGCTTTGAAGAGGACTTCAGATCACAAATTGGCTAAACCGTTAGCCAATTCATTTATGGAACGAGGAAATAATTCATAAGATAATTGATTATGGAGCTCTTGCAGTGCTTTTGGAATTAATATATGGTTGATCTTTGAAAAATTCAATGCATTGGAAAGAATTAGTTATGATCCACACAAAATGGAGTTTTAAAAAATAGCCTAAACAGAATGCTGAAAACATAACCATACTGAGATTATGCTGTCCTTTGATAGCAATCCTTTTGATTATTTTGAGTCAGAGAGAGAAAAAAATAGAAGAAAATTCATAATGGCCCAGCTCTGTTCACACATTGTTTGGACCATGTTTTATTTAAGCAGAGATTACTGAGTGGATAACAATTGGATGGGTTCATGTAGTATACTGTGTCCAAACCAAATAGTACTGCCCTTTAACACAAGGTAAGAGCTATGGTGGCAGAATACAGTATGGCATCTCTGTTCACTACCAGGAGTTCGATTCTCACCGGCTTAAGTTTGACTCAGCCTTCCATCCTTCTGAGGTCAGTAAAATGAGGACGCAGATTGTTGGGGGCAATATGATTTATTTATTTTATTTTTTTATTTTTTTATTTGCATTTATATCCCGCCCTTCTCCGAAGACTCAGGGCGGCTTACACTGTGTTAACCAATAGTCTTCATCCATTTGTATATTATATACAAAGTCAACTTTTATTGCCCCCAACAATCTGGGTCCTCATTTTACCTACCTTATGACTCTAAACCCCTTAGAGAGGGCTGTAAAGCACTATGAAGCAGTATATAAGCCTAAGTGCTATTGCTCTTGCTGATTTGTGATCCAGTTATAGTTTCCCTAACATATTGGAATCAAGTTTAAATCCTAATTTGTGGGCAGCTTAAATCACAGCTTCTCAGTTCAGATGGATCTAAAAGGGATTTAACAAACTCAGGATGCATCATCTGAAACAGGCAAAAGGCAGGACAAAAACGTTTGATTAATGCTGTGATTGGAGATGGGGTTGCTGTCCAGATATTGGTATCAGTATTATTATGATAGACTTTTTGGGCTGTGGCAGATGGAAGTTGTGCTCACAAACTTCTGGAGAGTCATAACCCTGTACTGGACTAACTCTGGTATTCAGTTTAACTTCATGATTCATGTACCTTGATGAACGTATCTTTTCTTTTATGTACACTGAGAGCATATGCACCAAGACAAATTCCTTGTGTGTCCAATCACACTTGGTCAATAAAAAATTCTATTCTATTCTATTCTATGCTTATGAACGTTCAAGTGTTTGTTTTGCAACAGTTTGTGTTCATTTCTGAAAAGATACTATTGATTGGAGTTTTTCAAATTGTGTTCCACTGGAATCCTAGGTTTTCACAAGAAATTGATGGGGTTTGGCAAGAGAATGAGGAGAAAAATTCATTCAAAAGTGGCTAAATTTGTACCACTGGAATTCCTGGGATTATTTTTTGCCTTTAACTAACAAATTTTGGCTGAAAAAAATTGAACATGCCATATGTCTACTATTCTTTCATGCAACTGTATTTTTTCCTGGGATCAAAGGGAGAAAAGATGGCTCCATCCAGAGTCATTTGCATCTTCCAACCCTCCTTTTGTGAATTGAACCTGAAGCACTACACGTATGTGTTGTGTGTAGCCATGTTAGCAATCACTTAGAGAACCCGAAACCCTTCTGAATTTCTTGTACAAAGTAGAAAGACATGAAACTTAAACAGAAATATTTCTTTGCATACTTTGCAAAAAAGTATGGATGCTGTTTCTTTCAGCTGAGGTTGGTCTGTATTTTTCAGCAGAGATTTTAAATAGGAGGATTTGGTACTAATATCGTATTTTTTTCTGCATATTGGTGTGCTTTGGTACTGCTGAGAAAATAATTGGTTTCTGAAGAAACACAGCTTCTGTTCCTTTTTCTTAAAATAAAGCAGTCTTTAAGGCACAGTTTCTCAACCTCAGCAATTTTAAGAAGGGTGGAATTCTGGGAATTGAAGTCCACCCATCCTTAAATGAACAATGAGAATGGTTGGAGACTCCTTTCAGTCTCTTACCGGTTTTGAATGATGCTTAAGCTAATATCTTCCACCCAGGGTTTGAGGAAAGGTTGAGGAATCTGTCCTTTATGCTCATTTCATAAAGATCTCTGCAATAGGTTGGGATTTATGGATGATTAGAGCAGTATTTCATAACCTTGGCAACTTAAAGATGGGTGGACTTCAACTTCATACTGTTTGAGGAATTCTGGAAATTGAAGCCCACCCATCTTAAAGTTCTCGAGGTTGAGAAATACTGATTTAAGGCAATCGCAAGCTGGCTTGGAATTCTGGGACAAAAATAATGGAATAGATTTGAGATCTTTTTTACATACCAACATGTGCCTTGCTACAGAATAAAGCCCCTTGTCTTCACTGAGTGTTACTCTAAGGCAGGGCTGTCAAACTGAAGGCCCACGGGCCACATGTGTCCCGAGCTGGCCACACCCACGCCCAGTTTAGCGAAGGGGGAAAAAGTCCCGATGCATCAGGTGATGCCGCCGTGACAACGTGAGTTTGACACGCCTGCTCTAAAGCGACACCAGAAAATGCCTGGACAGCACGTGAGTGGTACATTCTTGGGTATGCGGTTATGTGCTATTACTTGTAGAATACCAATCAATAGAATAAAGTTTTGGAAACAGTATTCTTGTGTTCTTGAATAAAGTTTGCTGCAGAGAGAAATGGATCTACAAGACATTCATTCCTAGAGGCAATTCCAGGGATTTATTTATTTTTATTTATTTATTTATTTTATTTTATTAAATTTTTATACCGCCCTTCTCCCGAAGGACTCAGGGCGGTGTACAGCCGGAATAAAATACAAAATATATACAATTAAAAAAAATTAAAATAAACTATTACTAAACGGCCGGTAATTTAAAAGATTTAAAAATTTAAAATATTACTAAAACCCCAATTTAAAATCAACTATTTATGCCAGTCCTGCTTGAATAAATAAATATGTTTTTAGCTCACGACGAAAGGTCTGAAGATCAGGCACTTGACGTAAGCCAGGGGGGAGTTCGTTCCAGAGCGTCGGTGCTCCCACAGAGAAGGCCCTACTCTTGGGGGCCACCAGCCGACATTGTTTGGCGGACGGCACCCTGAGAAGGCCCTCTCTGTGAGAGCGTACGGGTCGATGGGAGGCATAAGGTAACAGCAGGCGGTCTCGTAAGTACCCGGGTCCTAAGCCATGGAGCGCTTTAAAGGTGGTAACCAGGATCTTGAAGCACACCCGAAAGACTACAGGAAGCCAGTGCAGACTACGGAGCAGTGGTGTTACATGGGAGCCACGAGCGGCTCCCATTACCACTCGCGCAGCTGCATTCTGGACTAACTGCAGCCTCCGGGTGCACCTCAAGGGCAGCCCCATGTAGAGAGCATTGCAATAATCCAGCCGAGACGTAACCAGAGCGTGAGTGACTGTGCATAAGGCCTCCCGGTCAAGGAAGGGACGCAACTGGCGAACCAAGCGAACTTGGTAAAAGGCCCTCCTGGTGACGGCCGCCAGATGTTCATCAAAGGACAGCCGACCATCCAGGAGGACGCCCAAGTTGCGAACCACCTCCTTTGGGGCCACTAACTCGCCCCCAACAGTCAGCTGCGGGAGCAGCTGACTGTACCGGGGTGCCGGCATCCACAGCCACTCCGTCTTGGAGGGATTGAGCTTGAGTCTGTTTCTCCCCATCCAGACCCATACGGCTTCCAGGCACCGGGACAGCACTTCGACCGCTTCGTTGGGGTGGTCCGGGGTGGAAAAGTACAGCTGAGTATCATCAGCGTACAGATGATAACTCACCCCGAAACCACTGATGACCTCACCCAGCGGCTTCATGTAGATGTTGAACAGGGTAGGCGAGAGAATCGACCCCTGAGGTACCCCACAAGTGAGGCCCCTCGAGGACGACCTCTGCCCCCCTGTCAACACCGTCTGCGACCGGTCGGAGAGATAGGAGGAGAACCACCGGTAAACGGTGCCTCCCACTCCCAATCCCTCCAACCGGCGCAGCAGGATACCATGGTCGATGGTATCAAAAGCCGCTGAGAGATCTAATAGGACCAAGGCAGAGGAATTGGTGACTTAAGAACGTAATAGTTGACTATCTTTGTTTGCTTCAGTGTCTAGTTTCTTATATCCTGTGGTGCAAAGCAGGGGTGAAATCCAGCAGGTTCTGACAGGTTCTGGAGAACCGGCAGTGGAAATTTTGAATAGTTTGGAGAACCGGCAAATGCCACCTCCATTCCCAGAGGGGTGGGAATGGAGGTTTTGCAATATCCTTCCCCCAGGAGTGGAGAGGGAATGGAGATTTGTCAGTATCCTTCCCCTGGAGTGGGGTGGGAATGGAGATTTGTCAGTATCCTTCCCCTGGAGTGGGGTGGGAATGAAGATTTGCAGTATTCTTCCCCTGCCACGCCCACCAAGCCACGCCCACAGAACCAGTAGTAAAAAAAATTGGATTTCACCACTGGTGCAAAGCCATAGTGATAGTTCTTTGCTTTTGACTTAAATTATACCTGTCAAACTATATGGGTTCAAAATCAAAGCTTTTGAATTAAGTATTCCTTTTGCAATCAGAGTCCTTTTCCCTTGTCTGTAGCAATCTGTTGTCTTTCTGCTAGAGTACTTATTATGCAAGATGCTTAAATCATAAAGTGAGCAATGGAGCAAGAAGGTACCAGAGTTGATACTAAATTATATTTTATTTCAGCAAAGGGTCACAACTAACATAGTGTCAAAAGATACAGGGTAAAAATTTACCAGATATACATACAAATAATAGAAAATTTAAAAATTATGTTGGAGTTCATATGTTGGCAGTTCTATGTTCTGGCCCTTATCCAGCTATCAGTTCAAACAGGTGAAGGGCACACAGGTTAAAAGCCCATTTTATAGTAGGTATTGTATATAGTGTATATAGTCTTTTCACATATCATCTTAGTTGTCTTGCGCCTCATGCTGAAGGCTATTCAGAGAAATAAATGTTGATGGTGGATTAACAAAACAAAAACATTAGACATCTTTCCTAAGGCAGGAGTTCAGCATTGTCACCCAATTTAACTTTAGCCACATCTCAATTCCTCTATTACCAGCTAAGGGACATACAGAGAGACGTTCACTGATGGCTACCATAAATGTCAAGATTCATGTATGAAGTTCTTCAGAACATTGTAAGCAGAATTTTCTTGCACTGGCTACTTTGAACGTTTGTTTTCAAGGCATAAAGAAATGAGACATTAAAATCATGTGTGAGTCCATCAGATTCTTTAGATTGCTACTTGTGAACACTATCGGGTATTTGTTATGACTATCATTCTTGATATCCTTGTAAAATTTGACTTCAGGGGGTGATTAGATACTGACATCTAGTGAACAAAACTTCGTCATCAGTTGCTCCTCTTGAATTCCTTCTGAAATGAGAAATGTGCCTTAAAAGCTAGCACTCTTTAAGAAGACAAAGATTCTTTTTCTTAAGAGTCCTTTAACCTAGTCTCCGACCTCTAATAGACCATCAGGCTCAGTTCCTAATATATCCAATGCCTATTTTGTGGACTCTGTAACCTACTCTCACTTATGCTGACAAAATTGTACAATGAAATAGGCCGTTTTTCAAGAACTGTCATGAAGATCATGTATGTTAAGCCACCAACAAGCTTGATAAATCTATGTTACTTCAAAAAAAAAGTGAAGGCCTAAATGTTAATTTTAATCTCTCAGTGATATCAAAACTATAGAGCAAGGGTGTCAAACTCAAGGCCCTGAGGGTGCTTAGATCTGGCTCGCAGGGTCGCCCTGGAAACAGCGAAGGACCAGTCTGCAGTGTGTCTGGTAGTGTCTCTGCCAGCGAAAACAGAGCTTGGGAGGGCCACGGGTGGCCTTCCCAAACTCCATTTTCACTGGCAGAGGGTTGCAGGAGGCCGTCGCAGCCAAAAGCTGAGCTCCCAAGGGCTGCCGGTGGCCCTCCTGAGCTCTATTTTCACTGGCGGAGGACTCAGGCCACCACAGCCCCCCCCCCCGACATGAGTGACATCAAGTTGGCCATACCCATTGTGTCAAACACAATGGGGCCCATTGTGGTCAAACACAACCCTGATGTGGCCCTCAATGAAATCGAGTTTAACACCCCTGCTATAGAGGGTACAGGCAAATTGCAGTGGGGAGGGGTTTGAATTTTAACATAAGCGGAGAAGAACGTACTCCTGGAACCTCGCCCTCCCCTGCCTAAGGAGTTTCTTCAGCCCATTTTCTTCCCTCTAAATCTGATAAATGACCATTGACTCCAAGACTATAATTTCAAGCCCTGTATGGTCCATTGGTAGGCAATGATTAAAACATCTTTAAAAATCCATAAATGTGTCTTTTGCGGTGAATTGGTTATAAAAGTGCTTCATGTGATGTATCTGGAAAGCTGTACTCTGTGTAGAATTTAAGCCAGCCAGAGAACAATAAATCGTGAATGAATTCTGGGGGAAATGAAACCATTGGGCGACAAGTGAAAGATTTGGCTCTGGATTTCATCTCTCCCTTAAGAAAAAGTTCAGGATTAAAAAAATGCCTGCATGTTTGGATTAGGAGAAATACTCCAATCAATGTCCGGAATCAGGACAACTGAATCCTTTCCCCATTTTTTTATATATTGGACATTGCAGTTCTTTGTTTGCTGAAGCCTCCTAGGCAAGGAAGAAGATTGGGCAGCCAAGTGAGAGTATCCTGCTCTACCCAACTAATCAAATCAACTCTGTGAGCCTTTCTCTGGAAGCTTCTTACATCAGCCTCCTATAGCAGGGGTCTCCAACCTTGGTCCCTTTAAGACTTGTGGACTTCAACTCCCAGAGTCCCTCAGCCAGCAAAGCTGGCTGAGGAACTCTGGGAGTTGAAGTCCACAAGTCTTAAAGGGACCAAGGTTGGAGACCCCTGTCCTATAGAATAAAAGAAAGGGCTAGTGACAACAGAAGGGTCATAGCTGAAAATAATCTTGTGAGCTGGACCAAAAAAACCTGGCAACCAAAGGCATTTACAACTGCGGTTAAATGTCAGAATGGCAACCACATCTGCACTACTGAACCGTGCCTCTATTTGCAGAAATTCAATTACGTTAGCACAGCCATCATCTTGACTCATTTAACTTCCATAAAGGAGAATATTGGTAGCTATGGGTTGCAATCAGAGTCCTTTTCCTTGTCTGTAGCAATCTGTTGTCTTTCTGCTAGAGTACTTATTATGCAAGATGCTTAAATCATAAAGTGAGCAATGGAGCAAGAAGGTACCAGAGTTGATACTAAATTATATTTTATTTCAGCAAAGGGTCACAACTAACATAGTGTCAAAAGATACAGGGTAAAAATTTACCAGATATACATACAAATAATAGAAAATTTAAAAATTATGTTGGAGTTCATATGTTGGCAGTTCTATGTTCTGGCCCTTATCCAGCTATCAGTTCAAACAGGTGAAGGGCACACAGGTTAAAAGCCCATTTTATAGTAGGTATTGTATATAGTGTATATAGTCTTTTCACATATCATCTTAGTTGTCTTGCGCCTCATGCTGAAGGCTATTCAGAGAAATAAATGTTGATGGTGGATTAACAAAACAAAAACATTAGACATCTTTCCTAAGGCAGGAGTTCAGCATTGTTACCCAATTTAACTTTAGCCACATCTCAATTCCTCTATTACCAGCTAAGGGACATACAGAGAGACGTTCACTGATGGCTACCATAAATGTCAAGATTCATGTATGAAGTTCTTCAGAACATTGTAAGCAGAATTTTCTTGCACTGGCTACTTTGAACGTTTGTTTTCAAGGCATAAAGAAATGAGACATTAAAATCATGTGTGAGTCCATCAGATTCTTTAGATTGCTACTTGTGAACACTATCGGGTATTTGTTATGACTATCATTCTTGATATCCTTGTAAAATTTGACTTCAGGGGGTGATTAGATACTGACATCTAGTGAACAAAACTTCGTCATCAGTTGCTCCTCTTGAATTCCTTCTGAAATGAGAAATGTGCCTTAAAAGCTAGCACTCTTTAAGAAGACAAAGATTCTTTTTCTTAAGAGTCCTTTAACCTAGTCTCCGACCTCTAATAGACCATCAGGCTCAGTTCCTAATATATCCAATGCCTATTTTGTGGACTCTGTAACCTACTCTCACTTATGCTGACAAAATTGTACAATGAAATAGGCCGTTTTTCAAGAACTGTCATGAAGATCATGTATGTTAAGCCACCAACAAGCTTGATAAATCTATGTTACTTCAAAAAAAAAGTGAAGGCCTAAATGTTAATTTTAATCTCTCAGTGATATCAAAACTATAGAGCAAGGGTGTCAAACTCAAGGCCCTGAGGGTGCTTAGATCTGGCTCGCAGGGTCGCCCTGGAAACAGCGAAGGACCAGTCTGCAGTGTGTCTGGTAGTGTCTCTGCCAGCGAAAACAGAGCTTGGGAGGGCCACGGGTGGCCTTCCCAAACTCCATTTGTTAAGTCCTCGCGGCTACGTCCTGTCTGCCTCAGCAAAGCTGGTTAGCCGCGCGCTGATTGGATAAAGCGCAGGCAACAAGAAAAGCGGGAACCAGGAAGAGCTGTCATTGGTTCCCCTCTTGACAGCTCCTGCTGGTGTAGCTGTCAAGGCTAGCGTTCGCCTCAGAAGTTGTTGTTGACTAGTTTGAACGGTTGGAGTTGTAAGTTGAGTTAAGCTGAATACCAATAAAGCAGAGTTGTAGCAGCCTCGCCTTTGTCCTTACTCGGCTAGTCTCGGATCTAACACTGGCGACGAAGGTGGGATCCTACCGACGTTAAAAGATCCGAGCTACAGACAGAGAAGGAAGCGTCTGGAGAAGCCAATTACAACGCGGCAAGAGAGACGCCGGCTCACGTAGTTATGGCCAGTGCATTACCTATCTTTCCGCCGTTCGTCCCTTCGTCCGAGAAGTGGGACGAATACATTGAGAGGTTCGAGTGTTCCCTGCACGCCAATAATCTCGCGGACTTGTCCGGCGCGAGGAAACGGGGCTATTTCCTAAGCTCATGCGGCAGCGAAGTGTTCAGTACCGCTCGAGCACTCGCTGCCCCACAGCTAGTTTTTGACTTATCCTGGGAAGTGCTGGTGGAAAAACTAAAGAATCACTACGCGCCCGCCCCCTCCCGAATTGCCCGCCGACACGCTTTCCGGCATTGCATGCAAAAGGAAGGACAATCAATTAATGCTTATATGGCTTCCTTGAGATTGGCTGCCCTCCAATGTGAGTTTAGAGATTTTCTGGATGACATGCTGTTAGACCAGTTGGTCTGTGGCGTCCGAGACATAAGGCTCCAACGGCGCCTCCTGGCACGGAACGATTTAGATCTTCCCATGGCCTTATCCGAGGCCAGAGCTGCAGAACTAGCCGATGACTCGGCCGCTGAGCTCCAGCGACACCAGAGGGGACACCTAGCAAGCGATCGCCCCCTGGGAGTCCACCATGAAGATGCTACTCAGGGGGGCTCGTCGGACGAAGACGCAGAAGTCTGCCGCCTGAAGCTCCGCCAGAGGCGGCGAGAAGGGTTCCCCGACAAGCGTCTGCCAAATCCTTGCATGGGTTGTGGTGGAGACCACGCAAGAGGCGACTGCAAATTCCAAACAGCTGTTTGTCGCCGCTGCGGGAAACGGGGACACCTGGCACGGGTGTGCAGGGCAACCCTGCCATCCAGCGACAACACCCCGGAGCGAGCCAAGTCGCTGAACCCAACCCGGAGACCGATGCCACGTCAACGTGCCTATTTTACCGCCTCGATTCAACAAGATGTCGCCAGTTTCCCCGCCTCCACAACGCCTACCACCAAAATACACCTGACGGTACAGCTCGAAGGGGCACGGTGCAACATGGAAGTGGATACCGGCTCGTCGCGCTCCCTTATTGCCTGGTCTACCCTGAAACAGCTAGTTCCGAAGCTGGAAAAGGGATCTCTCAAGCCCTGCTCAGTGACATTACGAGACTATCAAGGGAAAGCAATCCCAACCCTGGGCATGGGCAGGTTCCGGGTGGCATACCAGAAATTCGAGGGCAGATTACCACTGATCGTTGTTAGAAGTGCCTTGCCAACCCTACTAGGGCTGGATTGGTTCGCTGCCCTTGGCCTAAACGTGGCAGGTGTCCATGCCACGTCCCTTGACATGCCGTCAGCATTGGCCAGCGAATTCGCTGACGTGTTCGAAGACTCCCTGGGTAAATATAATGGAACCCCAGTGTCATTTCAGCTTGATCCCCAGGTGCAACCCATTCGATTGAAGCCCAGACGGGTCCCTTTAGCACTCCGACCGAGGGTAGACGAACAGCTGGACAAACTGATAGCCCAGGGCATTCTGGTTCCCATTGATCACGCTAAATGGGAAACCCCCATCGTGACCCCCCTGAAGCCGGACGGATCCATACGGATCTGTGCGGACTACAAGGGGACGATAAATAAAGCACTCCAAGCCAACCCGTACCCTGTCCCGGTAGTACAGCATTTGCTCCACTCCCTGGGCCAGGGCCCGGTTTTTGCCAAATTTGATTTGGCACAGGCCTATCAACAGCTCCCGGTGGATGAGGACACAGCTCTCGCTCAGACCATCGTCACCCACCGGGGAGCTTTCAAATGTACACGACTCCAGTTTGGAGTCAGTGTAGCGCCAGGAATATTCCAGGGACTTATGGAGCGGATGCTCCATGGTCTCCCCGGAGTTGTTCCATACTTTGATGACGTTCTGGTGTCTGGTAAAGACCTCCCAGAACTGGTCACCAAGGTAAAGGCTGTCTTAGGCCGATTCCGCCAGGCGGGGTTGAAATTGAGGAAGGACAAGTGTCATATCGGAGTGCCCCAAGTCGAGTTCTTAGGGTTCCTTGTGGATGCCCACGGCATCCGTCCAACCCCCTCGAAAGTTGAAGCAATCCGAAGGGCCCCCACACCCAAGTCCAAGGCCGAGCTCCAAGCCTTCTTGGGCCTCCTAAATTTTTATGCTATATTCCTCCCCCATAAGGCGACGGTGGCCGAGCCACTTCATCGCCTCCTAGATGCTGGCGCCTCTTGGAATTGGTCTAAAGCCGCGGCAGCTTCCTTTGATGCTGTCAAGCGGCTCCTGACTTCTTCCGCTGTCCTGGTACAGTACAATGAAAAGCTCCCCCTGACACTCACTTGTGACGCCTCACCGTACGGGGTTGGGGCTGTCCTCAGCCACCAGTTCCCAAACGGGTTGGAGGCCCCCATAGCGTTTTACTCGCGCACTCTCTCTCCAGCTGAACGGAACTATAGTCAGCTGGACAGAGAGGCCCTTGCCATTGTCGCTGGAATCAAGAGATTCCACGATTATCTATATGGCCGTTTCTTTTCCCTGATCACTGACCATAAGCCATTGTTAGGATTGCTAGCCAGTGACCGCCCTACCCCACAGATATTGTCACCGCGCATGGCGCGGTGGACAGAATTCCTAGCGGCTTATTCCTACCAGCTGAAACATAAGCCGGGAAGTGCTATAGGACACGCAGATGCCCTCAGCCGCTGCCCCCTCCCGACGGGGGTCATAGACCCGGCCCCGTCCCTGCCGGTGCTTCTAATAGAGGAGTCTAACTCCCCTATCTCAGCTCTCGACGTCTCTCGAGAGTCCGCCAAAGACCCAATTTTGATGCAAGTCCTCGACTGGGCCCGCAGGGGCTGGCCGCACGGAACAGTGGGGCCAGAATTCCTGCCGTATACCCGCAGGCAAGGGGAATTGTCAGTGCACAAGGGATGCCTGCTCTGGGGGGGTCGGGTGGTGGTACCTCCGGCCCTCCGGTCTCAGGTGCTAGAATGCCTTCACATGGCCCACCCGGGTATAGGGAGAATGAAAGCCCTAGGTCGCAGCTATGTCTGGTGGCCGAAGCTAGACCATGACATAGAATTGTGGGTTGGGCGTTGCCAGCAATGCCAGGGTTCAAGGGCTGTAGCCCTGCCGCGCCAGTCCGGGAGTGGAAACTCCCAGGGGACCGTGGGCTCGGATCCATTTGGATCTCGCCGCCCTTTCTCGAAAACATTTTAGTGGTGGTGGACGATACTCAAGTGGGTAGAATTATTCCTAATGCACTCCACCACCACAGACAATATAGTCCGGATCCTAGACAGGCTGTTTGCAACATTCGGACTCCCAGATGTGCTAGTCACTGATAATGGGCCCCAATTCTCTTGGCCATTCCTACAATTTTTAGCAATCCACGGGGTTCGGCATGCCCCCACGGCCCCGTTCCACCCTGCGGCGAATGGCAGGGCAGAACGGGCCGTGAGGTCAGCCAAGGAGGCGTTAGGCCGCCTGGGCACCTCTAACTGGCAACAGAACATAAACAAATATTTAATGGCCCAACATACCACCCCATGCCAAGAGACTAAGATGAGCCCAGCAGAGTTGCTAATGGGACGACGGTTGAGGACTGTCCTTGACCGTTTGCACCCCACTTACATGCCAGATAAGCTCCAAGAGCCCAATATTAGAGCCCGAGCGTTCAATAATGGGGATCTTATATTTGCACAAAATTTCGGGGGAGACTCAAAATGGTTGCCGGGACACATAATTCAAATAACTGGACCCTACTCTTATAGGGTCCAGCTCCCAGACGGACGAGTGTGGCGGCGGCACATCAATCAATTAAGGCGCAGAACAGACGACGACGTGGACTGCCAACAACCCCAGCCGCCCACCCAGGCCGAGGTCGCTACCCAATTAGAACCGCCAATCGATCAGGCCCCGCCGAAGATAAGGCCACTCAACACTGTCCCAACCAATCTACTACCACCGCGCCAGCCCGGAGCGTTCTCGGCGGATGACGTACCTGATTATCCATTGGGTCCGATCTCCGAAGGTCCGGCTCCTCCTACGCCTAGGCCATCACCGATAGTCCTTCAGGGCCGGCCTCCAGCTCCTCCTTCGACCGCGCCACTTCCCGAACTGAGACGCTCGGGGCGGAGTCGACGCCGACCGGCGTATTTGGCCGACTACGCATGCGCGATCCGGGGGTTGAGGGGTGTTAAGTCCTCGCGGCTACGTCCTGTCTGCCTCAGCAAAGCTGGTTAGCCGCGCGCTGATTGGATAAAGCGCAGGCAACAAGAAAAGCGGGAACCAGGAAGAGCTGTCATTGGTTCCCCTCTTGACAGCTCCTGCTGGTGTAGCTGTCAAGGCTAGCGTTCGCCTCAGAAGTTGTTGTTGACTAGTTTGAACGGTTGGAGTTGTAAGTTGAGTTAAGCTGAATACCAATAAAGCAGAGTTGTAGCAGCCTCGCCTTTGTCCTTACTCGGCTAGTCTCGGATCTAACACCATTTTCACTGGCAGAGGGTTGCAGGAGGCCGTCGCAGCCAAAAGCTGAGCTCCCAAGGGCTGCCGGTGGCCCTCCTGAGCTCTATTTTCACTGGCGGAGGACTCAGGCCACCACAGCCCCCCCCCCCCGACATGAGTGACATCAAGTTGGCCATACCCATTGTGTCAAACACAATGGGGCCCATTGTGGTCAAACACAACCCTGATGTGGCCCTCAATGAAATCGAGTTTAACACCCCTGCTATAGAGGGTACAGGCAAATTGCAGTGGGGAGGGGTTTGAATTTTAACATAAGCGGAGAAGAACGACTCCTGGAACCTCGCCTCCCCTGCCTAAGGAGTTTCTTCAGCCCATTTTCTTCCCTCTAAATCTGATAAATGACCATTGACTCCAAGACTATAATTTCAAGCCCTGTATGGTCCATTGGTAGGCAATGATTAAAACATCTTTAAAAATCCATAAATGTGTCTTTTGCGGTGAATTGGTTATAAAAGTGCTTCATGTGATGTATCTGGAAAGCTGTACTCTGTGTAGAATTTAAGCCAGCCAGAGAACAATAAATCGTGAATGAATTCTGGGGGAAATGAAACCATTGGGCGACAAGTGAAAGATTTGGCTCTGGATTTCATCTCTCCCTTAAGAAAAAGTTCAGGATTAAAAAAATGCCTGCATGTTTGGATTAGGAGAAATACTCCAATCAATGTCCGGAATCAGGACAACTGAATCCTTTCCCCATTTTTTTATATATTGGACATTGCAGTTCTTTGTTTGCTGAAGCCTCCTAGGCAAGGAAGAAGATTGGGCAGCCAAGTGAGAGTATCCTGCTCTACCCAGCTAATCAAATCAACTCTGTGAGCCTTTCTCTGGAAGCTTCTTACATCAGCCTCCTATAGCAGGGGTCTCCAACCTTGGTCCCTTTAAGACTTGTGGACTTCAACTCCCAGAGTCCCTCAGCCAGCAAAGCTGTTCCTTGACTGAGGTATTGTTTATTTGATTGTTAATCTGCAATGAAACATCTACATAAAAAACAAGCTCATAGAGCACCAAGGACCCCCTCATTTTTTAACTTTTCTGCATGAATGTTCCTGTTAGCAGACAATTGATAATTTCCCCTTGTTTTGATTTAGGTACCCAAAGCTGTGTTGCTTTGCTTACACTTTTCAACACTGAGATCTTATAAGGAATATTCATGGTTGTATGTTCCCAGCTGCCTAAGAGTGGAAAACTATCTTTGCAGAAAGGGTAACAGTTTAAATATGTGCTGTCTTCCCCGTATCATTTTTAGGGGTCAATTCATGCAATTGCAGTCCCATGTTACATTGTTAGGGAAGCTGCTGGACCACTTCCATCTCTGCTTCCGTTGCATTTCTGTTCACCTTGGATGTTGCTGGCCCACCGAGTGTTCAAACAGCAGCTTTAATGTGATCATGTCCATGTACAACAAGACGGCAAAGAAAGACGAGCATGGATTATGCCCTCAACCTGCAGCGAATAATTGGAGCTTTCAAAGGAGAATGTGGAAGCACCTGTTTTGACTGGCTGGCAGCCAGGATCCCATAAAAGCTAACCTTAGCACTAAGGCAGCATATTGGAAACTTGGAAACAGCCTTGATTTTGCTTTTCAATCACATTTGAAGCTAATGCCCCTGCCCTTGTGTATGTTCCATCTGTTTTACAAAAAAAGAGCATTCAGCAAAGAGGAGTGTAAGAAAAGAATAACTGCTGTCAGGTTTGGCACAGCACAGGAAGATATTAGATTCCCTCGAGTTTCTGGAAAAAAAGGAAGCATCCAGTGAAAAGCTGAGACTGTGGTCGGTGCGTTGTGCTTAGTTGGTTTGTTTTGTTTTTTTAAAGAAAAATTCATTAATTCCAACAACCATCTTTGAACTTTGGTGTTGAAATCACAAATATTGATTGAAATCCCCATAAGTTCCATAAGCTTTTCTGTTTTTCTTTTTAAATAGTTTGAAATATAAAATACAAAAATAGGAATAGAAAAGGGAGGGGAGGGGAAGGGGAAAGTGCAGAAAAGAAGGAAAAAAGAAAAAAAAAGGCTTCCTTTTTGACTTCCAGCTACCTTTATTGCAGTAAAATAAGATAGTAATATCAAGCCTCAATTTTTTACTTTTACATAATCCTTCTAAAATGGGACTAGAGACTGTCTCAATGCCAGAGTGAGTAAAGATGCTGAGACCCTAATCCTGGGCTCTTTTGGGCTCTTCTGCATGCAACATTGTCTCTGTATCATTCCCTTCTCCAAGAACAAAATTATGGGTTTCATACTAAATGTAGTGTTGAACTGAGAAAGGAGGTGAGGAAGCTCCAAGTAAAGGCTGGAGATATCAAGAATGAACACAAAATAACCTTTCAATTTTCTAAATGAGGCTGTTCTCCAGTTACAAAAGGGAAGAAATTCTTTTTAGCTGTGTGAGTTCTGATCTTAAAGCATTATAAGCAATTTTGGCACCATTAATTGATTAGTATCCTTTCCCTCTTCGTTACTCAAAACTCTACATTTTTAGGGAAAAGGGAAAATGAGAGAAACATTGTCCTTTTGCAAGTATTCCTGATTCCTGGGAACTGCATGGCTCATTCTTGCCAAATGAACATAAAAAAGACAGCTGCCTTTATGTGTCATTTCTTGGTATCAGGCATCGTTTTATGCCCTTTGAGCTATCTATTTTCCTACATTATCTTGAAGGTCAGCAAGACTCAATTCAGGATCCTTGATCTCTTTGCTTCCCACCAACTGCCTGATTAAATATGCTGTGATTGCTAGAAACAGCTGGCAACATTCAGCCGGCAGTTAATTCTGCCAGCTCGGAGGTGGAAATCAAGTGACAGCTTATAACATAATGAAAGATTGATAGTGGCGCTGAACCTTACATGCAGAAATAAACAGTTTCATTTGCCCATTTAGTCATTCTCCCATTTAGTTTATTGTTTAAAGGAGAACAAAGCATCCAAAGCTATAAACCAAGACGGGAATGTTTGCTTGCTATGAACTTTGCTAACCAGCAAGAGCCATGCATAAAACTTCTCTCAATTCCCAAACACCCCAGTGCTATAACACAGTGCCTGTCATTTTCATTTGCTCTAACACCCAATTATTAACATCTGTTGTGTTAATAAGTAAACTAACAGAACAGTCATACATAACTTTCAGAGGTGGGTTTCACATAATTTTACCACTGGTTCGCCACATACCGAAAATGTGAGTGCACATGTGCACGGCCTTCCACACATGTGCTTTGCTTGCTTGTGTGGCTTGCATGCACGTGCACAGCTTAGAAAACATGGCTAAATAGGATGGCATAGCGCCAGGGCGGGTGGATGGCAGGTCGCCACTACCGGTTCGCCCAAAGTGGTCTGAACTGTCTGAGTACCACCACTGATGACTTTGTTTGTAAATAATGGGACATTCCCTATTCTTGTTTAGAATTGTGATTTTAATCATACTCCCAAATAGGTTCAGATTTCAGTGGATTATGATAACATGAGGAGGAGGAGGAGGAGGAGGAGGAGGAGGAGGAGGAGGAGGAGGAGGAGGAGAGGAGGAGGAGGAGGAGGTGGAGGAGAAGGAGGAGAAGGAGGAGGAAGAAGAAGAGGAGGAGGAAGAAGAAGAAGAAGAAAAAGAAGAAGAAGAAGAAAAAGAAGAAGAAGAAGAAGAAGAAGAAGAAGAAGAAGAAGAAGAAGAAGAAGAAGAAGAAGAAGAAGAAGAAGAAGAAGAAAGGCTCCACAGATGTTCACACATAACGTTTATTTTAACTCACAAGAGACCAGCAACAACCAGCAGATCAGGCCTGCTTTGACAGCCCTTTTATATTCAGCTGTCAAAAGCGGGAGCCAATCAGAACAGAACAAGAAACCATCTCCACCACTAGGGGCCGCCACTGCCGGTGCAGGACATAACAGTAATAGACTGGAAATGGGCAGCCATATAAATTTACTAAATACATAACACTGATCACAGATGGAACTCAAAGAATTTTCTGAAACTTCCACTGACATTTTTGTAGATGTCTACTGAAGACCTATCTCTTTATCCCTGCTGGTTGGGGAATTCTGGTAGTTGAAGTCCACATAACTTTAAAGTTGCCAAGGTTGAAAAACACTGCTATGTAGGAATGATGAATGGCAGTCCAGCTTCTGCTTGTACACATCCAGTGAACCTGTCACCCATCTGAATAAATGGGTCTTTTATTGAACTGTTCTTACTATTAGGACTTTGTTCCCAACATTCAATCAGAGTCTACCTTCCTGTAACTTAAATTCATTATCTGTGTCTGGCTTTCTGAGAAATGGAGAGCAGGACTTGGTCTCCTTCTGAGCCATATCTTTTCAGATATTTGAAGAGTAAGATGATATTGTTCTTCCTGTTCAGTTTTCTCAATAATCATAATCACTCTTCTCAAAACATTATAACTGGTTTCTAATCATCCTTATTGCTATTCTCTGGATATATTTCAGCTTCCTCAATTTTCTTAAATACAGGATGCTCAGAACTAACACTCTGCTTGAGATGGAGACTGTCAGTACAGAAACAATGGGACTATTATTTCCTGAGACTGGAAGAGTGGCATAATGCAGCCTAAAATTATGTTTGCCTTTCTTTTTTCGCATTTTACATCCACTATGTATAATCCCAAAATCTTTTTCCTAGTTATTGTTAGCCAACCAGGTACCCTTCTTTGAATATCTGCAGATTTCATTTCTAAATTGAATATACATTTTTCAATTTTTGCATCTTGCTATTTCACCATAGGTAAAACTCATTTACATTATTTTGGTTTGTCAATCCCTCAGTAAATAAAATAAGCTAATGGTGCAGTGCATGGTGTTTATTATGCTGGACTAAAATTGGGCTGAATAGGTGTATGTTGCAAACATTTCCAACCTCAGTGAAACAAGGCCTTCTGGGATTTATTAATATGTTTACAACATGATGGATTCCAAGGGAATTCATCATATTCTTCCCAATGCAGGCAGGATAAGTTCCTTATAGAATAGAATAGAATAGAATTTTTATTGGCCAAGTGTGATTGGACACACAAGGAATTTGTCTTGGTGCATATGCTCTCAGTGTACATAAAAGAAAAGATATGTTCATCAAGGTACAACATTTACAACACAATTGTAATTATTATTTAGAACAATTATTTAGAAGTGCCTAATATTTATGGGTCTTTCTTTTGAGTAGAAATGTACTGTATACTCTATAGTTGGTCTTCTCCAGTGCTTTAATATCAGTGGAATATACAATGGGCCAAATTCTGTGCACTGTTCTAAAACCCCCCAAAATAACAGCTTGGAGAAGAATAGCAGCAAATAGGTTCACCAATCTAACTTTCACAAAGAAAAGAATGGAATAAAGTTTTCTCCCAGTAATTAAATGTTGCATGATTTCAGTGAGATTGGAGAAGATTTAGCAAGTGTTTTAATCCATTGTATATAGATTATAAAAGTTGGATTAAGCCTTGGAGAGCCAAGTTCAGAATGAACCTTACTCATGAAATCTGCCTATTGGCCTACTATTATTTCTCAGCCTATCCTACTTTACAGAGTTGCTTTGGAGACAGAATGGAAAGAGGGAGACCTACTGTATAAATACAACCCTGAGCTTTGTGAAGAGGGATAGGAATAGGATATAAATCCTACCCCAAAAAAATCCCTACAGGCACTATTTTGCTAATCTTGCTTAAAGGCTCATTGGTGTTCTATAAGCTTTCTGATTTGAGTATTGATGACACTGAAGTAGTTTTTATTATTTGGGTAATGTGTTATTCATGTTGTTTTATTTTATAGATTGCTTTAGAGGAATATAGATCTTGAAAGTGATCTAAATATATTCTACACTATTTAAGAAGTCAAGATTAGTTCAGATGTTACCAACTAAAGGGTCACAAGTAATAGAATGAGAAAACTGAGTATTTTTTCCTGGAAGTATTTCAAAGTAGACACTTCTCCATGAACTCTAAGACTATAATCCCAGTGGCAATCATTTAAACTGATTCTCAATGGAATTGCTACTGAATTTCAATTTACTTGGATTAATCATTGGAGTCAAAGTTTTAGCCCCTAAAAAAAACTCCAGTCTGGACATTTAATTATTGAAATGACCTTTTTAGACTCTTCATAAATTCAGCAAAGAAAAGCCAGTGAAGTGGTTAAATGATTGAACTTGGATCAGGAAAACCTAAGTCCCTATATATCATTACGGCTAACTGGATTATTTTGGATTTTGATGATTCTCTTTTTCAGTCCAATTAACATCACAAGGCAGTTTTTGTTGTGATAAAATGAGGGGGGAGCCCAAGGTCTCAGAAAAAAAATGTGATCTAAATGCCAAAAATAGATTTAAAAATACTATGAATCAAATAGCTTAACCTGTGGCTAATCAGTAGATGTGTATCTGCTCATGTTGTTAAAAATAATAGGAAAAACAAATAAACTGCAGGCAATTGAATTGAGTACATTCAATTAGGCTTAACTTCAGATGGGGTGCCCTTCCTTGGTAGGAAGGCTGTTGCCTTGACTTGAATCAGAAGCAAAGGAGAAACTCTACAATGTATGACTTGTAGGACTTCCTGACCTTGTTCTGTACGCAGCTTGACTGTTTTTATCTCAAAGATTACTTATCTAGGTTCTTTATTTGTCTGCCCATGGAGATACAGGATGCAAGAGAAATAAAAGAAATATTGCGTTGTCAGAGACAAGGTGCAAGTGAGAGGTGATTTCTGAGCAGGAAACACAGCCTTGATGCTGTAACATTGTTCCAATGGAAATACCTTGAAACCATGGATTTCGCTGTTTTGACCAGCTCATAAATTCAGGGCCATGAACTTTCTGGGCAATGATGCCCTTTGCACTGTCTCTTATCTGACCAATTGCAACAGTCCTTAATTAGCTTGGAAAGTTGCCAATGCCTTTTCTATTAGTCCAAATAGGGCCTCTGTGGCTCAGACTGGTAAGACAGTCTGTTATTAACACAGCTGCCTGCAATTACTGCAGGTTCTAGTCCCACCAGGCCCAAGGTTGACTCAGCCTTCCATCCTTTATAAGGTAGGTAAAATGAGGACCCAAATTGTTGGGGGCAATACGTTGACCTTGTATATAATATACAAATGGATGAAGACTATTGCTTGACATAGTGTAAGCCGCCCTGAGTCTTCGGAGAAGGGCAGGATATAAATGCAAGTAAAAAAAATTATTAGCATTTAACCTCCATTGATGAGGGGTTGCAATGTCTTACCTCGCTTCCTAACTCCAGCTGTACTAAGAGAAGGAGGGGTTTGAAATGGCTAATGTTGCAGCTGCAGTCTGGCTTCTGGTCCTTGGTCGTGCTTCCTGATCAGTGTGGGTTTGGGTCTGCTTTCTGGGTGGATGTGCAGTGGTGACATCCTGTGTGGACCTCGTGAGTGTGGGTCTGGTGTCATTCCTCATGTTAGGGACTTGTTTGTCAATAAGGGCGGGTTTCCAAATGGCTTGGTTCCAAAAGAGGAACCAACTTCTTCCCTGGTCCAACACCTTAAAGCCACAGGATATGATATTGACTTTAAAAAGACCAGAACTATCGCCAAAACTGAACACTTTAACAACAGAATAATCAGAGAAGCCATCGAGATAGAAAAACGCCCACACAGCATAAACAAACGAGATGATACCTCCCGCCTACCAGCCATTTGGAAACCCGCCCTTATTGACAAACGAGTCCCTAACACGAGGAATGACACCAGACCCACACTCACGAGGTCCACACAGGATGTCACCACTGCACATCCACCCAGAAAGCAGACTCAAACCCACACTGATCATGAAGCACGACCAAGACCAGAAGCCAGACCGCAGCTGCAACATTAGCCATTTCAAACCCCTGCAATCCATACATGCAGCAGACTGACACCCACTATGAAGATGTAGCACGACCACGAACACGAAGCCAAACAACAGCAATGCAGCTCACCAGCTCAAATCCCCCTGCAACTCAGACTAATCTGAGCACAACCAAGCCCCCACCCAAACAGGACACACCCCCAGCCAATCAGAGCACAAAAAAACCCCCATCCAATCAGAGCACAGTCAAGCTCCCACCCAATCAGTTCAAACTCCCACTAGCAGTTAAAAGGAAGAAACAGCTGCGATCACACATTGCTCCCAGAAGCACGAAGCTGAAGCCTGAAGATGACGAATGAGACTTTGTCGAAACGTCGCCAAGACACTTCCAGTTTTACACGGGAGAAAACCCGAACAACCAAAAACCTACATACAAACACCCATGAAAACCTCAGAAAACATAATCAATTATATATATATAATTGATAATTGAGATAATCAATTATATATATATTGGAGGGGTGGAGAGAAAAATCTGCCCACCTCTTAGCAATCAGTTCAGCTCCATTATGAAAAGGAATAATAAAAGGTTCATAAATCTCCCAAGGCTAACAACAGTGGATCTTAACTATAGCTTTGAGCAGAGGCCTTAGAATAGAGGTCTTCAAACCTGGCAGCTTTAAGACGTGTGGACTTCAACTCCCAGAATTCTCCAGCCAGCTAAGTTTGAAGACCTCTGCCTTAGAAGTTGGGCTGTAGGAGTTCATAGTGTGAGCTGCTCAACCAAAGGGGAAGTTTGTTGAGCATCCAACAAAATCCAAAGAAATCTCCATCCATCCAAGACCATCCATGGAAACCTCTTTGCTTCTTGTAGGGCCAACAAAGGCAAACGCTACTCTCTGATCTCTAGAAACCAAAACCCTCCTTATGCTACTTTTTAACTGTAATAAAGATTTGGTTGATGGACCATAAATGTCCTCATGTTTGTTTGGGTTAGAGAAAGATTCTTTTTTTTTCCCTCCGGATGCCCCTTTAATTTATGCTTATTGTACTTCAGCAAGAGTTAGATCTGAAATCTAGGCATTAAATGATCTGTGAATATTTAGTAGCAGCAGGCTCTTCCTGTGTATGCAAATTGGTCCATTTTGCATTGATTCAGTGTCATGCCTTTAATTAGCATATATATTCCAAGCCATAGCCGCATTCCCCTCACCAGATGTTCCTGTACACTCACCCTTCATCATTTATAATTATAGCCCCACAGTCACAAATGTCCATACTTCATTGTGCAGATTTGCATTTGTATTTCTTATGTGCATTATATATTGTATGCCATTTGGCCATTCCTGTCTTATCCAGTAACAGCATTTTCCCTGCTGTCCCTCTTCGATGGATACCATGTCATCATGGAAGCTGCTAACTGTTCAGAGTTAGGTTGATTGCAGGTGGCTAACACATGAAGATTGAAGTTTTCTCAATGGGAATTAATGAAAACAGGATCCTGAAAACTGACGCTGTCTGTCGGGTACTTTTCAATGGGATCTTTAGCTCAGATGATAGTGTTCCAACTCACAGGTTAAGTTGTGGAGAGAGACAGAAAAAACATTAGACAGCAATTAACAAAGTGAAAAGAGGGGGGGCCATTGTCCAGTTGGAGTTAGCAGGAAATTAGCTTGCAGAGCTATAAAGAAAGAGTGGCATTAATTGCAGTTTTACCATCTCTCAGGTTTAAGTAATTCACCTTTTCCTTAGAAGTATAGGTGAGCCTGTACTGTTCTCTATCCTCTTGTACATAAAGCAAATATTGATGTACAGTACATGCAAATGACACAAACTGATCTAATTTGCATGAAGCCATAACTCAAAATGAGATCCATTTGCTTTTAGTCTAATGTGCTATGTGGATTTACAAACGTTGATTTATGGTTTAGCAGAGGCTGTAGGTAGCTTGTTTGCCCAAGGGCAGGAGGGAAATATAGGTATAACTCAGCTCCAGGCTCCGTGACAAGCCAGGTAATAAATAACACACACACATATACACCATACCATGAACTGAGAAGCTTTTCTGTAACAACTAGGAGAGCAGAGTGCAAAAACAAGTAGAGCCTGCAATCAGGGGGAACAGACACTAAGAAGAATATTTTTCTTTTTTTCTCTCTCTCTCCCCCATCTCTCCAAATAGTCCAATTAGATTATGACTGTTGAAAATTCACAACATTTTCCCATTATTTTTGGATAGGAATATATGGAACCTAAAGTTTGAGACCTAAAGTGGGAATAATATTGTAAAAAAAGACAACCTTTCAAAAACTCACTTCTAAATATATGGGAGGAGGGAAAGGGGAAAAAAAACTTTTAGTGGGGTTTTGGAGAGCTCATGTATTTTTTTTTCCCTTTGATGCTCTGCCTGGTTTCTTAACTCTAATTTTTACAGTTTCTTAATATATTTTTCTGTTAAAGATTTTTCTGCACTTGTAATGTTTTCTTCCCATGTCCCTAGGTTCACAGCATAATAAAATATCTATTTCTAAAATTCTAAAATCTTCCTTTTGTGGGAAGTAATTTGGGGATGGATTTTAAGGTTTGGGGTGTCTCTTTTGTCCCTTAAAAGCTATCAACAGTGGGAACAATAGATCAGCTGGGGGGGAAAGATGTTAATTATGTCTGTCCCATTCAGGATAAGCTCTGAGAGCTGCAAATAGGGTTGACGATGCATGTCCCTAGAACAGGGGTCTCCAACCTTGGTCCCTTTAAGACTTGTGGACTTCAACTCCCAGAGTTCCTCAGCCAGCAAAGCTGGCTGAGGGACTCTGGGAGTTGAAGTCCATAAGTCTTAAAGGGACCAAGGTTGGAGACCCCTGCCCTAGAAAATGTGAGTTGCTTGCCCAACCTTGATCTGGGAAGCTAGATCGTCCTGTAATCGCACAGCGAGCACCCTGAACAGCTATCAGGGCAATCTTAATCTTCTGCTGATGTTCCCCATGGTTGACTTTGAGAAGCAAAACACTCAATATTGACATAAAAATAGAGCCATAGAAAGCCTTTCTTCCGGAACTACTATAAAACCAACATCAAATTCTCTAATTAGAGCTCTTTGCATGACTTCAAGCAGAACATGGATAGATATTTGTCAAGGGTGCTTTGATTTGGATTCTACATTGAACAGAAGGTTGGGATAAATGGCCTGAATCAGTATCTCTTAGATTCTGCAAAACTAGTATTCTATAAAAAGCATGCAGATACTGTGTGTCCTAAGTGTTTGTAAATACCTTCACGGCTTGGAAGCTTAGTCACTATTACACAGAGACAGCTGTGGAAATCTCCTGCAAAGCAATTCAACCCATTGCCCTGACTCTTCTTATGCTTTATTTATTTATTTTTATTTATTTATTTATTTTCATCAAGCATGTATTTTATGACAGATACAAGTGTAAACATAATTATAAATACATGTAAAGGGTATGAATAAAAGAAAACATTAGGTCAGGGATGGTAGGCACGCTGGTGCGCTTATGCATGCCCCTTACAGACGTTTTAGGAATGGGGTGAGGTCTACAGTAGACAATCTAAAGTAAAAGTTTTGGGGATTGGGGGAAGAAACCACAGAGTCAGGTAGTGCATTCCAGGCATTGACAACTCTATTACTGAAGCCATATTTTCTGCAGTCTAGTTTGGATTGGTTTACCATGAGTTTCTATCTATTGTGTGCTCTTGTATTGTTTTGGTTGAAGCTGAAGTATTCATTGGCTGGTAGGACATTGTAGCAGATGATTTTATGTACTATGCTTAGGTCAGATTGAAGACGGCGAAATTCTAAGTTGTCTAAGCCCAAAATTTCGAGTCTGGTGGCATAAGGTATTTTGTTTTGAGCAGAGGAGTGGAGGACTCTTCTTGTGAAATATCTCTGGACTCGTTCAATATTGAACGAGTCCAGAGATATTTCACAAGAAGAGTCCTTCACTCCTCTGCTCACAACAAAATACCTTATGCCACCAGACTCGAATTTTTTGCCTATGTTGGGAAGAAGATTTCTCCACCATACACCATGGTGGCACAGTGGTTAGAAAGCAGTATTGCAGGCTAACTGTGTCCACTGCCAGCAATTCAATCCTGACCGGCTTAAGGTTGACTTAGTCTTCTATCCTTCTGAGCTCATTAAAATGAGGACCCAGATTGTTGGGGGCAATATGCTAACTCTATAAACCATATAAAGAGGCTTGTAAAGCACTGTGAAGCAGTATATAAGTGTCAGTGATATTGCTATAACCATTCAGACTGAAGTGGGGAAAAGGCTCAGTAATGTATCCAGCCATTTTTCTGCACTGGATATGTCTTCTGCATCTGCTCAAGGCTTTGCAAAGTGTGGGATTGAAACCATGTTGTGATTCCAGTGGGTTAAGAGAGTTGGCATTCCCTTTGGCCAGCAGATGGAAGTAGAGATGCAGGTAGAAAACAGAAAGTTGGCATCATATGCTTCTGCCATAACCTAATAGCCTTGTAGCTTTCTTCTTCTGAAAAAAGAATAACCGTAGGTTGCTCATTCTTGAAAAATTAAAGAAACACTGGCCTAATTATCCCTTCCAACACAATGATTTTTGGGAATATTAATTCTCCTCAAGAAAAAAAATGTTAGGTTGGCAATCTAGAAGTTCAAAAGCGTGCAAATGCCAGTAGATAAATAAGTACCATTCCGGTGGGAATCTTACTGCGTTTCATATTTTCATGCTGGCTACATGATGACACAAATGTCTCTCAAACAACGCAAGTTCCCTCTGCTGAGAATCAGAGATGAGCCCCCTCGAGTCACTCATGACTAGACAAGGGAAATCTTTAAACCTTTTTTTTTTTTTAATATTAAGTATATGCATACTTTTCTGTTCAAAAATAACTCTCATTAGCTTAAAGATGAACAATCCACAACTGCAGTGCAGGTGGCTAGATTCTGCACAGCAGCACTCGAGAAACACGTGTCTAATCCACCACAGTGATGTTGTATAACAAATGTGCACTGCTTTGCACTGCTTATTCCTTTCCAGCCTGGATTTTAGTTGTTATTTATTATTTTATACTGGAATTTTTAATTGTACGTTTATTGAGTGTTTTTATTTGTTCTGGTCTCTGGTCTATGACTTTAATAAACTGAATGGAATGGAATGGAATTGACTCTCATTAACCATATTGTTTTCTGATTGCTTATTGCAGATTTTAGGCCTCTTGAGAAAAAGCTCTGTAAGGCACCACACATTGTGAGCTCTACAAAGGTAGAGGATGCCATGTCCAAATGTTTTATGCAATCTGGACTGTAATTTCATCAGCCTTCAGTTTTCTGAAGCGTCCTCAATTTTGTTGATGAGTAACAGACACCCCATCCCACCAAGGGGATTCCATGTGTTCAGTTGTGCCCAAAGGCCTCTGGAATTAATGGGACTCTGAGCCAGGTAATAGCTAACTTGCTGATACACTGTTCTTATTAACCATTCTGTGATTAACAGGGTCATTATTCCAGTTGAACTTTAGCCTTTTGTGTGGAATTAAAAAAGAGGGATGGGACAAGAGGTGGTGTTATTTTTTAATCTATTATTCAGCATTTGGATGCCAAAAGAACCACCAGGGAAAGCAGACTCAGTTGTTGCATTAAAAAAAATCATTTCTGGTTTGTATCTTGTTTCCCTGTTGTATCAGCATAAGGATTGCATGTAATATTTCAAAGCAATTCCTCCCATCTTGCTAATGGCTATAGCGCAGGTGTCGGGAACCCGCAGCTCCAGAGTCGCATGTGGCTCTTTGACCCCTCTCCTGCAGCTCCCTGCTCACCCGGTTGCACAACCTGCTCTCCAGCCTGAGATACTGGCCCAATCCGGCTGTGGCTGATGCCAACTTTGCTAACACAAGGGCTGGCAGGGTGGGAATGGGATCCGGGAGGAAGAAAGGGGGACAGTCCCACAGCTGAGGAGTGAGCATGAGCCATAGCATGAGTTTCTCCAAAGATCACCCTCCTCCTCCTTCTCCTCACATGACCACCTGGCTGGCTATTGCAGGGCTGGGAGGGTGCATATGAGTGGGGATACCTCCTCAAGCGAGCAGCCGGGCTCAGCCAAAGCGCAGCAAAGGCACGCAGAGCGGGCGGGTTGAGTGGCTGACAGGTGAGCATCTTTGGAAAGGGCACTCCAACTTTCTCCAAGCCTGATCCCGGGGGGTGGGGAGGTTCGGTGGGTCCAGCCACCTTTTCCCACTGCCCTGAGCTTCGTTAATGCTCCAACTGAGCGGTGCCACCAGTGGCATTGATTGAAAAATGTCCTCTGGGCAGTGAAATAAGAGAAAGAAATGAGAGAGAGGGAGGGAGGGAGGGAGAAATGAGAGAGAGAAAAGGGGAGAGAAAGAAAGAAAGAGAGAGAGAGAGAAATAAGAAAATGATGGACGGAGAGGAAAAAGAGAAACAAATGAGAGAGAGAAGGGGAGAGAAAGAAAAAGAGAGAGAAAGGAAGGAAGGAAGGAAGAGAGAGAGAGACAGAGAGAGGAAAAACAGAGAAAAACAGAAATGGGAGGGAGATGAGAGAGAGAGAGAGAGACCCATTTCTCACAGAAAACACCGGAAGCCACAAATCCTGGGTAGACATGGCTGGGGGGGGTGGTCATGTGACTAGGTGGGAATGACGTTGAATTGGCCATGCCAACCCAGGTTTTGTGGCTTCCAGTGTTTTCTGTGGGAAATGGGTCCTTAAGGTTGTAGACCACTGCTATAGTACAAGAAGGAAGAAGAAGGAAAATATGAAGACAGGAAGATAGTTTTTCAAGTGCATTTTTGAACAAGCTCCCTCTATACATGGAACATCCTTATAGATCAATTTTAAAAAGGCGTATGGATTTATAAAATCTGACGATCTAAGAAATACATTAAAGTGTGATGCTAAAGGAAAAGGCAAGATCTCACACTTGGGATTACTGTAGGCAATATGGTACTCTGAGGAATACTGGCCAGCCATGGTGCAAGAATGTAGGAGCAACTTTTGCATACTGAAATTATACATAGGACAGAGAGCTTGAAAGAGAGTAAGGAACAGGTCTTTAAATTTTGCTGCTTTTCTAACCAGGAACCAACAGATTATGGTTCTCTTTCCATGTCTGAAATTTATTCTGACAACCAATAATTGTGTCTAGAAACTGTTCCTTGATGACTCTTTGTTTGCCGGTTGTTGTTCACCATAGTTGGAAGACAAGATTTGGTTAGGAAATTCATAGATGTTTTTGCATGCCGAAAGGAAGGTGGTATACAATGATCAGCAGAAAGGCCTCTAAAAAGGACACAAATGTTCTAAGCCAAGAGTGGGACCAGATCTGGCCTGTGGGATGCTTAGATCTGGCCCACTGGGCCGCTCTGGAAATAGCAAAGGACCAGCCCGCACTGCCTCTGCCAGCAAAAACAGAGCTCGCGAGGGCTGTGGGTGGCCCTCCTGAGCTCTGTTTTCACTGGCAGAAGGTTGCAGTAGGCTATTGCAGGTGAAAACGAAGCTCCGGAAACCGTTTTCGCTGGCAGAGCACTCAGGCTGCTATAGGCGCCCCCAACCCTCCCCCCCAAGGTCAAACACAACCCTGATGTGGCCCTCAATTAAATCGAGTTTGACACCCCTGCTTAAAGCTCTTATTGAATTCCATACAAAGAGAAAAGCAAGATGGTGTCTATTCATTTACTTTAATGGCAGTTGTATGGAATAGTTTATGCGCACTCTAGCTAAGCTACAGAAGAAGACAGAGTCAAGATTCTAGAAGGTATTGCCTGGGGAAAATACCAGAACGAAACTAATAAGATAAACATAAACTGAGGAAGGGACGGGGCAATTGTTCATGTGAAAATAAATAAATAAGTAATGACCATTTTTGGAAACAGCTTGTTCAGTTGATGGACTTTGGTTGGAACTGATCAACAAAGCATGTCTTGAATCCTCATTGGTAAATATTTCTGCCTTTGCACACAATGGTTTGAGATAGGGGCAAACTGGATAACAGGCTGAGGGAGAGAGAAGGTTGTCTTATGCTTTGGTACAGACTTCCTTCAAGAATAATCCAGATTAAAAAAAGCTTTTTCATTTGATTCGGGCAATCTCTGATTTATTGAGATGTTTTATATAGTATTTTTGATATCAAGCATTTTCATTTAACCATTTAAAAAATAATATTCATATAAAATACAAATGTATAACATAAGGGAGGACTTAATGAAAATAAAAGAATTAGAAGCAAAACCCAGTGGTAATGAGTAGGCATAATCCTAAAACTGCATGTAAATGTGTGTGTATAATGTTCTTTGATTTTCTAGTATTTCTCCAAACACCAATTCCAAACATCTTTAATCATAAAATGTTCCTTTCTTTATTGTTGTTGTTAGTCACAAAGTCGTGTCCAATCCATCGCAACCCCATTGATAACATTCCTCCAGGCCTTCCTGTCTTCTACCATCCTGTCTATTTAAGCTCACACTGACTGCTTCAGTGACTCCACTCAGCCACCTCATTCTCTGCCATCCCCTTCTTCTTTTGCCCTCAATCATTCCCAGCATTAGGCTCTTCTCCAGTGAGTCCTTCCTTCTCATTAGGTGGCCAAAGTATTTCAGGATCTGGCCTTCTACAGAGCAGTCAGGGTTGATCTCCTCTAGGACTGACTGCTTTGATCGCCTTGCAGTCCAAAGGACTCTCAGGAGTCATCTCCAGCACTTTCTTTATTACTCAACCCAATTCTTTTTAAAGAATCTCTCAGGGCTATCTGTTAATTGAATAGGATAGCTGCTTAGCTTTCATTTCAAATCTAAATTTCTTAACCCCCAAACCAACATTGTAGTTGTTACTCATTAACCCCTTTTCTCCTGGAGAAAAGTCCTTATGACACAGAGAAGTATTCCATCATTTGGCTTCTCCCAACCAAGCAGTCTTGATTGAATTCTGAGCCTCCTGTCTTTCTAGTTCTGCCGTTTGGTGTACATCTGTAAAAAGTTCAGCTTTTAAATTCCCCGCACCCCTTTCCTTTTTTTAGGGCTCTTTAAAGAAGATTCTGCAAATCTTCCCTCTGAGGTTCAACAGAAGCCAAGTATAATGGTAAGAATATTTGTTTTAATGGTGGGAGAAACTACACTTGGAATGGTGAATGAGGTGGGTTGAGGAGCTCAAGGAAAGATAACCTGAAATGATCTTGATGGCACTGAACCGACAGGGGAGAAGTAATGATTTTATAGTATTTGAAAAATGAGATTCTTGTTTATTTTATCCAAAAGGAACCACCTCAGGGGCAGGTTCTGTAGAATACTACTTCATGGAGCACCATACTCTGCCCAGAAGCAATTAGGTTCCATTTATTCCTTGCCTGCTTAAAATTTTTCCAGCATGGTTTGTTTGAAACCTTGGCCAACTACCCACTCAGATGCAACATGGATCAGAATTCTTTTAATATTGGGGTACCAAGATCCCTCCCCTATGTAGAATATATATTCTTTGAATGCCCCAAAGCAAAACTAGTCCCTTGCATTATGTCTTTCTAAGAATGCATTTGAAAATATGTGGCTTGTATGTAATCTTTTCTTTGGAAGTATCCCTCTAACCAGAAAGGGGAAGAACCCATAAGTAAATTACTTTAAGGGTTTTTCTCATGAGAAACGGAGGACAAATGTTTTAAAGAAATTAATAAACTGAGTACTAGAAAACCTGGTGGAAAGCAAAAACACAATTCATCTTCTCATAAGCTGCTGTAAATAGTTAGCAAGTCTCCCATGGCAAATGTTTTCTGCCATTAGAATTTTGTGGCACAAAAAAAGACTTGGAATTTAAATATTTGTGAACTATGTTTGCTATGGATATAAGAGCTTGGGGGTTGGGAATGTGTTCTGATTTTTTTCTCTCTCCAAGGGTTTCATGAAGATAAGGGTTCTGTTGAATCAAACTTGACTTCTACTGGGTACATGACATATGCTCATGTCATTTTCTTGGCAGTAATACAGAAATGATTTGTCATGGCCTTCTTCCAATACGGTTTCTTTAACTTCCTAATCTGGCCTATAGGTCTAGATTTCCGGGTGGTCTCCTATTTAAGTGCAGTATTAGGCCTACATACATAGAGCAAATAGTTGTTGATCATGAGAGATTACAATTGGAACAGTGGTGGGATTCAGCCGGTTTGGATCGGTTCAAGCAAACCAGTAGTAGCGACCTGTGGGTGGGCTGGCCCACCTGCCCTGGCGGTATGCCATCCTATTTAGCCACGTTTTCTGAGTTTTGCGCATGCGTGCAAGCTGCAAGGTGCACACTCACATTTTCGGTGAAGTTCTGGCTCTGGTTTTTCAAGTCCTTTTTTTAAAGCTGAAACTGACATTTGAGTAGTGATCAAGGGCCCATCCTCCAGAAAGTGAACAAGACCCCCCAAAAATAAAAC
Organism: Ahaetulla prasina; assembly: GCF_028640845.1. NCBI lineage: Eukaryota > Metazoa > Chordata > Lepidosauria > Squamata > Colubridae > Ahaetulla > Ahaetulla prasina. Next base: position 32,471,639 of record NC_080539.1, read on the forward strand.
AAAACCAGAGTAGGCATGACCAAGACAGCAATTACATTTGATTTAATTGAATTTAAATACTAAATTAAAAAGAAATTAATTCGATAAATGAATATGATTCCTCCTCTCAATTTTAAAAGATTTTTTCCTCTTCTATCCTATTAAGAATATTAGTTTGGCATTCACTCTTGTAAAAAGTCAGTAGGCAGTGAGACATTCCAATATGCTGAGGATATCACAGTCCTGCAGCTTCAACTGGACCTCCTGCCAAAATAATCTGGGAACAGGTTATTTTTTCATCATGGAGATGATGCAAGCGTATGAATTTGCCCAAGCTTTAAGATCAGCATCAGAGACTAATTTGGTCCATCTTCAAGGTCAGTTAGATCAACGTTTCTCAACCTCTGCAGCTTTAAGATGTGTGGACTTTAACTCTCAGAATTCCCCAGCTAGCGTTCTTTTATAATGCAGGGGGCTACATTCAACTGTTTCAAAGGTCTTGTAACTTTTTTTTTTAAGTAGACCGTCGCAATACTTGATGTATTAGTTGGAAGAGTTATATTTTAGAATATTGGAATTATTTTACTGTACCTCATTTTGTGCATGTAGTTTACCTTTTTAAGTGGAGTTGATCCAGTAAGATAATCTACAAGCAAAGCTATCAACCATGTTTTTAAAAAGAATCTTCCCAGAAGGGAACAGATAAAACTGGCAGTTTTCATGAAAACGTCTACAATGAATTCTCAAATGGATGGGCTTCCACTATGTGTTTTTGGGCACTAGGTACATGGTGAAGGTGGAGTCAAATTCCAGAACTGGGCTAGAACTTATGGCTCCTCTCCAGAAATGTATTTCCAGCCAACAACAGTTGATGAGATCAGAGAGGTAAGCAAACAATATCCACCCAGGTGTTCTGTTGTTTTGATGTTCTCTACCTGTTCTCTATCTTCTTTACTTGTTCTCTACTATTCTCTATATCCCATTGTTCTCTACATATTACAATATTCCCTATTGTTCTCTATCTCTATTGGGCCAGCTGCATCTTATGGGAATTCTTATATGGCCTAGAGAAAGTATTGGATTGCTTATAAGAGCCATGGTGGCACAGAATGGTTAGAATGCAGTATTGCAGCCTAACTCTGCATTCCATTGCCAGGAGTTCAATCCTGACCGTCTCAAGGTTGACTCAGCCTTTTATCCTTCCAAGGTTGGTAAAATAAGGACTCAGATTGTTGGACGCAATGTGCTGACTCTGCAAACCGCTTAGATAGGGTTGTAAAACACTATGAAGTGGTATATACAGTAAGTTTAAGTGCTTGTGCTATTGCTACTCTTTGCAAATGTGTGATTAACATCTTTGCAGATCTTGGCTCTGGCCAGGCAGAAAAGCAAGAAAGTGAAAGTGGTTGGTGGTGGACACTCCCCATCAGACATTGCCTGCACAGAGGATTTCATGATCCAGATGGGAAGGATGAATAAGATCCTTGAGGTAAAAGGGCTATGGCACTGGGTCAGATTCATGGTTCATTTCACTTGGCTTCAGAATTCCAAAGGCTTCCTTTCTTTTATGAAAAAAGGCAGCCGAACCAACAAGACTAAAGACTGCTAGGAATGCGTAAAGAGTTCCTAGATGTTGGTAAAGGAGTGGAGAATAGTTCTGTCTAGGTTCACCTATCATGCCAAACCATAGTTTGCTTTAATTAAGGCTGTTCATCAAAGATCCAGTAAGCCAAAATTCTCGTATCATGTTAATCTATAAATCATGTTTGAAGATCACAATGCCAATTCTGTACGTTTACTCAACGGGTTTTTGTGCTTCGACTTTGGTTCTGTATTTAAAACTCCTTGTCCCCACTTTGAAAATAATTCCAAAAAAACAAGCACCGCACCCCTTTACAACTTATTACAGCATGAATATTTTTTTTTAAAAACTGTTCTGCAGGCTTGAAAAAGATGCTGTGCATTACTTGTGAGACGTCTGATGCATTTCTTCCAAATGATGCTTGGCCCGTGCACAGACATAATAAGTCCTGATCAAATATTTCCTCCTGGACTGCTTGTTTGATTAACACAACAATATATTATCTCTCGTAGGTGGACAAAGAGAAGAAGCAAGTGACAGTAGAGGCAGGGATTTTGCTCTCTCATCTGAACGTGGAGCTGACCAAACATGGTTTAGCTTTACCTATGTAAGTATGCTATGTAATCAGGGGGTTAGACTAGAAAACCTCCAAGGTCCCTTCCAACTCTGGTTATTCTGTTATTCTAAGTAAACCTTCACTGAGATGGTAGGCATATTGCTCGCTGAGACAAACAAAATGTTAAAAAGTTGTGATATTTATGTAGTTACTTACCATGCACATCTACTTTATATTAAAGTAACCAAAATATCTTTACAATCCACAAGGCATGTCACAACTTTTGAGCACCCCTAATGCTTGGAAATTGAAAGTTGAAAAATTTGACCCGCCCTATAAAAATGCTCAGAAAATTGTGATACATGTAAGGATAAATATTATCACTAGTCTATAAATGTGGCCAGATCAGAGGTGATATTCAGCAGGTTCTGACCAGTTCTGAAGAACCGGTAGCGGAAATTTGGAGTAGTTCAGAGAACCGATAAATACCACCTCTGACTGGCCCCACCCCCATCTATTCTCTGCCTCCCGAGTCTCAGCTGATTGGGAGGGAATGGGGATTTTGCAGTAACCTTCCCCTGGAGTAGGGAAGGAATGGAGATTTTACAGTATCCTTCCCCTGCCACGCCCACCAAGCCACGCCCACCACACCATGCCATGCCCACCAAGCCACGCCCACAGAACCGGTAGTAAAAAAAATTGAATCCCACCACTGGGCCAGATATCTGATGGAATTCTGAGTGGTAAAATGAATCAAACCATTTTGGGAGGGGGAGAGGACCTTTTTTAGAATGTTCCATCTAGTAAAGATCTCTAGGGCAGGAGTCTCCAACCTTAGCAACTTTAAGCCTGGAGGACATCAATTCCCAGAATTCCCCAGCCAGCTGGCTGGGGAATTCTGGGAGTTGAAGCCCACCAGGCTTAAAGTTGCCAAGGTTGGAGACCCCTGCTCTAGGACTGGGTTTCAACTCAGCTAAATGAGTCAAATACATTACAAACTTAAGATTCAAGGCACAAATTTTCTTCTAGGCAGCGCAGAGTGATTTTAGCACAGGAGCTCAGGTGTCGTTAACTCCAGAGACCTTATAATTTCATGCAGAGGGGATCCTTCACCCCGTTGCCCCTTTTTAGGAGTGGCAAATCAATTCTTTTAAAAGCAGACTGGAAAATGAAATGGGATTATGGGAGCATATGCAAATGCACTCATGTGTGGTGACGCCAAGATGGAAAGAACTATAATCACAGAAGGACCTAATAGGACTGACTCTTTTTTTTTCTCACAGCCAAGGTTATCCAAGAGTAATTATCAATGCATGGGCATCCAGAGCTGGTTCCCCCCCACCCCCACCCAATGGGATGTAGACAAAACTAAGAGAGGAACATTCCTGGATTTTAGAGGAAGCATGAAAGGATTCCTGGGGTAGAGGTGGTTCCCCTGCCAATTAGAATAGAATAGAATAGAATTTTATTGGCCAAGTGTGATTGGACACACAAGGAATTTGTCTTGGTGCATATGCTCTCAGTGTACATAAAAGAAAAGATACGTTCATCAAGGTACAACATTTACAACACAATTGATGGTCAATATATCAATATAAATCATAAGGATTGCCAGCAACAAGTTATAATCATACAGTCATAAGTGGAAAGAGATTGGTGATGGGAACGATGAGACGATTAATAGTAGTGCAGATTCAGTACATAGTTTGACAGTGTTGATGGAATTATTTGTTTAGCAGAGTGATGGCCTTCGGGAAAAAACTGTCCTTGTGTCTAGTTGTTCTGGTGTTAGTCATTAGTCATGATGTCTGCAACTGGTCCAATGAAAAATTGTACAAAAGAGATGGATTGCATCCATCAAAGAAAGGGACTGAGTTACTTAGCAATACATTCACAGATTTTCTGGATAAACATTTAAACTGAACAGTGGGGACAGAGAATTAACTGATATAGAAAATTTCTGTCCCCAGCAATCGAAAACTAAAAGGGTTATCAGTGCATGTAACATAGATGTCTGTATGGGTAAGACTATCAACCCTGCTATCAAGCAAAACCAAGCATTTAACAGTGAGTGCCGTACCATGTGCACTAAACCAACAGGTGGCAAGAAAGTAGGGGCAGTCAACACAGGTTATGTAGACAGTAAACACAAGGTCAATCCAAATGGACTCAAATGTCTATACACCAATGCACAGAGTATGAGGAATAAACAGGGTGAATTAGAAATTCAAGTAAATGAGGGTAGATATGATATTGTTGCCATTACGGAAACTTGGTGGGATGAAACTGACAAATGGAACATACAGCTAGAGGGATATAAATTATTTAAAAGAAATAGACCAAATAAAAGAGGAGGTGGAGTTGCACTATATATAAGAAATAACTACATCTCTACAGAAATAGAGCACAACAATGATGAAAATCATCTTGAATGTATTTGGGTCAATATAAAAGGGATAAAAAACGATATTGCCATAGGTCTATACTATAGGCCACCCAACCAAACAGAGGAAGTAGATGAACTTTTTGCTAGTCAGCTAACTAAGGTATGTAGGAAGCACATCACAGTAGTAATGGGGGATTTTAACTACCCTGACATCAACTGGGAAACAAACTCTGCACCAAGTGGAAGATCCAACAGGTTCCTAACAAACCTAGCAGACAACTTTGTTTCCCAAAAAATAGAGAAGGCGACAAGGGGATCAGCCATATTGGACTTAATTCTCACTAACAGAGATGAAATGATAGACTGTGTTGAAGCTACAGGAACCTTGGGGGCAAGTGACCATGCAATATTGGAATTCGACATTAAGCAAATACAAGTAGTAGAACAAAGTCAAACTAGAGTCTTGGACTTTAAGAGAGCTAATTTCAATAAACTTAGAGAGAGCTTGAGAAGGATTCAATGGATGAGAATCCTCAGGGGGAAAACGACTCAAGAAGCTTGGGAAATTTTGAAAAGTGAGATTATAAAAGCACAGTCTAACACAATACCAATGAAGAAGAAAAATAATAGATCTCAAAAGAAACCAGCATGGATGCATAAAGAACTATCTGACAAATTGAAAGACAAAAAGGACAAATATAAAAAGTGGAAAGAGGGGCAAATAACTAAGGCAGAATATCAGCAAATAGCCCGAGCCTGTAAAGATGAAGTGAGGAAAGCTAAGGCTCACAATGAACAAAGGCTAGCGACAAAAGTAAAAAATAACAAAAAAAGCTTCTTCCAACATGTTAAAAACAAGAAAAAAGTCAAGGAAACAATTGGCCCATTGCTGGGAGAAAGTGGCAAGAAGATGACAAGCAACAGGGAGAAAGCAGATCTACTTAACTCATATTTTGCATCTGTCTTTACACAAAAGGAAAAAACAATCCAACCTATCAAAAACAGCACTACAAAAAACAGATTAGAAACACAAGTTAAAATAGGGAAGAAAATGGTAAGTGAACACCTGTCTACCCTAGACGAGTTCAAATCACCAGGACCGGATGGATTACACCCCAAGGTTCTGAAGGAACTGGCAGACGTGATCTCAGAACCACTGAACTATATCTTTCAAAGATCCTGGAGCACAGGGAGCTGCCAGAGGACTGGAAAAGAGCTGATGTAGTTCCCATCTTCAAAAAGGAAAAACAGATCCAGGAAACTACAGACCTATCAGTCTGACCTCAATACCGGGAAGATTCTGGAAAAGATAATCAAGCAACGAATCACCGAACACCTAGAAGCAAACAAAGTAATAACCAAAAGCCAACATGGGTTTGTCAAAACAGATCATGCCAGACTAATCTTATCGCATTCTTTGACAAAATGACAAAATTAGTGGACCAGAGGAATGCTGTCGATATAATTTACTTGGACTTCAGTAAAGCATTTCATAAAGTAGACCATAACCTATTACAAGATAAAGTAGAAAAATGTGGGTTAGACAGCACCACCACCGTATGGATTCGTAACTGGCTGACCAACCGCACTCAACGTGTAGTCCTCAACGGAACTACATCCACATGGAGGGAAGTATGCAGTGGAGTACCCCAAGGCTCTGTTTTAGGCCCAGTACTCTTCAACATCTTCATCAATGACTTGGACGAGGGGATAGATGGGGAACTCATCAAATTTGCAGATGACACCAAGCTGGCAGGAATAGCTAACACTCCAGAAGATAGGCTCAAGTTACAGAAAGATCTTGACAGACTTGAACATTGGGCACTATCTAACAAAATGAAATTCAACAGTGAAAAAAGTAAGGTTCTACATTTAGGCCAAAAAAACAAAATGCACCAGTACCGTATATGTGGTACCTTGCTCAATAGTAGTACCTGTGAGAGGGATCTTGGAGTCCTAGTGGATAATCATTTAGATATGAGCCAGCAGTGTCCAGCAGCTGTTAAAAAGCCAACACAGTTCTGGGCTGCATAAACAGAGGGATAGAATCAAGATCACGTGAAGTGTTAGTACCACTTTATAATGCCTTGGTAAGGCCACACTTGGAATATTGCATCCAGTTTTGGTCGCCACGATGTAAAAAAGATGTTGAGACTCTAGAAAGAGTGCAGAGAAGAGCAACAAAGATGATTAGGAGACTGGAGGCTAAAACATATGAAGAACGGTTGCAGGAACTGGGTATGTCTAGTTTAATAAAAAGAAGGACTAGGGGAGACATGATAGCTGTGTTCCAATATCTCAGGGGTTGCCACAAAGAAGAGGGAGTCGGGCTGTTCTCCAAAGCACCTGAGGGTAGAACAAGAAGCAATGGGTGGAAACTGATCAAAGAAAGAAGCAACTTAGAACTAAGGATAAATTTCCTGACAGTTAGAACAATTAATAAGTGGAACGACTTGCCTTCAGAAGTTGTGAATGCTCTAACACTGGAAATTTTTAAGAAAATGTTGGATAACCATCTGACTGAGATGGTGTAGGGTTTCCTGCCTGGGCAGGGGGTTGGACTAGAAGGCCTCCAAGGTCCCTTCCAACTCTGTTGTTATGTTATGGTGTGCAGTGCTCTATAGCGTCGTTTTGAAGGTAGGAGTTGAAACAGTTTATGTCCAGGATGTGAGGGGTCTATAAATATTTTCATGGCCCTCTTCTTTATTCGTGCAGTATACAGGTCCTCAATGGAAGGCAGGTTGGTAGCAATTATTTTTTCTGCAGTTCTAATTATCCTCTGAAGTCTGTGTTTTTCTTGTTGGGTTGCAGAACCGAACCAGACAGTTATAGAGGTGCAAATGACAGACTCAATAATTCCTCTGTAGAACTGAATCAGCAGTTCCTTGGCAGTTTGAGCTTACTGAGTTGAGCACATACAGGAACAAAATTTCAGTTTCACAAGGATCAGAAATCCATGCACCCCTGATTACATACATCCTTGCCAGGATATACCGAATCCAAGGAATCACGCCAGGATCAGAAATACCAATCTGTATGCAACATCCCTTCAGAGTCAGTGTCCTATTTCTATGACTCGATAGGATGTGACATATGCTCAACACTCATTGGGGCATGTTTTGAAGTCAGAGCAGGTGCAGTTAATTAGCTTTTTTTGTATCAGTGTCACATTTGTTAATATCATCGTCTCAACAGTTACCTTTGGAATGGATCCCAGCTAAATCTCTCCCTTTTCTGTGTTTCGGGGCCCAGTTTAGGAGCTGTGTCAGATGTGGCAGCTGCTGGAGTCATTGGAACTGGCACTCACAACACTGGCTTCAGCCATGGCATCTTGGCCACTCAGGTAAGACCCCAGTGGGTTGTAACTAGCAAGGTGTAAAAATTTCCTAGCCATTATGTCTTACGAGCAAGTTATTAGAATGCTAATTATGTCAGCTTTTATTCCCCAGTGGAATGAAAAGAAATGAGAATAATGGAGAATTACCTCAAAGTCCCTTTGTATGCAAGGCACCACAGCAGAGTAGTTATTCAAAAGGCAATACCTGCCTAGAATTCAGAAGCCTAGTGGGTCCTTGGATGGGATATCCCGGGGCTATACACCGGGAAGCAGAAAAACATCCTGGGAAATATATTAGCAAAGTACTTCTATATTATTGCCCCAAACACTACAGACATAGGTTTAAGAGGTCACTGATTTGAGCTGGAAAAGAATTTTCCTTGACCAGTGGTGAAATCCAATTTTTTTTTACTACCGATTCTGTGGACGTGGCTTGGTGGGCATGGTGTGGCTTGGTGGATGTAGCTTGTGGGCGTGGCAGGGGAAGGATACTGCAAAATCCGCACTCCCTGCCCACTCCTGGGGGAAGGATATTGCAAAATCTCCATTTCTACCCCACTCCAGAGGAAGGATACTGCAAAATCTCCATTCCCACCCCACTCCAGGGGAAGGATACTGCAAAATCTCCATTCCCTCCTTACTCTGGACCAGCCAGAGGTGGTATTTACCGGTTCTCCAAACTATTCAAAATTTCCACTACCGGTTCTCCGAACTGCTCAAAATTTCCGCTACCGGTTCTCCAGATCCTGTCAGAACCTGCTAGATTTCACTCCTGTCCTTGACCATTAGGTATCTGGCAAATAGTAATGTGTTGTTCACACAATATTCTTGCTGCTGCTTCCTCCCACCTTACCTCTCACTCTAGATAACCTTGGAAGGAATTATTTGTGCCCAGAACTTTTCCTTCATGTTCCAAAGCTGTGACAGACTTTCCTTAGACTTTGCTAACATACTTGGTCTCTGAACTGGATCCAGACCATTTTTGACTTCCAGTTCAGAAGAAGTGCAAGAATCTTCCCAAGCTGGCAACTCATAAAGAGCAACTGACATGGAGATCTGCTCCAAAAGTTATGATGGTAGGGTGGAGGCCAGTAATTCTTTTAATGAACCTCTCCACCTTCATGCTTCTAAAAATAGAATGTATTTGTTTATTATGGCCAACATAGCCAACAAATTTGTCATGAGAGACATTGTTTTTACATTATTTCTTTTTTAAAATAAAAAGGGGAAAGTCCCTATAAAATTGGTAATATGGCAAGAGGAAAAAAAAATTAACCAGATGGTAGTTTGACAGAAAGTAAGATTTTTAAAAGCTTTTCCTCGATTGAAGTGACAGAAAATGCATTAAAACAAGAAGGCTTTTTGAAAGCCGTTTGTCCTGCTTCTAAGTGCTTGCAGTGAACGTTTGCATATCTAAGTTGGCACAGAACTGACATATTGTATGGCCCTTTGCAGATCTGCCCCCAAATTAATCAAAATGAACCAATAACATACAGAGGAAGGCAGGCTCAGCCAAGGACATCTCAGAAGTGTTTCTGTTGAAAACAATAAAAACGAGTGAGGAGCAAAAGGGCTGCCTCCTGAACTCCAGCAGTCAATTTGTCTGTGAGGTTTGAGAGTTCAGCTTAGTTATTATTATTTTTTCCTGGTTCAGCTGCCATTTATTCGCAGCTGAAACAGAAGTGCAATTTTCCTCAGAGGTGTTGTCCTAATGCCTGTTTTCTCGGTGGCTCATCCCATCCCCTTCTCAGGATGAGAAGCAACCTAGAACTAAGGAGAAATTTCCTGACAGTGAGAACAATAAACCAATGGAATAACTTGCCTTCAAAAGTTGTGGGCGCTCCATCACTGGAGGCTTTTAAGAAGAGACTGGACAGACATTTGTCTGAAATGGTGTAGGGTCTCCTGCTTGAACAGGGGGTTGGACTAGAGAACATCCAAAGTCCTTCCAACTCTGATGTTCTATGTTCTGCAAAGATCTTTTTCGCAAGTAGAATGTAGTAACATAAATTTTGAAAGCCTACTAATCCAGCTCAATTTATGCCTAGCACAACTACAGCAGAGTTACTCTGCGTTTCTTTCTCAGATGTCCTCTCCTGGATTTGGGAGGCCTATCAAAGGCCCTGCTTCCTCCTCTAACAGATGCGCTCCCTTTACATTCCCAGGGTCTGTTAGCCATTTCATCATACCAAGGGATGTTTTAGAAATAAATAACCAGACACAAAAGTAATGGAGCAGTCAGAGTACTGGGGCCATTTCAGCATCCTATTATTTATTTATTTATTTATTATTTAGATTTTTATACCACCCTTCTCCCGAAGGACTCAGGGCGGTGTACAGCCAGATTTAAAACAATACAATATACAGATTAAAACAACAGTTAAAATAACATATTCTATTAGTGGCCGAAAATTTAAAACCGTCAAATTTGACCAATAAATAAAATACCCCAATTAAAATTATTAAAATTTAAAAAATTAAAAAAATTAAAAAAATTAAGCCAGTCCCGCTTGGATAAACAAGTGCGTTTTGAATTCACGGCGAAAGGTCCGAAGGTCAGGTAATTGACGCAAACCAGGGGGAAGTTCGTTCCAGAGGGTAGGTGCTCCAACATAGAAGGCCCTTCCCCTGGGGGCCGCCAGCTGACATTGCTTGGCGGACGGCACCCTGAGAAGACCCTCTCTATGTGAGCGTACGGGTCAGTGGGAGGCATAAGGTAACAGCAGGCGGTCCCGTAAGTACCCGGGCCCTAAGCCATGGAGCGCTTTAAAGGTGGTAACCAACACCTTGAAGCGCACCCGAAAGACCACAGGTAGCCAGTGCAGACTGCGCAGGAGCGGTGTTACACGGGAGCAACGTGTGGCTCCCTCAATCACCCGTGCAGATACATTCTGGACTAACTGAAGCCTCCGAGTGCACTTCAGGGATAGCCTCATGTAGAGAGCATTGCAATAATCCAGACGGGAAATGACAAGAGCGTGAGTGACCGTGCATAAGGCATCCTGGTCAAGAAAGGGGCGCAACTGGCGAACCAGGCGGACCTGGTAAAAAGCTCTCCTGGAGACGGCCGCTAAATGGTCTTCAAATGACAGCCATCCATCCAGGAGAAAGCCCAAGTTGCGCACCCTTTCTGTTGGGGCCAATGACTCGCCCCCAACATCCGGCATCCACAGCCACTCCGTCTTGGATGGATTGAGCTTGAGTCTGTTTCTCCCCATCCAGACCCGTATGGCTTCCAGGCACCAGGACAGCACTTCGACGGCTTCATTGGGGTGGCCTGGAGTGGAAAAGTACAGCTGAGTATCATCAGCGTACAGCTGGTAACTCACCCCAAAGCCACTGATGACCTCACCCAACGGCTTCGTATAGATGTTGAACAGGAGAGGCGAGAGAATCGACCCCTGAGGCACCCCACAAGTAAGGCACCTCGCAGTCGATCTCTGCCCCCCTGTCAACACCATCTGCGACCGGTCAGAGAGATAGGAGGAGAACCACCGATAAACGGTGCCTCCCACTCCCAAACTCTCCAACCGGTGCAGCAGGATACCATGGTCGATGGTATCAAAAGCCGCTGAGAGGTCTAACAGGACCAGGGCAGAGGAACAACCCCTATCCCTGGCCCTCCAGAGGTCATCCATCCCTTTTCTATCTCTTTTTCTCTGTATCTTTCTCTCTCACACATACCATATTTGAAGACAAAAGGGCAAGGTTTAGGGCTAGGACATCATGTGTAGTCTATGAACAGCAATCTGCCTATTTGCAAGCAAGTAACTAAAATGTTTTACTAAATCAGTGATAATGTTTGATTACCTCAGTATTGCTGGCACTGATTGGCATCAAGTTTCTAAAGTCTTCCAAATAAGTATCGTCTCCTACATGACCCTGTTTTAGCTTGAAGTAGCTGGGATTGATGCTGAGATGTTCTCTGGGATGCTCTTTCATTGAAAATTGTCAAGGCCATGCCAGTGGTGGGTTGCCCCCAGTTTTGTTTGGTTCTTGCGAACCGATAGTAAAACCAGTGGGAGGCTCCGCCCACCCACTCGGATGTCATCATAGATGCTCTGCATGTGCAGAACTTGGCACACACACGAGCAAAGCAAGCGCGCACGATCCCATTGCGAACCAGTAGTGAAGGTAAGTAGAACCCACCCCTAGACCATACCCTGCAGTGGGATGATAGGAAAGAGAAAGAGAAAGTCTACTTTGGGGTGGGGACAGAGATCCAGGTGGCACAGAGCAGATTAAATTCCATCATGAAGAAGCTAAGCTACAGGTCCTGCTTGGGGATATTTAAAGAGATGCATTCCCCAGTATCTCAGTATCTGTTGCCCAGACCTTGTGAAATAGATTTGAATCAATCAGAAATCAGGTTGGGGCTGGGAGAAAAAAACTATTTTCAGAGTCAAGAGGCAGGTCTGCTGAGCTTTGATCCACTTGAGACCCTGTCCTAAGTAGGTTGTGCCTGTGCAGTTAAAGAAGTAGATAAAAACATCATTCTCTGTCATAAAAAATTCTCAATATCCTCCATCATGGTCAGTGAAAACTATTTTATATCCTCATTTCCCCGTGGGAGTTTCCTTTAGAGGCTGCTGCTAGGGAGGGAAGGACAATATCTACTCCCTATTTCTATAATTCTCATCCACTCTGCTAAAAAACAACCCAACCAATTCCACTCTAAAGCCCATGCAGTAAAGGAAAAAATGTGTCTCTAGATAGATGTGGGATGCCTTATGGAACCCTTTCCTGAAAAGGCAACCTCCATTCACTTTGGCTTGCAGTTGTGGTGAGGGAGGAAGTATCAACGAAGATTATGTCTTCAGTGAAGAATGCCATAATCCAGTAAAAGCAAACAAATGTATTATGGAATAGTAATAGCACTTAGACTTATATACTGCTTCACAGTGTGGTTTACAGAGACAGCCTATTGCCCCCAACAATCTAGGTCCTCATTTTACCCACCTCGTAAGGATGGAAGGCTGAGTCAACCTTGAGCCTGGTGAGATCTGAACTAGGCAGCAAGCAGCAGAAGTAGCCTGTAGTACTGCACTCTAACCACTGCACCACCATGGCTTTATTAAGGAATAGCCTTAATAGAGTCTCAGGTTTCAGGAAATGTTCTTCATTTGGTCCCTTGTACAGTGCCTGCCAAGCCAATGCATGTCCCCTGTTATTCCTTTGTATCTGCCTGGCTTCTTGCCTAAGCAGATTTTATTATGGTTCTTCTTATTACTATTGATTCTTTTCATTTAAAAAAACTGGGAGGGTAGCAGGCTGCAAAGCAAAATGGATCTTGTTTTTCCAGTACCAAGAGGAGAGTCTGAGCCCAGAACTATTCTTCTAAGGTAAAGTGGGTAATGGCAGTATGTTTTGTTTAGGTTTGTGCTAATCTGTCTCCCCCAAAAAAGTACAAAGGTTAAATGAGGAGATTGAGATCATCCTGGAGTGGGAGATACAAGGGTGTGATGGGAGTAACTTCACTTTTAATTTGGTTTAAGGGGTGTTTTGTGATTGTTCATTCCCACCATGGTAGCCATTTTGTAAAAATGACCTTAACAAGCTGTCAAAATTCCAAATATACCTACCAATCCAAAAGTGTAGGAACCTCTATTAATTAAGCATAGTTGCTAGTATATATAGAAATACATTTCAAGTACAGGTAGTCCTCAACTAACAATCATTTATTTAGCAACCACTCAAAGTTACAATGGCCCTGAAAAAAGTAACATGACCAGTCCACGCTTACAACAGTTGTAGAATTCCACAGTCACATGATCAAAATCCATATCCGTGGCAATTGTAATGTATTTGTGACAGCTGCAGCATCCCAGAGACGTGTGAGAGCTACTTACGACCTTCCCAACTGGCTTCCCTCAAGCATCATCAACAAGGGAAGCTGAATTCATTTAACAACTACACGAGTCACTAAAAACCTGTAGTGATTCACTTAACAACTGTGGTCATAAAGAAGGTCATAAAACTGGCTGTGACTCACTGTTTAGCAGCGGAAATTCTGGTCCTATTTGTGGTCACAAGCCAAGGACTACCTATACTTGCAAATGTGCATACAAACATAGAGTATCCATATAAAGGCTCATTTGCACTAATTCATTAATAGTGTCATAACATTGCTGAATAGGACGCTCTTTGGTGCCCATCTTACATACTGTATAAGTGTGAGGATTTGTAGCTGTAAAATGAGGTGAGGTGGAGCTAAGATGAAAGAGCTTTGATTCCTTTCTCTAATTATCCATAGTCCATTGATAGCAATTTGTGGCGATTGGTAAAACAAATTGCTCTCCCTGGTTCAGACATGGTGGCTAGCTATTGTGTTTCCCTGAAAATAAGACCCTGTCTTATATTTTTTCAACCCTAAACTAAGTGCTTGGCCTTCTTGCCATGAGCTCAAAAGCCTGATTGGGTTATTATCAGGGGGATGTCTTATTTTGGGAGAAACAGGGTAGATTACCTGCCTCTGAATGTGGCTAATAATTTTTCTCCCACAAAAATCTGTGAATTGTAAGACCCGACAAGGACAGGATGTGGAAAAGAAAGAGAGGGAAGGCTAATAAGAGAGGGCGGGTAATCAATTGGGAGACAAAAGAGATGACAAAACAGCCTTTTGTGAATCAAGAAGACATAAAATGTATGAGCAGCTGACAGAAACAGTTCTAAGGGAAAAATAAAGGGGAAAATATTAGGAAGTGGGGAGAAAGTGGAACAAAGACCAATACATTATGTGCCTAAAAGACAGCCTGTGCTATGAGGGGTTGATGAAGGAAGACATATTTAATAAATGTGGCTCCATGTCTCTTTCTGCCTCTGAGCATCATTTTCCTGCCTGAAAACTTCTGGAGGAAGTTTTACAGTGGCAAAGTTTTTCTTCGGTTGCAAGTGCTTATAAATAAGTGCATGTCAACATACAGAAGACTTCTCAGAACCAACTGGGAGTGTGAAATACAAAAGTGTGAACAAAAGTAAATGTGTAAATGGGAATATTTAGCTAACCAGGTGCAAAAGAGCACAGGGATGTTGCAACTTTAACAATGGTCCAGGCATAGAATCAGGAATTTCTGCAGCTGCAATGAAAAGTAGCAAAGTAAACTCCAAAATAGTGTCTCAAAATACAGGATGCAGAATGCAAATTTCAGTTGGAAGAAAGCAACGTTAGCACAAGTAATATAATGCACATCAACTCAAAGTCACCTAACTTTCAAATTCCCCTGGATGAATCTTGAACTTGGTAAGCATGGCATGATAGAAGCATATAAGGCAAGGTTTGAAGAAAGTAGATGAACATAGCAATAGCGATAGCACTTAGATTTATATCTAAGATTTATATATATCGCAGTGCTTTACAGCCCACTCTAAGCAGTTTACAGAGTCAGCATATTGCCCCCAACAATCTGGGTCCCCTTTTACCGACCTCAGAAGGCTGGAAGGCTGAGTTAACTTTGCACTGGTCAGGATCGAACTCCTGGCTGTGGGCAAAGTAGCCTGCAATACTGCATTCTAACCACTGCACCACCACAGCTCAATATCACGGCATGGTATTGGAAGATTAATGGTAGGAGATGCAGGGTAGAAAACTGGAAATTCATCACATTATAAATTAGATTATAGCACCCACTGCCAGAGGATATAGCATTGGTCACAGTTTGTGCTCAGTCCTTGCTGGTTTTAGCACTATTATTTAAACTAGCTATGTTTGCCTAGTTTACATGGCACACTAAGTCTAAATGCTAACTTACAACATGAGTGGCAGGATTCAAATGGCAAACTAGGTCAAAACTAAGCAGTAGTTTAGTATGATGTTGACTCTATTCTGCCTGTGTGAGCTTGTATACCTGAGTTTAAGATAGAAAGACAGGAAATGCGAAGCAGTCCTCAAGTTCACAGTAGGATGTAGCCCAAACCCAGTAAATTACTGAGTGATGTAGTAGAACTGTGCAGAGAGCAGGTTTTTAAAGCAATGATATTGGCCCATATCATGGCCTCTCTTGCTTCCTAGAATGGAAGTCCATCTTTGTTATTATATATATAGCCAAAGCCGTAAATGGCTACCTTGGATAGCAGCAGAATCTCAGCTGCAAAGTTTTCAGAATGATAGGCAGGTTTGTTTCAATTGATTTTAGTGTGATTTCCCTAGAGCTTGTTTTCTCCTCTGAACCACTTTGACCTCAGAAGATTGAACTCGAGATTGGAAGGGGGGGGGGGAGAAAAGACCTAGCACAGCAGCACCATGCAAAAGGCCTCAAACTCTTAATTTTGTCTACTTCTTGCCCCTTGTTTTTTCTTTCCCCTGGGAAGTCATCTATAGCAAGTGAGATTGTAGGGACGGCAAACCAGAGGATTGTTGAAATTTACTTTGTAGAGACATTGGGCACCCACAGGGTAAGCCTGAATTTCAACCCACTGGTGCCCTCTGCCGGACCAAATTTCTTGAGAGAAAAAAAAACTGGGCTAGGTTGGGATAAATGGATGGCTCTCATCATGCATTGTGTGAAGAATTGGGGTCTCAAAAACATTGCCCATCAGTTACTTACATCATCACCTAGCATCTTGCACCTGGGACTCATCCAGTTCTAGAAGAATGCTAGTTATGAATCATCTTAGGGGATGGAACCTTAAGATCTTGCCTTTCTGGCAACTACAAACTCAGTGATGAGTTTATCTTGGGTTGGGACCTTGGCTTTCTAGCAACTGTAAACTCAATGAAACTGTAAAGCCAATGATGGAGCAATGCAACAGACCAAGGACATTCCCCACATCCCTACAGAAGCTTGGCAGTAGATCAAAGGTCATGTCTCAGATCTGCAGATGTTCATATTGCTGAAGCAGATGTCCCTGAACCTGAACAAAACCTGAAACTAGGAGCATCCATGCTGGGGCCAAAATAAGCCAAGCGCATGGCTATGACTATGCAATTAAAGCTCTGGTCTCTTTTACATATTTTGCACATACAATGTGCATAAAAATTGGTAGGACTTCAATCCTGAAGTCAAAGCCACCACCTTGACTTATTTTTGTTTACTGCCTCCTGAGGATGACTCTGTCTGAATTACTACTGGAAAAATCCCATTGGAAACAAAATATCAAATGAATATTAAAACTGAATTATCAGTTCAAAGTAAATCTTCCTGGTGCTTGTTAGATACTTTTAATTTGGAGTTAAAATTAGCCAGTGATGAGTGATGGAATTTTCCTTTTCTCAAAGACACAACGCTATGAACCTTCAGCATTGTTTGCGTTTCAAATTCTGTTGAGCACCATTCTTTTTTTTCTTTCTTTATGCTTCTTTTTATTTCTTAGATCAATCATATGAGTGATCTGACTCAGTCGGGGATCTTATGTTAAATGAAGCTGATGTTATTCTTTTATAGCCAATCAGATTTTGCTGAACCAAAGTTAAATGAAGATAAGAAAGTAGATATTTTTATAAACAGATTTACAAAGTAATTCTATTACTGACTGTCGGGGGCGAGTCATTGGCCCCGATGGAACGGGTGCGCAACTTGGGCGTCCTCCTTGATGAACGGCTGTCTTTTGAAGATCACTTGACGGCCGTCTCCAGGAGAGCTTTTTACCAGGTTCGCCTGGTGCGCCAGTTGCGCCCCTTTCTAGACCGGGATGCCCTGTGCACGGTCACTCACGCCCTCGTGACGTCTCGCCTGGATTACTGCAATGCTCTCTACATGGGGCTCCCCTTGAAGGGCATCCGGAGGCTTCAGTTAGTCCAGAATGCAGCTGCGCGGGTGATAGAGGGAGCCCCTCGTGGCTCCCGTGTGACACCTATCCTGCGCAGACTTCACTGGCTGCCTGTGGCCTTCCGGGTGCGCTTCAAGGTTTTGGTGAACATCTTCAAAGCGCTCCATGGCATAGGGCCGGGTTACTTACGGGACCGCCTACTTGTTGTGACCCAGGTTCCTGGACCCAGACTCCTGGACTCGGATGATTCAGAAAATGAGGGAGAAGACCTGGCAAGCCCTGCTTCTCTTGAGCCCTCTCCCTCCCTGGCACCCACTCAAAGGGAGGGGCCGGCAAGGCCTGATTCTCCCGGGCCTTCTTCTGATTTGGCAACGCCCCAAGAACAGTTTTGGAGGGACGCAAGATTACGAAGGCTTGATCGGCGTGCGCAGCAGCGGAAGAGTTGGGACAAAGCCAAGTCATAATTGTCATGCAGTGACATCTGCAGAGACTATAAATAGGAGGCGGGACTTCCTGGTTTTTTGTCTTGGACAAAGTAATGAGTTGGCGCGAGCTAATGAATTGGCGCGAGCTAACTGTTTTAATGGAGGGAAGAATATATTCGTGAGTAATTCTGGCCTTATCTATAATTTCCTCGTTATCTCCAGAAACTTGGCAGGCCCGTGGGTAGACGTGGCCAGGACATGTATCTATGTAAATAAAAGGAAAAAAGGAAGGCCTCTGACGGACTCTTTGCTGGGAGTATTGGGGGAAGGGAAACAGAACACTACTGCTACCGGATACCTCTCACCGACCCGTGCGCTCTCACAGAGAGGGACTCCTCAGGGTGCCGTCAGCGAGACAGTGTCGTCTGGCGACACCCAGGGGAAGGGCCTTCTCAGTGGGGGCTCCCACCTCTGGAACGAACTCCCCAGGACTTCGTCAACTTCCGGACCTCGAACCTTCCGTCATGAGCTTAAACACATTTATTCATCTGCGCAGGACTGGATTAGTTTTTAAATTCGTGGGTTTTTAAGGGGTTTTAAATGGGTTTTTAATGGGTTTTTAATGGGTTTTATTATTTGCTACATTTTAATTGCGGCCAAATCGAATAAGTTTTTTAGTGGTATTTTAATAGTATTTATTTTGTAATAGTACTGTTTATTTTATCTGGCTGTAAACCGCCCTGAGTCCTTCGGGAGAAGGGCGGTATAAAAATTTAAATAATAAATAAAATAAATAATAAATAAATATTTTATAACAAAAACTAGCTGACAACAACTTCGGCTAACTTTTGGCTCCCTTCTTATGGGGTTTATTTATGGTTCACTCTATCATGAGAATCCAGTAAATGGGTTAGTTCAACTAAAATTGTTCAGATAACTGTGGGTAAGCATAGCAAGCAAGCACAGCCATTGCTAAAAATATGAGCTGTTTGGACTTTTCTGTAATGAAATAACGTTATGGTAAAATTAGCCTGAAGTTGAACTGTAATGACTCTAATATGACATCCTGTTTAAAATATCTCTGAAGTGCCCTCATGATAATCAGTCTGGAGGCTGGTGACGTACAAATAAGCAAGATTTTTTTTAACTGAATCAAATAGTTCAATATCAAGTAATGATGCATATGAATCCCAGCAATTTAAAGTCTCCCTCATTTATCTGTGAGAAATAATTACATCAAACACTCACAGATGAATGCCTGTTCTGAAATCTGTGCACTGAATCAGGTAGGGTTTATGAATCTACAGCCTGCTTTGTTTATTCCTTTTATTTTTTTATTTTGAATTTATATCCCGCCCTTCTCCGAAGACTATTGCCCCCAACAATCTGGGTCCTCATTTTACCTACCTTATAAAGGATGGAAGGCTGAGTCAACCTTGGGCCCGGTGGGACTTGAACTTGCAGTAATTGCAAGCAGAACAGACAGACTTAGTCTGCTGAGCCACCAGAGGCCTTATTGCTCCTGTATCCTAAATGCAGATTGCTCGAAAAAGGCTGTTCTGTCCTGTCTTGTATTAATATCAATCCTGGGTATCCAACAAATGTTAAGAAAAAAACCAATGTTAAAAACCCACAATATATATAACCTAAACAAAAAAAAGAAGCTAATAATGGGGCTGAAGACAACTATTTATGAGCAAATCCATCATGCAATATGATGATAGCAACACCAAGATAAGATTCAAGGGCAGTAAAATAGCCTTCCCTCAAGATCTCTTGGATTCCCAAAGATTTATGGAAATTGATGTCCAACAAATCTGAAAGTCACCAAGCTGGAAAAAGCTGCAGTAGAAGCTGTGGTGCTTCAGATTGACTCAAGGCAATGTGTTCCAATGGGATGAGCGTATATTCGGATGTTTGTCTTCAGTTAGCCTTGGATAAGTGCAATGGCACCAACAGGGTTAATGAGCATGGAGGGGTGGCATTAGCAACTAGGTAGCTAGGTTCATTTAGTGCACCAAATCTTAAATCAGGCTAAGAAAACTTAGCATCTATGCTTGCATCACAGGCTGTACCAAAACCAACCAATCGCAGTATGCTTTCACTTGATCAAAGGATTTATCATGTTGGTTTATCTTCTTAAATGATTTATCCTTTTGATAGAACCCAAAAGTGCTTTTTCAGGAGGACTTTCTTGTTTTTTTTCTTTTGAAGGCATTTCACTTCTTCAAAACATCTTAAAAAGAAAAAAAATCCAGGTGCCTCCTGAAAAAGCACCTTTGGGACAACCATGACCTGGATGACTGAGAATCTCTACAGACTTTTAGCTATACAATTTGGGATGAACACTCTTTGAATGGTGTGGGAGTAGGAATGGATTTCCAGAGGAAAAAATTGCAGATTACAGGAACCAGGAGCACTACTCAGGTGACCCTGAGGACACAGATAAACCTCCAAGTGCTTCAATGGCCCTCTAAAAGGATGCAGATGACCAGCTGTCTGCAAGGAATATAAATCCTTCCATTCCCCACCATCCAGGGGTGGGTTCTACTTATCTTTACTACCAGTTCACAATAGGAGCATGCGTGCTTCTGCACATGCGCAGAAGCTTCTCCACATGCACGGATCATCAATTATGATGTCCAAGCAGGTGGGCGGAGCCTCCTGCCGCTTTTACTACCAGTTCTAAAGAACCGGACAGAACTGGGAGCAACCCACCACTGCCACCATCCTGTCAGAGCTGAAGAAGCTTCTTGGATGAGAAGTGACACGTCTTCAAAAGAAAAAACAAGAAAGTCCAGTTGCCTCCTGAAAAAGCACCTTTGGGACAACCATGGATGACTGAGAATCTCTACAGACTTTTATCCTGTTGATACTGCACACTCCAAGCAAACCACCTTCTGGCAGTTAAGAACTTAAAACAATGACATTATCAATAAAATCCAATAATCTCAGAAGAAAATAAATCTTGAAAATATGCCAAATAAAATCATAAATAACAAACACTTAAAACAGCACAACATAAAAAGCTTCAAACATTAAAAATATAAAACCAAATAATTATGTGTAACTCAAGCCCCTAGATATCAGGCCCTCTGCAGCTTCCCCAAATGAAATATGGTTGACTTGGCTGATAGAACTCAGTAAACCATAACCCAGATTATAGGTAATCCTCATTAAGTGACTGCCTCATTTAGCAACCATTGGCAATTATAGTAATGATGAAAAAATAATTCTGTGACTAATCCTCACATTTTCAACTTTTGCAGATCTGTAAAGCAAAGTAAAGGTGAAGTAAGAAAATAAGCATAGTGAGAGTTTTGTTTAATGACTGCTTCATTTAATGACTGAGTGGCCAGTACCAATTGTGGTCACTAAACAAGAACTACCTGAAATATGAGTTTATGCAATATATTAAGGAAGGACAAAGTTGATCTAGGTTTTTTTAAAAAGGCTACCTCAGTATGTTGTATATATATAATCAAGGTAGTCCTCGACTTATGACCACAATTGAGCCCAACATTTCTGTTGTTAAGTGAGACATTTGTTAAATGAGTTTTGTCCCATTTTACAACCTTTCCTGCCACAGACATTAAGTGAATCACTGCAGCTGATAAGTTAGTAACCCAGTTGTTAAGTGAACCTAGCTTCCCCAATGACTTTGCTTGGCAGAAGGTCGCAAAAGATGATCACATGACCTTGGAACGCAGCAATGGTAATAAATATGAACTAGTTGCCAAGCATCTGAATTTTGATCACATGATCATGGGGTTGCTGCAAAGGTTGTAACTTTGAAAAACAGTCATAAGTCACATTTTTCAGTGTCGTGTAACTCTGAACAGACATTAAATGAACTGATGTAAGTTGAGGACTACCTGTATTGAATGTAGTTTGGTTAAATTGAACACAGACTATGCGTTAGAATTTTAACTCATGGTCCAAGGCCCACCTAACTCGGGTTCTACCAGTTGGGCAGGTTGACAGATATTTCTCCTTTCATGGTGGATGCATGCAAGCAACTTACAGTAAAACAGAACTCTTCAAATGTATGGTGATAGATGGGCTGATTCCTAGATTGAACCAGATCCCTTGCTTTCCCCCTGGCAGGTGGTAGCCATGACACTGTTGACAGCTTCGGGGGAAATCCTGGAGTGCTCTGAAACTATGAATCCTGAACTCTTCCGAGCAGCCTGTGTACATCTGGGTTGTTTGGGCATCATTCTCACAATCACTTTCCAATGTGTCGCAGAATTCTACCTGCAAGAAACCACTTTCCCTTCTACACTCAAGGAGGTAAGCTCAGATGCTGCATTTGGGAAGTGCAATTTAAGACCATTTTGAAAGGCACATGAGGTGTCTGTGTGGCCAAGTTGCCATTTGATATTTTAATATTTCAGAAGAATCAAAGCTGCTAGAAAAATTCTACCAGCATGCAGCAGTAATTAGTTAACAAAATATTCTTTTTCTAGGCTCAATTAATCTAATTTGTTAGGAAATCTTCTAAACTGAGGATCCTAAATAGGAAGATTAACTTTCTTTTCAGAGAGTATCTAGTCTTTGGAATTTATTTCTTCCTTATTTTATATCTAAAATGTGTGTGCACATTCCCCAGGTATGTCAAAGATTTAATCTCTTCTTTTTCCACTGATAGGAAAGAACAATATATATTCAACATATTTATACTTGGAAAATTCCGCACTCCCATGTTATCTTCCATAAAACAAATTTCTGACAGACTTTGGTTACAGTACAAATGTACCCTTCTAAGAATGCTTTATTTTATATCAAGATTCTTGTCTTGTTTGCTTCTAAGATAAATGGGAGCTGTTCACTCTTCATTTATTTATTCAATCTATATGCTGAATATATATTAAAGGAAGATGGATTGGAAGAACATGAGCATGGATTTAATATTGGAGGAAGAAACATCAATAACTTGCAATACACTGATGACACTAAATATGTAGCTCAAAATGCAAGCTCTAGTAATAAAAGTTAAGGAGCATAGTGAAAAATGGGACTAAAATTAAATATAAAGAAGACCAAACTAATGACAACAGGTAGAACAACTTATCAATAATACCTAGCACTTATATACTGCTTCACAGTGCTTTAGTGCCCTCTCTAAACAGTTTACAGAGTCAGAATATTGCCCCCAACAGTCTGGGTCCCTATTTTACCAACCTCAGAAGGATGGAAGGCTGAGTCAACCTTGAGCCAGTCAAAATTGAACTCCTGACAGTGGGCAGAGTCAGCCTGCAATTCATTACTTAGAATTGACAATGGAAATATCAGAGTGTTGGATAGCTTCTGCCTTTCAAGATTAACCATCAATAGTAGCAACCAGTCAAGAAACAAGCCATAGATTATGACTTGGCAGGGCAGCTATGAAAGCCTTGATAAAGATATTTAAATGCCATGATGTTTCTATAACTACAAAGATCAAAATCATGTTAGGCATGGTAGTCCTGTGACAATCTATGGAAGCAAACATTGGAATTTGAAGTAGCAAGATAGGAAAAATATTGATTTTTTAAAAAACGATGACATTGGAGGAGACTCCTGAGAATATTGTGGACAGAGTTCTCCATACTATTAAAAAGATGTTGAGACTCTAGAAAAAGTGCAGAGAAGAGCAACCAGGATGATTAGGGGACCGGAGACTAAAACATATGAAAAACTTTGACTTTGTATCTGAATGGTCTAAAACTTGGCAACTCCAAATCTCAACCAGCAAAATGCTCAGTCTTACATATTGGAAAAAAGAATCTAAACACTAAGTACAAGCTTGATGGACATTACCTTACAGATGACCCCCACCCTGTTAAAGACCTTGGAGTTTTCATATCAAATGATCTAAGTGCCAAAGCCCACTACAACTACATCGCAAAAAAGGCTTTAAGAGTTGTAACCTAATCTTGCGTAGCTTCTCCAAAAACACTACACTACTAACCAGAGCATATAAAACATTTGCTAGACCAGTTCTTGAATACAGCTCGACTGTCTGGAACCCATACCACATTTCTGACATCAATACAATTGAATGTGTCCAGAAATATTTTACAAGAAGAGTTCTCCACTCCTCTGAATACAACAAAATACCTTATGCCACCAGACTTGAAATCCTGGGTTTAGAAAATTTAGAACTCCGCCGCCTTCGACATGACCTGAGTTTAACTCATAGAATCATCTATTACAATGTCCTTCCTGTCGAAGACTACTTCAGCTTCAATTGCAATAATAAACGAGCACACAATAGATTTAAGCTTAATGTGAACTGCTCCAGTTTTGATTGCAGAAAATATGACTTCAGTAACAGAGTTGCTAATACTTGGAATACACTACCTGACTCTGTGGTCTCTTCCCAAAATCCCCAAAGCTTCAACCAAAAACTATCTACTATTGACCTCATCCCATTCCTAAGAGATCTGTAAGGGGCGTGCATAAGAGCACAAGCGTGCCTACCGTTCCTGTCCTATTGTTTCCTTTCATTATATCCAATTAATATAGTTATTACATACTCATGCTTATATATATATGCTTATATATTGTATAGTTATTTCATGCTTATGCTTATATATATACTGTGTGACAAAATAAATAAATACATTTTTAAAAACGATGACATTGGAGGAGACTCCTGAGAATATTGTGGACAGAGTTCTCCATACTATTAAAAAGATGTTGAGACTCTAGAAAAAGTGCAGAGAAGAGCAACCAGGATGATTAGGGGACCGGAGACTAAAACATGAAAAACTTTGACTTTGTATCTGAATGGTCTAAAACTTGGCAACTCCAAATCTCAACCAGCAAAATGCTCAGTCTTACATATTGGAAAAAAGAATCTAAACACTAAGTACAAGCTTGATGGACATTACCTTACAGATGACCCCCACCCTGTTAAAGACCTTAGATCATTTGATATGTGCCAAAGCCCATTACAACTACATCGCAAAAAAGGCTTTAAGAGTTGTAACCTAATCTTGCGTAGCTTCTCCAAAAACACTACACTACTAACCAGAGCATATAAAACATTTGCTAGACCAATTCTTGAATACAGCTCGACTGTCTGGAACCCATACCACATTTCTGACATCAATACAATTGAATGTGTCCAGAAATATTTTACAAGAAGAGTTCTCCACTCCTCTGATTACAACAAAATACCTTATGCCACCAGACTTGAAATCCTGGATTTAGAAAACTTAGAACTCCGCCGCCTTCGACGTGACCTGAGTTTAACTCATAGAATCATCTATTACAATGTCCTTCCTGTTGAAGTCTACTTCAGCTTCAATTGCAACAATACATGAGCACACAATAGATTTAAGCTTAAAGTTAACTGTTCCAATCTAGATTGCAGAAAATATGACTTCGGTAACAGAGTTGTTAATACTTGGAATACACTACCAGACTCTGTGGTCTCTTCCCAAAATCCCCAAAGCTTCAACCAAAAACTATCTACTATTGACCTCACCCCATTTCTAAGAGGTCTGTAAGGGGCATGCATAAGAGCACAAGCATGCCTGCTGTTCCTGTCCTAATGTTTCCTTTCATTATATCCAATTAATATAATTATTACATACTTATGCTTATATATATGCTTATATATCGTATAGTTATTTCATGCTTATGCTTATATATATACTGTGTGACAAAATAAATAAATACATTTTTAAAAAAACAAACGGTTACAGGAACTGAGCATGGCTAGTCTAGTGAAGAGAAGAGAAGGACCAGGGGAGACATGTTCCAATATTTGAGGGGCTGTCACAGAGAGGAGGGGGTCAAGCTATTTTCCAAAGTACCTGCAGGCCAGTCAAGGAATAATGGATGGAAACTGAGCACCTGGAAATAAGGAGAAATTTTCTGACAGTGAGAGCAATCAACCAAAGGAACAGCTTGCCTTCAGAAGTTGTGGGAGCTTCATCACTGGAAGCTTTCAAGAAGAGACTAGACTGCCATCTGTCAGAAATGGTGCAAGGTCTCCTGCTTGGGTGGGGAGGTGGAATAGAAGACCTACAAGATCCCTTCCAACTGTTAATCTGTTAAATGACCAGGCTTAAATTATTCTATTTTGGTCTCTCTGTCTCTGTGACCTACAAATAACTTACAGCAGCCTTTTGTAGGCAGATGGGCTGCTTTCCAAATTCCCAGCCCACATTGTCAAAAGGGACTATGCTGTCCCAACCCATCTGGAGGAGGATAGCAGGGAAAGGTTCAGATGAGAACAATTTGCCTCATAACTTTCCTCAATTCATGCCACAATTTTCCTCGGAGGAGAAATGACAACTTTTAAACATCTTTAGTTTAAAAGGTGAGGTGTGGTATGCAAAATTATTCGGGGAGTAGAGAAAATAAATAGAAAGATATTTTTCTCTTTTTAAAGTGAGATTGTCCAATTCATCTGACCAGTAGAACGTTGTCTTAGATGCAACACACCGGAATTTCCTAAGCTGGCTTTCAAGGACATTTAGTCAAGTACATTTAGTCAAGTACAAGGACATTTAGTCAATTGCGGTGATTCAGACGGGGCGTCTGAGGGTGGTCTTGGTGATATTGTCTGGGATGAGTTTGACCCTGTGGCTCCCGAGGACATGGACAGGTTGTTGGGCAGGTTGAATGCCACCACGTGTTTACTGGACCCGTGCCCCTCTTGGTTGGTGCTGGCCACTCGGGAGGTGACACGAGGCTGGCTCCAGGCGATTACGAGTGCCTCTTTGTTGGAGGGAGTCTTTCCGGCCGCCTTGAAAGAGGCGGTGGTGAGGCCCCTCCTCAAGAAGCCCTCCCTGGACCCAGCTGTTTTAGGTAATTATCGTCCGGTCTCCAACCTTCGCTTTGTGGCGAAGGTTGTAGAGAGTATGGTGGCATATCAGTTTCCCCTGCACCTGGATGAAACTGTCTATCTAGACCCGTTCCAGTCCGGTTTCCGGCCTGGTTACAGCACTGAGACGGCTTTGGTCGCATTGGTGGATGATCTCTGGAGGGCCAGGGATAGGGGTTGTTCCTCTGCCCTGGTCCTATTAGACCTCTCAGCGGCTTTCGATACCATCGACCATGGTATCCTGCTGCGCCGGTTGGAGGGATTGGGAGTGGGAGGCACCGTTTATCGGTGGTTCTCCTCCTATCTCTCCGACCGGTCGCAGACGGTGTTGACAGGAGGGCAGAGGTCGGCTCCGAGGCGCCTCACGTGTGGGGTGCCGCAGGGGTCGATTCTCTCACCCCTTCTGTTCAACATCTATATGAAGCCGCTGGGTGAGATCATCAGTGGTTTCGGTGTGAGGTACCAGCTGTACGCTGATGACACCCAGCTGTACTTTTCCACACCGGACCACCCCAATGAAGCTATCGAAGTGCTGTCCCGGTGTTTGGAAGCCGTACGGGTCTGGATGGGGAGAAACAGGCTCAAGCTCAATCCCTCCAAGACTGAGTGGCTGTGGATGCCGGCGTCCCGGTACAGTCAGCTGAGTCCACGGCTGACTGTTGGGGGCGAGTCATTGGCCCCGATGGAGAGGGTGCGCAACTTGGGCGTTCTCCTGGATGAACGGCTGTCTCTTGAAGATCACTTGACGGCCGTCTCCAGGAGAGCTTTCCACCAGGTTCGCCTGGTGCGCCAGTTGCGCCCCTTTCTAGACCGGGATGCCTTATGCACGGTCACTCACGCCCTCGTGACGTCTCGTCTGGATTACTGCAATGCTCTCTACATGGGGCTCCCCTTGAGGGGCATCCGGAGGCTCCAGTTAGTCCAGAATGCGGCTGCGCGGGTGACAGAGGGAGCCCCTCGTGGCTCCCGTGTGACACCTATCCTGCGCAGACTGCACTGGCTACCTGTGGCCTTCCGGGTGTGCTTCAAGGTTTTGGTGACAATCTTTAAAGCGCTCCATGGCATAGGGCCGGGTTACTTACGGGACCGCCTGCTGCTACCGAATACCTCTCACCGACCCGTCCGCTCCCACAGAGAGGGACTCCTCAGGGTGCCGTCGGCTAGGCAGTGCCGTCTGGCGACGCCCAGGGGAAGGGCCTTCTCTGTGGGGGCTCCCACCCTCTGGAACGAACTCCCTCCAGGACTTCGTCAACTTCCGGACCTCCGAACCTTTCGTCGCGAGCTCAAAACACACCTATTTATTTGCGCGGGGCTGGGTTAGTTTTTTAAATTTATTGGTTTTAATGGGGTTTTTAGTATTTATATTGTTTTAATAATTTGGCTATTGAATAAGTTTTTTATGTGTTATTTTAAATTGTATTTATATGTTTGCTTTTAATTGCCTGTGAACCGCCCTGAGTCCTTAGGGAGATAGGGCGGTATATAAATCTGAAAAATAAATAAAATAAATAAATAAAGTATATGCAATAAGTTTATTCCAAGGATGATGCTGTTACTATTGCAAACTGCCTAGTGTTCATGCAGTTTTCATTACTTAAATTTTACGGTCAGTGTGATTAACATGTTTTAATCCATATTTGACCCAGACAACTTGTGTTTGGGGACAATTGATAAATGATGGCAATAAAGATAATGAAAATATGTAGAAATAGCTAGGAAGAGCCAAAAGGTGGCCTCCACTTCGAAGGTTGAGAGTTCAATCCTAGGCAGCAAATATCTGCAGCGAACTTCATTTAGGTATAAGGAAGGGCATCTGGCCAGTAAGCTCTCAGCTCAATTCAGTCGCCCCAACTCCATCCTGATAAAGGGGATTACAGGATCATAAAAAGAAAAAAAAAGCTAGGATGAGCCCTCTGAATACCAAGCAGATGACCAATTGCATGAAAAGTCTACTACATTCCTATCCACTTTTTATTTATTTATTTATTTATTTATTTATTTTGTCATAACAGTATATATAAGCATTAACATGAAATAACTATATAATATATAAGCATATACATGAGCATAAGTATGTAATAACTAAATTAATTGGATGACTTAATCATCCTTTGGTGCAACCATTAAGCATAGCTTTTCTCATGTACTTTTTTCAGTGGGCAGTTTTACTGAAACTGGTAGCATACAAGAAATAGAGGTGAATGGGCCAAGTTTTCAAACAATTGAATTTTCCCCTCTTTTCCTCATTGGCTTTTTTGTTGTTGCTGTAGCTTTGAAAGACTTCATGCCTTACAAACATCTATATCTATCTTGAGATCTCATCTCTATCATCTCTAGCTCTAGCTCTAACCTTATCCCTATCTAGTTACAGCTAAAGTAACAGTAATAGAGTTGGAAGGGACCTTGGAGGTCATCTAGTCTAACCCCCTGCTCATGCAGGAGACCTGTACTAGGGATTCGAACCGCCGAACTGCCAACCTTTCGTCGCGAGCTCAAAACACACCTATTTATTTGCGCGGGGCTGGGTTAGTTTTTTAAATTTATTGGTTTTAATGGGGTTTTTAGTATTTATATTGTTTTAATAATTTGGCTATTGAATAAGTTTTTTATGTGTTATTTTAAATTGTATTTATATGTTTGCTTTTAATTGCCTGTGAACCGCCCTGAGTCCTTAGGGAGATAGGGCGGTATATAAATCTGAAAAATAAATAAAATAAATAAATAAAGTATATGCAATAAGTTTATTCCAAGGATGATGCTGTTACTATTGCAAACTGCCTGGTGTTCATGCAGTTTTCATTACTTAAATTTTACGGTCAGTGTGATTAACATGTTTTAATCCATATTTGACCCAGACAACTTGTGTTTGGGGACAATTGATAAATGATGGCAATAAAGATAATGAAGAAATAGCTGGGAAGAGCCAAAAGGTGGCCTCCACTTCGAAGGTTGAGAGTTCAATCCTAGGCAGCAAATATCTGCAGCGAACTTCATTTAGGTATAAGGAAGGGCATCTGGCCAGTAAGCTCTCAGCTCAATTCAGTCGCCCCAACTCCATCCCGATAAAGGGGATTACAGGATCATAAAAAGAAAAAAAAAAGCTAGGATGAGCCCTCTGAATACCAAGCAGACGACCAACTGCATGAAAAGTCTACTACATTCCTATCCACTTTTTATTTATTTATTTATTTATTTATTTATTTTGTCATAACAGTATATATAAGCATTAACATGAAATAACTATATAATATATAAGCATATACATGAGCATAAGTATGTAATAACTAAATTAATTGGATGACTTAATCATCCTTTGGTGCAACCATTAAGCATAGCTTTTCTCATGTACTTTTTTCAGTGGGCAGTTTTACTGAAACTGGTAGCATACAAGAAATAGAGGTGAATGGGCCAAGTTTTCAAACAATTGAATTTTTCCCTCTTTTCCTCATTGGCTTTTTTGTTGTTGCTGTAGCTTTGAAAGACTTAATGCCTTACAAACATCTATATCTATCTTGAGATCTCTCTATCTCTATCATCTCTAGCTCTAGCTCTAACCTTATCCCTATCTAGTTACAGCTAAAGTAACAGTAATAGAGTTGGAAGGGACCTTGGAGGTCATCTAGTCTAACCCCCTGCTCATGCAGGAGACCTGTACTAGGGATTCGAACCGCCGAACTGCCAACCTTTTTTATTGACAAGCTCAGTGTCTTAGCCATTGAGCCACCTAGCCAGGCTACAGCTACAGCTATCTGACTGTCTGGCTGTCCATCCACCAATCCATCTATCTATCTATCTATCTATCTATCTATCTATCTATCTATCTATCTATCTATCTATCTATCTATCTACCTCTCTCCCATCTCATTCTCAAAAGAACTCTAATTCCCATAACTCACAACCAGCCCAACAATCAACCATATTAGATGTTTAGGAACTACAGTATTGTCTAATAAAACCAAACATTTTGAAAGGTGGTCCATGTTAGTAATTCAATAAATGAATGTATGATGGATTAATTCAGTTGCAATTAACTACAATCGTGGAATTAAACCTTCAGAACAACTGAATCTCTGAATTCCTGATACTGGCAAAGGCAGGGCCATTAATAAGGGGGACTTGTTAGCTTCCTATTTGGATTATAGACTTCCAGAGGCACTAGGCTGGACATTGGAAGAAGACTTTTTAATTTACCAAGGACAAGTTGGGTAAAAAGCAGCACTTCTTATTTTAAAAGTGGGATGCAGATGTCCAGTTTTAGCAGACCTAAATCTGAGCCCATAATTTTATGAATGACCTGGGTCAGGCATTATGTCATTGAGAAATACTGATCTTTGATGCAGAAGACAGTGGTTTCACATCTTCATGTAATACCTGAATCAGAGCAGCCTCTTTCTTTTCTCTTCTTTGATTGCTTTTCAGCAGTTTCATAAATATGCTTCAGTGTTAAATTGTTTATCCTCAAAGCTTTTCCTGTTCCCTAAAGCAGCTGGAGAGAGCAAAATTAAGAGGACAATTCCCTCTCCCTAACTTTTTTCCTTTTCTTTGTGAAATGATTTTCTTTGGCACATATATATCTCATTTTTCTGATTTTACACAGGAGCTTCCAGATTAGGTTGTACAAACCAGGGGTGAAATGCTCCCGGTTCGGACCGGTTTGGCCGAACCAGTAGCAATGACAGCTGGTGGTTCGGAGAACCGGTAGCAATAGCAGTGTGAGGCTCCGCCCACCCGCCCAGTCGTCATTACTTCCTGGTTTTAACCTGATTTTTCCTGGTTTAACAAGGAGTAACCTGTTTTTTCCCCTCTGCATATGTTTTTTGCGCTCTATGTGACACGTGTACTTCTGAATTGGTTGAGAAGGTAAGCACCCCTGGTACAAACAGATGCTTTTTTTACATGAATTGTTGAGCTTCCGTGGCTGCTCACCTTCTTTGTTTCTCTCCACGGACCATACTTGTCCAATATATTTTACTCCTCCTTCAGTTCCTGCATGTTAATTTGTGCTTCTTAGTTCCCATGGCTTCATAGGCATAGGTTTAAGTAAGAGGGATTGCAAAATCAATGGTTTTGCAATGGTTACTTTATTCTTTCATTTTGAGCATTTTCTTTCCTGGGTTTCAGCAGAAATCTATAGTGAGCTACCATCCGTTTCCATATGGAAAGCAATCTTTCCATTTTAAGATGACTAAAAGCTGGTGAAAACATAACGGTAAACCAAATTCTTTGGCTGCAGAAAGAAACTGAGAAAACTCAACCTATTCTTTAGCAATGATTTGCAGTTAGAGAAGATGGCAGGGTTTCCTGATCATGAAAATTATTTCAAGGGCTCCTCCAGGCTTGAGAAAGGCTGATTTAATGAGGTCCTCAGTTGTCTCAGTTTTTCTGTTAGATTATTTATTTATTTATTTATTTATTTATTTATTTATTTATTTATTTATTTATTTATTTATTTATTTATTTATTTATTTATTATATTTTATCCTTACTTTATTACTTTATAAGTAACATACATAATACTCCTATTTTCCCCATAACAATAACCCTGTAACTTGGGTTGGGCTGAGAGAGAATGACTGACTCAAAGTCATCCTGCCGGCTTTCATGTCTTATGATAGGACTAGAATTCATAGTCTCCTGCTTTCTAAGCCAGCACCTTAACTACTACACCAAATTGGCTCTCTGTTTTATTAATTCTGCAATCTTGGCTCCCATCTCCAGAGCAAATTTGTAACCTTTCACATAGGAAGAATTGGGATTGCTGTGATTGTCCAATCTCTCATTTTCTATTTTTAAGCCATTTAAGCTCTTTTTAAGCCAACTTAAACTGGTTCATCGCAGGAAGTAGCAGTTAATTCGAACAACAATTACTGATCTTGTACAATGGTGGCATGAAGTTTCACTGGTCAAATTTTGCTAGCAAAACATTTAGAAGGTGGGAAGAGGGAATAACACAAAGTGTCCCAAAATATTTTAGTCTAGTTTTAAGCTGTAAAAACTGCATTTTTATTTACCCTATATAAAACTCTCAGGTGAATGTCCTTGTTCCTCTGCATTATTTTTGAGATCTTCGTACTGATGAGAATTCCCTATAGCATCCGAGAGCAGGAAGGAACATTTAGGCCAGCAGATCTAACCCTCTACTCCAGTGTTTCTCGACCTTGGCAACTTTCACAATTCCCCAGCCAGCAAGGGAATCTTCAAGCTGCCAAGGTTGAGAAACATTGCTCTATTCAGGCCAGGAATCCTGGTTAAACATTCCCAGAAGATAACTGTCCCGTCAATGAAAAGGATGACAGCTGTTTCCACTGATGAACTGTTCTTGCTGTTAGGAAGAGTGTAGACTATCTGTTTGTATCCTTTTCTTGCAGCAAATTAATGGGCTGAAAAAATCATGCTCTCACAGAGAAGAAGCAGTGGTTGTGTGATGGTTAAAATATTGAATAAATATTTTATAGAGAATAGAGAAATCCAGGGTAACCTTACCAAGGAAGTTCTTGGGGATGAGGGCGCTGGTCATTATTGCTCAACCCAAACTAACTATTTCACACAGCTGTTGTGAGTAAGAATGGAGGAGTGGGTATTATGCATTCTTCCTTGAAGTGCTAGAGGAAAGGTGAGACATAATAAATTTCACTCTTAACGTGAATTATTTAGCATGTCACACAGGTGGCCCACGTAATTTCACTCTTGAACGTGAATTATTTAGCATGTCACACAGGTGGCCCACCAAACTAGAAACTTGAGCAATATCACCCAATTTAAAGACGTGTCCATTCAGCTCTCAATTTGAATACCTTGTAGGTTCTTGACAACCTAGAAAATCACCTGAAGAAATCTGAGTATTTCCGCTTCCTTTGGTTCCCTCACAGTGAAAATGTGAGCATCATCTACCAAGATCATACCAACAAGGTGAGTACGTGCTACCAGGATGAAAGTAATTTGCCATTAAGTTTATTTGAGAAAGAAAACTAGGAAGGCAGGAATTAAGAACATTTCAGTTGCTATGGGGTGACCTGAGTCTTGCTCATTTCAACAGGACTTCCAACAGAGGGCTACCCCTTATCATTTTTTTCCCATTCAACTTTCCTGTTAGGTAAATCATAACTGTCATCACTTTACAGATCAAGAAGTTACATCTAATCTGTCCTACTAAAATTAAATGATTAAAGCACTGGACTTGGACCAGAGAGACCCAACCATGGAATTTACTGTGTGAGTTTAGATCAGTCACTCGGTCTCTCAGACCAGGGGTCTGCAAACTTGGCTCTTTTAAGACTTGTGGGCTTCAACTCCCAGAGTTCCTCAGCCAGCAAAGCTGGGAGTTGAAATCCACAAATCTTAAAACAGCCAAGTTTGCAGACCCCAGTCTCAGCCCAAAGGACCTCACAAGGTGGTGGTTGTTGGCATAAACTGAGAGCAGGACCTCATATAAGACCCTGTATGAGCTCTTGAAAAATAAAAGATGGGATATCAGTGCAATCAATCAATTCCATGTTGATACATGCTCAGGTTTATGATACACTTAGCATTAAGTGGTTCTCACAATACCATGAGATTAAAAGCCAGATCCCCAGCCTTCTGACAAGTTCATAAAAATCCAGTACTCTTGTTTTTGCAGCCTCCCTCTTCCTCAGCAAACTGGTTTTGGGATTATGCCTTTGGATATTATCTGTTGGAGTTCCTTCTTTGGATCAGGTTAGTTTCTACATCTCTTAAAAAAAATTTCCTGGTGGATAGAAGGACTGCATTTGTCTTGTCCATATCTCATTCGCTTTCTATTTCCAATGAGGTTTTCTATACAGGTTAGCTTGGGGGTGGGTTCTTGTAGTTGTCGCTCATGAATTTATCTGCCCCTTCTCTAAGCCTTCAAAAATGAATTGAAATATATCAACCTGGGACAGTATATTTGATATTCTGATTGATTTTTATTCCTGGAAGTCAAGGGATTTCATCCCACATTAGGAATCAAGCCAGATTACTCATAAACAGACACATGCAGAATCTCCTACTACTGTTGTAAATCTCACTCTTTATTCTAGTAGTGTGATAGCTGAACTTAGGCTGTCCTCTGGTGGGCAGAAGTTGAAAGCACCTTTGTGAGGTTGCTGAATTGGTGGAGTAAAGAAATTGCTCCACCCATTATGGATGGACTCAAAGCACACCATTGGGAGACTTGAAAGAACGGATTAGGGATGGGTTGCAATGGAGAAATATCTATCTGGTTGCTAGGAGTTGAAAACAACTTGATGGTACATCATCCATCCATCCATCCATCCATAAATTGTTGAAAAGTACATTCTCATTTGCCTGGTGTTCACAAGTTGAGATAGTATCCTTGGCAACTGTACTGAAGTGATTTGCCACTGCTTTTTTTTTTTAATTTTCAGTTTAGACCACAGCCCAGGTGTTTCCTGGTGATTTTTCATCAAATCAACCCAAAACTGGCCTTGCATAGGTTTTCAAAATTAGCCAAGATTGGCTAGAGATTTACTCCATAATTGTGCTATTCTACTGAAATCAGTGGATTGATGAAGAGTGATAGCAAGGTTTCTCTGCCTGCTAGAATGCACCCTAGGAAATAATGAATAGCAAAGTTGATTGTGGACCCAAGTCAAAGTTGATTGTAAGCCCAGTGCTTTATTTGTAGAATGCTATTTAGTTTCTGATGCTTCTAGCCTTGTACTTAAATAAGAAGGAGACCATGGAAGAAATGCTAACAGCTCTAGACATATGTTGCCACTCCCACATGGCTTCCTTTTCATCCTTTTTGTAAGCTACAAAAAGACTCCATGCTGTGTTAGTGAATAACTTCTGTGACATGAACAGCTTGCTTAGACACAACAATAGGGAAGGCTTTTATTGCCCATCCAGTGAAAGTCTTGCACTACAAAGCTCTCTTTGATGACTTCAAGCATTGATTCCCCACCACCACCACCCATCCTGGCTGCTTCTGCGGAAGTAGAAATGAGGGAAGCAGAAGTTCAGCAGCTCAGGATATTTTTTCAATCCAACCCAGGAATGTTTGATTAGGAGCACTCAACTTGACCATGGTAGCAGGGAATGATGGACAAAGCAATCCCACCACACCTGGATGATATCTGATTGGGGAAGGGTGGTCACAGAGTTGTAATTAAAGATTTGGAAGGTGCCAAACTGGGAAAGTTTTTTCTTTCTTGACTGCCAGGAAAGGAATCCCAATTCCCCCATGCTGTCAGGGGAATTCTGGGAATTGAAGTTGCCAAGTTTGAGAATCACTTCTGTAGCAATGCCATCCGAGGGCTCTGGCATGCAGACGAGGTGTTCCAGCACTGAGCTAGTCCTTCTCAGCTTCTTGTTTCTCCTTTACTTTCAGCACATTCCTGCCCTTCTTGGTATCTTGGATCAACCGCTTCTTCTTTTGGCTCCTCTTCACTGGCAAAGTGGAAAATGTGAATTTGAGCTACAAAATCTTCAACTATGAATGCCGATTCAAGCAGCATGTGCAAGATTGGGCCATTCCCATGTAAGTCAAATGGGGCTTTCTCTTTCTTCAGTGGAAAGAATACATTCCACAAAATCTGAAGGATATTTGAAATTTAACATGCAGACCTCGACCATTGAAAGTTAAATCCATTTCACTGTGTGTTCATGATCCTACTCTCACTGAATTTTTTGAGATTGAGAGTCAGATTGGTTGTAGTGGTTTAAATGCTGACCTAGAAAGGAGACTGTGAGTTCTAGGCTTTTATTAGGTAGGAAAGCCAGCTGGGTGACTTTGAGCCAGTCAGTCTCTCACAGTCTAACCCAGTACACAGGGTAGAGGTTATGGGGGAAATAGGAGTATTGGGTATATTCGCTGCTTTGAATTGATAATGCAGGATTTGAGATATTGTTGAATATACATATAGGATAATATAGGAATAACACACACACACCAGTGGTAGGTTTCCAAATTTTTTAGTACCGGTTCTGTGGGTATGGTTTGGTGGGCATGGCATGGCTTGGTGGGCAGAGCTTGGTGGGCATGGCAAGGGAAAGATACTGTAAAATCTCCATTCCCTCCCCAATCCAGGGGATGGTTACTGCAAAATCCCCATTTCCTCCTGATCAGCTGGGACTTGGGAGGCAGAGAATAGATGGGGGCAGGGCCAGTCAGAATTTTTACTATGGGTTCTCCAAACTACTCATAATTTCCGCTATTGGTTCTCCAGAACTGGTCAGGACCTGCTGAAACCACCCACCCACCCGCTCTCTCTCTCTCTCTCTCTCTCTCACACACACACACACACATACAGACTTGAATATACATCTAGAATAATGTGTGTAATAATAACTCCACAGTACAAGTAGTCCTCAACTTACAACCACAAGTGAGCCAAAAATTTCTGTTGATAAGTGAGACATTTGTTAAGTGAGTTTTGCCCCATTTTATGACTTTTCTTGCCGCAGTTGTTAAGTGAATCACTGCAGTTGGTAAGTTAATAACCTGATTGTTAAGTGAATATGGCCTCCCCATTGACTTTGCTTGGCAGAAGGTCGCAAAATGTGATTCACATGACCTTGGGACACAGCAATGGTCATAAATATGAACCAGTTGCCAAGCATCTAAATTTTGATCGCATGGTCATGGGGTTGCTACAAAGGTCGTAAGTGTGAAAAATTGTCATAAATTACTTTTTCCAGTGCCATTGTAACTTTGAACAGTCACTAAATGAACTGTTATAAGTTGAGGACTACCCGTACAATGAGCTTAAAGGTTGAAGAAGAAAAGGAAACAGGTCTCTGAGTTCAGAGAGAGACACATGATAAATATTGCCTATAGTACTTTACAAGGAAATAGCCACCATATACCATAAATCATTATCTTCAAATAAATGAAGTTCCAGTGCAGCAGGGTGAAGAACTGAAACCAGACCAAAGTAGGCCGGATGATGTCCAAAGCATTTGAGGAATATGAAACAGAAAACAAATAAAATAAGATTTGTCATCCCCCTGGCTGAAGACTTATCCTCAGCTGAGAAAAAGTCTATCGGAACACTGTGTTGAGATGACTCGTGGCTCCCGTATGACACCTATCCTGCGCAGACTGCACTGGCTACCTGTGGCCTTCCGGGTGCGCTTCAAGGTTTTGGTAACCACCTTCAAAGCGCTCCATGGCATAGGGCCGGGTTATTTACGGGACCGCCTACTGCTACCGAATACCTCTCACCGACCCGTGCGCTCTCACAGAGAGGGACTCCTCAGGGTGCCGTCAGCGAGGCAGTGTCGTCTGGCGACGCCCAGGGGAAGAGCCTTCTCTGTGGGGGCTCCCACCCTCTGGAACGAACTACCCCCAGGACTTCGTCAACTTCCGGACCTCCGAACCTTCCGTCGCGAGCTTAAAACACACTTATTCATCTGCGCAGGACTGGATTAGATTTTAAATTTATTGGTTTTAAATGGGTTTTATTTTTTATATTGTTTTTAAACATTCGGCCTTTTAGAATAAGTTTTTTAATTGTTATTTTAATCTGTATTTATGTGTTTTTATCTGCCTGTGAACCGCCCTGAGTCCTTCGGGAGATAGGGCGGTATATAAATACGATTAATAAATAAATAAATAAATAAATCAGAAGCCACTGTTTCTGGCCCTTGTCATTCAGATGGACCCAGACACTCAATCCATTCCAAGTGTAACATCAGAATTCAGACTGTTTGCTGAAACAAGACCGTGCTGTGAAGGTTGTCTGGCACGATGATCACTCTCTGGATTCCCTTTGAATTCAGAGTGTATTTATTACTATACCTTTGCCCGCTGGATGTATAGCCTTGTAATTGCTAATTGATTCCATTCTGGTATCATTTTTAAACACAGAATATCATCACTTAAAGGCAGACACTGAATTTAAAGCCCATCTCCGGGCATTTTTTATAATTGTATTTTGTCTTTCCTTCAAGGATTTAGGTTGAAATACATAGTGATTCCTTGCTCCCTTTACATTTACTAACACTGATAGATTAGCTAAACTGAATTACTAATTTAAGGCCACAGAGTTACATACGAATAGATATTACTCTTCTGTGGTCTATTTTGCCTTTGATGTAATTAAGAAATAATTGTGTCTGAAGAAAAAATGCTTGAAGAGTGCTATCATCTCCTCCATGGCCTTACTCTCTGAAAATTAAAAGTCCCCATTTCTTTCAATTTCTCGTCATATGATTTTGTTTCAGGTCCCTTGATTATATTTGTTCTTCCTTGAAACTAATTGGTTTTGATCAGAAAATATTGTTACCCAAAATGGGACATAGTTCCCAAGATGCGGACAGAATAAAATGGAACTCTTTTTTGATCTGAAAACTTTAGTTTTATGACCTATGCTTATATGACCTAAAACTATATTTCTCTTTCTGGCCATGGTTGACTCATATTCAGTCTGCAATCAACTACTATCAAGTACTATTCTTTTCACAGATGTTATGAGCAGGCCAAGTAATCATGTATCTGTATTTGATTCTTTCTTCTTCCTAAAGAGAATAAGCATTTGTCTTTTTAAAAGTTAATTCTATTATTTTCAATTTTCCAACTTTTTTAAAAAAAAATCAAAATGAGGGATTTTGAGAATGCCTTTCTTTATTTAGCTTTCTTTTATTTACTGCACACTTCCAGCTATGAGGTTGGTCCACAGTAGTTTTTAAAAGCCTTTGGTGTAGTTATCACTTTGAACACTTTGGGAATCATAACTATCCATGGTCATTGACAAAAGAGCCATAAATGTTGCTGGATGCTATTGTGGGTGACAGGATTCCCTTCTTTTATTGAACAACAATAGCAAATGGTTGTTCCCAATGGACTTATATCAGCTCTATAAAGTAGACCAGATCAAGTAACTGACTCTACAAGTAAACTCAGACTCTGTTTTATTGAGATTGAATATATATAGCAACAGAATTTTGCAAGTGTGCCTCTGTTTTCCTTTCCCTCCTATTTATATATGAGGCGTTTGAGTATCGTCTTCATACTCCCCCCCCCCATGTTTAAAGCATCCTTCAGTAGTACCTGTTGGCCTAACAATTTCTGGATTCCTTCTTCAAGGTCACCTCCATGGTTCCCTATGAGAAGGCCTGGATAGTGATGGAAAGATAATATTGTCCATTATAAAATACTGTCTTATTTGACTGGTGGGTCTTTTTTTTTTTTTAGTGAGAAAACAAAAGATGCTCTTCTGGAGTTAAAAGAGATATTGGAGACGAATCCCAAAATGGTAGCCCATTACCCAGTAGAAGTGCGCTTCACCCAAGGGGATGACTTCCTCCTGAGCCCCTGTTTCCAGAGGAACAGCTGTTACATCAACATTATTATGTACAGGTGAGAAGGGGGAGGCGTAACTGGAGAAGACAAGCTGGGTAATTGGAGGCATGTGTTTCTTTCAGTACCAATGAAAACTAAAGTGAAGCTTAATTAACCCTAGGCCAAAAAAAGCAGAGCTTAAAACAGGAAATATTTGTGGTTCAAAAGGGATGAATGAATCCTGTTTTGGCTCCTCATGTTGTTTATATCTTCTGTTCAACTTTAACGGCATTGTCTAGCAGAACACCTCTGTTGTCTTTCCCAGAATCTCCCATCTATGATGTTAGTCTGGCACAGAGAGAGATTCTGAGGAAACAAGGGTAGCTCCCTTCCTATCAGTAGCCATTGTTTTATTTCCAGAAGTTTCCTCCCTAGGATGCTCATGGTGCTCCATAGCTGGGGTCTCCAACCTTGGCAACTTTAAGACTTGTGGACTTCAACTTTGCTGGCTGAGGGATTCTGAGAGGTGAAGTCCACAAGTCTTAAAATTGCCAAGGTTGGAGACCCCTGCTCCATAGGGTGTCCCGGGATGGGGTTTGGAGAATGGAAACTACTAGAAAAGCACCCTTAAGAACCAGCATTCCTGCAGTGAGTTTACCCTTTACCAGCATAAATCAATATAATATATAAACTCTGCTATCTACCACCTTCTTCTTCTTCTTCTTCTTCTTCTTCTTCTTCTTCTTCTTATTATTATTATTATTATTATTATTATTATTATTATTATTATTATTATTATTATTATTATTATTATTATTATTATTATTATTATTATTATTTTGAAGCTGAGTCTCAGCTGCAAAGAAGTAGCGGTACATTCTGACCCAACGCTTGTTCTATTATGTTCAGAAGAGTGACATTCAATATGGTCACTTTCGGTGCCACCTATTGGTTGTCTGGAACAATGCTTTTCAGATGGCTTTCTGGAGTAGTGGTGTTTGTTGGTGAGATTAACAATTACTGATCAATTTATGCAGCACTCCTCTATAAGTGCTGGAATGATCCTGGAGAGGGGGGGAC
The DNA here is from genome assembly GCF_028640845.1 of Ahaetulla prasina. Classification (NCBI taxonomy): domain Eukaryota; kingdom Metazoa; phylum Chordata; class Lepidosauria; order Squamata; family Colubridae; genus Ahaetulla; species Ahaetulla prasina. The sequence continues at coordinate 32,512,759 of NC_080539.1, forward strand.
ACACAGATTTTTATCCTTCAACACCCCACTTCCTATAAAAAGTCATTTTAGATCAGCTGATAGTGCCCTTCAGATTTACTGAAAATGCAACTACAAGAATTTCCAGCCAACCAGGGATTTTGTAGTTGAAATCTATCTGGAGGGGCCCAGGCTAAAGATCATTCTACCAGCTTACTGCACAAACGTCAACTCAGAAAGTTAGACTGAATAACCAGAAACATCTTGTGACTGTGAAGATTGGAAGCTCTTCAAGAAGTCCTTCCCCCACAATGATCTTATCATGCCTCTACTAGTACTAAAGATATCTTCTGCATTTGCAATCATGGTGACAGCAATCCAGCAACATGACCACATTACAAAATGTGCAGGACCTCTCTCCTCACCACTACTTTCGAACCAGTATTTTCCCCCTTCTCTGTTTCACAGATAGCTGAAAGCAAAGTCACCCAGTGTTTGTGGCATATGCACTTTCTGTGACTTATTGCTTACTTGCCTGAGCTAACAACCCTCCTCCTCATGCTCAGCTTTGTGTGTTAAAAGAAAAAAAAGAAGAAGATTGTTTAACCATGCGGGCTTGCAGAATCTTGACTTGTTGGAAAGGAGCCAGGTTAAAACAAAAGCCATTCCCTCCCTTAGTACTGCAATAGCACCAAGCTATTGGGTACTGTAAATCAAACAAATGAGCTGAGGTTGCTCCTTGTGAGGTAAACACCAGTCTAAATGTACCTGACATCCTCATGATGAGGGCAGCGTGAAGAACCCATATTTAAGATGCCTTCAGGATGATTTCCAAGTGGGGGTGATGTCACGATGTGGCAAAGCAGAAGATGCCCTCTGTAATAAGCCACACATATATGTTCTTTAAGGGAGAATCATTTAAACCTTGTTCTCATTTTCTGCCGCTGCTTCTTTCTCAAGGCCCTACGGGAAAGATGTTCCACGCCTTAACTACTGGCTTGCCTACGAAGGAGTCATGAAGAAGTTTGGAGGGAGGCCACACTGGGCAAAGGTAGTAGGTTAAATCCTTTTCTTCTAGTAAACACCAACACTTTTCCCCTTGCAGATCATTTTTGCACATAAAAAAACAAAATAAAAATAAGGCAGTCTTTTATCAATCAGGGAGATAAGCTGACCCAATACAGCTATTCCCTATGTGCTGTCCCATAGCTGGGTACCATACTAAGATTGACTGCTTGCTCCATCATTGTTCATCGTAAGTTAGCCTTGAACCCAACAGTATCACAGGGCTTTGTCAGACTTCCCACCAGATAGAGCAATAAATCTCTACTGGGCAGGAATTCATCTAGGGTGGGCTGCTGGGGGTTCGCAGGGGTTCGGGAGAACCTCTAGCTAAGATTCTGCTAAGATGTGTGCAGTTCGGAGAACCCCCAAATCTCACTCCTGGCTGGAGTTTTTACTACTAGTTCTGTGGGTGTGGTTTGGTGAGCGTGGCTTGGGCATGGCAGGGGAAGGATACTGTAAAATCTCCATTCCTTCCCCACTCCAGGGGAAGGTTGCTGCAAAATCCCCATTTCCTCCCAATCAGCTAGGACTCGGGAGGCAGAGAATAGATAGGGGTGGGGCCAGTCAGAGGTGGTATTTACCGGTTCTCTGAACTACTCAAACTTTCCGTTACCGGTTCTCCTTTGGAAATATAAATTATGGTTCAGATCATGAGAGTTTCTTATGCTTTAAAAGATTTTACAAAACAAAATCAGGTGGGGCAGAAATGTGGCAGATGGCAGTGAGGTATTGGTAGATCCTCTAAGTGTCCCGAGAGCTAATTTAGAACCTCAAGAGATTACAACCCATTCAGACTAAGTGCTTTAAGCAGACTGCAGGAAGATTGACTGATTGACAGATGTATACATAGAAAGAGTGATATATTTTACAGTATCATCCATCTGTAATTACTATCAGGAATTATTGAAGGATGCTTACCAAACGTTTTGGGTTACAACTTGCAGTGCCCGTAGCCAATATAATCACATTGAGAGGGTAACAGGTGAATTATTTCTGTGTAGATGTTGTGATCCTATGCTTGTTGACACCATTTTCAAGACCAGTATCATAAAACATATTTTCTGTCACCAGGCCCATACATGCACCCGGAAGGATTTTGAGAAGATGTACCCAGGTTTTCAGAGGTTCTGTTGCATTCGGGAGAAACTAGATCCCAGAGGAATGTTTCTGAATACTTACCTGGAGAGAGTCTTCTATTGAAGGATAAAGTAGAGGAGGTGTTCATGACATGGACAAGCCCCTTACTAAGGAGTTCTCCATTGGTTATTGTTGATGGATGGATAAACACTTATTTGCTGGGGATCTGATTCCAAACCAAGCTGCTAAGAGCACATTGCTTTTATAAGTCCATTTAAATGTGTTGGGTAAATAGAAAAAAAAAATAACAGAAGGGGGAACATTTTTGAATCAATTAAAATATAGTCCAATGTTCCTCATTTTCTTGAGAGGTACAATAAATAGTTGGACAATGATTGCCTTTTCCCAATTCTTTATTCAAAATTATGTTATGACCCTCTGGGCAATTCCGTACTGCTGCTGCTTCCATTCCATTCTCCAACTTTTAGAAAGAATTACATGATTGGCAGTTGTCTTCAAACTGGTATGCTATTATCATCAGCCTTCTCTTTTCAGATGCCAACCATGTTATCCCTATAACACTAGCCAATTGTATGGCTGCAATGAAAATGAGGTAACAACTGAGACAAAAACCAATTATTTTGGGTTTAGAAAGTATTCCATATTGGTATTTTGGGATTAGCTGATCTTTGATCTTATAAAGGAGTGTTGCTATTATTTCATAGGTGAAGGAAGTATCCCCCTTTAGGCACATGCATGATTTACTAGAACATTGATCTTCTGTCTGAATGTATATATTAGATTTCTTTCTAAAATAAAATCCAGATGGGTCCGCAATTAAAATTCACCTGTTTCTTAGATGGCATTAGATTGTTTAATTACAATTAAAAGAATTTTCAGGACTGATGTAAATTTCCTTAATGATTATTTAAATGTGCGCTGTAAATGGAATAGGGTTGGTAGTGGAGTGCTAGATAAAGGATGGACAATTTTTGAATGTAAGTAGATGGTGGTTATGCTTAAAATCCTACAAGGTAGGCTCCAGCAGTATGTGGATCGAGGGCTACCAGAAGTACAGGCAGGATTTCGAAGAGGCCAACATATGCTGGATCATGGAGAAAGCTAGGGAGTTCCAGAAAAACATCTACTTCTGCTTCATTGACTATGGTAAAGCCTTTGATTGTGTGGCTCACAACAAATTGTGGCAAATTTTTAAAGAGATGGGCGTACCACACCATCTTATTTGTCTCTTGAGAAACCTGTATGTGGGTCAAGAAGCAACAGTGAGAACTGGACACGGAACCACTGATTGGTTCAAAATTGGGAAAGGAGTCATTAAGGATGTATACTATCGCACTGCCTATTTAACTTATATGCAGAGCACATCATGAGAAAAGCGGGGCTGGATGAATCAAAAGTTGGAATTAAGATTGCAGGGAGAAATATCAACAACCTCAGATATGCAGATGGGAGAGGTTAAGAGGCTTGAAATCCTCCTTCACACCAGCAGACTCACTGGGCCTCCCGGCCTCAGCAAAGAGGCAACTGACAATTCCCTACTTGTGAAGATTCTGGCACCTTCCTTTCTTCCCATAAGGAATTCCAATAGAGGAACCAGCTCTACTGAATGCCTGACAAATCAGGAGGTCCCAACAAGGCACCATAGACAGGTGAAAAAATCATTTTTACAATCCTCGATAAGAGAATTGCTCTGCAGTACTCTCTTTGTCATGTGCTCTGATATCTGCCATAGTTCGTAATCTTCTTTTCCAACCCTCATATCTGCCCTTTTGGCAGAGCAGCCTGTGAGCTTAGTCAGCCCTGAGCTTGCAGGCATTTACAATTGGGATCTGTGGCTTATTTACAAGGTATCTGGTGTTTTAACTTTCAACTGAAATCCTGCTGAGGATGTCACCTAGACTGGGGCCAAAACTTTCAGAAGCTAAACAGCAAAAGAACAAACCACCACCAACATCTACCACCCAAGTCACAGATATTTTCTGTCATTTCTAATCTGCTTTTTCCCTTCACCACAATTCACTTTTCCACCTTCTATTGTCTCCATGTAAACCAGGGGTGCAAAACTCACGGCCCACGGGCCAGATGCGTCACCCCCGTTTTAGCGAAGGGGGGAAAAGTCATGATACGTCACGTGATGACGTGACGCCACGAGTTTAATACCCCTGTTGTTAACAGTACTCCCTCCAGCCCACCAAATAGCTGTCAGCCTATGGATATCATGGTTTTTATGTGTGAAATCAGGCGACCCATTACGGGTGTTTTCCAAACCTCCTCATCAGTACTAGTAGAACTTGCTGGCACATGTGAAGCAAGTGTATAATAATGGAATTTGCAGAAGAATTGGGAGGAGGTGACAACATTCATTGAACATCTACATTGGCCCTACCAAAGGTATCCACATTATGCACATTGCCTGCAAAGCTTCCATACTGGGAAGCTAAGGAAAACCTTTTTTAAAACCTGAAGTTCTCAAAGTTCAATCAGAGGCTACAGAAACAAAGTAAGACCGTATCATCTTTCCAAAATATAAAGGTCAATACAATGCAAAATGCAAGGTTTGATTGTGTCTTGCACTAAACTGAATTGTCACTTTTGGATTTCTTTTGAGCCAGCTCAGATGCCGGAAAACTTTTCTTGAACTGCGTATAATCTAGTAAAGGGTTCATAAGAAATGTTTTATCAACATTTGCTTTCTATTCTGTTATCACTTTGTCAATATTTGATTCATTTGAATGAGCAAACCTCTTAATCCTCAAAATGTGCACCACTTTATTTACTCTAACCCAAGAAATGTAAACTGGATTCTAACAGATCATTTTCTGAAGCTGTTTAGTCGCATTGGGACGTTTTCCAACCTAAATATAAACAGTAATTCCCCAACAGTTCCAAAATGTATATGTAATAGTAAAGGCCTTCCTATAGAACCTCAACAGCTGGATTTTGCCACAGTAATATTTAGGAGAAAACACCTTTTAAATTAAATTTCTCCTGCTATGTGTCTGGCCTTTCTGAAAATAAGGATATTTATTTACATATATCTCGCCTTTAAAGTGGTGAACATATCCAATACACTTGCCTCTTCCTATTTTTCCTCACAACAACCCTGTGAGGTGGGTTGGGCTGAGGGAGAGTGACTGGCCCAAAGTTACCCAACCAGCTTTCATGGCTAAGGCAAGACTTGAACTCATGGCCTCCTGCTTTCTAACCCGATGCCTTAACCACTAGACCAAACTGGCTCTATTGGTGTTCTTCTGATGGCTACATTAGTTCCCCTTTCCATGATCCCCCTTCCTCTTCTGTGGAAGAGCAGGCTGCTTATATAAATTGCAGTCACCAATGTGGCCTCCCTCCCTCCCATATGAGTCCTCCTCCCCCCAGCATCAGAATAGAAGCCTTGCCAATATAGCTACAACTCTGAAACAGATGGGGGAAGAAAATGGAGGAGATATGTATTTTGGAAGTTCTACAACCACAGAAAACTGCCAAATAAAAGGAGGTGTTTTTCTTTCAAAAGGAGTGGATGGTCCAAAGGAAAAAGAAGCATAAAGACACAACAAAGCACAATGTGGAAAAAGTGTTAGCTGTTAACAGGGAAAGAAAAAGCAGAAGAATTCCCAGAGAGGAATTAAGACAGAAAGTAATGTCAGAAAAAAGCATTGCTAGTAGTATTATAGAAGGGTAATATAATAATGGTAATTGAATAGCAATGTAATAGAATATAGTGGTGGTTATATAACAGTATTTAACATAGTAATATAACAATAATAGCAATATAATATAATATAATATAGGATGGAGTCAAAAAGCAAGCACTCGGTGTTAGGCCTTTCTCGGTTTGGACATTTAGAAAAGAAAGACCTGGCTTCCATTTGTTGCGAAAGGTGTACTTTTACTAAAGCCAAGTGGTTACAGTATAGGAAAAGCCAGATCTGAAAATTCCAATGCAAAGCTACTATTTTTCCCTTCTCCCGGGCCTTCCCCCTTGGTCATCTTGTTATTGTCTAATGGTTCAAATTAGTTGTTCTAGTAACAGTTCTATGTTTGGCGGCTCTTTGGTGGATGTTTGCTTTCCATTACCATGTTGGTGTCCTTGGATCGTTCAACCGCTGTCTCTGGTTGGCACTTCTGGTTCCTGACACATGCAGGCTACCATCAAAGTGAAGCAGGGCTGAGGTGGTGCGGTGGTAGATCCAACACTCACATATAGACGTGTAAATTTCACTTTTATATCTTGTTTTATTTTGAAAAATCTCCCAACCCTTCTAGGGAACTATTAAAAAATTACTCGTCCAGGGCTTTTGTGGCTCTTTTAAGTCTGGGTCAGTCTATTTGGGTATAATTTAAAAACAAAACAAAATGTGACAAGCTAATTCCTGTTTCCCATTCCATATTGCAGTTTTTTTAAAAAATCAAATCGTATTTCTATAGCTTGCCCTGCTAGCTATTGCACACTGGGTTACATTAAAAAGTCAGCATCATAACCATCATTGATGAATTGGTACATTATATTCCTGGCCTTCCTCATTTTACATCCAAGTTAATTAGCATGTTTCAATGCACTGTGAACATTGGCACATTACAGAATGTGTGTGTTTTTTTAAAACAGCACCAGCAAAGCAAGATTGACCTCCTTCCAAAAGAATTTTCAAACCCCATGCTAATAATGGCAGTCTTGAAGAGATGACAATTATTTATTTAATATACACCCTGTCTTTTTGGTTATATATATTAAATACTCATCTTATACAAGCATTTGTTCATGATAGACAAAAAGAAAAGAAGATGCAGAAAAATGGATGTGAAAACTACATTTGGCACAGGTCATGATAGTTATTTACTTATTATTATTCAGTATGATATATACCAATTTTAAATATTCCCCCATTTTTCAACTGGTTTTTTTAAATTCTTCATTGAGATGCATTGTTTTAGTTTCTAAATACCTTCAGCTGCAATTGTTTACTCACTTATCTGTAAATTTCACTGAGTACATAAATAAACCTATGCAGAATTGAGCTGTTGTAATCCCTATAACATTCATCCTCACAACATTCCTATGAAATACCGGTACATTAAGACAATTTCCAACCCACAGCTTAGTAACTGAGGCTGGGAAACCATCCAAGGCCACATGGCAAGTTCCTGGCTCTACGAATTTTTAAAACCAAGATATCCGCTAATTGATTCACTGTGGAAATGGAGTCATGATAAATCTGTCAACTATCTACTTGATTCTTAAACCTTGTCCAAACACCAACTTTGAGAAAGAGGCATTTCACTTAGCAATAATTGAACAAACTCTTTTTTCTTTTGGGAGACTAAGTCAGTAGTGATGCCGAGGTTCTCTTTTCTTCAGCTTCTTGCTCTGCATCAGATACATAGCTGGATGATGGAACTTCCCAGGGTAGACTTTCAAACAGTGGTGATGCTGGAAGTGGGTGAGAGATTAAATAATTAAGCTTAGCATTAAAAAAATTCCTACCTTTATCCTACACATTGCATTTAAGAACATACTATCAGATCAGAGACCTATCTAGTCAAGCATGCTGTTTCCTGCAAGGATCATCCAATTTAGGAAGCTATCAAGTGGAATGCAAACCTAAGCAAATTCTCTTCTGTCATTACAGCAGCCATCTCCAACCTTTCTGGCTTTGTGGACCGTGGGGGTGGGGAGAAGAGAGGGCTCTGTGCAAGCAGCAGGCAGGCACAGGCAGCTCCATTTGCACAAGCAGTGGGCACACATGCAAAAGCTGCTCGCACAAATGGAGCTGTGTGAGCCTGCTCACCTGCCCACTGCGCACATAAGTGGAACTGTGCGTGTGTGCACCCTCGCCCATCACTTCCACAGGCCGCTTCTGAATGGGCCACGGCCCAGTAGAGGGACACGGCATGAGGGTTGGGGACCCTTGGTCTACAGCATTCAGATTTAGGAGAGATCCAAATGGGCTCTCAGTAAAGTTTAAATCAAGGCACAAACGTTAGAGGAGACAGCATCTCTTGCTGGACTCGCTTAAATTTTAAATTATCAAATTGATTTTATGAGTTTTAAATTTTTTATGGGTTTTAAATTTTTTGTAAATTTTAGAGGGTAATATTTTATCTATAAGTAGCCATATCGAATAGGTTTTTTAAGGGTTGTTTTTAGTTTTGTATTGTTGTTTTCTTTCTGTATTTTATTCCTGGCTGAGTCCTTCGGGAGAAGGGGGGTCTATAAATAAAAATATTCTATTCTATTCTATTCTATTTTTTCTTCATTACTCTCTCATTTTCAACTGTCCACCCCATATTTATTTTAAATGAACAACAGTTTACTGACTTGGTGAGCTTCTGCTAGTTCGGGTAAAGGCTTTCTTTCCTTTCTCACTCAGTTTTGGGATGGGCCCTCGAGCAGGTGCAGGACGTATTTCAGCATTCCACCGAGCACTCTGAGCAATCATTTTAGCTGTTGATTTAGTCAGAGGGTAGCTGTTTGGCTGATGCTGAGCCCAGCTTGGGCGAACTGTCACTTCTGAGTCAAGTTCTGCTGAGAGGGACATCTAGGAAAGAAAGCAGATAAACATGAAATTTGGAACAAAGCAAGTGATGACATTTCTGCTAAACATGAAAATGAAGCTTTGACTTCCATGGTTTTAGTGATAAAATTGAAAAAGATAGATGAACTCCAAGATAGATGAACTTGCACTGAGTCTAGATTTGGCTGTTGATTGTTAAGTATTTTCTGCTAAGGGATGTGGATGAGTATATGGCATGGTAATAATGCTAACTGCTAAAATGCTCTTGGGGATAGTAAACTCCGGAAGATGAAGAACCATAATTATACCAAAAAGTTCTCCAAAAATTTAATATGGAATCCTGAAAACCTCAGCTTTTATGTAATCCTGGGCCTCATTGTATATGAGGGCATAATCATCCATTCCTAAAGACAGTGATAGCAAAATCATGAAATGCATATTGTAATGTCACAATGCAAGCTCTTATCTTTTTGTCCCTGTAAGTTACATACAATGTGCAGAATTTGTGTTGTGATGTTCATTTCACCTTTTGCTTCTCCTTGACCCTACAGATACCCTTGGTGAACTGGAGGACCCTTAAAGGTATGTTAAGTTTTAAGAGAGTTAAAAATTAGGAAGTAAAGCTAGCAGTAGAAAGGTATAGTTTCAGCTGCGTTACCCAAAATCTTCCTATGTCCAAGCTGCTGGATCTCCACAATTCCTCAAGACCTCTTACAGTACCCACCTTTCCCCTCCTAATATGCTATAATCAATTAGGCCATGGACTTACCCCACAGTTAACAGGAAGGAGGATGGATAGACAAAAAGGCAAGAGAAAGAAACAATGAGAGGAAACAATTATCTCTGTTGCCTTTATATGTATTTTCTAGATGTTTGTATATACCTGTATTTTTGAATATTTTTACTTTTTATTGTTTTGTAATTTTAGAATTGTAAGCTGCCCAGAGTCACGTGGTTGAGTTGGGCGGCTATAGAAATGGAAGGAATGGAATGGAATGAATGAATGAACGAACGAGGCTCTTATTGTAAGGTCTAATGAAGCTATAAAGAATCTTACTAAATAGTCTTACAAATAAATTACAAATATTTGGGAAAAAATGGATGGGGATTTTCCCCTGTAGGATAAAAGCAATATGATCACAACATGATAGGTAGAATGAAGAATCTTGGAATGGTATTTTACAGAACTTTGGATAAACTCTGGATTTGTGTAAGAGAGATTAATTTTTTTTTACTTTTGGCTTTACTGATATAAATCTAGTTTATTCTAACCAGTTCAAGATCAGAATTTCAATAGGTTACAGCAGCTATACCAGATATATTGGTATAGGCTAGAAAGTTAAGTGGAGTTGGAACTAGTTATCAGTTGAAAGGCAGACCATCGAAGAACACTAGTTCTAAAATTATTAGGGGAAATTTTAAAATGAGTTACCTCTGGGGCTACGCCAACTCCCTGATCTCCAGACCTTTAAGCGCGAGCTTAAGACTCTCTTATTCCATCATGCAGGGTTGGCCTAATCGCAATTTTAACATGGGTGGTTTTATTAGGATTTATTTTATATTTTATTAGTTTTAAATTATTCGGCCAATTTTGAATTAGATTTTTAATAATGTTCTTAACGTTTGTTTCTGTACGATTTTATCTTGGCTGTAAACCGCCCTGAGTCTTCGGAGAAGGGCAGTATAGAAATGTGATAAATAAATAAAAATAAAAATAAAAAAACAATCCTGGAAAACAGTAGTAAGCCAATTTAATTTTCAACTTTAAATTTCCAATTTAATTGGAAATTAATAGTTTTTGCATTTTCAGAATAGGCAGCCATAATTCTTTATGTCCACAGGTCTCTGGCTATGACTGTATTTTGGCTTTGGATTCAGGCTTCCCCTAATTGTTCATTTATTATTTATCTCGTATTTCTGTAACGGTAATGATGATAAACAAGTGTTACAAATAATATCTTCAGAAATTCAGCTATCTCCCTTCTTTGAACCAAAAAACAATTTGGAACAAATAAATCCTTAAACTATTAAAGCACATTTCTGACTTTACAACGTTAACTTTTGCATGTTAAAGCAAATTAAAGTTTTGGAAATCTCTAACTTCTCCTAAATGTCCTGGTGTACCTTTGGATGCTTTTCAAACCCTTGCACTTCACTCTCCCTACTAGGAGCAGACAAACAGATCACTGAAGCTCTGTCTTAATTTATTGTGCTGTCTGAATTGGGATCCTTGGCTTGTTTCCTCCCCATATTAAGAAACAAAACTCAAGCTATGGCTCACAGCATGAGGGCCTTAATTTAGATGTCATAAAAAGATCATGAAATAAATGTCCATGTTCTGTTCATCTGTCCCTCTTGGCCAGGAAAGCATGTGATCCAAATGTTCACTCATCTGTCCCATTCATGCTATGACAGAATTGTTTCACATATGGTTGGTTTGGGCTCCTGCAGTGCTATTGGCCCCAACAAGCAGGGGGATTAGACTGAAAATGCCATTAAGTCCAAACTTTGGATAATTGTAGGTTATAAAATGCTGCATTTATCTATGCAGCCTGCATGTCACCCATCACGAAGAAAACGTGACAGTCACTGATTCTTTGCGAGAATCCTACTTTGAGACATCCGCAGGAAGCCATTCATCTTTATATGGCAGGACATTCTGTCATGGCCTGTGATTTCAGACCTGAAATTTGAAGTGATACTTTGCAGATACTATTTATTAACCCCAATGATAGCTAGTGCTTAGTAATGCAAAACAAAAAAGCACATTAATCAACAAGACTTACGGTTTCCAATCAGAAGGAGACATACTTTAGGATTGCAGCCTTAATTTATTTATCTAATATCTTCTCTAGCACTTATTATAAAGAGATTGTGGCAGATAAAGCTTGCCTGGCAACAGTTTTTAAGCCTGGAAAGGCTAATAGCAGCATTTTCCATTTCCATAGCATTTTGTTGAAAAAGCTAGAGTTAGAGACAATTTGTGAATGACAGAGATTAATTTGCAATATGATTGGCAGGTAGCAATGGAAAGAGCAGCAGATGGGCATGCTAGAGCTTAAAATGTCAAAGATACTGATTCTTTATAACAGGATAGGATGGTTGGCAGAATGGGAACCTGCTCCTGCCTTTCTGCCCCCCAGAAACAGAGGAAGGACAGAATGAGCAATGGAAAGCAAATGCTCCAATGGGCTTCATATACCTGATTCCCACAATCTGGTGTTCTTGATAATTCACTGTTAGGATGCTAAAGGAGGAGGAAGTAGAAGTAGAATATGTTAATTCACAAAGCCTTGGTAAGGCTCCTTAGAGCAAGGAAAATAATAAGACACTTAAAGGTGTTTTATGGAACTCTGTGTTTTGTATTGTTTTATAAAGTTAATATTGGACTTCAGCTAGCACATACTGCAGCATTAAACCAAAAATCATTACTGAATTACTTAATAAATAATTAACTACAGAACTTATTCTTCAAATATGTAATGACAAAATCATTATGATAGATGGCTCAACAAAAACAGGAATCAAAAATTTAAATATCTCTACACTGGAATTATTCCATAGTTGACAGCTTGGAACTATGTAGGGTCCTTGAGTGGCTCAGGCTGCTAATGCAGTCTGTTATTAACAGCAGCTGCCTGCAATTACTGCAGGTTCTAGTCCCACCAGGCCCAAGGTTGACTCAGCCTTCCATCCTTTATAAGGTAGGTAAAATGAGGACCCAGATTGTTGGGGGCAATAAGTTGACTTTGTATATAAATATACAAATAGAATGAAGACTATTGCTAACATAGTGTAAGCCGCCCTGAGTCTTCGGAGAAGGGCGGGATATAAATGTAAATTAAAAAAAAAATGTAGGTGTCTGTGTTTTCAGCTCTAAGTTATAAGAAGCTAATAATAATAACAATAGTAGTCGAAGTAATGATGAAAAGTCAGGAAAGGTGAAGACCTGTTTTGGAAATACTTTTCCAAGAAATTCAAGATTAAATTTTTAATAGAACAAATATGAATTTTAGGTCTCATCTTAGAACAATTAGAAATATCTCATTGGTTCCAATGTCTTCAAATATATAATGTAATTCAAAACAATTACTAAATCAAGATGAAACATTCAGAAACCTGATCAAAAATTAGCAACACAAAATTCAGAAGCCCTATTGGACTTATTTAGAAGGTATTACTGGAATGTGATTCTGACACTGAACAAGTCAAAAACTGAATGATTAAATAAGTGCAGTATTTAACAGAAAGAGTAAGAGTGTAATGCCTAGAGGTACCCCACAGACCAAGAGACTTGGACTCAAACTCTCCTCTCTCGTCAACACTGACTGGACCCAAACACAGAAAAAGCAGGACACTACTTCAGCACTATTCTCCCAGAACAATACTATGGCTGATGGCACTGAAAGAGATCAGTAAGAATCTTGATTCCAGTTCCTCTAGAAGTCATTAACAAACACAACTATTGCTATCCCTCTACTACACCTGAGCCTGAAATCTAACTGAAAGATGTCCAGATAATCAGTTCACTCCAGGACCCTCTGTAGTCACAATCCATTACTTTCTCAACAAACTTCTCTAAAACGGAAAAGTTAGAGACTGAATAAAAATTCTGTGAAGCTCTCTTGAGGAAGTGGTGCATCACTGCCCTCTTCTAGACTGCAATGACAAGACCTCCTCACTGAATCCATGACTACGGCATGGACCCCAATCATCTATCACCTGCCAGACAGTGTACACCAACCAAGAGGGGTAGAGATCTAAAAAAAGAAAAAGAAAAAAAGAGGTAGCCAGGCTAGCATCTGAGGACACTGTCTACCTCCTCAGGATCTGTAAGTTCAAACCTGTTAACCTCAGTTAAACACACCAGACCTTGTTTCTGTCATCTCAAAAGTCAGAATCCAGCTCTGAGTCATCCTTCCATTCCCCACCAGTCAGCCAGAAGCTTCTTGGATGAGAAGCAAAACATTTTCAAGGGAAAAAAACCAAGGAAGTCCAACTGTCTTTTGAAAAGCAGCTTTGAGACAACCATGACCTGGATTATTGAAAATCTCCATAGATATCCAACTCTTAGGGATTTAGTACAGGGGTGTCAAACAGGCGACTCGCAGCCCAGATACATCAGCAGACCACACCCACCTCGGCTCCGTAAAGGCAAAAAACATTGCTATACGTCACTATACATCATGTGACGCGATCGAGTTTGACACCTGTGATTTAGTGCAAGGAATTTGAACATAGGTTGGAATCCAATTCTCTTGAATATTTTCCAAATAAAATTAAATAAGATTATCTATTAGGAGATCAGTTTTCTTTTGTCAGTGCACTGCTGTTCCCATACTGGCAAAGTATCATTAATGAAAGGGGGGGAAATCACAAATTAATTACACTGTCCGGTTGAACATGTCACTTTATTCATGGCTTTACTCTGCCCAGTGATATTCTCCTTATTGCCTATGTCTTTGAAAGCTGATCCCGAGGATACCTCCTGTGAGCCCTACTTTGCAAAAAATATTCTATCTGAAAAGGGCCTGACTTGCCAGCAGTGATAACAATTTATATGCAAAGATTAAATAGCAGCTTTGAGGTCTGATGGTTAAATTGTAGGCTGCTATACTCAAACAGCAATGAAATGCAGTGGGGCACAAATTAAGGGGCATTGGGAAAGCTGCCAATAGCCGAGGGTTGGACTCCTCACTGAGTCTGTTGCTTGGCTTACACAGTCAACCATTTCACAATACTTGCCAGAGACTTTGCTTTTCTGAGTTTGTACGTTCCACTGCCTGGTTTCCTCTTTTTCTGAAAAACTGACTGACTGAGGTCTGGGGTGAGACCTCCTCCTTTTCTTCTACTGCAAGAGTGGAGAAAATAGATATATTAAACAAAGCTACAATGGCTTCTTAAGACAGACAAGATGGAGGGAGTTGTATTTGTGGATCAAATTATATCCTAACATGCAATGAGACTAGTTAGGACAAAAGCACTAGCTCTGAAATAAGCCTGATCTCAGTGAAATTGAGAAAGCATGCACACAGCTGAATTGCATGAGGGCATAAGAGCAGATACGCAGATGGTTCAGGATTCTATAGTTTCTATAATTTTAAAAATCAGTTTGTAATCCATAACATGGAGTTGACTTGTTTTGAAAGTGCTACTACCTGTTGGCTGCAAAACGATTTCTTATTTTGCTCATTCTGATCTGTAAACATCAAACAATTAAAATATCAGAAAATCTTGGCGAGACCTTTGAGGTATTCAAGGCCTTGCTGCATCATAGATTCTTAGCAATGCTCAGTGTCAGAGACATAAAGCTAGATCTAGCATAACGGGATTATACTCAGTGCTTGGAGTGGCTCTATGCATATCTGAAGATGACAACACAACTCTTCTATGACTTTCTCACAATTCTGGTGGAGCCCAGGCTTAGCCAAAACATCTGACTACCTCAAGAACCCCTGCTCCTATTTTACTGACTGAAATTAAGAGTCCAACTAGGTAGGGTGTGCCAATAATCTTGAAAGGATACATGAGGAAATAATGAATAAAAGATTTGGCTTTTGAGGATAAATGGGAGAATCCTTTGACCAGCTCCTGCTGATACAGATGGCAATGTAACATCAAACATAACATTGGTTTTCTTGCCAGAAAAAGACAGACATAGATGAAAATTACTGTAGGAGAAAGGTGTCTTACGCCTGCCTTGCCTGCTCAATGGGATCAAAGTTATCCAAATAGTTGTAACGAATGATATCTGTTGGATGCTTATCTGATGAACGCCAAGGTGGGAGATCGCTCTTTCCTTTGTTTATCTTTCTTCTTGACAGAGATGCTGATTCGAGGACTGACAACAAGGACTGTTTTATTTCTGGGACATCTTTTGTTATTGGCTGAACATCAACCACCACAAAATCATTTCTTGATGGGGTCTAAAGAGAGCAAAACATAAGCAGAGTAACTCCAAAGCTGAGTCTCTCCTCTAATGTCCCCCATAGTATCTCTATTTATTGATTGAAAAAAGTAGTGCACTGCTAGTAATGCAATGGTTCTCCATAACTCACAGTCTCTCTGAATCTGTTACAGATACTGAAGGCACAACAGAATTGGACAAAATGGCTGTTTATTAATCAAGATTACCCCTCCCTAACTAGAGATGAAAACAAAACCTTTTCCCCCTATACTTTCTTGTTAACTACCAATATTTTGATGCACATTCATTCTGATTGCATAATTTTTCTTTAGAGATCATGCCCAGCCATGACAAATCTATTCATGTGAAATTGTCTTTAGGCTTTAAAGCCAAACAAGTCAATGACCATCATTATACCTTGCAGGAATAAATTGAGTATGCCCAGAATCTCTGGCTATTGTATTTAATTGGATAATTTCAAATTATGCACTAGAAATATAACTGAGTTGTATTAAATCTGTTCCATTTTTTTTCAACATCATCTGAGAATAGTTTTTTCCCAACACTATATAAATTTATTGGGGAATACAGATGGAGCCATCTCTACACCAACGTGCTCTATCATCAAAACATAGAGCTTCCTTTAACCTTAACATTACTATGCCTTTACAGTATATATGTAAACACTTTGAAGTACCAATTCAGATATCCACACATAAATTTTCATAACATAACATAACATAACATCAGAGTTGGAAGGGACCTTGGAGGCCTTCTAGTCCAACCCCCTGCCCAGGCAGGAAACCCTACACCATCTCAGTCAGATGGTTATCCAACATTTTCTTAAAAATTTCCAGGAGATTACATTTCGTGAGACAGTTCAGAATTTCAGAATAGCATCTAGTACAATCTTATAAAACTGTTCTGCTTCAATATGGAATTATAAGCCTGAATGGAAGTTTCAAACATCCAATGTATAATATAAACATTCAGATTTTCGGACCTTCCGGACCTTCGAACCTTCCGTCGCGAGCTCAAGACACATTTATTCATCTGTGCAGGACTGGCTTAGATTTTAAATTTTATAGGGGTTTTAAATTGATTTTAATATTTATATTTCTATTTTTAATGATAGGGCATTGGAATAAGTTTTTTAAAGATTATTTTAATTTTGTATATTGATGTTTTATATGCCTGTGAACCGCCCTGAGTCCTTTGGGAGATAGGGCGGTATATAAATTTAAATAATAAATAAATAAATAAATAAATTTGTTACCCAAAATATTCATCTTCCAAAGACTCCACAAATACCTTAGATCTGGATACTTGAAATTCTTCTGTCTTCTTAATATAGTGTTTCTTCCAGATTCCTTGCTCAAATGGAGTTGGAGAGAAATTGATGTACCATCCAAAACGCAGACATTTTGGTATCCAGAGTTGATCAAGCTGGGTTAAGTAGTTCCAGTGCCAATTTACCTGAAAGTGCCAAAAACACCTTTACTGTGTTTCAAAGGACTATATCATAGCAAAAACCCATGAGATATGGGTAGGGGTGAAATCTGAACTGGTTTATTACCGGTTTGTTGGCTGGCCTCACCAAATGCAAGGTGCGCGTGCGCAGTGCATGGCAAAAGGAGGCATGTGGTAAGTAGAACATGTGGAGGGGGGTGATCAGCTATGGCGCGTGATCTTTTTTTTTAAAAGCATTTTTTTACAACTGAAGAGGTTGTAGAAAAAATGCTTTTAAAAGTAAAAAAAAAGGCTCTGATGATTGTGCGGCTCAGCTGTGATCGTCAGAACCTTTTTTTTAACCTTTTAAAAGTATTTTTACAACCTATTCAGCTGAATACGTTGTAAAATAGGTTTTTAAAAGTAAAAAAAAACCCTCTGATGATCGCGCAGCTCAGCTGGGGCAGAGGGTGGGGGGTGGGCAGGGATTTTTGCTACTGGTTCTCCGAACCACCCACCGCCATCGCTACCGGATTGACTGATCGGGTCTGAACCCGGAGCATTTCACCCCCGGATATGGGGCATAGCCTCCAAATACAAACACATTTTGATAATTTTAAAACACAATGCTGTTTTAACTCAAATTGATAATTCCAAGGAAGTATGCATTTGAATATATATTCTTTGATTCAACCTAGACTCTGGACTTTTGAAGTATATGTCAGTGCTACATTTCATAATTTTATATCTTCTAATTTGCAATATCTGGTTAAATGTATTTCAGGCAATTATTTTGGTCAATGCTGCTTTCAGAAGAATCTTATAGAATATCTGCATCAATAAGTAAAAAGGATTATTATGTTATTAAGTTGCTCTGATTTACATACAAAGCTGCCTAGCACTGCAGTAAATCATTGGTCTGGCTGAACAAATACTGCATGTTTTCACAAGCAATGATCTTCAGAGTTCTTCCCAGCCTTGATCACTCAATCTCTTTTAAAAGAGAGCCTGAAATCTTCTGTACATAAAGCAGGTGTTTTATAAAGGAGTTACGAGTCCTCCTAGTCACTAATAAAGGCTACTTTACAACCCAATCTGATTTACTTTACATATATTAAACTAAAACTGGCATGATCCCAAGCTAGCACAATTAGCAGTTATTCTGGCCAGCCATTACTAGAACTGTACCCATCCAAAGAACTTCAGGATAGGGAAGACTATAATTCTAGCCCACTATTATTTATTCTGACATAAAACGGGTCTCCAAGGTCACAACTGAAATATACATTTTGAGAATCTTTTAACTGGACTTGCCAGAAACTAGAACCACAAAGTTTAGAACCTAAAGCAGATGTACTGATGAGCCTGAACAATGAGTTGGAAATTCATCAATGCCACTGTGACTCTAAATTGATCTCGCAATTATGTTCAAGTGTTGTAAAATTGCTAGCTGGAAAAGACTCAGATAATTAATCTACTTCCCACGTCCCCATCAAGGCATATAGGAGTTGACCAGTCTTACTGTGAAAAGCTACACAAATGAAATTCATTAGCACTTCCTTACTCAGCTCATTCTGTTGTCAAAGAGCTTTTCCAGTAGGAAATATTTCCTAAAGTATAATCAATACCTATTAAGTAGGACATTTCTTTGTGCTTTTTACAAAGCAGCATAGGTAGCTATTGTTTTGCCTCAGCTGCTTTGAAAATGTGAAATCTGTTAACATAATCCCCTTAGCTTTCCCTTCTCTAGGCTAAACCTACCCAGTGAGTTCAGCTTTGTATCTCTCCGCTGCATCCTTTCCAACATGCTGAGTTTTACCTGGGCACATCGGAAGAGACTTCGAGGATCCAGGAAAGAAAAGATGTACAAAGTTAACACTCGGGGAAGCTGGGTGGTGAAATCCAGTGCTTCAATTGGCACTCGATCCTGGAGCAGTTTGAAACAGAATTTCAGCTGTGAAAGGGAGCAATGCTCCAAGAAGTCTGTCAGGACTTTTCGCCTTTGATTGTCTGTCCACTTGTCAAACTATGGGGAAAAAACAGAGTTGTGAATTTCATGACCTCTGGAGGAACCATTTACAAGTGACTTTCCCTCATTATAGTTTACAAGCAATAAACTGCAAAGCCAATTATGAACTTAAGCTAATTCCAAAAGTGAAAGATCTCTGCACCTTTCCTTGTTGCAAAGGACACGAATGTCTGCCAAGAATTCATTCAGGCCACATTCTGCCTCTAGAAGGATTATCTAGGTATTTGTGGACAGTTCATCATAATTTAAAAAGGGATGCATTTTGCTTTGTCCTCAACAAGGATCACCATTCAAAAGTAGACTGCACTTTTTATTAAAATCAGCAACACAGAATCATAAGAGTTGAAAGGAACTGTCAAGCTCCTAAAGTATTTCCGATAAATTGTCCAGCCACTCCTAGAACACATCCAACTAAAGAAAGCCCACCATTTCCATCCATAATTGGTTCCACTTTCAAACTGCTCTTACTATTAAAATATTCTTAACATTCAATCAGAATATGCCTTCCTATAACATGCATTCTGTCTTTTGATGGAGAACAGGCAATCTTGTATAAGACACTCCTTCAGATATATATGATAACTTTCCTCAATTGCTTTGATTGTAATATATTTTATGTATGTTATTGTAAGCTGCTAAAGTAATGTACGGGCAGCTATATAGAAGGAAGGAAGGAAGGAAGGAAGGAAGGAAGGAAGGAAGGAAGGAAGGAAGGAAGGAAGGAAGGAAGGAAGGAAGGAAGGAAGGAAGGAAAGATACTGAGAGATACTAGTTTTCTATTGGATCACTGGCCACCTAATTCAAACTCTGTTCCTAAGAGAAGAAAGTCAGGTGCAACTGAGAATATCATAAAAGTGGCATGATATAAATTATTATATATTGAATACACACTGGGGAACATATATTTTTGAAGACCTAGAATACATTGTTTATGTATAGTATAACGAATAAATAACCTCTAAATCAGCCTTCCCAAATGAATGTCCTTCAGACAATTCCTGTAATCGAGAAATGATAGAACTATGGAAGTAAAAATATTTTACACTGCAAATATACCATTTCGGAAATACTCTTAGATAAATGTTATGCTCTTTTTATAACAATTAATATACTATGTTCTATGGTAAAAAATGCTGATTGTAAAGGTTTTGGAGCACGCTTACATTTCCCAGCAATGTCTAGTTATTGTACAATAAATATTGAAGCCTGTGAGATTGACAGAGCAATTGAAATAAAGGATGATTACCCATTTCCCCAACAAGTTTCTTCTTTCTTCAAATACCTGTAAAGAAATAAAACTAATTTTAAAATTACTTTTTCTAAGATTCAATAAGAAATGATTCATTACATTATTAGAAACAATTAAGTAAATGAAGCTGTCAGAGGAACATGATAAAAGAGGCAATTCTAATTTAAGAAATGATCGGAATCCTATCTGCATCAGAAGACCTTGGGCAATACAATTTTCAGTTCAATACAATGATCGAAAATCATCACATGGCCACATTATTTAGTGATGGGAATCCTGGGACTTCCTGGTTGCTTTTGTAACCACAAAACAAACAGGAAGACACCCAGATAAGGAATGCAGGCATGCCACAGAGGGCTGGAGAGCTTGGGGAGAACCAGTATTGGCCAAAAATGAATTGAGGGAGGGCTGACATAGGCTGTGCATGGGTGGGAGGTTGCTGTGGTGGGAAAAAAGGAGGGATGTCTATGGAGATTCTCAGTCATCCAGTCAAAGGTACCTTTTCAAAAAGCAACTAGACTTCGTTTTTCTTTGAAGATGTTTCGCTTCTTCTGAAGAAGCTTCTTGGATCAGAAGCGAAATGTTTTCAAAGAAAAACAAGGAAGTCCAGTTGCCTCTTGAAAAAGCACCTTTGGGGAAAATTGAGGGAGTGTCTTGCAACTTTTCCTGCTGGTTTCCTCACTGAGTTGCTTGTGGGAAGCCCACAGTGAAGTTTGAAAATGTGATCATGTGATTACAGCTCTCTGCAATGTTGTGAGGTTGCCGGGCAATGACAATTTATAGTCTCAATGTATATGAAGGATATCAAGTTTAGAAAGTCTGAAGTATATATTTAATATATAAATGCTAATTACCTGGGTTCTATCTAGGGCAATTTTCCAAGCAGAATATGGGCTTATTAGAATCACATAAGAATGATCTTGATACTGTTGCTGCATAACAGGCTGGAGGCCTGCATACTTGTTAAGAAAGTGGGCATGGACACAAATGATTCATAATTTACAAAGTTCCTAAAACTTACCTTATAATTCATGAGCTGATGATTCAGTGGTGTCCAGGCACTCATCTTTGTTTGCATCTTGGGCCCATTCAGGTTTTTGGGAGGTGCAAATGCCATCTCTTTTTATATAGAAAAGGAGCCAAAATAATTAAAAATGGCAATAACGATATTTGAAGTATTTGGTGAATGTAGATTTCAGTTGGGCATCATAAATTTCATAATGATAAAAGCTGTTTGAAGTGGGAGATGATAGGCCCTTATTTGTTGGAGGTGTTTAGTCACAGGCTGATGCTGTAGTATAGAATTCCTTATTCCCACTGGATAGGGAATAAGATTAGATGATCTCTAAGTTACTTTCTAGCTCAGTGATTATAAATGAACATCCCTCAATCTGTACTCTTTAGATGTTGGCATTATAGTTGCCAGAATTTTAAGTTAGCATGTTGGTTGGGAATTCTGGAAGTTGCAGTCACAAGTGCAACATATCTAAAAGGTGGTAAGTTGGGCAAAGGTTAAGCCAAATGGATGTGCAACAGTGATCTGTATCTTAATTACATCACAATTCTACTGTTGCAATGAACTTAATGTAGGTCTAATCTGATGTAATGTTCCGTTAGTTTCAAATACATCATGCTATTAACGTTAATGGCTCATGGTGAAAAACCTTCACAGGTTACCGGTTGTTTTCTTTGGCAATTTAAGTAACTGGTATGTTATATGTATATAATTTAGCCTGGATCCAATCCAAAATAACAGGCTTTGTAGTTCCTGATGGTTTACTGCAATGGGTTTCAGCCTATGGACCATAAACCACTAGTGAAAGTAGGATATTTTAAGTATACTAATTATTATGTGTGAGATAAATATTTGTTTAAATGACCCAAATTACCCAAGAAAACCAAAGCTCATATTTGGCACATAACATAAGCTACTGGATAAGACCCTTGGCTCATCTAGTCCAGCAGTCTGTTCTCACAGAAAGCAACCAACTGCACAAAGAAGCCGGCTAGAACCCCAGCATATTGGAGGGAGGAGGGTTTGTCTTCTCCTGGATAAACATATCCCAATTATTCCTCCTAAGTTTTTTCTTACAGGACCTTATAATTCTGCTTGTTCTCCTCAGGTCATTCCCATCTACAAATATTTCTGCCACACTACTTTAAAGCACATTTTTCAGAAATGCAAGAAATCAATGATATTTATTACAACATCAAAAACATAACAGCATTGGATGGTGTTTTCTAGAAACATAAAAATATCCATGTTGCAAATTGCAATCAAATTAGTTATAATTGAGCTGGAATGCTACCATTTTTGTAAGATAGCCTTGATATATGCTTGTGTTCTACTAATGAATAGTAGGGTTGTGCAAAATCTTAGAAAGAGGTAAATTGCAGCACATACTTTTTTTCAAATTATGAAAGCAGCCACATTTTTTTCCTGGCTAGTATGGCTGCTTCATAAGCAGTTTGCAGATGCCTCTATGTAAATCTATTTTAACAATTCGAAATTGTACTTCTGTGTATTATGACGTATCTGTTTTGAAGGATTAGCAATTAGGGAATGGAACAACAAGATATTTACAGTA
The DNA here is from genome assembly GCF_028640845.1 of Ahaetulla prasina. Classification (NCBI taxonomy): domain Eukaryota; kingdom Metazoa; phylum Chordata; class Lepidosauria; order Squamata; family Colubridae; genus Ahaetulla; species Ahaetulla prasina. The sequence continues at coordinate 32,535,614 of NC_080539.1, forward strand.
TTTTTAGCTATGGCGCTTTACAATACCAAAAGACTGGAATCTGAAGTCCCAATAAACCTCACAGAAAGGCAAGGAGCCAAGGTAAGCTGTTCACAGACGTAATTTAATTATATTTAAGAAAGATTAATTACTATAATGCTTGTATCATATTAACTAAAGTCATTAGACTGATTTTTTTTTGCATTGTGCTAATCCCGGTTTAACTCAGCAGAAATGCTAAACTGGGGCTTCCAAGACACAAAGGCTTTACAAGTAGGAGTCTGTATTTTAAATGGTTGAATAAATCAGTGAAATTTAATTTAAGGCGGTAAAATTCATCAGTTAATATGTAATCATGGGATTGATTCCATCTTTGTTTTCATACATATTGTTTTTTATTAGACTATGATTTCAAAATACAGGGAAGAAAAAAATCATAAGAAAAAACATAGGATACAGTATGTAAACTAAAACAGGGGAACTGCCCTTGCATGTGAGTAAGGCAATTTTACCTATCCATGTTTCCCCAAAAATAAGACTGGGTTTTATTTTTTTGGGCCCCAAAATAAGCAGTAGGGCTTATTTTGAGGGGTGTCTTATTCCCCCACCCCCATGTACAGGTGGCCCACTTCTGCTACCTCACAGTTGGGCAAGAGGCCATGCGGCACGCCAGTGCTGCCACTATGAGGCAGGAGGGTGGAGATGCTCCACACAGCTCACACAGCTTACCTCAGGGCCCCCGCAGTTAGGCCACCCATGCCCCAACACCTGACTCGCCTCACGGCCGCGACAGCAACACACTGCTGTGCCTCCTTCTGCTTGCTCCTTCTGCTTGCTGCCACGAGCAAGCAGAAGAAATGGACCAATAGCCATGTGGGCTCCTGCTGCACATGGCTGCTGGTGCTGCCATCAGGAGGCAGGTATCAGGGCATGGATGGCCTGGCTATGGGGGCCCTGAGGTAAGCTGTGCAAGTGCGTGGGACAGCTCCATTACTCCACTGCCTTGCTTCGTGGCCATGGCACCACGAGCAACCAGACAGAATGGGTGGGCAGCCAGCTCTGCAGGTAGGGCTTATTTTGGGGATACGGCTTATATTAGACGCAAGTGTAAAAACATGCTAGGGCTTATTTTCGGGATAGGTGTCATTCTCAGGGAAACTGAGTATATAAATACTGGAACTAAGAAAAGAGGGATGTCAGAATGGCTTCCAAAGGTTTTCTTTAGCAATGACTTTGACCTGTTAATATAATTTTATGTGTAATATACAGGATATTGTCTTCTATTGCAACCTTTTTCAATTTCCTCATTCCTTCCATTAGCAGGTGGTCATAAACTTTAAACAATAAAATCTTTTGTTTCCTCCAAAAACACTATTAAGAAAGAAAAAACAGTTCCCTAGTATGAGCTTTCTAGCTGGGAGAAACTGGAGTTTAGTATAAGCTATATTTTAATGTTAACTGGACAGCATACATCAGGTGAAATCAAGAATGTAAGAAAAATATTGAAACTTATATAAAACAGAAGAAACAAAAATGTCGCATCAAAGATTTGTAAACTAATTCTGAATTAAGAAAGTAGAGAAAACAGCCTATTGTAGTATCTTCTAGCAAATGTTCTCCCCAAAACAACAATTTTGTGATTTGATTTATAGTTCATACCCTGTTATTTTAGCCTCAGTGTTTGTATTTCACTTCTGATTGATATAGCAGTTTTATCTTTAAATGAGTACAATCCACTTGCAATTACTTCTTTGTACACAGGAAAAGGTTTTGATATACTTGGGATTACTCAATATTTTCAGAAGTACTTTGAGGTTTTGAAACTTGGATAAGTATATGTGCCCCTTAATTATTATTTAACACTCATAGTGAATGATCTTATTTTCTTTACTGTGGCTTTCTGAATAAACCCCATAGACTGAGCTCATGCAACGTTCTAAGCTGCCTCAAAATATATTACATATTAACATGATAAATAAGCAAGTCCTTCTCAATTCCTATTAAAATTATGTTATTTAGGGCTCCCTTATGCTATTAGGAATATCTATATATGTTCAAGACATTAGTTTAGACAAGGCTGATTTTATGGCCAGATGTTATTTTATGTATTATTCATACTTTTGAAATTTAAGTCCCTAAATTCTTTAATATATAAATTTAGGGCTTTTATACAAGAAACAGTTTAGATTGAATGCCACTGGGTTCTAACAATATTATAAAGTAATAAAGGGTTGGAAGGGGTGGTAGTATCTAGAATATTTTTTTTTACTTTACATAGGAGTCCCTAAAAATTTTGCAAATATACCTTAGTTAATTCAAATTTATCCCACCTTGTGTATACTGTACATAAAGCATGATTTAAACAGACTTTCCTTCTAAATTTGGTCCACATATTTTTTCCTCATGTTCAGTCGTGTTCAATTCTCAGAGACTACCTCCACAATTCCTTGCAGATTTCTTGGCAAGGTTTTTCAGAATTGGTTTGCCATTTCCTCCTTTCTAAGGTTGAAAGCCAGACACTGGTCCAATGTTACCCAGTAGGTTTTTTGCCTAAGGAGGAACTATAACTCCCAGTCTCCCAGTTTCTAGCCTGGTATCTTAACCACTACACCAAAAGTCTCTCGCATAATACATACAACTGGTAATTCTATTTTAAGGGATTACTCTACTCTTTCAATCTTCATGAAACCTTGTACACTATTCAATGTTTTTTCCTGATCAAGAAATTAAGAATTTAATTACAAAAAATTGTTATGATTCACAGTATAAGGAAATGTGGGGTTTAATCTTTCACATTTCCAGTGGAAGAGTGGAACTTTGCTTCTTTATAAAAATCAGTAACTTTATAGAAAGTTAAAGAAATTTTCCTTTCTGGAAAGAAATAGTTTAAATTCAATTCACTTCCAGGCTTAACTTCAGAATTATTTCATTGTGGAAATCTATGCAAATATGAGGATCTTTTTTTAAAACAGCACTTAATTTTCCCGTATATATTGCAGAATATATATGGAAAGAAAGGTACTGATTCCTTCATTAACGGAAAATATATATTGAAGGAGAATCTTGAAACACCTGATCAACTTGTTTTCTGAGCATCAATTAATACAGGGGTGTCAAACTCAAGGCCCGGGGGCCAGATCCAGCCTGTGGAGTGCTTAGATCTGGCCAGAAGAGCCACCCTGGAAACAGCAAAGGACTGGCTCACAGTGCATCTGCTAGCGAAAATGGAGCTTGGGAGGGTTGTGTGCGGCCCCGACATGAGTGACGCCAAGCTGGCCATGTCTACCCTGGCCACACCCACACCAGCCTCCCAAGGTCAAACACAACCCTGATGCGGCCCTCAATGAAATCAAGCTCGACACTCCTGCATTAATATAACTATTAGGGTTTTTTTGTACTGATTATTTTTCTTTAGCAAGATTATTTGAAATTATAAATTTATGGGGACCCAGATTGTTGGGGGCAATAAATTGGCTCTGTAAAGCACTTAGAGAGGGCTGTAAAGCACTGTGAAGTGGTATATAAGTCTAAGTGCTATTGCTGTTATGTTCTCTAAGCTTTCAGAACCTAATGTGGGAAAGCTAAAGATGGCTATATTAACATGAATAAATGAAGCAGAACCCTTCCCTGTCCCTTCAAATCTGTTCCAACAGGTTCCTCAACATGCAAAGCAGTCTGAAGCATGTTTGAGAGAAATCCATTCCACTGGTAGATGTCACAGACAAATATGCTGTCTCTTACGGAGTATCCAAAGTATTACAAATCTCTCAATCTAGACAAAAGTTCTCTCTTTTGAGAGGTTATGACTTTGGCTTTGAAACTGAAGATTGGGCATGTGAGGCCTACCTGATGTCAGTTTTCTATTTCCTACTGACAATAAAAGTGGTCTTTAAAGTTGTCAACAGGGATGTTTTGGCCCTGGGTTTTCTGACTTCCAATGTCAAGCCTCTGAAAGCAAGTAAAAACAAGTTTTAAAAGATCTATTAATTTGGATATATTGTCATTATTTGTTGAAATTGTTATCTGTATTTGTATTGTTGTGTCCCCACCCCCCGTAGGAATTCCAACAAGAAAAAATGAGATCTGCATCTCATTGCAATCATATACTCGATGTGAGCAATGATATGCTAGCATAATTAACAATAGTAAAAACAGCATTGTTATACAAGCAGTTACACTACTATAGATTAAAAACATAATTCCTCAAATGAAAGGTGGAAAACATTTTCTAGATGACATCTAATACATTTAGATTACATCCAAATAAAGAAAATGCTCTAAAATATTATCTGTGTTATTTACTAATTGGAAGATGTAATAAAAGAAAATAATTAAAAGACTATGCTTACAATCTTTTGTTACTTAATGTGCATTGTACTGAATTTAAATTTGAGGAAGAGTGTTAGATAGTTTTCATATATGAGCTTGTATATATAAAATTCCTTCCCAATTTTGTTTTACACTAAAAAAATGGTGGATATACTGTAGCGTACAGACTCTTTTCTCAAGGTTAGTGATATATGGATAAGGCTACTATTTAAAATAACCTGATATTGTTAATACTAATAATGAAGATTTAATTTAAATGGTGACTACCCTGATGCCTATCTATATAAATATAAATGTGTTTCAGAAGTAATTATCCCACTCTCCATTTTCTATTCCATCTTTTTTGTTTTGTTTTGAGGAACTCAAGAGCAGCGGATTTCAATCCACCTGCCCTCTGACACTGTCAAATAGATAAAGGTGTAAGACAGAGGCCTTCTAAGATCACAACTCTTGAACCAAAGGTCCTAATGTAATTTCTTCTTTCTATTCGATATCTCATATTTCTTTGCAGCATGCCCAAAGCAGCTTACAAAGAAAAAAGAAATAAGTAATAATATAAATAATTTCTTATACATATTTTCACAACATAAAAACAGGCATTGTAATAATCACCTTTTAAACATAGGGTATAATTTCAAGCAAAGTAAAAAGAAAAAAAATGTGGCAGCATTGAATTAAAAATTGCTATCATATATGTCAAGATGTGTAGAGGGAACTGTGTCTTGGTTGGGTCCTTGATACTCTGGTAAGTTTGTTTTCTTGAAGACATTTTCATTACCAATCTAGGCAACATGCCTTATCCCATAAGGACCTACCTAAGGCTCAACTCTGAGCTAGAAATATTCTCTTCTAACAGCGCCACAATTTGGACGGATGGCTTGTCACCACAGCAGCTCTCACCTGTTCTGTTTGAATCTTTAACGCTTCAGCAACGCCATTAACGATGGCGACGGCGAGAGGGCCATTAAGGACGTGGTTGTCTTCTTCCACAATTCCCCCACCATTCACACTCCACACAACGGCCTAGTCTCTTGTACAGCACTCCTTCCTCCACCGCCGCCGCCTGCGAGTTGATTCTCTTCACCATGGAAACCGTTGCCTAGTTGCAGAGGCCCATCCGAAGCGCAGTGTCCTCCCCCCACTTTTCTTTTGTTCTACCTAGTAACCAAGCGAGAGCGGCGGCAGGGATCGGTATTTCATTGGCTACTTTTTCCCCCTTCTTTCTTCGTCTTTCTCTCTCTCTCTCTCTCTCTCACACACACACACACACATTCACTCTTCTCCCCCCTCCCCGCATTCAAGACTCGTGAGGGGGCGGGGCAGAGTGTGAGGAGAAAAGGCGCGGCAGCGGCGGCCGTTGAGGAAGTTGTTCGCCGGCATATTGTACTCGATGGACCTGGAGCGGCGGAGGCACCTGAAGGAGGAGGAAAAGGAGCCGGAGGCAGGTACAGTAAACGGCGGCGGAGAAAAGGGATGGGGGTCTTTCATCCTCCTCCTCCTCCTCGTTCCTCAGCCACCTTAAAAAAGGAGGAGTCCTTAATTTTCTCCCAAAAAGAAGCGTGAACGCTCCGCTTTCTTTTTCTTTTGTGTGGAGACCGGTTTTTCTCTCGCCCCGTAGTAGCTGTCCGTCCGTCCCGTCCCCCGCCCCCCACCCAGCCAGTTGGACTACAGTGCCTAACATCCTCAGTCTCGGCAACCAAGGGCGGGTTGCCTTCTCATGCTCGCTCCTTTAGGACAATAAAAACGTGATCTCAGCCTCTCCTTGCGCGACCGAGGAGGTTGGAGTTAAAAGAGCTTGTAGGTTATCTCTCTCTTTCTCTGCCTCTCTCCCGTTTTCTTGGCCCCTTTTCTGGCTCTCGCGTATTCTCCCATATCTTCAGGTCAAAGTGGGCTTGGCATTTGAAAGACGAGATAAATGGAGTACATTACATACCTGATTATGCTCTTATCTTTGTAGATGGGGAGGATTAATGGAGGCTTTCGGTCTTTGTTTTCCCCAGTCCTTTTTCGTGTGTGTGTGTGTGTCCCCCCCCCCCGCCCCCAGAGGATATGAGGATGCAGTTACCTACATCGTGAAATATTAATTATTGCTTATTATTGTGACCAATAATTTTTTTTGAAGCTTTTTATATTTGACTGAACCTAGGCCTCCAAAGTGGCTGTCAAAAAAAAAATAATGCAAAAAGATTTTTAAAGTGATATTTAATTAAAGGTCAAATATTTGAATGTAACTGAGCTTGCTGTACAGAACCTCATTCTGGGGGGCAGAGGGGAGCAATTAAAGAAAACACAATCTTCTTTTTGATTTACTGTCTTGCCTCGCATATGTAGGCGGAAATAAGGAGGAATGTCTACTGAATTATTTTCACCAAAGATGTGTTTTGCAGGAGCTAGAAGTAATCCTGGGTCACAGTTGATTTAGAATAACCTTTTCAGATGGAGACTAACACTCCACTGAGAAATTGATATTCCAAATTATCAATAGTGCACAAAGAAAAACAGTGAGTTGCGAAAACAAATGCAATAATCCCTTTGCTTCTTACTCTTTCTCTAGAAGAAAGACAGGGGAAACCCTTTCTGTGGATTGCCTTTCAGTTTTACTGGTGCTGGAAAAGAAATTGTAGAGCAAATCCTCTGATCCCACAAAACAATTTTCCTATTTTTATGATTTCTTAATACTGCAGAAATGCTTGCTTCATTGTCCTCACCATAATTCTAGCAGCAAATATATTTTACATAACCACTTTAATTTTTCCCCAGGAATGATAGAAGCAAGTTTGTGCTTCATGGGAAAACTAAAATATTAAATATGCAAAGAAAATTTAATGCAGAAGGAGAAAATTACTAGTTAAATTTTACTGACTGCCATACAAGGCTTTGATTTGAGTACTAAGGAACATGTATGGGAAAGTTTTCCATTTCAGCAGATGATAGCATGGAGAGTGAGTTTTCTTTTTTTGTTTATGAGCTAATTCTTTAGAAGATATTATACGAGAAGCCTCTAAGCAAAGATTATTTAATGTGAATTATTATTTTTATTTCAATGATGCAATGAAAGATTCCCAAATCACTACTTTGTAAACTTTTGGCAGTTATAGACTCCTTAATAAATATTTGGAAATAATAGATTCCCAGTTAAACAAACACCTTCTCTTTCTATTTTCATCTGCAAAATGAAGACCAATTTTTTGATGAATAAGATCATGATTATAGTTACATTTGTGTATGCTTCCCTGTCCTCCTGTTTGAAAGCTATTTTAAGCTAAATTTTCAACCATAAAATCCCCAAATTAAGTATACCTTTTCAGTCTTAGATTATTTTGTATATCCAATGCCATATTATTTTTTAGCACAAACCTAATGGAATGATCTTCCGTAGAAATCTTTTGAGTACTAAGATGATAGGCAAATTGATCTCCACTCTATGTCTAAAATACTCATGTACTTCTATTTGTATTTTTCTTTTTGAATTACTTACATGAAATCACATTTGCGGTTAGCATCCACTTACAGACTCACAGTCACTTGAGATCTATTTGCTGTTGTTGGTTTTATGAATAATGGTGTTTGTATTGCTACTTTTGTCACCTGTATGCTTCAATGAACTTTTTTTCATCCACTGATTCATTTTCATGAACTAGCTGAACTTGCAGAGAATCTAGCATGGGAGGTGGGCACTGAGATGGTTAGCAGACTTTGGTTTAGGCTCCTCACTAGCACTGAGAATGGTGGGAAGCTTTAGCTAACAATCTGGTAGACTTCTTCAAACCACTGATTATGTGACACATCCACAATATGGGAATCATTGAACAATTTTTTTAGTGTTTTAAGAGATTGTGCTCTATTTTGTGCTTCTGCTTTCTTTTAGAAACGACAGTAGGTACAAGAATAGAACCTGAATAACAGAATTGGAAGGGACCTTGGAGGTCTTCTAGTCCAACCCCCTGCTCAAGCAAGAAATACTATACTGGTTCCGACAAATGGCTACCCAATGTCTTCTTAAAAACCTCCAATGGTGGATCACTCACAACTTCTGGAGGCACACTGTACCCCTTATTAACTGTTCTCAACCTTGAGAAATTTATCCTTAATTCTAGGTTGAATCTCTCCTTGACAGGTTTCTATCCATTGTTGTCCTGCCTTCAAGTACTTTGGAGAATAGGTTGACATCCTTTTTTGTGGCAACCTCTTACATATATGAAGACTGCTATCATGTCATCCCTAGTCTTTCTTTTCACTAAACTAGACATGCCCAGTTCCTACAACTGTTCTTCATATGTTTTAATCTCCAGTCCCTGAATCATCTTTGTTGTTCTTCTCTGCACTGTTTCTAGAGTTTGAATATCTTTTTGGTACTATGGTGATCAAAACTGGACACAATATTCCAAGTATGGTCTTACCAAAGCATTTTTAAGCAGTATTAACACTTCATGTGACCCTGATTCTATCCCTCTTGTTGATGCAGCCTAGGATAGATTAGTTTGATAATTAAGCAACCTGCTTTCTCTTTCCTACTTATGTCACTGATTGTTCTTTCACACTTAAATTGCAACTGAAATAATTTTCCAAGCTGGCAGTTTAGTGCTGAAACATTAAAAATTGTACCACTAACAACTGATAGAATGCATCTTCATCTAAGTTCCAGAGATAACATTTTCATTATTGTCGCTAGTGATTATATGAATCATCTCAGTAATATGTAGAAATATTGAGGTTTTTTCCTGAGTAGTTTCATGATCTATACTGTCATATATAATCTAAGTTGTTTATGTGCATGATTGTTGTATATGGAGTAAAGTGTGAGTGGCAACACAGTTTAAATAATTGTGATGAGATTAAAAAATCTGTTGGAATTGAAGTAGGAATATTTTATTTTAGCTATCAGTTCATATAATTTATTCAGCAGGGTGGTTGTTAGCCTCTATAAAATTTGGGCGTCTGTTTTTTTTTTACTATTGTCACCTATTTATTAATTTCATTTATTTATTTGCTTTTGAAGTGTAAGTAAAGTTGTTTGGAGATGAGAAGACTCTAATTTATGTAAATAAATATAAATAAATAAATGAAAGTGTCTAAGTTGTATATTTTTGAAGATCGTAAATGCTGAATCTCTCAGTAAAGCCTGAAAGCTTAATTTAATTGCCAGAGACCCTGTAGGAAATATCACCAAAATGTTTAATATGACAAAAATGAACATTATTAAATGTTCTGGAAATAATTTTATTAATTCTGTTTTAGTAGAAAAAATACCTTATATTTTTATCTTGATCCTATATACTTTTTGGCATGTAGCCATAGATATCTAGAGTGATGAAATATGTTCAGGACACAAACCCTGATGCTGTATTTCAATTGAATTACACCATGATGATGTGACACATGTTTCATCATTTGTTCTTATGGAAGTCTGTATATTGATTTGCAAGGTATAATCTTAAAACCAAATGTAATGGCCATACATAACAAAAGCAGTTTTGTTACAGAAACATGAATATAAATAATAGTAAATTACAGAAATTGTATTCTAACATTTGTGCCTAAATACCTGAAGCTGTATTAAATATGTTTAGAAATGAAGTTTTAATAGCAGATTAAAATTTGCATCTGCCCCTTTTATTTACTGAGATTGAGACTTGGCATACTGTTATACAGTTGATATAGATTTGCCAGCCAATGTGTTTGAGTGTGCCAACTGCCATCTTTTTGAGCCAGATTTGTTTTCTAGGCAAAAATTATTTCCTTTGGAGGAAAGAACCTTCATAAGTAAAACTGAGTTTTGAAAGGGATGGAAAAAGTAAATGCAACTAGAAAGTGAAGACTAAAGTTACCTTCCTCTGTTGTTAACTATGATTTCTTGGATGTTTCTGTAATTGGTAGAAGGCAGATTGGTACATTATCTTGAATAAATTCACAATAAATAATACATCAGTTTTCATCTATATATAGAACTTTATATTATGCTTGTTATTAAAGGCTACTAGCCATAATGGTAAATATTACCTGCTATTCCAAATTTCATTTTGCTCTTAAATACCACTTCCCATGAAGAAATGTTAGAAGTAAGGACATTCTTGGCTTCTCTGAATCATAGGATAGTAGATTAGATAATCCCTTTTTGCATCCTATGAGAATTCTTATTATTACCATATCAGGCTGACTATAGGAAATGAGGTTCTAATCAGATTCCATTCCTTATCCGCAGTCTGAAAAATGCTAAAACCATTATGAGAAGATATTTGTCATTCTTAAATTTTTATGACTATATTAGTAAAAGCATGTGTTCTTTACAGATAATTCCTTTATGAAACAGTGCCTCTGTTTAAAGACCAGTCCAATACAAGTCAGCTTAGATATAAGGTTTCCTAAAATAGATTCTAAACTGGCGCAAGAATCCTTCACCATATATACCTTTACTATATATATAAATACTAGTTTTCTGTTTAAACAGTACTAATTATGTTTGAACATGAGCCTCACATGAAAATCAGCGCCCTCTCTGAGCTGTGGCTGCAGTTCAGCTCCACCGCGCATGCGCGCATGCCTCCTGCCGGCCAGCTGGTCTTTGGGTCTCTGCCACGGAGGGCCCATACACAGGGAGCGTGCAGGGTGTATATGCGGGGTGGCGCACGCATGCGGGGGCGGGGCACATGCAGGGAGCGTGCAGGGTGTATATGCGGGGCACATGCGGGGGTCCGTGCGTGCATTGCATTTGGGTCCTTTGGCCACTCAGTCCGGAAAAGGTTAGCCATCACTGCCCTAGTACATGTAATATTTATAGTGAAGGGACTATTTAGTATTGAGGACTAAATTTCAGAGGAACATCATTCTATCTCCAAAGTTATGTAAGAAAATTGCAAACATAAGAACTAACATTTAATCTGGTTATCTGGTTTCCTGTAGTGACTTACTAGATAGTTTTTGAAAATGCAGCAAGCTTGGGAAGAAAAGTATCCTTTGCTTCTTAAGAAGTTTTTCGTTTGAATTCTCATATTAGATATCCAATAGTACAGAATTTGCACAAAGTAGATAGAATTTTTATTCTCTGCCTATATTAGGATTCCTATAATAAAGCTGAATTGTGAGGGATTCAGGACAGGTAAGCATTGCATCACATATTAAATTATGGAATTTAATGCCATATGATAGAGATAGTTTCATATAAACAAATACTATATTCTTATCATTTAATTATGTTTCATGTTTCCCCTGTCTTCAGAATTCTACGTTTAGTACCTTCATTGTGTTTCTTCCACTTTTAGATTTGCTTCCCTAATATAGGGAAATTATTATTATGTGTGGGTAATCTACAGATTAATCTACAGACTGGGGAAAAACCTAACTAAATGATGAGAATGTGGTGTTTGGTTATATAAAGCTATCTTGGTCATGTTTTATAGAATTCATGTTGATTTGTTCTAACCTGCAAATTCTGCTGGAATTGAATTATTCAATTGGCATATTGCTTAATATTCTCTGCAATAGCTATGGCTCTATTTCAATTCTTCAATAGCAAGGGTGTCAAACTCGTGGCCTGTGGGCCAGATATGCTGGCTACACCCCCTTGTTTTAGTGAAAGGGAAAAAGTCACAATATGTCATGTCATGACAATGTGACGACACGAGTTTGACACCCCTGTTCTATAGTCTCTGCAATTCCTTTGCTCTCCAGGTTGTATTTCACACACACAGTTAGTTATTACAAACAGTCCCTTGAGTTATGATCATAATGGAGCCTGCCCATCACTGTCATAACTTGTGATGGCCATAAAGCAGGTCAGTCATATGACCAATCCAATTTTATGACTTTGTTAAGCAATGTTGTAGTTTTTAGGTGAATGCTACAGTAGTTAAGCAGACCAATGGTTTGTTATGGATGTGGTTTGCCAAATGCAGAAGTAAATGTTGGTTTTTGGCAAAATCATAATAAAACTTGGTCACATGACCATGGGATGCTGCAAAGGGCTGTAAATGGTGTCCAGTTGCTGAGCATCCTAAGTTACAGTCATGTAACCAATGGGGGGGGACCTTCAGAACTTTGAATCTAGGTCATAAATATCCCTTAGAGTAAATGATCACTTGTAAGTCAAAGACTAGCTGTTTTCTAGCTTCCTTGTCTCAAATTGCTCAAATCTATGCACATTTTCTTTATCTAGATCCAAGTGCATTTTCCATTTAGCTTTTCCTTAATGACTTTACTGCTTCATATTTTAAGCCCCAATTCTTCTATGGTTACATCAGATATAGCATACATCGGCTGGATCATTTGGGTCACAGTTTAAACTGCTTCATTAATATTTTTAGTGTTTTAGCCACAGTTGTCTTGTTAATTTGATTCAATTTTGCCAAACATATTCTTTTGGTTTCTTTCATTTGGTCTTTGAATTCCCAACTAGGTCTTGATTAGCTAATAGTATTTGCAGTTCTTTAGCAGTTTTTTCTCCTTGTTCTTCATTGAAATCAGTAGTCTCTTTACTTTCTACTGAATGTTGCTCACTCTGCAAATTGGTATTATTCATAGTTCTGAATAAATCTGAATTTGTTTTTCAATTGTTTCCAGTTCAGTATTAATAAAAAATTGTATTTCAGAATTACACACTTTTGGTCCATACATTATTAATTACTAAATGAAAATGTCTTTTTTTCCAAAGCTGGTACATTCACTTTTGAAATCTGCATTTCAATGGTTCTGATTGGTAGAAACATTCCATAATTGACCAGTTTTCTTCCTTTGACCAAATTCTTTGTTTTTTATTGCCTTCCAGTAGTGTGTCAACTCCACATTTAGTTGCCTAGCTGGGGGAATTGAGCCTTATAGCACGTTTGTCAATGAATACCTAGGAGCCATAGCATCCAATGTGACTTTTGTTAATCTGGGCAACAGTTGATCCAGCGTGAAATTCAGATTATGTATTCTTATGGCATTGAATGGGGGGGGGCGAGGTGTTGGAACAGATTTAGTCTGATTCTTCAATTGATATGGTTGCACCTGTTCAGCATAGCCCTTCCACTAAAGCACCCCAGCCCTTCCACTATGATGAAGTACTATACCTTTGGAGGGGACTTTTATTTATGATTGGTCACATAGTCAACCCAATGTTTAGGCTGGATTTGGTATTTTTATTGAGTGCTTCCCAAGGAACTGGAATAGACAAATGTTTGATAGTGTTAGAGATATCATTGCACGATTGCAAGTAATGTATCTTTCATATATTTGGCATACATCTAATAAGCAATTAAGTATTTTATTTATTGCATTTCTATCTCCTATTTATTTAGAAGTTGATGGGAATGTACATAGAAACCTCTTTATTTATTTGTATCCCACCTTTATTATTTTTACAAATAACTCAATGTGGCAAACATATCCTATTTTCCCCACAACAATCCTGTGAGGTGGGTTAGGTTGAAAGAGAAAGACAGACCCAAGCTCATTCATCTGGCTTTCATGGCTAAGGCAGAAGTTCAATTCACGGTCTCTTACTTTTAACCTGATGTCTTAACCAGGCACCCAACTGGCTCTTTTATATCAATTATAAAGTTTCTCCTCAGATTGTATAAATCTTTCACCTTTATATCAATTATATCTCTATGACAACCCTATGAGTAGATTGGGCTACAAAAGAATGATTGCTCCAAAGCCATTCTTTGTGTTCCATGGTCAGAACTTGAGCCTATGTCTTTTTAATCTATGTCCAGTACTAGTTTGAACTTTAATAAAGTATTTATGTTCTTATTCTTAGATTATTAATAGAAGAAAAAAGGCTGTCAACATGGAGTCTGTCTGGGAATGCGGTTAGTCAATAAGTTATGATGATACAGTACAACTTGCACGGTGGTATGGAAGAAAAAAACAAGACAAAGTATCTTAGTGTTTTGGAAATAAAAGTATTCTACTGGACTATGCTAAAACCTATTAGTGTCAAGGGTTATTCAGTCTCTGAAGAACTTTAAGATAAAAAGTTGAAATATCCAGCAATGTCTGATAAATAATTTGGAAACCCTCATGACTGTTGCAGAAGAATGGCTGTAATTTGGATGATCCATTATCTTTGGCTTTTGGCAGTGCTAGCAAGATGCAGCGGTGGCCACAGCCTATTCTCATGTGAGCCCATAATCCTGAGGATGTGCCAAGATCTTCCGTACAATACCACATTTATGCCTAACCTTTTGAATCATTATGATCAACAAACAGCAGCTCTAGCAATGGAAGTAAGTATTTACATTCAAAATATAAATCACTACAGTTGTTCAGAATTACTAACAAAAAGCAATTAAATGTATTTTCTACTTTTTTGCTATTTGGGGGTATTTACAAAGCATGAAACCTTCATAAAGGGTCATCACATGTAATTCTCTGGATCCAGAGGGTTTTATTAATATATAAATTTGCTTTTTATATTAACCTATGAGTGATGAGAATTCTTTAAAATAAAAATATATAACGTGGATAAAAGTGGCTGTTATAGATTAGTGCAGTAACAGTGGATCTTGAATCCGCTTTATTTACTTTCAGTAAACTGCTCATGAGCAGTTTTTGATCTTGAGAAATTATAGAGTTAACCAAATAGATTCTGTGCTTTGGTAGATCACATGCAATTAATAATTTATTGGTAATCTTTACAAAATAAATATTCTTAAAAGAATATATTTGCAACTAGAGAAGCTTTTTGAAATTTTCATGGGGTTGTAATTGAGGGTGCAAAGATTCTTCTGGACATTTTAACTTATAAGATGATGAAAGTGCTGATGGGGAAAAATGTAGGGGAAGCATTATACATGTTGAGAGAGACAAAATAAAACATACTGAGCTATATCAAATGGAAAATGAAGATATATCTAGTGCCTCATACCCTTTTTTGTAGTTCATTAATCAGATCTGCACTCTTTCCAAGAAGGAAGGAGAAATGAAGGAATCTATTATTTTTTTCTAATATCCTTCTATAGCTGTTATAATGCAGACCAATTCCATAAGCACTCTTTCTACACAAAATGAATGGTGTAATCTGTAAGAGGTAAGGCAAAACTACCTGTTTCTGAGCTAAAGACAATGATTATGTAAATATAACTCATCCACTTCCCAAAGCTATCAAATATCTGCCAAATATATATTAATTTATAAAAATTACTGGAAGAAGCCTAGATTTTAAATTCTGCAGCATAAATGCATAAAGTCTCTCATTCCTTTGACTTGCAGTAGCCAATGTAATGTTCAAGGCTTTACTGTTAGCAATATTTCCAAGTACCGCTTGGGCATCCTCTGCCAAGTCTAGACAGGAGCTAAATTAAAAATTTCAAGTCTGGAGATTGTGATTTACTTCTGTCTCTAGGCATGAATCCTGATATAATTTAACTTTAGTAAAATGATGTCTGCCCTCCAGTGCTATTTTCTTTTGCTCTTCTTCCTGTGTACTCTCAGAATCAATTCTGGAAGTTCAAAAGACCCTCTGAAGTAGAATTTAAGAACGTTCAATTAACCTGAAATTGTTTCCAGGTGGAAAAATACTGGAATCCGTTTAAAGACCTTTTGGTATTTTGCCTATAGAAGGCTGATGACAGTACTTAGCTTGTTTGCCCTCATCTTTAAAGAATACAGGCCTATATTTACCTGATGCGTGGTACTTGGTTCCATGAGAATTATTACATTCAGTCAAAATGAGATACTCAGATATAGATTATATAAAATTATAAATGGCATTTTTCTATAAAAATGCCACCAAAATTCACAATATATAAGCAGTAAACATAAACATTGTGAAAGAATATATTATCATCTACTCTTCTAAGATATAGGGAAAAATTGAATTTGCAGTATAGAAACTTAGTGGAAAAAATGTGCCTGAAGAATATGTATTTTTCTTCCATGCTTAGTCTTGTCTTTGTAAAACATCCAATTCATTATGAAATTTGAGATTTTACAAGAGGTAAATACTAGGTTTTGGCACAATAATATTGTCATTTCATATCAACCAGTCAGTACTGACTGATGTTAAAATTGTATTATCCACATTCCCTCTAAAGCACTTTGTATACACCATATCAGCTTCCCTTTAATTCTTCTGCATTTTCCCCCTGAGCTTGTATTTTCTGCAGGCTCAGAAAAAAGATGCAGCCCCGCTAAGGAGGTACTGATTGGTAACGCATGTATACCCTCATTTATTCTGAAGCAGCTTTTTTACTTTTTATTAAAGTATGAATTAAATTTATATATTGAATCCAAAGTAATCCACATGATATATTAGAATAGAATAGAATAGAATTTTATTGGCCAAGTGTGATTGGACACACAAGGAATTTGTCTTGGTGCATATGCTCTCAGTGTACATAAAAGAAAAGACACGTTCATCAAGGTACAACATTTAAAACACAACTGGTGGTCAATATATCAATATAAATCATAAGGATTGCCAGCAAAAAGTTATAGTCATACAGTCATAAGTGGAAAGAGATTGGTGATGGGAACGATGAAACGATTAATAGTAGTGCAGATTCAGTAAATAGTCTGACAGTGTTGAGGGAATTATTTGTTTAGCAGAGTGATGGCCTTCGGGAAAAGACTGTTCTTGTGTCTAGTTGTTCTGGTGTGCAGTGCTCTATAGCGTCGTTTTGAGGGTAGGAGTTGAAACAGTTTATGTCCAGGATGCGAGGGATCTGCAAATATTTTCACGGCCCTCTTCTTGATTCGTGCAGTATACAGGTCCTCAATGGAAGGCAGGTTGGTAGCAATTATTTTTTCTGCAGTTCTAATTATCCTCTGAAGTCTGTGTTTTTCTTGTTGGGTTGCAGAACCGAACCAGACAGTTATAGAGATGCAAATGACAGACTCAATATTATTCCAGTACAGATTGAAATTTGATTGCTTGTTATATCTTACAATTTAGACAGTTTTTTCCCCCAAAGGTTCAGATTTATTTATAACTTTTTAAATCAAAATCCTTAAGCTTTGACTGATAAACATTTACATCTATTGAAAGGGTTATAGTTTATTTTCCATCTTGTCCATTTTGGTAGCTTTGTGTCCCTTAAGTTTTAATAATTGAGGCTGTAAAAAGCACCTCATTGGTTTTTGAAAGATAAGATACTTTGTGACTTCTTTATCTAAAACATTAGAGCTGCATTTGTATTAGTCCATTTGAGCTGTCCAGTTTGTATAAGCAGGCTAGGAGCTGTCCATCTGCATTAGTACTGTGAATTGTTAATTTAATCCTCACTCCAGTGGTGGGTTCTAAATTTTTTTACTACTGGTTCTGTGGGTGTAATTAGGTGGGGGGAAGATGACTGAGTGGGTGTGGCCAACTTGACATCATTCACACACTCAGTCACATGACACCCCCCCACCAAGCCATGCCCACCGAAACTGGCAAAAATTTTGTGGACTTTTTGACACTTTTTTTTTTGACACTCCGGCCCCATATTCAGGTCAGGATGTGGTGGGGTGGCAGTGATCATCTCGGTTTTCCCTCCGTTGCCCTTCCTGGCCAAAAAGCGCCCCTTCTCGCCTCTGACGGACCTTCCCCGTGGTTGCAACTACAGCACCCCACTCCTGATGGCGCACTGAGCCAGGCTAGCCGAGTCCCGTCCATGAGATGAGCGTGCAGGAAAAAGGCTTCCCTCTGGACCTCGGGGGCAGAGTCACCAAGGACATACCTAGGCCCCAAGTCAAGAGTGTGACCCTGTTTCCGCTGCCCGCCAGCCACGGCTTTTCAGCCAGGAAGGGCAACGGAGGGAAAGCACGAAGCAGCTTCCTTCTCACCAGCTGAGTGAAGGCTGGGAGTGGGGTGCAACACACTGCAACTGAGCCCGCTGCTCAGGGTAGCAAGCTCACCTACCGCTCAGACAAGCCGAGGAACTGCGGGGAGCCTCTGCGCCATTTTCAGGCGCCCAGCTTACTGGATTGCCCCAGTCCCTGTCACGGCTCCAATAGTGGCGGCTTTGGGAGATGCTGGCGACACAGGCGCGGGCAAAGGCTGGGAGGGGGGTGCAACACGCGGGGGGGTGAGTTCGCTCCCCTTTGCCTCTCCACACTTATTTACCCATCCCAGAGAGCTCGGGCTACGCCTCCCTCCGACCTGGCCACCTTCCTTGCTGCTGTCACTCCTGAGTGAACTCTTCCGTCTTCGGCTGTTGCAAAGAAGCGGCAGCTCTGGGTGCACCATGCCCGCTTCGTTGTCTTTTTGAAAGATAACGAACAGCGTGGTGCACCCAAAGCTGCTGCTTCTTCGCAGCAGCCAAGGACCTCTTCCGCTTGGAGCTCCAAGCTATGGGGAGGGGGGATGGCTGCAACGCTGGCAGCTTCAGGGGGCTCCTTCCTTCAGTGGTTTGTTTTCTTTTACCTCGTCTAGGCAGCTATGCCAACTTTGTCCTTAAAGGCTGCTCTGTGCCTTTTGATCTTTCTCGGGCATAGAGAAAAGCGACCCTGTGAAGGGACCAAGCCTGCTGCTGAACTTGGAAGCCAAGAGACTTCTTTTCCACCCAGCCGCTGGCGCAGGGTGCAGAAAAGTTCTTCAGTCGCTAACCCCATCTTCGCAGCTTTCTTCTCACCGGCTGAAGGACTTTTCGGTGCCCTGCGACCAGGTGGCTGAAAGGCTTCTTTGCCAGCCAGCTGCTTCCCAGCTCTGGTCAGCTTACCATTCAATGGTCGCATCAGGTGAGCAAGCGAGCAGTGACCGGGCAGGGGTGAAATGCTACCGGATCGGACCGGATCAGCCGAGTAGGTAGCGGAGATTGGGGCTGGTTCGGAGAGCCGGTAGCAATCTCTAGCTGGCCACGCCCCCCAACCAATATGTGGCCCGCAGCCATGAGTGAAGGCAGGCAAGCGGAAGGCCACATGGAAGGCAGCCCTGCCATGCAGGGAGAGGATCTATAAAGTAAGCCAATGCTGGCAGTGTGGGGGAGAGGGAGACCCACTGTACTCAGCCTCAGGGGGGTCCTGCAAGGCTCGCTTGCCTTTTGGGCGTGGCATGCTCGACTTTTGCGCTTGGCTTCTGCGGAGCCTTTGGCTGACTGCTGCCCACTTGCCTTCCCCCCCACCCCACCCTGCATGTAGCCCATGATGGAGAACGTACCGCTTCTGGGCCAAATCACCCACCTTCGGGTTCCTGAAGGGCAGGGTGTGCTCTGCTGCTTCCGCTGCCGCCACCATTGGCACCATGGCAGCACAGGAAAACTCCATGGTGCAGCGCAGTTCTGGGATTGGGGGGGGAGCCCAGGCAAGCTCTGCTGCTGCTGCTGCTGCTGCCGGGAGCATCCACGTGGGAGAACTCCCCAGCGCAGCGCACTTCTGGGATTGGTGGGGAGCCCAGGCAAGCTCTGCTGCTGCCACGCTGCCACTGTTGCTGCTGCCAGGAGCATCCCAGCAGGAAAACTCCCCGGGAAGGGCTCTGTTTAGACCAGGTTGTGTGTGTGTGTTTGCGTGTGTGAGAGAGAGTGAGACACAGACAGAAAGAGAAGGAAAGCGGAAGGGAGAGAGAGAAAGAGAAAGAAAGAGGAAGGGAGAGAGAGAGACAAGAGAGAGAGAGAAAGAAAGAGGAAGAAGGAAGGAAGGAAGAGAAAGAAAGAGAGAGAGAGAGGGAGGGAGGGAGGAAGCTTATGACCACAATTGTGCCCCAAATTTTGGTTGCTAAGCAAGTTTCACCACATTTTACAAGTTGGCCACACCCACCCTGTCACATGACCACCAAGCCACGCACACCAGGCCACGCCCACAGGACCAGTAGCAAAAGAAATTAGATTTCACCCCTGTGACTGGGGGACTGGTTCAGGGGCATGCCCAGGCTGCCGTTACTACCGGTTCGGAGAACTAGTCCCTGAAGTTACTACCTATTCAGTAGAACCAGGCCAAACTCGTAGGAACCCACCTCTGCCTCCCTCCCCCAAAAAGATACATGTAAGTACAATTAATTTTCTCAAGAGGACACATGAAAAACTGGAACTGTGTGGAAAGCCACTGCCACAACACTGCCCCTCCTCCTACCACTGCCCTACCACCCTGCTGCCACTCCCATGAGCTGGACAAGGATGGCCGGATTTGGCCCATGGGCCATAAAATGCCCAGGTCTGATCTAAGCATATTGCCTTTATTAGGAATCTGTGTTAATTGGTTATATAGTTGCTTTGCTTCTGTTACTGCTTGGGTTTTGTGATATTTTTATTATTTCTGGAACAGTTGGTTCCTTCCTCAATCATTTCTCATGGTTTTTGCTTGTCTTATGCTATTATCAGCTTCCTGAACTCAGTGCCCTTGAGATACCTTGTTATTCCACTTTCCATCTCCCTCAGCAAGCTGAATTGTAAATAAAATATGAAGATTTTATTTCCATAATACATACATTTTGAAGCAATTTTATATTTAAATGTTAGCTTTGTTTTAAAATCAATGAGTTAAATTTCTTAGTATTAGAATTAATTCAAAATGCTTTTTAAAGTCCTTTTGGGTTATATTCCGCTAGTCGTTGCAGACTCTAGGGGGCGGTATGTCAGAGCCATTGAGCCCACACAGTCCAAAGACATTTTCATGGTCAAGTGGCCAGCATAATGTCATGGAGCACTGAAGTAGTACCTATTTATCTATTCGCATTTGCATGCTTTCAGACTGCTTGGTTGGCAGGAACTGGAGCGAGGATGGAAACTCAGCCCATCATGTGGTGCTTGGATCTTGAACCTGGGCTGCCGGCTTTCCAGATGCCCAATTCAAAATGTAGGAGAACTGAATAAGAATATAATTATTTTATTGAAAATCATGAGAAATGTGCACTGCGATTTTAAGTAACCCAATAGAGTCCTCCACAAACATCTCCCCAAAATACTATAATTTTTCAGTTCAAGTTTGCTGCGTAACTAACAGCTGAATTTCAACAGCAAACTATTAAGAAATGGAGATATAGTTTTCTATTGCTTTTCTTTTAAGCTTTACATATGCATCCAAAATGTCCCTAAATCCCAAAAGTTTCCCTGTTACAATGGAAATGTGAAAATGTGGGAGTTTCAGTGGAGGACTTTTAAATTATCTGGAACCATAATGAAAATCTTTAATATTATGATAAAAGCCCTGTCTACATTTTTCCTTAGTTATTAATCTCTTTAAAGCTCCAACATATGAGTTATTGGAACTGCAGGAAAAATAGTTGTTATATCTGGACTTAAGTGTTAAATGTTGCCATAGATTTTAGGGGCAACTTTGCTATTTCATAGCATGCAGACCTGTTTAGTGAAGTGCAGGATTTTTGAATTATTATTATTCCAGCATAACTCCCTGATAAATCAGAGTAAAAAGGATTTGTGTTTCTATTTGCCATGATTGCATATTTCAGGGTATCTTTGCCTCTCCTGTATATGGTATCTCTGAGTATATTAGCAAGACCCTTTTTCTTTGATAACTGTTCCTATGGTTACCGGCCTTTTGTAGTGTGACAAAGGTTAGTGTTCTGATTCTCATGAGCCAAATTATACCCTTTGACTCTACCCTTTTCACACTTCAGACTAAGCTTGGCCTGTGGTAGGCTTGAAATCCTATAAATGCAATGTTCCCATGGTAATAGGTATGGAACACTGAAAGGAGGGGTAAGATTGGGAATAGAACATGCAAACTTTATTAATTTGAATGTAAATAATGGAGGAAGACTTTAAGGTTTTAAGGTTCAGTAATTGATTAGTAGAAAAGAACTTTTTCCAGGTTATAAACTTGTTTCTGTTTTCTATTTCTTGATTTGGATTACATTAAATTGTTCATGTCAAAGGCGGTGATCAACAGTAAAACAAGTGTTAATCTGAGTTTCTGTTTAGTTTCTAATTTTGCAAAGCTTTCAACTGAAATTCAGAATACATGCAATTGAAAGGAGGAAGGAGAGAAATTTTGCTTGCCTACACATGAGCAGTTGCCATGCATTCAAGAGGAATTATCCATAAGAAATTTGAATTAATTTATATTTTGTACATTATATAATTGATTGTGAGCTACTAAAGAAATGTGGGCAGTTGTATTTTTTGGACTCTATATTTTGACATTTTCTCTCTTAGAGGAAGGACAAAGGAAGTAGAATATCATGCTACTGGATCCAGTATATGAATATTCCCTCTAATCTGTTTAAAATAAATATAAGCATAGGCAAGAATCCTATTAAAATACAATTCATTTTTATTAAAAAATAAAGCAGAAGAGGTACATAAACTCTAACTTGAAACTGATTATAATGGAGCATACTAATTAAAAATGTAAAGAGAAAAACTATTTGAATAAAGCTCCCTTTGCCCTCTTATAGAAGCAGCCTTTTGCTGCTAGCTGCTTTTATATATATGCTTTTCTTCGCATGATATATATTTATTTTTTTTAATTTCAAGCTAAAAAAGGTATTCTTAAAATATTCCTTCTCTTTCTCTCCCTTATCTTCTACTATTTCGTATTGTTGACCCTCTCCCCCCATTAAACTTGTTGACCCGTGCTGTTTTTGTAAGGATTCTATACTGTAATAATTTCTGAAATTTTAGTTCATAATATATTGCTTTTGCTTCAAGTTAAAATCTGGTCATTGAGTTAATGCTTTTCCTAAATCCTGCATTTAAAGTACTGAAGGAGTAAGAGACTGATAGAATTACTTTCTGCATAGTTGGTTATTCAGAATTTGCATTACTCTAATACTATGCATTCATTGGGAATATTGCCCGTCACTGGGCGTGCTGACAGCTTGTCTTCCAGTGCTTTTTATGTCTAGACATTGTATAACAATATTGGGATATGAAATTGAGATGCTGCCTACATCCAAATAATTCTAGATACCATACATGTTATTACATCCTCAAAAATTCTGAAACGACCAAACTAAGAGGGAATTATTTGTTCAAGCACCACTAAATGAGTTTTTTTGTTAGTCATTTCAGTCAATATTCTAACCCATTATCAGTACAGTATTTTCTTCATCTATGTCTGCATTTGTATCATATTTGTTTTTCAAGCAATATTCAACTGAGTATTATTGCCTAATTTTCTTTTATTTTCCCCCACCTCTTTTCTCTAAGTTCTCTACGTAAAAATGATACTGGACTGAATACACTATCTAAACATTTAATATTTGTATCTGTTTTCTAAAGAATTCTTAACCTGAACGTGAATTCTGGTTTAATACATATATTGCCAAAGAAGGGTAGAATCCTTCGTACTTACGTTAAAATTATTTTCTATCTAGAGTAAGCTGATATTTTAAGTGTCCAATATTTTAGATGTAACATTTCAGTTAATTTGGACTGAATATACAGCATTGAATAGTTGGGAGTATAAATCCAGTACTGCCCAAAATGTAAGAAGTTACACACATACCAACGAAAGGAAGTTTGTGTCTGAATGTGTAGCATTTTCTTGTCTGGCTGATATGCTTTATCAGTATATCTTATGAAAGCCTATTACCGTGATGGCAAACCTATGGCACACAGAGCCCTCTCTGCAGGCACGCCAGCCTTCTCCCAACCCAGCTCCACTGCGCATGTGCACACCTCCTACTGGCCAGTTGGTCTTTGGATCTCTGCCACGCATGCGGGGGGGGTGCATGCAGGGGACATGCACACACATGTGCAGGGGCGCATGCACGGGGGCGCTCGCATTGCATTTTAGGAATTTTAGGAATTCACAGGTGTGCACACACATGTGCCCTGTTTTGGGCCTGGAAGCCATTCTGCACCAACATGGAAGCCAAAACGGGGTGCTTCCCACACCCTGTTTTGGACCTGGAAAGCTCCTGCACCAACCTGGAAGCCAAAATGGGGCATGGGGGGCAGAGCACATGCATGCACATGTGCGGGGCACTTGCATTGCATTTTGGGGGTTCGCGCACACGTGCATACATTCACATGCATTTGCGCGTTTTGGGCACTTGGCACCAAAAAGGTTAACCATCACTGGTCTATTATATTACTAACATATTACGATGCAGATCAACAGTAATATACAGGTAGGCATCATGGAATTTATTAATTTATAAATCTTATTGTATAATTATTATATAATTTATTGTATAACTGATTGGGAGAGGATGGATCATGTTCTTGGCAGATGAGCAGCATTCAGCTTTATATCACAAATTACATAGGTTATATTAGTCAGAAATGGCACAGTAAAAAATAGTTAATGTTATTGAACTTTTTTTTGGAACTTTTTTGTCAGATATATGTATTATTTTACCTGTTTTCTCAAACCTGTGTAAGGATTCTGAGAAATCACAGTACACAATATAGAATTTGGTTGTTGAAATATTGTCCCAGAGCCTCTTATTTTTACTTCTTTTTTATAGCCATTTCATCCTATGGTAAACCTTGATTGTTCCCGAGACTTTCGACCATTCCTATGTGCTCTCTATGCTCCTGTTTGCATGGAATATGGTAGAGTCACCCTCCCATGTCGCAGAATTTGTCAACGAGCATATAATGAATGTTCAAAGCTCATGGAGATGTTTGGTGTGTCTTGGCCTGAAGACATGGAATGCAACAGGTGAGTGAATCCTTAGGATTTGTGTTTATTAAAATTACTACTTAAAATTACTATTACATTAAAATCGTCTACTATGTAATTTTTTGCAAGATGTATTTTCAGACAACATGTCATACGCAGTCCTGAGCTCCCTGCTCTCATATATATTCAAAGCTATATTTTCATACTTGAAAAGTTTTACATTAGTTTTTAATCAATAATGGAGTTAGAAAAATGGATTTGCAATGTTTTCCAGCCCATCCTAAGCACAGTTTCTTTAGAGAACATATTGCAAGCTCTGGTGAATGCTTTTGGAAGACACTGCAGCCTGCCTTTGTCAAAACTGGAAGCAGCTTCTACATAGGGGTACCACTTGTATAGAAGCCTCTTCTGGCTTTTGTAAGTGACAGATAGAAGCCAAGTATAAACTTGAAAGCAATTACATTGGCCTTTATTTCGATGAAAAGAAATACGTAACTTCCACAGTACAAATGACTGAGGGAAATCATGCCTACAGACTATTGCAGTCCAGTTGTTAGATTTCAGAATTAAAGTCTGAAAAATATGGGATAGAATATTTAGTAGAGTTGAAAGATGTTGTATAAATACTAAGACAAAACTGAAAAAAGAATGCAATAAATTAATGAAAAATACAGGAGCAGAAGTATAGGAATACATCTGTGTTATTTATATGTTTAATCAGGAAAAGTATATTTTGGTTAGATCTAATTGGCTAAGCAGTGATATATTAGTATTTCAGATATTTTATATATTATGCTGACTCTTAATAACAATGTGTTTTGGCTAAAGGACCCTGTGATGCAGATTGTGTAAGGCAAGACATTCCAGATTTGTTTCTGAAGTGTTTGTATTCTAAAATTGATTGAAGACAGTGAAAACTGCAATGGACATGGCAAATTCCAAATCCTTACTAATTCCAAAAGTATACACACAAAGCAGTAGCCTTTTTCTATTATTCATTTAAATGTTTTAAGATGGTTGATTGATTGATTTTCTTGGTTAGCTACAAAAATCAAGATAAATGTAGTTGACTAGATCTATTTAATATGAAATCAGGCAAATCTTCAGCTATAAGCCTCTGAAAAGAAGCTGGTACTGATAGTTGGATATATGAAATTATTAATCTAAAATTTGTATAAAAATTTGATTTCTATCCATAGAATTCTATAATTTAATTTTATCTCTTCTTAGACTATTCCGTCAAATCAATTCTTTTTTAAAGAACCAGAACAGGCAGAAATGCTTGCTTATCTTTAAAAATTATTACAAGTCCTTTGGTTTTGCTGTTATAGGTTCCCAGACTGTGATGAGCCTTACCCTCGCCCCATTGACCTCAATGTAGCTGGGGAACCAACAGAAAAGGCAACAGTGGAAGTGCAAAGAGACTATGGTTTTTGGTGCCCTCGAGAACTGAAAATAGACCCCGATCTGGGCTACACATTCCTGCGGGTACGGGACTGCTCCCCTCCTTGTCCAAATATGTACTTTAGACAAGAAGAACTTTCTTTCGCACGGTACTTCATTGGTGTGATCTCCATTGTCTGCCTTTCCGCTACCTTGTTCACTTTCTTGACTTTCCTGATTGATGTCACAAGATTTCGCTATCCAGAAAGACCCATAATCTTCTATGCTGTTTGTTACATGATGGTGTCCCTCATTTTCTTCATTGGCTTTTTGCTAGAGGACCGGGTTGCCTGCAATGCTTCTGGCCCTGCCACTTACAAGGCTTCCACAGTGACACAGGGCTCTCACAATAAAGCATGCACCATGCTTTTCATGGTGCTGTATTTCTTTACCATGGCTGGGAGCGTTTGGTGGGTGATTCTTACCATCACTTGGTTTTTGGCAGCTGTCCCAAAATGGGGTAGTGAAGCCATTGAGAAGAAAGCCCTCCTCTTCCATGCTAGTGCATGGGGCATCCCTGGAACCCTTACCATCATTCTCCTAGCTATGAATAAAATAGAAGGTGATAACATCAGTGGCGTGTGTTTTGTTGGCCTTTATGATGTAGATGCCTTGAGATACTTTGTTCTTGCTCCTCTCTGCCTGTATGTGGTGGTTGGAGTTTCTTTGCTACTTGCTGGCATCATTTCTTTAAATCGGGTTCGTATTGAAATTCCCTTAGAGAAGGAAAACCAGGACAAGTTGGTGAAATTTATGATTCGGATTGGCGTCTTCAGTGTACTGTATCTTGTGCCACTCTTGGTTGTCATTGGCTGCTATTTCTATGAACAAGCTTACCGAAGTGTGTGGGAGACAACATGGATTCAAGAAAGGTGCAAGGAATATCACATACCCTGCCCTTATCAGGTAAGTGAGCCTATCTCTTAAATCATTTCCTTATGGTCAATTCCTTTTGTGTCCCTCAAGGCAGAAAGCATGCTGTTTTTTCTATAACTTTGGTACCAGTCTCCTGCAATATATTTATCAAATAAAAATATACTAGCTGGCATAATTAGCTGCCTAGAAATATGACTCAGAAGAAATCCAGTTTTCAAAACTGAAAACTGACATTGAGAATGTGAACATGAATGTGGATTTTTAGAAGGTACGATCTTCAGAGAAAATAGAATCATTTGTATTGTATTACTTTAAATGCCCTGAAATAAAAAGTCCTTCAGTTAATAAATGGGGATATTAAAACAATTTAAATACACTAGGCACTAAACATGTCCATATAGAATTGCACACAGTACTTTTCTGTAGGTTTACAGTATAAAGATAGACATCTAAGCACTTGCCAAACATGAAAAATGATCAGAAGTATACACTGAACATGCGAAATGACTGTTAGGTAGTTGGGGGAAATACACACCAGCATGAAATGGAGAGGTTGGTTTAATGAACAGAAGCAATCTTTATTATAGTATCTTGAATAGAACTTATTCAGAAGGAATGAATTACAATTGCTTTGCTATTAAATGCCTTTTCTTTTAAGCTGATAAACTGCTGTTATGAGATGGTAAATAAGATTCTGGAATAATAGTGCTTTCTTTTGAGTATATCTCACTAGGTCATATTTGAAAAAAGGGTCATTTGTGATAGATTTCCAACTTTGGAATTCCAGTCTCCAATCATAAATAGCATATTTTACTTGCATGTTCTGTCAATTTTACATTAATCTTGAACATAAAATATATCAGCCTCCTCTTCTAGTTTGGTATTCCAATGTAATAAATTGAATATCATAATGCTGTAGTATAGTCTTTTGTGGCTGAAATTTGAGAATAAAATGTGTCAAAAATACTTTTGATACTAACCAAAGAAATTCTGTTCAAGCAAGAGTAATCTATGTGGTTGCTAGTAGTTGGAAACAACTTAATGGCACGTTTTTTATCTATCTATCTATCTGTCTGTCTGTCTGTCTGTCTAATATTCCTCCTTTATTTTTATAAATAACTCCAGATAGCTCCTTCTTTCTCATATTTTTCTCACAACAACTCTATGAGGTGTGTTGAGCTGAAAGAGAGTGGTTGGCCCAAAATCACCCAACTGGCTTTCATGCCTAAAGTGGGACTAGAACTCTAAGCCAAAACCCAACAAACCACACTATGGCTTAGATAATGCTTAGTGCCCATTGCTTGAAATGTAGATTGTAAATGTAGATTGTATTGGTCTATTTGATGTTTCCCATCACTAGATCTGGGGTGGTTCTTGGGCATACTCCTTTTAACTATGCGGAATAGCACATAAGTAAATGACGATCCTGAGGGTTTTTTTTAATTTATGACATTTATATAATCATCCATCTCACAATGAAGTAACAATAGGCAGCTTTCAATAAAAACAATAATAAAGAACAAAATGTTAAAAACTGCAATTAAAAGATATCAACAGTATTATTAACCATAAGATAATGGAGCCAGTCTCACCTTATGCCCCTTCTTGCCATACAACCATAGAGCTTGATAGGAGATAGAGGAAGAGAATTAGGATAGCCACTCCCTAGAATCAGCCAGACTATGTCCGTTGGGGTAAGGTTTAATCTGGCTAAATTCCACCTATTGAGTACAAAGAAATAAGGAACTGAACTTTGACTGGATTGTTCTATGTCATTCTTGGACTGAGCTCGACAAGTGCAATCCTATAGAGTCCAAAGAAGCATAATTCCTGAGCTAGAGGGTACAAATATCAAGAGCCAGTCAGTCTTGCCAGGGTTTAGCTGAAATCTGTTGTTCTTCATCCCCACAGTATCCAATCATTGGAATAGAACATCAACAGTGCCTTTTAAGTCAGCAGGGGCAGAAATGTATACATGCAGATGATACCTCTCTCCATGGTGATGGAGGATCTCATCCATGGCTTCCAGGGTGGATAAAAATTGATGATTTTTTATAAAAAAATTAAAAAATTCAATTTTTATATTTAAATCGGATTTTTTTAAATCAAATTTATTTTAATAAAATGCCTTTGGAGTAAAAAAAATCTATCTAAAGATAATTTTCTATTTAAGATACATTAATAATTTAGTTTATTCAGCATGAAATGGAGCTTAGTTATGTAGCATGAGGCTGTATATTCTGCAATATTGGGACTGTCAGTGAGTCAAGTGGGTCAGAGGGACATAGATGACAGTTGCTGTTTAAAAATTATGATTTAAATCAAGTTGATTTAAATCAAGTCTTCTTACTAGTGATTTAAATCATGTTTTAAATCAAATCCACCCAAATGGCTTTGTGTAAATTTTTATCCTGCGCTTTACTTTTTATATTGAGAATTAAGCTTCCTAGTCTAGCAGATTATTTTTCTCTTGATATGAAGCATCATAGTCTAATTTAGGGACTATTTGACTCAAAATACATTCTTTTTTATATGTAAAGTTATTCTTCAGGGATAAATATTTAAATAATCTTAGATTATAATTGTTCACTTTCTCTCACCATCTGGTGTGTTTTATTATGTCATTTAAATTATTGATAAGGGGCTAAAGGAAGCAGCTGCAATTTGAAATTTGAGAAATCAAAAATCCAACGAACACCCCTAGCTTTTAATGGCTACACAGAATGTTTGTCTCTTAACACACTGTACAATACCAATTGCAGAAATAAAGCTCAAACTATAGCACTGCATTTTTAGATGAGTTTCTATCCACAAGGTTCAATAGTCAGTTCACTGACTAACCATTTCTTGATGCCCTTCTCTAATAACTTCAATACCACGTTGTCCTGGAACCATAAGAGATTCAGAAAGCATTGACAAAGCTGAAAGTTTGAAAAAAACCTCCAGATTTCTATGTTCAGGCTGTCCAGCTCAATATTTGATATTTACCAAATATTGCTGAAGCACAAATAATTAATATGAGGACCCAGATTGTTGGGGGCAATAAGTTGACTTTGTATATAATATACAAATGGATGAAGACTATTGCTTGACATAGTGTAAGCCGCCCTGAGTCTTCGTAGAAGGGCGGGATATAAATGCAAATATATACACACACACACACACACACATACATACATACATACATATAAATAAAGCAAGCTTGCAAATAAGGTATCCATGTTGACCTTTTTGTAGAATCATATGAACAACTGCCTTTTCCTCACTACTTTAATACCATTCTCAATCCAGCAATGATTCCTAAATTAATTGTACAAATTAAAAATGAAGGTATTGAGAACACTAGTTCAAGAAAACAACTCCTTTTTTAATGTGTCTCATGCAGGAGTTCTAGGGATGAAGTTCTATATGGTGCTATTGCCAAGGATTTTCTTTGGGTAGTGTCACATGAACCTATTACCTAATCACAATAGGGACATTTCTAGACCGGGATGCCTTGTGCACGGTCACTCATGCTCTCGTGACATCTCGGTTGGACTACTGCAAAACATGGGGCTCCCCTTGAGGAGCACCCGGAGACTCCAGGTAGTTCAGAATGCAGCTGCGCGGGTGATAGAGGGAGCCCCTCGTGGCTCCCATGTAACACCCCTCCTGCGCAGACTGCACTGGCTGCCTGTGGTTTTCCGGGTGCGCTTCAAGGTTTTGGTAATGATCTTCAAAGCGCTCCATGGCATAGGGCTGGGTTACTTACGGGACCGTCTACTGCCACCGAATGCCTCCCACCGACCCGTGCGCTCTCACAGAGAGGGACTCCTCAGGGTGCCGTCGGCCAGGCAGTGCCGACTGGCGACACCCAGAGGAAGGGCCTTTTCTGTGGGGGCTCCCACCCTCTGGAACGAGCTTCCCCCAGGACTTCGTCAACTTCCTGACCTTCGGACCTTCCGCCGCGAGCTTAAGACACATCTATTCATTTGCACAGGACTGGACTAGGGTTTTAAATTTTTAAATGACTAAATTTTAGCTTTGGTTTTAAATTGGGTTTTATTATTTATATCTTATTTTAAATATTTGGCCTTTATAATAAGTTTTTTAGATGAATGTTTTATTTTGTATATTTGTGTGTTTTTATATGGCTGTACTTACCCTGAGTCCTTAGGGAGATAGGGCGGTATAGAAATACGAATAAATAAATAAATAAATAAAATTTAAATTGACTTAAAGTGATTTATCTACATTCGGATAAAATGGATTTTCCGATAAGCAGTTTTGGATAATAAAGGAAAAGGTTTGGGTATACTTAAGTCTATAGTAATTATTTTTAAAGGACTTAATACATGGAATTGTATCTGTACAGCCCTTTGTCTGCTTGTTACACTTGCCTCTTTTTTACAGGTTACCCAGATGAGTCGACCGGACTTGATCCTCTTCCTTATGAAATATCTGATGGCCCTCATAGTGGGAATCCCATCAGTCTTTTGGGTTGGAAGTAAAAAGACTTGCTTTGAATGGGCCAGCTTTTTTCATGGGCGCAGGAAAAAAGAGTGAGTTGAAGTCCATATACTTGGAAGGTGGGGAAGGTTGAAATATATGAGAAGGCAAATTTGCCTTTTCTAGTTGATACATTAAGCCAAAGTCCATAAATGTCATACCTGCCTACTGCCACTACTTGTGCTTTCAGAATTAAAAATGAATCCAGAAACACCTTCTAACTATAAACTTGATTTTAGGAGGTATGCAACTCTACCCCATTACTTGAATTCTTCTGCCCAGGAAATACATTTTCCATTGATTTTAATTCCTGAGTTTTCAGCTTGTTTCCCCTCGTCAGTTCCAAAAGCATCTGTTTTGGATTTATGGGTTAAAAAAAAGGTCAAGTTGCCATATATTGATGTCATTGAATTCCAAAACGGAAGGTGACTTTCCTTGGCAATTTTATGAACTATAAATGTTAATAGCATGGGCAATAAAACCATGGTGGTGCAGTATTGCAGTACTGAATGCAATATTGCAGGCTAACTCTGCCCACAATTTGGAGTACGATCCTAATGTGCTTGAGGTTAACTCAGCCTCCCACCCTTCCAAGGTTGGTAAAATGAGGACCCAAATTGTTGGTGGCAATATGCTGGCTCTGTAATAACATTATTATTAAATGTCTGCATTATTTTCCAGGACCAATTTCCCAGGTACAATTAATACTGTACCTCCCAAAGCTTGTTATATTGGTTAGATGGCAGCTAGTCTACAGTAGCCATATGGAATGACCAAATTGTGCCGAAGGACATAATAGCTTATATCTGTTTGGTGGCTGCAATATTCTGAGAGTGATACAGTGCAACTGCTGTAATTGTAATGGTAATTTTTGACCATTTTCAATCTGTCTTTCATGCATTGTCTTAATTTTGAATGATACAGGTATAACAGAAATATGCACTTCTGAATTCATGTAGTATAGTCAGAGCTTACTGTTGCCTAGCTTCTTCTACATGCTGCTGCTTCCATTTGCCTTTTGGTGTTAAACTGATTTATATTTACCAGGGTTGTTAATGAGAGCCGGCAAGTACTTCAGGAACCCGACTTTGCTCAGTCTCTCTTGAGAGATCCAAATACACCCATAATTCGCAAATCCAGAGGGACTTCCACCCAAGGGACTTCTACTCATGCCTCCTCTACACAATTGGCTATGATGGATGACCAGCGAAGCAAAGCAGGCAGTGTGCATAGCAAAGTCAGTAGCTACCATGGCAGCTTGCATAGGTCACGAGATGGCAGGTGAGGAAATTAAAATGTTATCCTGTAAATACCATACATAAGCAGAGTGTAATAAAGTGTAAAAAAATTCTTATCAAAGCCAGGGCAGTATGAATTCAGGGGAAATGATTGAGTCAAGGTTCCTAATGATAACATGTATGCAGTTATTCTTCCTTCTACCTACTGTATGCTAATTTGGAATAAAATTTAGCTAGTTGTATTCTAGGGCTTAAGCTATCTTTCCCTAACCTGGTATATTCCTAATGTAATGTAAGATCATTGTGAATGTATGAAACATATCTAGAGGACATCATTTGAGGAAGTCGGTTTTTGGTTGAGTTTCTGTTACAAGATCTCCACATTTAGAGAAATTCAGTACAAATTAGGAAGTCAAATGCTCTAATTCTTAGCAATTCCATTCTGTAATATATTCAGTGATATATAACTAATTAATGAAGGCAATCATGTCTAGAGCATTTTATAACCATTCCAGAATGCAAGTTATATATATATATCCTACCCAGTTGGTTATTAAATATGAATTAATTCCAGATTTAATAATACAGCAGTAGAATGCCTTCCAGCATATTTCATGCAGAAAATTCTGGAATTACAGGTTGAAATCTACAGTTCTGGAGGGCAGCCAGGTAGAGAAAAGATGGAATTGGCTGTTAATTAAATGGCTGTCAGTAATACATTTCGAAAAAGCCATTTCTCAATCTAACCATATTGTGAACTATCATCCTGTCTCCAACCTTTTCCTTTGGTTGCTGCAAAGGGCCTTAGAGCCGTGATGGTGAACCTATGGCACACGTGCCAGAGGTGGAACGCAGAGCCCTCTCTGCTGGCACACAAGCCATTGTTCCAGGTCAGATCTCCGTGGTGTTTCTTTCATGAGCTTCTGTTTCTCTGCGAAAGAAAAAGATCTTACCTCTTGCCACCCTGCCGGTGTTGGGATGCCCCGCTTCCCACAGGGCAGCTGGTGTTTGGGTCTCTGCTGTGCATGCATACATCTACGTGCACACCTTCCAGTTTGGGCATGTGCGCACACGCAGTTTAGGCACTCTGTGTCTAAAAGGTTCACCATCACTGACCTAAAGGAAATGGATATTTAGTTCCTTTTCAGTTAGGCTCAGACCCAGGCAAATAACAGAGAGCATTGGTTACTCTGGTAAAGAACCTGTGTTGGAAACTTAAAGGAGGCTCTCTTAGTTCTATTAGACTGGTCATGGTATCTTATTGGATTGTCAATAATGATTGAGGGTTGTAGATTCATTTTTATCACAGTAGGTAGCTCCAGTCAGTATTGCTGGGGAATGAGTTGTCGACCTTATATGTCAATATTGGCTACTATATGGCCCTTCTCTCCCTACTCTTCTTTTTAACATTTATAAGAAGTTGCTGGAAGAGGTCACCTGTTAGTTTCTCAATATACGGATGATTCTCAACTTTACATTGTGCCCCAGAATGAATTGGAGACATAGTAATAATTTTAACCCTATCTTTGGAAAGATAGAAACAAAGATAAGAGTTGATACTTGTCCAGAAATGTTTGCATAATGGTTCCATCTCCAAATATGGATGATGTTTCATTCATTCTACCTATGAATGCATGACCAGAAAGATATTCACTCAACTGAAATTGGTGCACCAATTTCTGTCTTATTTGGATCAAGCTGTTCTGAAAACAAAATAATTATAACATGCTTTATAATCAGTCTTTGAAAAATGATTCAAAAGCTTTAATTAGTATAAAATGCAGTGACCAGGCTGCTAGCAGTGCTACTATCTTGGTTTTATACCAGTTTCTTGGGGTTACTGCAGCAGCTGCCAATATGATTCTGATCTAATTCCAAAGTGCTGGTTTGGCCATTAAAGCTCCATATTACTTGGCCCCAGAGCACCTTAGCGACTATCTCCCCCAAGTAGCATTTTCCTTCTTCATGCATGCATGCATGCAGGGAAAAGATGTCAGTTATGTTCCCATGAGAACCCAGATCCTCATTTCCTGTTACGACATTCATGCTTTAGAACATTTTGCCCATGAGGTTTCCCTGACATCCATTCTCCCAGTTTTCTAGAAGAGAAAGTTTGGATTAAACTGCAGTACATCTAAGTTTTGCTTATCTAATTTATATATTTGGGAGGTAACTGGAATATTTTCAATGTATATGTATCTGTATTACTAAAACAGATAAGTCTTTATGAATTAGATATACCCCCTGCAGTTACCGTGGAATTGAAGATCGACTACCTCATGGCAGTATGTCCCGATTGACTGACCACTCCAGGCATAGCAGTTCCCATCGGCTCAATGATCAGTCACGTCACAGTAGCACCAGAGACCTCAGTGGAAATCCAGTAACTCACATAACTCATGGCACCAGCATGAACCGAGTTATTGAAGAGGATGGGACCAGCGCTTGATCTGCACTTCTTTTCCCATCTCACACTTATTTTTAAATGAACGGCATCCATTTCATATCAAAATAATATATCAGCTTTTACTCCTCTTATCAGCCAGAATGGCACCCATTTCGGTCAGTACCTTTTCCCTGTAGCTCAAGATTTCTTAGGAAGACTGCCTCTAAGCAAGTCTGTAGTTGATCAAGTCTACAAGTTAACTGTGGGTGCATTTAAGATTGGCTACTATATTTATTTGTTGATGTTTTCCCCGTATTTTCTAAAAAATCCCCATGCATCTATAAGTGACAGACTATGAAGGCTCTATGAAAATTTCCCAAAGTAGAAGACTAGGTTTGCTTTTTTGTGGAGGGAGAGATCTGTTTTGCTTTTTTCCATTCTAATAAAATAATAAACTAGTTACGTTATTCTCCCGAGACACAGAATGTAGGCTGCATATTAAAAACTGTATAGAGATTATTAGTGAATGCACTGGAAAAAAAGGAACAAAAGGAAAAAAAATAGCAAAAGTCTTAATATTGTTGGCTCTTAATTTAACTTCTGGTTTTGATGGAGAGGGAGGGACATTTAGTGTAAAGTTTCTTGTATTGTTTGTGTTTTGGTAGAAAATATTCCAATTTACTACTAGTTTTCAAAGAAAAGCAAAGTGGAATTGGTTCTTAATTATCAAACTCAACACCTTCAAAATTCTCATTGAATAGGAGAGAAATAGGAATAGGAGAGAAATTGATTTCTTAATATAGCAACTAATGTAGCCTTTAGGAATATTACAAAAATTCCCCCATGCTTCAGTTCTTTCAGCATCAGTGCCTTGAACGTTTCATTCTATATCTACCCTGTTGCCCCGAAAATAAGACCTCCCCGATAATAAGCCCAGTTGGGCTTTTGAGCGCATGCGCTAAAATAAGCCTCCCCCCAAAAAATAAGACCTCCCCGAAAATATTTAAACACAGAGCTAGAAATCAGATAAGACGGCAAGAGGATCCCCATCTTGCTCCATGCACCCCAAAATAATAAGACCTCCCTGAAAATAAGACCAAGCGCTTATTTCAGGGTTCAAAAAAATATAAGACAGGATTTTATTTTTGGGGAAACACAGTATTCTAGGACATTTTGGGAGGAAAGAGTTAATGAAAAATTTCAAAGAATCGTGAGATTTTTTTTGAGAAATGAAGGGCAAGAAGATCCATAAAATAATAAGTACTTTGAATAATCTGTTATTCTGTTTATGAAGAATATTTGCTCAGCCCTGCAGAAAGCCATTGAGGAGAAAATGTTGAATTCAATCATCTTGAGTCCCAAACTCAAGATACGCATATGGAAACCAGACGAACAAATGCAGCCAAACCATTCAATGTACATATTGTAAGAAGCTTTTTGAATTCAACTGCCCAATTGCAAAGTACTAGCTTTCAGCTTATTATTTCAAAGTTCTTTGATATTTAGGGACCACTTCAAGATTAACAGCAGTGAGACTATAATTCCAGAATAGGGATTTTTCTCATTTGAAGATGCAACTCAAAATTTATTGTACAAGACAATAAGACCAGTTAAATAGAATGTGTTTTATCTCCAAGTTAAAAGTACAAGCAATGAGTTCTTAACTGCAGTGCAAACCAGCTATAGTTTTGTATTCATTCTCACTTATGAATGATACGCACATGAGCAATTTAATTATGCAAACCTACAGTTCTTAATTAAAACATTGCCCATGCTTGTCTTGGACAGTGAATTTGATTTTTCTAAGGCAGCTATTGGCATGAGTTAAGGAAGCACTTGTTTGTGTTTAAATCTACCTCATCTATTGCTCTAATACTACTGCTGGGAAATGATTATTCTGCTTCTTTTTCTTAATATGCACCATCCCTTATATCAACTTTTTATATATATAATGGAGAACAAATATGCTAGGTATCTGAATTTAATGACAAACCATTTCATTCTTGGTTCATCAAGAAAAGTAACCGGTGCTGAAATACTTTGGAGCTACAAGAATTAGGCTTAGTATTATTTTAAATTCTAATTTATAAATTGTGAAGTGCCAGATCAGCCGTTTTGTAACTTGATTAGGTGCTTTAAACCAATTGGGATCAAGCTAATGTTAATTATGAGAATATAATTATGAGGAAGCCTGAACACCATCCAAACCATGGTAAGCAAGGATTTTTTTTCTGTTCTTGTTCTAGCAAAATTTGCAATATTTGCATTTCAAGAGAAATATTACTATCAAGGGAGTTTTCCATAAAATGTAAATATAATGTAGGTAGCCCTTGTTATTTATGGTGGTTCTATTCCAGTCTTAACAGCCATTGATAACAGAATTATGCATAACAAGACTTTGAAGAAATATACTTTATTCATGAGCAAAGTCCACCATTATTTTGTGCACGCCTAAATACCTCCCACTAAAAAAATACTCTAGAAATCTTCCAAATAGAATAATGAATCAAAGATCAAAGCTATCAAATCCTTTTGCAAATAATAAAATCTGATCTGTATTTACTAACCATAACTAATGGATTACAGATAACAAAGATCACCTGTACCAACTTCAGAGAAGTGGGATTGTTAGATCAGAACTAGGGTAAGACAAGTTAAACTTCCAGTCTAGAGTCTGCTTGGGTTTTTGCACAATTCCTGTTTTTTTAAATATAATATATATATATATATATATATACACACACACATACATATATACACACACTCTACATAATTCAATCAGTGCAACAAACGTCTGATTTAACTCTTAAGGCAACACAATTATTAAATATCCAGCAATATTTGTTTGTTTTTTGTCTTGGCAAACAGCAGTCCCCAAACTACATAATTCAAAATAGGCAAAAATAAAAATCTCCATTAGGGGAAAATATCTGTAGAGTTTTAGAAAATTTTAAAAGATCTAGTAAAATATTTTTTTCTTAACATCTTTACAATTTGAGTCAGCATGGATTTCCATAGATATAACTCACTCAGAAAAAAAATTGTCCTAGAAAACAACAACATAGTTAGCTTTTACATTCTAGTCAAAGCTAACACGTCAGCTGCCTTTTTCTATTAATGGAGGGCAGTATGGAGCCAAGAGAGTTCCCATAGCTATATATCAAAGCCGCTTACAAGAAAGCAGCAGACAAAAAAAACGCCACATTCTTTTTTCCATTAATACCTACCCTTTAAATCTGAGATGTATATGCCAACCAGTATTGCTTCTTCAAAAACTGTATTGGGGTATCTACACTTCTCAACTGTTGAAATTGGGGCAAGTTCCTGTAAGTGTTGTACCTTGATGAAGGTATCTTTTCTTTTATGTACTCTGAGAGAGCATATGCACCAAGACAAATTCCTTGTGTGTCCAATCACACTTGGGCAATAAAAAATTCTATTCTATTCTATTCTCTTTTCACCTTCATTACTCAATGAGGCAGGCATTCTTCAAAATCACTCTCTTTGCATCATACTGCCTACCTCCTCAGGCAGCTTGCCTGACCCCCCTATTTTCTTTCAGTTAACCATATTTAAGTAGTGCTGGATAAAACATTTATGTGGCATTTTTATAAAATGCTATATTCAGACAGTACACAGAAAATCATATATTCTGATCATGCAGTCGATCTGTATAACTTCTCA
Source organism: Ahaetulla prasina (assembly GCF_028640845.1). Classification (NCBI taxonomy): domain Eukaryota; kingdom Metazoa; phylum Chordata; class Lepidosauria; order Squamata; family Colubridae; genus Ahaetulla; species Ahaetulla prasina. The sequence continues at coordinate 32,574,467 of NC_080539.1, forward strand.
AAACTAGAATGTGTTTTGCATTGGGACTTTGATGTGGCCAAAATAGAAAATTCTGGGCTTAATACATTATGTTTATATCAACAAATAAAAACTAATTTGCAATCTCAAGTACTTTTTAAAGAATATTAATAAAACACAATCCAAGTAATTCTAGGAATTCCAAGGCACTTCTGCCACTTTGGACTCCATCTTGCATACCTGAAACTGCTAGACCCAAAGCATCTGTTTTTTCCTCCCTGCTCAGGAGCTGTGGAAATAAGATTGTTTAGACCAGTTCTTCAATTTACTTTCTCATGTACAACAAATAGTATCCTGGGTTAGCAATGCTGTCACCATAAACCAAACAGTTTGAGGCTTTATTGTCAGCAGAAGGCTTTTTATTTTATTTTATTTTTGGAAATCACAATAGACTTAATCTTTGGTTTTACAAAGAATTTGTTTTTCTCTCTTGCAAAATGACACCAAGCAAAAAAATTAAGCTATATTTAGCATTAGCTTGTTACTTGGAGTTTTTCTTTTAACTGACTGGGACAAGCATCCTTGGAATGGTGGTATGTAAAATCTATGTCCAATTTTAAATATAAGTTATGCAGATCACTCTTGTGGCTCTTTATATATAAAGAAAACTGACTTAAAATGAAACATAAGCTAGTTTTAGTAGAATGGCATCTGGGCTCCCATTTGTTCCCCTTGCTGAGAAGCATCAGTTGCCCATTCCCCAATTTTGATTTAATTATGTCACTGTTGCAGATAATGTTGCAACTATAACATATATAGAATATTGAACAATTTAGTAATTAAGCCAGTTTCTGTCAGATCTGGCATAGTTAGGCAAAGATAAGTCTTTGTTCTAGAAAAAAAATAGTTCAGCCTTAGCACAAAACACCTGTATTTAATGTTGTAATTTGTATAAAATAACTTGATGGGTATCAGCTACTTTTTGCCAGTGCAGAAAAACCAAATTGAAGTAGCAGATAAAGAAAAGATTGTTTACTTCCTCTGATTTTTTATATAATTTCTTTCAGGAAAATTTTTCACAAATTCTAGTACTTCTAATTAATACTATTATTGCGTGGAGGGGGGGTTGTTAATATTTCTTTAGAAAATCAGGTTTATTACCTTTATCTGAAATTGTGATTTGAGTATGAGATAGATTTGAATACACCAGCATGGTACCTGATCTCCAATGCTAACAATTCAACTTGCACTAAATTCCTTGTAGATTTGATTCCTCATGTACAATAAGCCAGTGTCCTACTCAGTTTTATTTTTTTTTAGCACCTTAACTGTGCATGTACAAATGGTTACCATAGCATTGATTAAGCATTTTGTTTTTGTTTTTTAAAGACTATTTAGAATTTTTAATAAAAAGGCTAAAATGAAAACTTTGAAGTGTTTGTTACTTCTTTAAACATCTAGGGAGAAGAATAAACTGCAAAGATATATATAGAATGTGCAGGCTTTTAAGGGGAGTGCAGAATTTTGCCATATCCCAGGAGATACATCAAGACTTGCTTTATTTCATGGCAGATTCAATTCTAAAACTGAAAATACAGGTTTTCCCTGGCTTGTAAATCCGTTTCCCACTAATATTGTTAGTTGCTTGACATAATTCCATGACCCAATAAAGCTTTAAAGTAGTGCACCAGAAACCAAATCCCTTTTTATTCCAAGTAAGAATTGCAGTATCAATCTTATTCATGAAAATTGGGGGATTCTTTGGTTGTTTATTTAAATCTGCTATGAGTTTTAATGTCTGCTGAATATTGGCAATAAAACCCACCATACCGGGTTTTTCACTGCAAGCTGATTATTCCCACACTATACTAAGCAGTTAGCGCATTCAAGCATGTTTTTTTTGAATAATCCAAAATTATTCAAATCTACAAAGCAAACTTAACACAGAACGCAGACAATCTTTTTGAGACTGCAGATGACATTATCATTTTCTTTTTTCCAAAAATTTATTTCCTGAAGGACACGGAGTGTGTCTGGAGACAAAAGTGAAAATGTTCCGCTTTTGGGAGAAGGGAAAAATAGGTCTGCTACATCTCAGTTTAACATACACTTTTTATCTTTGAAAACAAAAAAAGAAATTTCTTTGAATATTAATTAGTTTACTGCCAAATTTCAGTGCTGCCATCTTTACATAGTCTGGGGCATCATGTGGACTCTGGATTGCCTAGTAGTGTTCGTACCAAGTTGTATCTCCTTAGAATAGTCTTGGTATTGGACTAATAATCACATTTGTGGTCTATACATCTGCAAGTCCCTGCACTAAAGTAGATGGTTTCAGATAAGCTTCAGAAATGCATCAATTGCTTTTGGTTACTATAACCATAACAATCTCCCTCAATGGAAACTGATCCCTATTGCAGTTTCAGTTCTCAAAATTGTGGTCTGCACTTAGGAAAATCAATTTGGTTTACAGCATTAAAAGTACACACAGATGTTTTGAAAATTTGTTACAATTTTTATAAAATGTAGAGATCTAAGAGTTATTACTTTCATCAGCTGTTTGAAATTATATAGAATAAATTGACTTTATTCCTCTGCTACATTTGTATGACTTCTTGTAGGCATGCCTTTCTCTCCTTTGGCTTTGGTCAAGAGTTTCTACCAAATACCTTGAAGCGTGAAATTGCAGGATAATCCAGCTACAGATACCACCTGAAAGCTGCCAAAACTAACAAGTCTGAACAATTATGTGAATTCCACTGATAACTATCCTTTCGGAGTACTTTAACTGGTGAATGCTTTATGTGACAAAACATTGCAAAACTAAAGGAGAATGGTTGTCATACTAGTGCTTTTCTTTAAAAACAGGTAAAAATCCAGTTGTGTTACTAGCTGTCAGTGTTCAGACACAGCTAATTCCTAGCCCAAAATAGTGAATGGGAGCAAGCTTTGGACAACTGTTATTCCAACTGAACAAATGAAAAGTCCTTTGTATAAGTCAATTTTATGCAAATATTGCTCAGTTCTATATCAAACAGGTTTAACATAAATTGGATCCAAAGCAAAAATCTGACATTACAAGAGTTTCTGGAAGGTTCATAAAAGCTTGTGCTATAATAAATATGTGATTCTTTAGGCAATACCTAATATTACTTTTTGTTGCTGTTTTACCTTGTAAAAAGGTAAAACACATCACCCACGCCTGATGTGTTATATCTAAGTGTTTGATTAATTCCCATAATCTAAGTAGTCTCTACCTAGACAACTGGTTGGAGAATATGGGAGCTCAATCCAGAGCAGAGAAATAATTATGCAGTTTCTATAGAATCATTATTTTCACTTCTGGACTCTAGATATTTCTCTACCTGCATGCATTTGTATATAGTACAAATGTATAAACTTTTTGTAATATATCATTTGGGAATCATTTCATAATACATTGAAAAAGAGGGCAAAAGACAGGTAATAGTTTACACCTGAAGGTGTTACTGCAATATATGAACAATACACTATTTTTATCCACCATTATTTCTAGTTATAACAAGCAATTTTAAAGGGCTTCAGAAATGTAAAATATATTTACTGTGCTATATCTGAAGTGCTTTTCATTGGTCTGTGGAAAAAGCAGATATAGTAAACAATACCATGACACCTTTGAAAAAATGTCTCCTTTCATTTTACTTTTAACCTATTCTAGGATCTGAGTTCTGCTTGCAGGATCACTCAGCTCAGTTTAAACTTTCTAATAAAACTATCCAGCCTAGGAGCCTTGTTACATTGATAGGCTAATTGTGGCTTAGCCATTGTGCTGTTTTGCTGTCCTCTTTCAACAATTGCATATCCAGTCCTCCTAAATTGTATTAGTAAATAAGCAAAAATTAGAGGGAGCGGTGGTACTTTTCTGCCAAGGAAGTTTATCAAAACTAAGACAGAATCAGTAACAAGTTTAAGCATGATGAAATGGCTTTTTACCATAAACTACTAAAACAGCAATTTAAAATTGAATACAATTGAGATAGTGAAAGATGTTTTCTCTCTGCTCTATCTCCTCTGATTTATTGTGCAGAGATATTTAGTAATAGCTATTCTATAAATCCAAAATAAAGGACTATTGATTTTCTGAATAACAGATTTATCTTGATTTGTGGCCATATTTAATCTTCATCCATTTTTATTCTGTAATTTAGAGTACCATAATTTGTGTTTGGCCTCACATTCCCTTTCATTTTAATGTTTCCTTCATCGCTGCAAGAATTTTTATATATTTTAATATCCAATACGCTCTGAAATTCTGAAGTTTTCCAGCAGAGCGTACAAATAAATGATCCATATTGTGCACACAATATGGGATGGAAAGGGAGAGGAAGGAGAAAAAGATTGGCAGAGGAAGGGAGAAAGGGAAAGGAGAGAGAGGGAGAGGGGAAGAAATGAAGATGGAAGGAAAGGAAAAAATAAGAGGAAGAGGCCAGGACACTAAAGATGATAATAACCAGAGAGATGGGAAGAGGAGGGAGATCAGAAAGGAAAGATGGAGAAACAAAATGAGGAAAAGATGGAGAAAGGAAGCGGGGAGAATGAATTATGTCAAGATGACATAAAACTAACAGAAGGCAGGAAGGGAAGGAGCAGGGATAAAGTCAAAGGGTGGAAGAAAGGAAAAGAGATTCTGAAGAGCAGATAAGATTATGTTCTACTGCTGTAATTCTCTGCCCACTTAATTGGGAATAAAACTTGTTCATTTGCATTTTTATTCCATACTTACCATAAGAAGTCCACAATGAAGTTCACCAATAAAGAAAGCAATTTAAAATTTAGTAGCAGGTGGCTTTCAAATCATCCACTATCCCCAGCAGGCAGAAAAAGCAATCAGCTAACAGACAAAATCCCTGGGTATATACCCCAAATGAAGGTTACAGCATAGAGCAGGGCTGTCAAACTCCCGTCCTGCAGGCCAGATGCCTGGTTTAGCCTGGTTTAGCAAAGGGGGGGAAAGTCACAATATGTCCCATGACGATGTGAGTTTGACACCCCTGGCATAGAGGTTTAGATGGGCAATCTTAAGCAGCAACTTCCAGAATCGGAGCAAACATTAAAAAGGCCTTTTTGGTGATCTTGTCAAATTCACCTGTAATTCACCTGTAATTCACCTGATGAACACTGTGGAACAGGATTTTGAAGATCTTGCAGACTTACAGAAGAAGAATCCTATTCAACCAACAAATCATCTATTCAGCATTCTCAGTCACTGAGCAGTAGATCATGCAACTGAAGTCTTTCACCTGCTTCTGTGTCTGGCTACAACCAGATCATATGCAGGCAACCGGCATGTATTTATAATGGTTGCAGCATCCTGGGATCATGTGATTGCCTCTGCGACTCTTCCAAGCTGGCTTTCAACAACCAAGTCAATAAGGGCTGTCAGATTCGCTTAGTGACTGATTCATTTAATTGCAGTAATTCACTTAACAACAGTGGCAAAAAAAGTCATATAACGGGATGAAACTTACTTAACAACTGCCTTGTTTAGCAATGGAAATTCTGTCTCCTAACGGTGGTTGTAAGTTGAGTATTGAAATTCCCAGCTAGTCCTGCTTTCCATCTCTTCAGACTACCTGTATTTATATTTATTATGTCTGCTCACTGCAGAAGACCCTGGGTGACTTATAATATTTATACAATTAACAGTTAAAAACACAAAACTGCTGTTTTTTTTTTGTTTGTTTTTTTGCACCTTTGTGACTTAATAGCAATTTCTGAAAATTAAAGGTCTATGCTCAAAATCGTATCATAGACATTGAATCTGAATTAGATGGACTTGGAGCTTGCACATCAGTGGTTCATGACCTATTCCAGGAGTGTCAAACTCAAGGCCCGTGGGCTGGATGCGGCCTGAGGGGTGCTTAGATTTGGCCCATGAGGCCGCCCTGGAAACAGCAAAGGACCGGCCCGCAGTATCTCTGCCAACGAAATTGGAGCTCAGGAGGGCCGCCATTTTCAGCTGCGATGGTCTCCTGCAACTCTCTGCCAGCGAAAACGGAGTTTGGGATTCCATTTCATTGGCAAAGTGCTGGGGCCACCACATGCACCCCTGACACGAGTAAAGTTGAGCTGGCCATGCCCACCCGGCCACTGATGTCAAACATAATCCTGATGTGTCCTTCAATGAAATAGAGTTTGACCCCCCTGATCTATTCCATAATTAGTAGTTAGCCACATCCTTGCTATTTCACCTCTCTGTACCAATAATATAGTTGATTTGATTTGTTTGTGACATCTATGTATTTAGATTATATGCATGTATGTACAGTAGGTGTTGCTTTGATTGCTGGAAGACTAGGTTAGCAATGAAGAAATCAACAGACTGACAAACTGATAGGATGATTTCCTGATTCATTTCATTTCTGTTTCATAGGCCATTCAGTCTAGCTATAACTTTGACATTAGTCTCCAACCATAAGTATCACATCTTGCTTGCGTGTTCTACATCTAATTTCAGGTTGAACTTGGACTCAAAACCTCTCAACCTTATCTTTTGCATCAGTGGTTGAAGCATAAACTTAGATTGTCTTATTAAAGGATTGTTTGCAAAGCCACTGACATCATTGGACCCAAGTACTATCCTTGCTATATGCATTGCTTACTGAAAGAAAGCAATTTTTTCTTCTTTGTTTTTGGATCCTGAGCAGTAAACAGTTTGGTCGGCTGACTGAAAGTGTCCAATTTCAGTTTATTTCAATTGGGTAATGGCCAAAATGTAATGTATAGTTCATGCATTCCATGTTTCACCCTGTTAAGCTTTCCTTTGTTCATGCTTCTTTGTTCCATGTTCCCACTGTAATTCAGTCTTTGTAGCTTCAGATTATTTTTTTCCTGCATGACCACATCAGCAATTAGAGAACTAGATTTAATCAGGTCATGGCATACCATTAGTAGTCCAAAAGATAATCTTTCTGAGTAGAATTAATGTATCTGGGGGCCCATCATCCAGCGCTATCATCATCAATCACTTCATATTTTTACACACATTTTTTTCTGGTAAAATATAGGGGTGGCTTATCATTGCCTTCTCCTGTGCAGTATGAAATGAACTTTCTCACTGTCATTAAAATGATAATCTGCCTTCAACATTTTTCTACATCTCTGCTGTTCTAGCTGGGCAGCAGGGATGACTTTCATGAGTCGAATGACCCTTCAGGAATTATATATAATCCCTGGCATACATTCCCAGCATTCTTTACTCAACCCTGCAAGAACCACCATCACCATCATGTCTATGGAGATTCTCAGTAATCCAGGTCATGATTGTCCCAAAAGTGCTTTTTCAAGAGGCAACTGCACTTTGTTTTTCCTTGAAAATGTTTCAAGGAAACATTGAAACAAGAAGCTTTTGGATGAGAAGCAAAATATCATCAAGGAAAAACAAAGTCCAGCTTCCTCTTGAAAAAGCATCCTTGGGACAACCCACCACAAGGCAATGTAAGCAGGACTCATTAAATGTTTGTCAGTCATACATTATTATGAGAATTCCAAATATTGTCATTTTTTAGTAAAGAATGATTAAATAAATGCAAGCTTGTTGTGACAGCAAACTGTGTCTACTAAAAGAGGACTGTGAAAATATTTACAGACCCCTCGTATCCTGGACATAAATGGTTTCAACTCCTACCCGCAAAATGACGCTATAGAGCACTGCACAACAGAACAACTAGACACAAGAACAGTTTTTTCCCTGAGCGCCATCACTCTGCTAAACAAATAATTCCCTCAACACTGTCAAACTATTTACTAAATCTGCACTACTATTAATCTTCTCATCATTCCCATCACCCAACTCCTCCCACTTATGACTGTATGACTGTAACTTTGTTGCTTGTATCCTTATGATTTATATTGACTGCTTCCTAATATGATTTGATTGCTTATTTGTACTCTATTGTACTCTATCATTGTTGTACCGTATGATTCTTGATGAATGTATCTTTTCTTTTATGTACACTGAGAGCATATGCACCAAAGACAAATTCCTTGTGTGTCCTATCACACTTGACCAATAAAGAATTGAATTGAATTCTATTCTATTCTATTCTCCTATGCCTATTTATTTTATTTCATCAAGCATGTATTTTATGACAGATACAGGTGTAAACATAATTATAAATACATGAAAAGGATACAAATAAAAGAAAACATTAGGACAGGGATGGTAGGCATGCTGGTGCGCTTATGCACGTTCCTATTCCTATTCCTATTCCTATTCCTATTCCTATTCCTATTCCATTCTAAAAGTAGCGAACCGACAGCCTTACTGGAAAAAAAGCAATCGCCTCTGATCGTACGAGTTAATCTCTCTGAAGGCAAAAGGGCTGATTTAGGTTCACTTAAAACGGCGGTTCTCTACGTGCTTACTCGACCTGAAGAGATATCAGATCCGAGCTGCAAAAACCCTTAAAATTCCTAGATGGCAGCAAAGCTATAACTTTCTGCTTCCTCCTGCCATCCGGCCTCCGGATTTTGCAGTACGTAGCATAGGTAAAGGCCATAAGGAAGAGATGGGCAAGGATGGCCCTTTTATGACTTGTGGACTTCAACTCCCAGAATTCCTGAGCCAGTCAGAATTCTGGGAGTTGAAGTCACAAGTCACTCCTGCCATAAGGCATCAATACGCGTCTTGGCTCCGGCTGTAGCAGAATATCGTCAGTTCGAAGAGGCGGGAGGTCTGGCGCTCGACCAATCCCTTCTCCTGGTGGGCACGCTCGACTCTGACAATCTCGCTCAGAAAAAACTGCCTTCTGTTCCTAATCGGTTCCCAGTATTTCTTTTTTGTTTTGCGGCACTGTCGTGAAGGAAAGGAAAAAAGAGAGAGACTTGCCTAGAGCGGCATAACAGAAGCTCCTGCTTGACGGCCGGAGAGAAGAAACAGGGAGGGGAGGGCTTGAGAAATCGTTTCGGTGTCGCCGGGGGACCTTCGCCATGAGGCAGAAAAAGAAAGGTAGAAAGGGGGACGGGACAGAAGGGATATTGGTATGAAGCCTCTTAAAATAGATGCCCTCCAGATCAGAGGCATTGGATGGGAGTGTGGGGCCGCGCTATTTGGGTATTCTGGGAAATGTAGTCCCACTACAGCTGGAACGCCTCAAGATAGGACAGTCTCATGTCTCACACTGATAGGAAGCTGCGACTGAGATGGCTTTTAAATATGATCGCAAAAGCAATTATTGCTTATCAGAACGCCATCACTCTGCTAAACAAATAATGCCCTCAATACTGTCAAACTATTTACTAAATCTGCACTACTGTTTATCTTCTCATCGTTCCCAACACCCATCTCATCGTTCTCATCGTTCCCAACACCCATTTAGTACATGATAAACTTCTCCTAAAATTAAAATCCTATGGCATTTCAGGACCCTTACACCACTGGATAGCTGCTTTTTTGTCAAACAGACAACAAATAGTTAAAATTGGTAATGCTCTTTCAAATCCTGTTCCTGTCAAGAGTGGTGTTCCTCAAGGCAGCGTTCTTGGACCTACTCTCTTTATAATATACATAAATGATCTTTGTATTGATATCTCAAGTAACTGTGTTCTCTTTGCTGATGATGTCAAACTTTTCAACACCACTGACAATGCATCCACAATTCAAAAGGACCTTGATCATCTATCTGCCTGGTCTAAAATTTGGCAACTACAAATTTCAACCAGTAAATGCTCAGTCTTGCACATTGGAAGAAAGAACCCAATCACAAAGTACATGCTTGATGGACATTGCCTGCAGATGACCCCACCCTGTCAAAGACCTTGGAGTTTTTACATCTAACGATTTAAGTTCCAAAGCCCACTGCAACTACATAGCTAAGAAGGCTCTAAGAGTTGTCAACTTAATTTTACGTAGCTTCTTTTCAAAAAACACCACGCTACTGACCAGAGCATATAAAACATTTGTTAGGCCAATTCTTGATTACTGCTCTCCTGTCTGGAACCCTTACCATATATCTGACATCAACACAGTTGAGCGTGTCCAAAGGTATTTCTGAGAAGAATTCTCCATTCCTCTGAAACTAATAAAATACCTTATTCCACCAGACTTGATATCTTGGGTCTAGAAAACTTGGAACTTCGCCTTGACTGGATCTGGGTTTAGCATATAAAATCATCCGTTGTAATGTCCTTCCTGTCAATGACTTTTTTAGTTTCAATAACAATATCACAAGAGCTACAAACAGATTCAAACTCAATGTCAACCGTTCCAGTTTAGATTGCAGAAAACACGATTTCTGTAACAGAATTGTATATACTTGGAATGCATTACCTGACTCTGTGGTTTCTTCTCATAACCCCAAAGGTTTCACTCAAAAACTGTCCACGGTTGACCTCACCACTTTCCTAAGAGGACTCTAAAGGGGCGTGCATAAGAGCACAAACGTGCCTACCGTTCCTGTCCTACTGTTTCTTTCCCTATGTATATACACGTTTTTAGTACCTCATTTCTCCTCATATATACGTTCATATATTTATAACCTTTTATGTAACGCTTGTATATATTGTTATGACAAATAAATAAATAAATAAAATAAATAAATAAATAAATCTCCTTCCACTTAATGACTGTAACTTTGTTGCTTGTATCCTTACGATTTATACTGATATTGTTTCCTGATTGCTCAATTGTAGCCTATGACTATCATTAAGTGTTGTAGCTTGATGAAGGTATCTTTTCATTTATGTACACTGAGACCATATGCACCAAGACAAATTCTTGTGTGTCCAATCACACTTGGCCAATATTTTTTTTTTTTATTCTATTCTATTCTTAGACCAGAGGTCTTCAAACTTGGCATCTTTAAGACTTGTGGTCTTCAACTTCAATTCTGGCAATTGAAGTCCACAAGTCTTAAAGTTGCCAAGTGTGAAGACCTCTGACTTAGACTTATATACCGCTTCACATCCCTCTCTAAGCTGTTTACAGAGTCAGCATCATTATCACAAAAACAAGTAACTTCACCATGAAAATGCTTGTTGAGTGTTCCGAGGCTTGAAGGGTTCCCACTCTTCAGCGTAGGAATCCAGGTTAAAGCATCCCAAGGAGAGAACTCTCTGTTTTCTTCCTGAACACATCCACTGAAGGGAAAACCACCACACTCAATCACAATCTGCCCTCCTGTAATTTAAATCTGTGATCCCATATCCTGCTCTCTGGGGCAGCAGAGAATCTGCTGGACTCCTTTCAGGTGTTTAACAATGCTAGTATATCCTGTTAAGCTTGAAGTTTCTTTACTCAAGACTTATTCCCAGTTCCTTCGGTCCCTCTTCATAATTTGTGTGTGTGTGTGTCCCTTTCAAGTCAGTGTTGATTTCTGATCTGGACAAGTTCCTGCAGTTTTTTAGGCCAGTATTTTCAAAAGTGGGTTGCCATTCCCTGCTTCTTAGGGCTGAGAGAGAGTGACTGGCTCAATGTCACTCAGCTGACTTTGCACCTAAAATGGGATTAGAACTCATGATCTCCCGATTTCTGCCTAATGCCTTAATCTAAACTGACTCGTTTTACTTTATTTCTAATCTTCTGATCATTCTTGCTGCTTTTCTCTAATTTGTTCCACTTTGCCTTAATCCATACTATGTGGTGTCCCAAACACAGTATTGATGGTAGGATCTGACCAAAGCAAAATGGATTGGTTACTTTCTGTCATTTGGAAATTATACTTCTGTTATGTTGTTGCCTAAAATTGCATTTATATTCTTTTGCAGCCCAAATACATTGTTGGTTTAGTTTATATTCTGTTCCTTGGCCTGGTAGGACAAATATCACCTTTGCTATCTGTGCATTTGATTCCCCCTTCCCTTAGGGAAGAACTTCCCTCTATTAAACTTAATTCTGTAACTTTTGTTCTACTTCTCTAAAATACAAAGGTATTTTCAATTTCCTGCATCTTCTCCAAAGCATTATTGAAAGGTCAAAGTTTGAACCCCATGGTACCCACTCAATGTCAGTTCAGTTTGATAAAACATGAATAAATGCTTTTTGAGTATGATTCTCCAATAAGCTAGGTATCTATTTAATTGCCATATCCTCCAGTCTATGACTTCTGTGTGAATAATTGTTCCTTAGAAAAGAATAAATTTTTCAGGAAAAATAAAGTTCCTCCAAGAACTCTTTCTCTATTACCTTCCTTCTTGGAGTCTTCAAACATTCTTGAGGAGAGTTAACTAAGGGAGAGTTTTCACTTCATCCTCTGTCTGCAGTATGTACTACAGTTATCTTCTTGCCTATTACCTGAAGGCAGCATTTCCTCAACAGAGCAATGCAGATGCCAATTGATTAGTACTAAAGGCGCTTGTGTTCTGTGACTCAGGTGAATAGGCTTTGGGCTTTGAGAGAAGAGAAAGGCTATTCTGTCTGAGAGAGCACAAGTCTGTTTACATTTGTATGTGAGAAATCATTTTTTGCACAGACTCTTTCATAACCTTTTATTTCTATTTTAGGAGATCTCAGCCGAGCAGAACTCATGATGATGACTATAGCTGATGTCATCAAACAACTTATTGACGCCCATGACAAGGGCAAAGATGTGAACTTAAACAAGTGAGTTGCCTTCTATTTCTTCTTTGCTCTTCAACATTTTGTTGTTTCTGTCTCCCCCACTTTTTATGGGAAAGGCGATGCCCTGTAAAAGGTTTGTATATGAGGTTGTAGAGAGCGTAATATAGCAAACAACACTAGGTTGGAGAGACCCTAGTTGACTGCTAGTGTATCAGATTTTAGTGAATAGCAAAAGATAACTGGAGATAGGCTGTTCTACAGACCTCTATACCATGAGCAGCTCTTTAGTTGACCACCAACAGCTTCAGTTGCACGCAAAAATCCACTGACAACCAAAGCAACTTGTGGAGTACCAGCTGTTTAGGCATATTGTGAGGTATGTACATCAGTACTTGTGCCACTGCATTCTGAGTTCTGCATTCAGAAGACTACAGCTTCTGAGTTAACCTCACAGACAGCCCCCACATACAGAGCAATGCCACCCCATCCAGAATCAATAATAGACTTTCAGATCTAGGCAGTCCCGAAATCCTTAGCCACTCAGTCTTGCTAGGTTGAGCTGAAGTCTGTTCCTCTCCATCCAGAACCTAAGATCAGCATCTTAGGTAGAAGCATCTTAGATAGAAGCTTAAGAACATCATTTGGCCAGCCCAAAGATTAAATAAGTGCAATAACTGATATCTAACTCCTTGCCGATAGCCTCACCCAGTGGATTTATGTAGATATTGAATAGGATTAGAGAGAGAATAAAATCATAAGACATCATCCAAAGGCAAGGATATAGGGCTGGAGCTCTTCCCTCCTATTAGTAGCAACCATTTTAGTACCTGTTGTTATATACTCCAATGTAATTGTTATTGAAGAAAGACATATAGAATAGAAACAACCCGAAGCTTTTCGGTTATTATTGACCATACCATTAACAATTTCTTGCCAAGGCAAGTTTAAATATTGATGTGAACTGATGTGAGTTGAAATCCAAATCATCTGGAGACCATCAGGTTGCCTCTCCCTATTATATAGCCTCTAAGTAGCATGGCTTTCAATTCTAGGATTAAAACAAGGACGGCTGCCAAGTATGGCCTTTCAGCACAGCCACGCCTGGTTGACATCATTGCTGCTGTTCCCCCTCAGTACCGCAAAGTGCTGGTTCCTAAGTTGAAAGCAAAACCCATCCGAACTGCTAGTGGGGTAAGTCTTCGTTTGTTTGTTTTTCATGCACAAGGTCCCAGAGTCAGTGACCTTGGAGGGCCGGGATGAGCGTGGTCAGTTCGATGTCACTCATATCGGGGGCGCCTGTGGTGGCCCAAGTGCTCTGCCAGGGAAAACAGGCTCCTGAGCTCTGTTCCGGCTGCGATGGCCTCCTGCAACCCTCTGCCAGCGAAAACGGAGCTCTAGAGGGACGCATGCAGCCCTCCCGAGCTCTGTTTTCATTGGCAGAGACACTGTGGGCTGGTCCTTTGCTGTTTCCAGAGTGGACCTGCGGGCCAGATTTAAGCATCTGGCCCCCAGGCCTTGAGTTTGACACCCCTGGTCTAAGGTGATAGATACATTTTGTAAAACAATACTTGTAAAATTGTAGTTATAGCTTCCTTTGGTGATTTTCAGGAAAAGTTAACAAAGTGATTAGGGAATAGGTTCAGGATGTTCTGAACAGAACAGTTGTTTTAACCCTTCCTTCCTTGTGGATTGATGTATTTGCTGTATACAAAAAGACCAGATATTTAATAACTTCTCTGCAACACTCCTTTCTTTCAGATTGCTGTTGTGGCAGTAATGTGCAAACCGCACAGATGTCCACATATTAATTTCACAGGAAACATATGTGTGTGAGTATGCCTAATAATATGTCAGAATATCTTAAATACCTAGCCAAAACGTATAGGAATGCATTAAAATATTCAGCTTCATCTAAAAATAAATTCCTAATAATTGTAATCATGTTTTTAAAATAATAGAGAGGCTATGCTCTTTTTTAGACTCTAAAATGAGGCTTGCATACATATATTATTTTTGTATAATTATGGTACCTGTTCTTTAGGTGCAAAACTTTTTTCAGGCGGATGGCTGAACTTGGCATTTGATTGTATAATAAGAGTATTAACATTAAAATTAACATTATTTTCATGTCAATTCATAAACTTGAAGGGACTCCAGCCATCTTTTAGGAAATAAAAATACTGAGTAATTGCAATTCAGTGCTTTTTTTGGTAAATGTGCTCAGGTGATGGATTTTTGCAGGAAGTAATATGGGCCTAGGACTTCAACTATGATTTGTGGAGTAGGGAACAATTTACAGATTTAGTTTGCACATTATATTAAACAATGGCTTTTCTAATAAACTATGGTTTATAACTACAATGGCTGTTGCAAATAACACACTGAACTAATGCCAAAGAAACTACATAATACAGTCATGGATTTTTCTAGCAACGCTTATTTTCATTTTAGTTTTTCAGGAAACAATGTTTGGACTGGTTTTTCTAGTACATCAGAGGTCCCAAGCCACTCTTTGAACTGGAAGGTCTCTGGTTCAGTTCTTTCTTCTGTCTTGGAGTTGATCAGTATCCTACTGTAAATTGAATTCCTTTCTTGGCACTGAATCCTAGGGGTTGGATCTGTTTAGGCCAATAGCCTGCTTCGTCACTTTGAAAGTTCATTGAAACAGTTCCTTTGCCTTCAAACATCTGCTATTCATTTAAATGTACACAGTTTATGAGTTGCCAACCCTTGCTTTTAATAATATACTTAACCTTTAATTATGATTTCATTTTTTTTCTTGAAAAAATGCAGATACTGTCCTGGAGGGCCTGATTCTGATTTTGAATATTCAACACAATCTTACACTGGATATGAGGTACTGCTCTCATGGACCTATTGGTCCTATTTCAGGAAAAAACAATACATTTACTATAAACCAGAATTTCAGAAATACTAGGGGAGGACCAGTTTATTTTACATTCATAGAATAGTGATGGCTTTGGATTTTTTTTTTCTTTTATTCATTCAATATTTCACAACTGGATTTCTATCTGGTAATTATTAGTCTCAAGTGTGAGATGGTCATTCTTGAAATAATATTTTAGAAATTAAGTTAGAAATGAAGAGATGGTTGATGGTACAGATAAGTATACCTTCTGCATTGTTGTTCTGACACTGTTAGATTCATATAACAGCTTCCCCAATCCAGTGCTCTCCTAGAGTATGTTGGATTTCAGCTCCCCTAATTCTCATTCAAAATGGACAATGCATATGGAGGACCGAAGTTCAAGATACTTTAATACTTAAGGAACTACATTTGTGAAGTAATATATTAAAAACTTTTCCAAATTGTCTCCAAAAGTGTTCCATTACATCTCCCATTGTTTTCAAGTAACATAGCCACTAAGAGTGGTGTCTGCTTTTTTTTAAAAAAAAAAAAAACACTTAACTTTTTATTAAATTGATAGCTGACTCAATCTGGTTATTTACTAAAGTCTGATATATGAACAAAAAGCAATTTTTAAGAAATTACGTTATATTGAGTTAGATTCCTTTCCTCCAACTCCTTTATCTATTTTTTATTTTTATTTTTTTTATTTATTTTATTTTATTTGAATTTATATCCCGCCCTTCTCCGAAGACTCAGGGCGGCTTACATTGTGTTAAGCAATAGTCTTCATCCATTTGTATATTATATACAAAGTCAAACTTTTATTGCCCCCAACAATCTGGGTCCTCATTTTACCTACCTTATAAAGGATGGAAGGCTGAGTCAATCTATTCATCTAGCATACCCCCCATACTGTACTTTGGATTGTTTTGAAAATGGAGATTATATAAAATTATTTTATAATCACTGTATTAGATGGAGATGCCCATTTGGACAGCATCTGTGAAATTGATTTGCATGTATCATATTAAAATTAATTCAGCTCTTAAGAGTTGTTAAGCTCAAATTAGATACATACAACATATACTACTTTCCAAAGCCAAGGATGAGGTTTCTAGAATTTTTCTGGACATTGCTACCTAAGTGTCAAATTCAATATGATAGAATTAATTATTAAATAGAAGAATGGTCATCTTGTTTGTAGCATGTCATTTACATTTACATTACATACATTTTAGTTTATATACTGAACCCGTTAACTTTTTTTATATGCTGAGCACCATTTTTGAGCAAGATTGAGTGATCCTCAGTGCACTAAAAGCTATATACTCCCGATCTAACAAAAATAAAATTTACAGTACAGTACAGTACAGTTAGGAATTTGGATTTGATGTATTATTTGCCATCAAGTCAATATCAACTCTTAACAAACATAGATTTTCTCAGTCTGTCCATAACCTAAGAGTTCAAGTCTTCACAGAGTACCATTCACCACTGTGACTGAGTCCATCCAACTTGCTATTGATTGTTCTCTTCTTTTTCTTTCCACCTGTATTCTACATATAGTAATCCTT
Organism: Ahaetulla prasina; assembly: GCF_028640845.1. Lineage (NCBI taxonomy): Eukaryota > Metazoa > Chordata > Lepidosauria > Squamata > Colubridae > Ahaetulla > Ahaetulla prasina. The sequence goes on from NC_080539.1 coordinate 32,591,409, forward strand.
ACATAATTGATCTGAAGTACTATAAGATAATTTGAGCTTGATCATTTGTCCCTGGAGTGAGAGGAGTTTGAATTATAAATACTTTAAAACAACCTTGCTAGTTATTTCCTAAGGGATATTGTTTTGATTTCTTTTAGCCAACATCTATGAGAGCCATACGTGCCAGATATGATCCTTATCTCCAGACGAGACACCGAGTTGAACAAGTAAGGATTTGTTGTGGTGGGAAAATGTGATGATATAGTTCTTTGTAGCTAAATGCGAAGCTTAGTCTACAACTATGTCCATGATCTTATTTATTAAAACCAACTTAGCATTCATGTGGATTAACCAATTGGCAAAGGATTGTTTCACATAGGAAAAGCATCTGTAAAAATGAAAGCTGAACCAAAAGGAAAATATGCTGAATGCCAAATGGTTGCAGTAAGGCAAAGCTGGATCTGAAGTTTTGCGCCCAAAGCATCTAGGAAACTTTTCCTTTCTCCCCACCTTTCCCCTAGTTATCTTTAACTGTCCAATTATATTCTAACAAATTTCGTAACAGTCCCTGGCTTGGCAGGCTGGATGGTATCACATGCCATTGCTTGAATTTGTAACTGCCAGCGGCTCTCACATGGCACAAAAGTAGTTACGATTCCTCTTTATCCCGGCCTCCCTTCTACCTCCCCTCAGGCTCCCTCCCCGCATTGACTATGGCAGACTGACATTTGGCAAAGCATGGCTGTAGCAGGATGGCAGTCCTGACAGTTACCCTTAGCTACTGGAGCAAATCATTTGTCTAAAGATCAGGGCTAGATTAAAAAATTCCACAAAACTCTGAACCTTTTTCATTGAGAAGATTACAATCTCTTCAAGAGGGAAAGAGATCCCACTAATATGACCTATACTGCTTGGACGTCATAAATTAACATCAACTTCTTGAATGGTGACCTGCAGAGCTCTTATGCTAGATGTTAAGCATTCTCCACCATGTTATTTCATTCAAAAAGTTGTCTTACACTGAGTTAGACCATTTACTTTTTATACCAAAGGTACTTTATATCACCTGCCAACAACTCTCTTACAAGTTGAGAAAGTAGTCTTCCTCTACAACAGGAGTGTCACACTTGCGGTCCCCAGGCCGGATGCGTCACATGCTGGCCACACCCATGCCTGGTTTAGCGAAGGGGGGAAAGTCATGATACATCATGTGACAATGCCGTGACAATGCCAGTTTGACACCCCTGCTTTACAAGTTTCCAAATACTGTTCAGAATAAATGAATATAATTTTTTATTAAAACGTTAGTCTGGGGAAAGCAAGAGTACTCTAAATATTCTACCCTTTCCTTCCATACTCCTGGAATATCCTAGAACAGTGATTGCTAACCTTTTTGCCATCGTGCGCCGGGGCAGGGGGGAGTTGCGTGCGTGCCCACACCTATAATTCTATGTGCCCCGCCCCCACGCATGCGCATGCGACTCCCCCCACTCCTGCCACACGATGGCCTGGTCGGCCTGTTTTTCTTTCTCACCTGGCTCCAGAGCCTTTCTAGGGGTCTGGAAAGGGCAAAAATGGCTTTCCCCACCCCGCTGGAGGTCCTTCAGATGCCAGAAACGGCCCATTTGCTGAGCTCGCATCCCCACTGATATGGCTACATGTGCCACAGGTTTGCCATCATGGTCTTAGAATATTAATGGCCAGAGATTAAGAAGGCATAACATAGGCATTAGTAGAACTCCAGGGAGGAGAATTCCAAACTTGGAGGGCTATTAAGAAAGAGGGCTTGTGAGTTAAATGGATAGCTCAATATAAGTTTGTTGCTTGATGTTGAAGGACACTTGATGAGGAATCTAAAATAAAACTGCTAATACTATAATGCTTGTTTTATATAAAGCTGTGAAGTAACCTCACTTGAAATATTGTATAGTGTTTTGATAATCAGACTTAAAAATATGTGGTAGATTTTGGCATGGTTCAAAAGACTGATCTTATTTCTACAGCTGAAGCAATTGGGCCATAGCATTGACAAAGTGGAATTCATTGTGATGGGTGGAACATTCATGGCTCTTCCAGAAGAATACAGAGATTACTTTATCCGTAATTTGCATGATGCTTTATCAGGCCATACGTCTAACAATGTAGCAGAAGCAGTCAAGTAAGTATCTTATGCAGCAGATACTTAGGTGCATCAATTAATTTTCTATGTTAATTTGTTTATTGTACCTGAAAGTTGCATCATATGGATGTTCACAGTGAAAAATACCCTGGTGATTTTCTGGTGAGGTTTAAAATATTTTGAGAAAAAAAATTGTAAAAATCATTAAGACCAACAGTGATAACAATGACTGACTATGGAAGCTGCTGTACTGTTCCTGCTGACTAATTCAATTTCCTTGTCTGTACCATTGCTTATTCAAGAGGGAGAATGAGAATGGATTATCAGCAGATAAAAATTGCCAAATAATTAGGTAAAGATAGCATCTACCCAAGAAATCTTAGGTATGTGGCCTTTATATATAACAAAAATGTGGATCTTGCTACCAGCATTGGCCTCAACAGTTAAAAAGTAACCAATATTGCTTATTTTTAAATAAAACCAAAGGGAAATTGAATTAATTAAAGGGCATCTTGAATGATTTTTATCTTGGATATATTGGTAGAAAGCATTAGCTTTAGTAACTATTATAACATCTGTTGAAGATGGATCGATATATGTTTTATAAAGGTAAAGCAAAGTAGCTTTAGAATTGCTAGAACTAAAGAACTAGAATTGCTTTTGATTCTGAATAACTTCTGAATAAATATATCTTTGGGTAGCTTCATGAAATAATAATAAGCAGCAAAGTATAGACTAAATAGATTAAATTTATTAATTTCAATAGCTGTGGAACATTTTTTTAAAAGGGAGAGTTGGGTTTTTAAGGAGTTGCTAAGTGATTTGGAGTTGATAGTGAGTAGTGGTGCAGTCCAGTTAGTTAATGATACCTAAATAAAATGTAAAACACTTAAGAAATTCTGAAAAATCCCTAGAAAGTCTAAGCATTCCAATCTTTCATATGATTTGGAGGGGACATACATAAGACATCCCTGCTTTTATCCTTGAGCAAATAAGAGGTTCATGGATATTAGTGAAATTCACAAGATAACAGAAATTCAGGTCTCTGCCATTGAAGTCAAAATAAATGTTGTTGTATCCTAAAACTCATAAACTTTTGTGAAACATGACTGTAAAACTATGTTAAGTAGATACAATGTTCATTCTAGAATCTTAAAAATTTCTTTCCTCTGGAGGGCAGCAGATACTTAAAATTGTTTGTTAGGAAAAAAATTCCACTTTTCCATTTCATTTCCCAGAGTTGCTCTTCAGGTGTGCCTTGGCAGTCATAAGTTAAATAGAAAAAATATTACATGGGAAGGAATCCATAACTTGAGCTCTTTCTCAGACTATTGAGCTGGCATGCTGCCAACAGGGGTCTGATATTCATTAATCTTTCTTGAAGGCAGTTGCTTGAAACACTCAAATTGACAATTTGCTTGTGCATGTATTCAGACAGCTATATACAGAAGATCTATAGATTTGTGGTGCATCTATTGCATGCAGTGTGTTTCCATGATCAACTCTGGCATGTCCAAGTATGAGTATGAAAGTCAACAAAGTCACTGCTTATTAACATAGACTAGGTTTCTCCAGTCTACTGCTCCAGTCTAGTGCTCCAGTCTGGTTTTGTTGGACCACATCTTCCATAATCTAGACCAGTGATGAACCTTTTTCTTGTTGCATGCCAAAAGTGTGTATGTGCACGCACAGCAGCACCCATAATGCAATACGAGCCCCCCACATGTGGGTGTGCACACGACCCCCCACTACTCCCATGCATGCACTCCGCATTGCGCATGTGCGCCACCACACATGCGCTTCACACACACACACACCGTTTTGGGCCTGGAAAGCCTCCTGCACTAAACTTACGGCTTGCCAGCCTCACGCTCCGGGCAGCATCCAACCATGCCAGCCATGCTGGGAGCTGCCTGGAACGCGAGGCGGGCAGGCCGTTCATGCCGGCAAAGGTTGGTGCAATCCTCTTCCGCTAGGGAGCACGACCACTTCCTGGCTGGCACGTCTCTTACCACTTACTGCAACTGCTTCCCGGCCGGTAGGTCTCCATGAGTAAGGAGCTATGCTCTCCTCTGGTCTTCCTGGGGCAGCTCGCCTCCCCGCCGGTGGTTTCTCCTTCTCTTGGCTGCTCCAGGAGCATCCTCTGACTCTTAGTTGGTGCGAACGGCCTGCCGCCGCAGCCTGCCACCGCCTTCTCTGCCCTGCTGGCTGCTCTGGCGCCTCCAGGGAAGCGGCAGCATGAGAATCACCATTGCCAGGAGCAAGGGGGTGGTGGCAGCAGGAGCAGTGGATGGGTGGGGGAAGAGGGCCGGCTGGGTGCCCAACTGGCAGCTTCCCTCCTAAGGAGAGTGATTACAGATCTAAAAGGTGACACGGTGGCCAGGAGCGCTGCGAAGAACAATCTCGGTTGATTCGCGCGGCAGCCGAGAAAAGCGCCTTCCTCCAGTTGCTGGAAGTAAAAGCTCTGCGCAGCTCCCCGAAAAACTTTTCTCCCAACGGCCGTTCTCTTTTGCGTGCTCAGAACCCCATGCTGCCGGAACGCAAGGGGCTGCGTTGCTCTCTCGCCCACCCTCCCCCTGGCCAGACTGCCAGCCTGGAATTCACTGTGGCTTCCCCAGTCTGGTAGCTAATCCTACCTGAGCCAGCTAAACAACTCCTCTTGCACCGCTTCTCAAGTAGGAGAAAAGACGGGAGGGCTGGAGGAGGGGCAGGAAACTGATCCAAACTCTCTCCCTTCTCTCTTCTTTCTCCCAACCCTGCCAGCCACTCTTAGTTTACCCCTAGTGAGGCAGGATAAAAACTCAGAGCTGGATCGGTTCACACAACCCAGTTTCAGCCAATGGCTCAGAGCAGCTGCTTCACTTGAGGAGGAGGGGAAAGGATCGAGGGAAGAAAGCCGGAGCTCTGGAGGTCTGTTACTTTGTTAAACGTTGTTCCAGAAGCTGCCTCTTCCAAACTGGCCAGTCGCTCTTGCCTTTCCCCCTGCAGTTGCCGCTGCTGCTACTCTTCTGGGGCAGCGGAGCTGCGCAGGAGGAACACTGGAGACAGTGCGCCAGCCGGCCATTGCCATTGCCATTGCTGGTCTTCTCACTTGCATGCGCGCCAGAAACCAGGAGACCAGGTGGCCGATACGCATGCGCATTCCTGAAACAGGAAGATCATCTTCCTGGAGCGTGCATGCGCAATGGGTGGCTGCTCTTTCAGTTTCGCAGGTACACATGAAAACCAGCTGGCTGGCACGCCGGAACCTGGAAGAGCAATGGGCGACGGCTCCGCGTGCCCAGAAAGATGGCTCTGCGTGCCACTTCTGGCATGCATGCCATAGGTTCGCCATCATGGATCTAGACAGTCCAGGTTGGCATAAGCATACATGATAACAATACCTCAGTCAAGGAACTATTAACTCAGACAAACAATAACAGTAGCTAACAGTGAACAGCAGCTCAGTCAAGGAACCACCAAGACCACTCCCACTAACACTGACAGAGAAAGCCACTAGTATATAAAAGAAGAGCAAACCCCACTCCCTTTTAGCACTGATGATGTTACCTAGTTTGGTAATGAAATGTCGGTAAGAAAACAACCAAGCTCAGAGAGCATGAGGGACCTTACAATTCAACCCTGAGCTACAAATAATCTCTTCTATTGATAATAGCAAGCTAGCTAGAATAGTCTGTTTCCTACACAGTATTCCTTCATTTCAATATTCAAATGATTGTTTTATGTTATTTTACATTGTTTTGTGGTTGTTTTTCTAATATTTTAAATTCCATACTCTATTGGAAAGGTGTGTGCATATGTATATATAAGAAAATCATTAGTCAGAAACATAGTTGTCAGCTTAGAGCTGAAACCCCAGTGGAGGAAAGGCAGACATCGGGTAATGATGAAAATAGATGAATGTTTTAATTATGATTGACATATCCTCTTACAATGCAAGATCTATTGGCAAGCTATAATCTGGAAGGGGTGTTGTCCTGGTTTATTACAGAATGTGAATGTACCTAATTACACATTATTCAACATACCATGGTTAAACAAAGTTAGTCCAAAGTGCTGAAGCAATCATTATTAATTAAATTGGATGTCCCATACAGCTTGATCTCTTCAATAAGCAGGGATATGGTAGTACATTTTCAGACTAAGGCTTTCTCATTTCGTTGAAGCGTAAGATTTGTGAGCTATAGCTCACCTCATCAGATGCAATGGAGTGGCTAGATTGATGTCAGATTTAAATTGGAATGAGTCAGAGGGGTATTGCTGATCAATTGGGTGAAAAATTGCTTCTGTATTATCACCCTTTCATTATATTGCATCCAGTGAAGAGAGCCATAGCTTACAAAAGCTTATACCTCTTAATAAAATTTGTTAATCTGAAAGATGCTACTAGCCTTCTGATATTGGGCTACCATAGACTAACACCGCTCTCTTCCTGCAATATTTGATCCCTTCATTGATCCTACCAGTACAAAGAGATTGTCAGGTTGGTAACTGCCAAAAGGAAGTCCCACATGGCTCCATAAATGTACTGTTTTCCTTTAAATATTATGTATACAGTACAGATTGCCAGTGTAGCATAGTAGTGAACGCATTAAAGATAGTTCAAATGCCCATTCAGTTGCAGAGTTCAGTGTTGACTTTGGGCTAGTCATATTCTCTCAGGCCAACACTTCACACTGAATTGTTGCAAAGATTAAATTTAGAGAGACTTTCCCAAATATACTGTGTTGTGTTTCATGTTCAAAGAGCTACTCGGTAGGACAGAGTTGAGGAAACATTTTGTTAAATGCCTTTAATCTTTAATTTACTTTATAAGGCGATCTGATTGAAAGTAATTTAAAATGCTTTCAGAATGCTTTAAAAAATGCCACTTGGGACCAATACAATAATAGGGAAGCTTCATGTATTTCCTGGAGAAGCTTCAAGGCTACTTAGATGCTGGAGTAGTGAGTTTTTTCTGGAGCAGGCAGTGTCTGTTTAGTTCAGTGATGACACATGTGTCCAAGACAACGTGCTACAATATTTCGGGTGACCTGCCAACATTCACCAACATCCAACAAGTTGGTTTTTTTTAAGCATGCCCCCTTCTGGTGTGACTTTTGGAAGCTGCAAGAGAATGGGATATGCTCTCACATGAGCACTGGAGCCTCACAAGTTGTGCAAGAATTGGACATGTGAGAATGGGGAATGCTTTTACATGTTTTTCAGAGGCTGCGTAGAGCATGTGAGAATGAGATGTTTTTCTGGGACAGCCTCTTTCAGGAGAACAGGGTGTGTTTTGGAGGCTGAGGAGGCCATAAAAGAAAAAACAGCCTTCAAAGCCACTTCAAGAACAAAGGGCCTTGTGCAACCCAGGGCAGCTTCAGGTAGGCCACAAGGACCTGTCAACAGAAAGACAAAACCACCTGAATGTAAGCGGCGTCCAGTAGATCCATGGGGGCAGTTGTGCAAATCCCAAAGGATTGTGCACATTTTGAATGACATCAGTGATGCTAGGGCTAAAGTTGAGGCTTCTTCTCTTTTGTTCCTGTGTGCGCTTATGTGTGTGAGAGAGAAGGGGGAAACATATCAGCAATGTGAAGTTAGACATTTAACAAATGTTGCACATGCTAAGCCGAAAGGTTCACCAACACTGGTCTAGCTGATATGACTGACTTTTTTCTCCTGAAGAATCCATGGAATATGTAGAGGTAGTCCTTGGCTTATAGTCATAACTCGGACCGGAACTTCCATCTCTAAGTGATGCAATCATTAAGTAAGTCATCGGGTGACCCCACTGGATATTTTTATTTTTTTTGCCATAGTAATTAAACAAATCATGGGGGCTTAAGCAAATCCATCTTCCTCCATTGATTTTGCTTGTCAGAAGCCATCTGGGAAGGTTGTAAATCACGATCACGCACTATAAGGGTATAGTAGGATTTTTAGAATGGCATCAAAGGAGAAGAGCAGCCTTTGTCCACCTCTACACCTTCACCTGCATTTAACTAATATTTCTTTCACCTTCCCTTTAGTACAGCTAGGGATGATGGGGGTTGTGAGTCAGCTGGCATTAAAGCAGCCTCTGTTCTTTGGAAGTCCCATATGCACTTGGTATCCCAGCCTTTAAATGTACATTGTCTCCAATGAATGGCCAATCAATTGTCTACTACACTGAATGGAGCTGGAAATTCTCCTGATAATCCAGCTCCTTATAGAATCAGGTTCCATGCCCACAATAAAAATCTTTTTAGTCCATGGGGTTCCTACATGGCCACATATTGCTGGCCTTTTACAGAAAAATTCCGGCAGAAGCAAGCATGTTTCTCAGGAGGCATTGCATGAAGGAGCCTCAGTATTTGGGAGAACAGAACCAGCCACTGACCCAATCACAAGGGCTTTTCTCTTTCTAAAGAATGCCTGGCAAGACTGATGAGAAGTTGTTTTTTTTTAATTTTATCTCTTGAGAACATTGAGGCCACTAAAGGGATTTCAATAGGCTTTCCAGATCCCTATCAAACAAGGCCCAGCTGGGGATTGAATGATTACATGGATAAGGCGGAGGGGGTCACATTTGTGGGAGGACAGCTGTCTGCATGGCAATCATCACTCTGCTGTGACTTGACTTTGTTCTTTAGAGAAAGGGCTTCACTTCTAGGTGTTGAAACACAGAATTCTGAGGGAACGTGGGTAGGAGAGGAAGAGAAAGTGATTTGAACAGGGGCACGTAGATGATCTTAAGTTTTAAAATGAAAATAAACTGGGTTTTCTTTATCTTACTTTTTCTTCTGACTCATTTAGGGGATGGAGGAAATGCTCGCCAAAACCAATCCGGTTCTGACTCATGATTTAAAAACCTGAGTGAGGTCCAAGAAAGTTTTAACTTGGCCCTGAAGTTGTTAGTAACTTTTGGCAGAGAAAAGAGAAAGATAAGACCTTTAATTATGTGTCTTTTGAACAGGCTTAAAGAATTTTAAACAAATTGGAGTAGCAGCAAGCTGGCAGAAGACAGATGGGGAGGGGTGAGAGTGCTTTTTATCCTTATCCTGCAATGGGAGGAGCTCAGGGTTCTCGTTTTACCTGCCAGAGATTTAATATTGCGTTGTGCAACTTTATGCACATAATGCAGTCAGTTATTTTTATTTGGAAAATAAAATTCATACTGTGACTTGTAGTTTGGCTGAATTTGAAGACTTGCATTGTTTTATTCTAGAGGCAGTCACAATGCCAGTGGCTCTTCAAAATAGTTTCAGTCTGTTAGTTGCTCCCCGTTTCATTTTTTTATGGTTATTAAATGGAAATCTGATAATAAGGTATTATAACAAATTCTAGTATCTGCCAAGCAGTTTTTTAGACAATGAGATATGCTGTGTTTTAGTATTTTATAAACTATTGGTAACAGATCATTTTATTTTCCCTGAATTAAAATTGGAGAAGTATTGCAGTATTGCAGGCATTACATTTTATCTATATTGCCATTCAGATCCCAAAATGGTGTTTAAGAATGATCTGCATTACATTATTACTGTGCAGAGGAATCTATACATAAACTTAAAGGATAGGTGATCAGTTAAGGCAGAATAAGAAATGAAATCCTGGGAAAGGAGAAAGTGTGAGAAAGAAACTGAAAATAACTCCACCTTGAGTCTTTTTGGTCTAAGAGAGGGTAGGAGGAATCATCAACAGACTTTCAAGTTTTTATGCCAACAATAAACTAATCTTATTGTAATTCTTGTCTGTTTCCTGATCTGGACTATCTCATGATTCCAACTCCCCATTTGTGATCAGTCACCTTGGTTTTTGCAAAGTCTTGCTATATTTGTGAAAATTAGACACACGAAGACTTTCTGTTCAAAGGTAGATTGAACTGTTGAGGTATCCAATATCATGGTGAGGTGAAGTTTCAAGGCACCTCTCAAATCTGTAGAGTGCTATCAATTCTGTGTTACTGAAGTATTTGCAGAAGCCCCAAAAAGTTGCAAACTTTTTTCCAGCTTCTGCCTACAACAGCTTTTTCAAGATCATGGCCCTTCCCAAGAGCACTGAATAGCAGTACCCATCATTCTTCAATCAATGTGGCTAACAGCCCTTTCAGAATCACTAATTCTGAGGCAGTAACTGCTTGAACTCATATTTACTTCTTATTTTTCAACATGGGGATAAATTTAAAGAAGTTGGAAGAAGATCAGAAATCACTGCAGATGTAGGCTCAAATCCTCCCTTTTTGTGTGCAGGAGCGTATTTTTTAAAGAAGTAAGCTTATTATTGATGAATTTATTCAGAGTTTATTGCCAGAGGCAAGCAATGTTTCTGAGTCAGTGGATCCATTTAAAAATTTGAGAACGTCTCTTTAACTCTTCTAGAATGCTTGCCAGTTAAATCCAGCCACAATCTTGTAAATTCATCATTTGAAGACATTCAAACATTTTTTTAAAATGTAAACCAAGTGTATCATAAAAACCAACCAGAATTTGGCAATATAAATACCAACTGTAAAAAATTTTAAACAATAAAAGGTGGCAAAGATGATAAAGTTCATTTAACAGACCAGGAAATACTTTGCATCTGTAACTTTCTGAAAGTCATCAAGAAAGAGGCTACTCTGAACTCTCTGCTAAGTCTGTTCTGAAGCAGTAGCATTGAGAAGCAGTGCCTCCTGGCTTCCGTCTTTTGCTTTTCCTGAAAGCGGGAAACTATGAAGAGTTTCTCCCAGGATGATGTACAAATTGAGTTCACCTGATCTAACCCAGTGGTGGATTTCAAAAAATTTTTTACACCGGTTCTGTGGCTTGGTGGGCGTGGCTTGGTGGGCATGGCATGGGAAGGGTACTGTAAATTCTCCATTCCCTCACCACTCCAGGGAAAGGTTACTGCAAAATCCCCATTCCCACTCCACTCCAGGGGAAGGTTACTGCAAAATCCCCATTCCCACCCCACTCCAGGGGAAGGTTACTGCAAAAACCCCATTTCTTCCCAATCAGCTGGGACTCGGGAGGCAGAGAATAGATGGGGGTGGGACCAGTCAGAATTTTTACTACTGGTTCTGTGGGTGTGGCTTTGTGGGCATGGCATGGCTTTGTGGGCGTGGCTTTGTGGGTGTGGCAAGGGAAGGATACTGTAAAATCTCCATTCCCACACCACTCCAGGGGAAGGTTACTGCAAAATCCCCATTTCCTCCCCATCAGCTGGGACTTGGGAGGCAGAGAATAGATGGGGGCAGGGCCAGTCAGAATTTTTACTACCGGTTCTCTGAACTACTCAATATTTCCACTACCAGTTCTCTAGAACTGGTCAGAACCTGCTGAAACCCACCTCTGATCTAACCTCTTCACAAAGTTGCTACCTGACAGTTAAAAAAATTATCAGAAAGCAAAATAGTAAATTTACCATTTTTTCTAACCTCCAGAATGCTTTAGATCAGCGATCCCCAGCCATTCTGGCTCTATGGACCAGTGTTGGGGAGGGGAGAAGGGATGGTTTTGAGTGCATATGCCACTTGCACAAATCCAGCTTCATGTGCTTGCCTGCAACTTGCGCAGCCCAGTTCCCAACAGGCCACAGCCCAGTACCAGGCCATGGCTGAGTGGGTGGGGACCCCTGCTTCAGATCACTCAGATTCACTTTGGACATGGGAGAACAGATATGTACTCATCATTTTATTGAATCGTGGAGCCCAGCCACATCCTTCTAAATCAATATGATACACTGTAATAAACTAATTTCTCATTTGATTTTATTAAATATTTAAAAGAATTTAGAATAGAATAGAATTTTTTATTGGCCAAGTGTAATTGGACACACGAGGAATTTGACATGGTGCATATGCTCTCAGTGTACATAAAAGAAAAGATACCTTCATCAAGAATCATCAGGTAGAACAGGAAACAATTTAATTTCCTCATTGGCATCTTATGTCTTTTGTTAATGTGAAGGGTTGTTAAATTTCCTGAAAACATACATTAGAGGAGAACTTTCTTAGTGGTGTATTTGTACCCAGTATTATTTCCTCAATTATGAAATTGGAGAAGAGTCCAATGTAATATCTGGTTACTCCCACTAGAATTCAATGGATGTTTCTAGAGATAGCTATATCCATCTCAATTCTACAAGGTTTCTATAGTATTCCAATTGACTCTGGGAAAAATTAAGAGAGCATATGAGTCCACAGGAGCTGGGTGCCAATAAATATAAATAAATAAAAAAATATTTTAGGACCAGTTCAATTTAACAAAATATTGTAAACTTCTGGGAGTTTTTGGCAGATTTGATGATGAACGTTTTCAAGAAGGTAGTTAAAAATCTGTGGGAGAGGAACATGAATGTAACTTGTGTTCAAATCATGTCTACTTTTGTTTACAGTTTAAGATAGGTTGTGGGAGAAGTTTCTCACAATATAATGGATTAGTCTTAGTTTGTTCCATGGATTCTCCCAAAATTCTGGAGAATAGATAAGGTAAAGATAAAGATTCCCCTTGCACATATGTACTAGTCATTCCCGACTCTAGGGGATGGTGCTCATCTCCGTTTCTAAGCCGAAGAGCCAATGCTGTCTGATGACAATTCCGTGGTCATGTGGCCAACATGACTAAACACCAAAGGCGCACAGAATGCTGTTACCTTTCCACCAAGGTGGTCCCTATTTTTCTACTTGTATTTTACATGCTTTCGAACTGCTAGGTTGGCAGAAGCTGGGGCAAGTAACAGGAGCTCACCCCGTTACACAGTACTAGGACTTCAAACTGCTGAACTGCCTACCTTTCTGATCAACAAGCTCAGTGTCTTAGCCATTGAGCCACCGCAAAAACGAAATCCTTATTACCCATTTTTTGGAAATACCAAACTCAGATACAAGCTCAGATCTGTTTCTCTCCCTAAGTAAAATAAATAGCCCTCTTGTTAAATGAAACTCAGTAGAGAGATGAACATTTATATGAATTAATGCAAGATTAATATTAAATAATATTCTAAATGTTTCCTGAGTGAATCTTAGATTTTTCATTGTTTTGTGAGATAGTTTTCAATTTTCCCATATGAATTAATGCGTGAAATATCTTGACAAAAAATGGGAATGAAAGAAAAAGCAATGAAAGAAACAAGAGTAAAAGTATGATGACTGTGGGAAGTGAAAGTACATATCCTGTATGAAGAAGTATCAGAAGATTAATTTTTCAATATAATGAGTAAAAAATGGATGCCAGGAAACAGGCAAAAAAATCAATATGTGTTATATACTACTCAGTGGAGTAACCATCAGGACTGGAGCTTTTCTTCTTTTTGTGACTTTAATGGAATCTGTTATTTCCTGAAGAAATAAAGGTACAGCTAGAGAGAAAGATGGATCATGTGTGATCTTTGGAAGAACTATGTTACAAAAGAATTGATTGGTTTCTTCTTCAGTTACATTTGAGTCAGTTTTATCTAGTAACAGATAAAAGTTTTTAAAAAGTTGATTGATGAAGTTGTAGCCATTGTATTCTTTATCCTGACTATCCTTAAGAAAAACAATAACGTTTTGTTTTAACTGCTTCAGTCAAGAGGCCAATGGTTTATTTTGTTTTTTCTTTCATTCCCAATGCTTGCTTTATATACTTCAATCGCAATATACATTTAGCACCAGAAAACAAGATTCTCCCAAAGTCTATGTGTAATCAGATTTATTAAAAGATTAGAGAAAAGGCTTTTGATAAGTGGATATTTAGCAAAATATTTTACTTTACTATTACGATAGGATGTCATGATTTCTTAATTATCTTGCTAACATGATAGGACAACTTGTAGATGTTCCAGGCTAACAATATTTTATATCTACATCAGGCTCCAGGAAGCGCCTAACATTCATGTGTCCATTTCTTTATGAAAGCCACTGTATTTGCTCTAAAGTTATAAGGAATGCTTAAAAATTATACATAATTTCTACTAAAGTTCGAGTGGTCAGATACTTTATCATCTAGACCAGGGATGTCAAACTCACGTCGTCACAGTATCGTGTGGTGTATCAGGACTTTTTTTCCGTCGCTAAACCGGGTGTAGGCGTGGCCAGCATGTGATACATCTGGCCCGCAGGCCGGGAGTTTGACAACCCTGATCTAGACCCAAAAAACTTTTGGGAGTGAAAGGCAGTGCTAAAAATAATTAACATTCCTCCTGATCCAGCTAACACGCAGGCTGGCTGTTTCTTGCATCTCATATGCTACAGCATATAGCAGAGCTGTCAAACTCCCGGCTCACAGACCAGATGCATCACACACTGGCCACACCCACACTTGGTTTAGCGAAAAAAGTCCCAATATGTCACGTGATGCCGCCGTGACGACGTGAGTTTGACACGGCTGGCATACAGCATGACCCACATCATAAGGTCATTTCCCATTTGGTTGTTAAGTGAGTCATGGGTCATTAAGGGAGGCATCACATGACCCATGGCTTGTGAATTTGCTGCTGACTTCTGCATTGACTTCTTCTCTGAAGCCAGTTGTGAAGCATTCAAATAGCAATCAAGTGACCATAGGAGGCTGCGATGATTGTAAATTCCTGCAGATTGAGATGTGTCCAAATGTTGATTGTGACCATGTGGGAGCCATGATGATCGTAAATGCGAGAACTGGTCATAAAGTTACCTTTCCAGCACCATCATACCTTTGAACAATTGCTAAGCAAGGCAGTTGTTAAGTAAGATCAGCCTTTATAATATAGCTAACATAACATTCAGTATGAGCCATTTTTTAAAAATTATTGGGGTACCTACAGTATTATAAATCAGAAAAAAAGTTCAGCCTGAAAGCACACATTCCATGGATTCAGTCCTGCCTGATTACATGCTCGTGGGCTCTGCAAGAATATTCTGGAACTTGCCCCACAGTGTGACTGAACAGTGACCATTAAAGCAAGCTCTGGAAACTGCTCATCTATAATGAAGCTAGAAGAGAGAATACAAGTATTTTGCAGGTGTGAACCTCTGTATTTGCTTAGTGGTCAAAAGACTTTGCTATATATCATAGCTCATTTTGTATTTCGAGATTGCCAATAATTGCCTAATTATTTCCTTGGCCTTATTCAGACCCCAAATCAATAGTAACCTAGGCAACAGACAGTATTTTACTTATCTTATGCATCCACTAACATCATTTAAAACCAAACTCCTTGGGGCCAAGTTAATCTTCAATCCTATGAATTAAAAGTTGATTGCCATATCCTAGCCTCCTTCTGAAGCTCTCTTTCTTAATCTCAGCTCTCCACTGGACACATATCTAGGTATCATAAGTATTTCAGAAACCGCATTGCATTTTTTCCTAGGATATGTATCAAACCAAAGTACCAGTTCTGATTAATATGAAATATGGAGTGCAACACTAAACAGTTATGTATAAATGGTGAAAAAATAAAGGAGGGGGGTGAGTTTGTGTTTTTTTAAACAAATAAATATTAGTTGAAAGACAAGTATTCCATAAATTTCTGTGACTATTTCTTACATGTATGATTTGCACATCTGCATATACCAGAATCTATAAAAGCTAAAGCAAGCAGAATAATAGTGGGAGGAAATATACTCAGAAAATAATGGCCCTGCCTTGGCATAAAATCCTTTCCTTAACATAGAATCTTGCTGTTTAACAATTTCATTTCATACATTTCACATCTGTCAAATAATCACAGTTGTCTTATGGCAGCTGCGATTATTTGAGAGATACGAAATGTATGAAATACATAGATTTTTGTATCGGTTTTTAAAATCCAACTTGTGATTAACATTTTATTTTGTAAAGCTTGCATGCAACTGTGTTTGAAATTTCCTTCCTACATGCCAAATAAGCTTTTGTGGCTTCTCTTTCTGATTCTCTTCTATCCAAAATAAATCTGAAGGGGTGGGCAGCGAGCAGCCAGCGCGCTTTCCCGCCAGTCAAGAACGCGCGCAGAGGCAGCAAGGAAAAAAAGTTTTCCCGTAGGCAAAAAGATGACACGGGACGCGGATTGCCGCCTGGAGCTGTCACGTGGCCCAGGTGGCCAGGGACGCCTTCCCACGCAGACCAGGGTCGCTCTAAAGCGGCCTGGAGAGACCCACTTGGGCGCGCGGTCAAGAAAATCAAGAAAAAAAGTATTGTCGTTACTTCCTTTATCAATCACCTTGCTGACATTTGCAAAGAAAAGTATAATCAAAAAGTATAAAACAGTAGTCTGTAGTGCAATTTTGTGACTGGATCAATTGAGGTGCCACTGAAGGTGTCTTCTTACTCTTGGTCTACAGAAGCCACCTTCTGAGGTCACACCAGGTCTCTGAACATGGGTTTTGTAAGGCTGACACAGGGCTGATAGCGGAAAACTCAGGCAAAATTTTCATTGTCTTGTGAGATAGTTTTCAATTTCCCATATGAATTAATGCAAGATTAATATTAAATAATATTCTAAATGTTTCCTGAGTGAATCTTAGATTTTCATTGTCTTGTGAGATAGTTTTCAATTTCCCATATGAATTAATGCAAGATTAATATTAAATAATATTCTAAATGTTTCCTGAGTGAATCTTAGATTTTCATTGTCTTGTGAGATAGTTTTCAATTTCCCATATGAATTAATGCAAGATTAATATTAAATAATATTCTAAATGTTTCCTGAGTGAATCTTAGATTTTCATTGTCTTGTGAGATAGTTTTCAATTTCCCATATGAATTAATGCAAGATTAATATTAAATAATATTCTAAATGTTTCCTGAGTGAATCTTAGATTTTCATTGTCTTGTGAGATAGTTTTCAATTTCCCATATGAATTAATGCAAGATTAATATTAAATAATATTCTAAATGTTTCCTGAGTGAATCTTAGATTTTCATTGTCTTGTGAGATAGTTTTCAATTTCCCATATGAATTAATGCAAGATTAATATTAAATAATATTCTAAATGTTTCCTGAGTGAATCTTAGATTTTCATTGTCTTGTGAGATAGTTTTCAATTTCCCATATGAATTAATGCAAGATTAATATTAAATAATATTCTAAATGTTTCCTGAGTGAATCTTAGATTTTCATTGTCTTGTGAGATAGTTTTCAATTTCCCATATGAATTAATGCAAGATTAATATTAAATAATATTCTAAATGTTTCCTGAGTGAATCTTAGATTTTCATTGTCTTGTGAGATAGTTTTCAATTTCCCATATGAATTAATGCAAGATTAATATTAAATAATATTCTAAATGTTTCCTGAGTGAATCTTAGATTTTCATTGTCTTGTGAGATAGTTTTCAATTTCCCATATGAATTAATGCAAGATTAATATTAAATAATATTCTAAATGTTTCCTGAGTGAATCTTAGATTTTCATTGTCTTGTGAGATAGTTTTCAATTTCCCATATGAATTAATGCAAGATTAATATTAAATAATATTCTAAATGTTTCCTGAGTGAATCTTAGATTTTCATTGTCTTGTGAGATAGTTTTCAATTTCCCATATGAATTAATGCAAGATTAATATTAAATAATATTCTAAATGTTTCCTGAGTGAATCTTAGATTTTCATTGTCTTGTGAGATAGTTTTCAATTTCCCATATGAATTAATGCAAGATTAATATTAAATAATATTCTAAATGTTTCCTGAGTGAATCTTAGATTTTCATTGTCTTGTGAGATAGTTTTCAATTTCCCATATGAATTAATGCAAGATTAATATTAAATAATATTCTAAATGTTTCCTGAGTGAATCTTAGATTTTCATTGTCTTGTGAGATAGTTTTCAATTTCCCATATGAATTAATGCAAGATTAATATTAAATAATATTCTAAATGTTTCCTGAGTGAATCTTAGATTTTCATTGTCTTGTGAGATAGTTTTCAATTTCCCATATGAATTAATGCAAGATTAATATTAAATAATATTCTAAATGTTTCCTGAGTGAATCTTAGATTTTCATTGTCTTGTGAGATAGTTTTCAATTTCCCATATGAATTAATGCAAGATTAATATTAAATAATATTCTAAATGTTTCCTGAGTGAATCTTAGATTTTCATTGTCTTGTGAGATAGTTTTCAATTTCCCATATGAATTAATGCAAGATTAATATTAAATAATATTCTAAATGTTTCCTGAGTGAATCTTAGATTTTCATTGTCTTGTGAGATAGTTTTCAATTTCCCATATGAATTAATGCAAGATTAATATTAAATAATATTCTAAATGTTTCCTGAGTGAATCTTAGATTTTCATTGTCTTGTGAGATAGTTTTCAATTTCCCATATGAATTAATGCAAGATTAATATTAAATAATATTCTAAATGTTTCCTGAGTGAATCTTAGATTTTCATTGTCTTGTGAGATAGTTTTCAATTTCCCATATGAATTAATGCAAGATTAATATTAAATAATATTCTAAATGTTTCCTGAGTGAATCTTAGATTTTCATTGTCTTGTGAGATAGTTTTCAATTTCCCATATGAATTAATGCGTGAAATATCTTGACAAAAATGGGAATGAAAGAAACAAGAGTAAAAGTATGATGACTGTGGGAAGTGAAAGTACATATCCTGTATGAAGAAGTATTAGAAGATTAATTTTTCAATATAATGAGTAAAAAATGGATGCCAGGAAACAGGCAAAAAAATCAATATGTGTTATATACTACTCAGTGGAGTAACCATCAGGACTGGAGCTTTTCTTCTTTTTGTGATTTTAATGGAATCTGTTATTTCCTGAAGAAATAAAGGTACAGCTAGAGAGAAAGATGGATCATGTGTGATCTTTGGAAGAACTATGTTACAAAAGAATTGATTGGTTTCTTCCTCAGTTACATTTGAGTCAGTTTTATCTAGTAACAGATAAAAGTTTTTAAAAAGTTGATTGATGAAGTTGTAGCCATTGTATTCTATATCCTGACTATCCTTAAGAAAAACAATAACGTTTTGTTTTAACTGCTTCAGTCAAGAGGCCAATGGTTTATTTTTTTTTCCTTTCATTCCCAATGCTTGCTTTATATACTTCAATCGCAATATACACTTAGCACCAGAAAACAAGATTCTCCCAAAGTCTATGCATAATTAGATTTATTAAAAGGTTAGAGAAAAGGCTTTTGATAAGTGGATATTTAGCAAAATATTTTACTTTACTATTACAATAGGATGGCATGATTTCTTAATTATCTTGCTAACATGATAGGACAACTTGTAGATGTTCCAGGCTAACAATATTTTATATCTACATCAGGCTCCAGGAAGCGCCTAACATTCATGTGTCCATTTCTTTATGAAAGCCACTGTATTTGCTCTAAAGTTATAAGGAATGCTTAAAAATTATACATAATTTCTACTAAAGTTCGAGTGGTCAGATACTTTATCATCTAGACCAGGGATGTCAAACTCACGTCGTCACAGTGTCATGTGGTGTATCAGGACTTTTTTTCCGTCGCTAAACCGGGTGTAGGCGTGGCCAGCATGTGATACATCTGGCCCGCAGGCCGGGAGTTTGACAACCCTGATCTAGACCCAAAAAACTTTTGGGAGTGAAAGGCAGTGCTAAAAATAATTAACATTCCTCCTGATCCAGCTAACATGCAGGCTGGCTGTTTCTTGCATCTCATATGCTACAGCATATAGCAGAGCTGTCAAACTCCCGGCTCACAGACCAGATGCATCGCACACTGGCCACACCCACACTTGGTTTAGCGAAAAAAGTCCCAATATGTCACGTGATGCCGCCGAGTTTGACACGGCTGGCATACAGCATGACCCACATCATAAGGTCATTTCCCATTTGGTTGTTAAGTGAGTCATGGGTCATTAAGGGAGGCATCACATGACCCATGGCTTGTGAATTTGCTGCTGACTTCTGCATTGACTTCTTCTCTGAAGCCAGTTGTGAAGCATTCAAATAGCAATCAAGTGACCATAGGAGGCTGCGATGATTGTAAATTCCTGCAGATTGAGATGTGTCCAAATGTTGATTGTGACCATGTGGGAGCCATGATGATCGTAAATGCGAGAACTGGTCATAAAGTTACCTTTCCAGCACCATCATACCTTTGAACAATTGCTAAGCAAGGCAGTTGTTAAGTAAGATCAGCCTTTATAATATAGCTAACATAACATTCAGTATGAGCCATTTTTTAAAAATTATTGGGGTACCTACAGTATTATAAATCAGAAAAAAAGTTCAGCCTGAAAGCACACATTCCATGGATTCAGTCCTGCCTGATTACATGCTCGTGGGCTCTGCAAGAATATTCTGGAACTTGCCCCACAGTGTGACTGAACAGTGATCATTAAAGCAAGCTCTGGAAAATGCTCATCTATAATGAAGCTAGAAGAGAGAATACAAGTATTTTGCAGGTGTGAACCTCTGTATTTGCTTAGTGGTCAAAAGACTTTGCTATATATCATAGCTCATTTTGTATTTCGAGATTGCCAATAATTGCCTAATTATTTCCTGGGCCTTATTCAGACCCCAAATCAATAGTAACCTAGGCAACAGACAGTATTTTACTTATCTTATGCATCCACTAACACCATTTAAAACCAAACTCCTTGGGGCCAAGTTAATCTTCAATCCTATGAATTAAAAGTTGATTGCCATATCCTAGCCTCCTTCTGAAGCTCTCTTTCTTAATCTCAGCTCTCCACTGGACACATATCTAGGTATCATAAGTATTTCAGAAACCGCATTGCATTTTTTCCTAGGATATGTATCAAACCAAAGTACCAGTTCTGATTAATATGAAATATGGAGTGCAACACTAAACAGTTATGTATAAATGGTGAAAAAATAAAAAATAAAGGAGGGGGGTGAGTTTGTGTTTTTTTAAACAAATAAATATTAGTTGAAAGAAGTATTCCATAAATTTCTGTGACTATTTCTTACATGTATGATTTGCACATCTGCATATACCAGAATCTATAAAAGCTAAAGCAAGCAGAATAATAGTGGGAGGAAATATACTCAGAAAATAATGGCCCTGCCTTGGCATAAAATCCTTTCCTTAACATAGAATCTTGCTGTTTAACAATTTCATTTCATACATTTTACATCTGTCAAATAATCACAGTTGTCTTATGGCAGCTGTGATTATTTGAGAGATACGAAATGTATGAAATACATAGATTTTTGTATCGGTTTTTAAAATCCAACTTGTGATTAACATTTTATTTTGTAAAGCTTGCATGCAACTGTGTTTGAAATTTCCTTCCTACATGCCAAATAAGCTTTTGTGGCTTCTCTTTCTGATTCTCTTCTATCCAAAAATAAATATTTCAAGCCATTTAAGGTTTGGTTTGCTTAGACCATAATAGAACAAGTTCTGCTTTATCCAACTTCAGCTAAAATCCCTTTAAACTGCGTGCTAATGACCTTTGACATTAGTTATAGGGAGTGAATTTTATTTATTTGAAAAATATTTCTAAACTGTTTATTAAAATAACCCTAAAGATAGCTTCAGTGTAAGAATATTAAGATATAATAAAACATTGTAATGAATCTGAATTCACAAAAGCATTCCTATAATTAAAAAAAGCAATAAAATGTTCTCTTGGAGGGAAGGGATTATTTGTAAGTAAGTAATTCAATAGCAAGGATTGTTCTGCTAACAGATGGTAGCCGAAGAGCTGTTTGCTAAGAGCAGCCAAATGATAGCCCAGTCTCTACAATAAGATTTCTAATGTGCTATAGTTTATTCAAAAATCCTATTAGTGTGGTGGTGTGTGTGTGTGGAATCTTTGAAGAATTGACTATGGTTCAGAGTTGGCTATGCTTATAAAAGAATTCAGGCTACAGACTACAGAAAATATGAGAAAGATATCCAATGATAATTCAATTATACATCTCAATTCCAAGCCAACCAAGTGATGCTGTAAAAGTCCCAGTCTAGTATCTAAAGACTGTGCAGGTCTGATGGGAAGGAATAGACTCAGGTTCAATCCTGACAAGATTGAGTGGCTGTAGATCTTTCGGAGGCCTGGCTCTGGGATCGTCGGCCT
This sequence comes from Ahaetulla prasina, assembly GCF_028640845.1. NCBI lineage: Eukaryota > Metazoa > Chordata > Lepidosauria > Squamata > Colubridae > Ahaetulla > Ahaetulla prasina. The sequence goes on from NC_080539.1 coordinate 32,613,438, forward strand.
TTGGTCTTGGATGGAATTGCAGTTCCTTATTCAAGACTGATGGGCAGTTGGAGAATCCTTATGGAGTCATTGCACCTCACTACACCTACAGTATGGGTTTATTGCACCTAAAGAGCAGGTAGCAGCTGTGATCAGGAGTGCCTTTGCACCAGTTACATTCTTTTCTGGAACCAAGAAGCATTTCTGTCATTCATCTTAGTCCGCTCACAAACTGATTGCTTTAACGGGCTTTCTATTGGGTTGCCTTTGAAGACTGCCCAGAATCTACAGGTACTCCAGAATACAGTGATACAGTGATGGACATTTCTTGTTATGGCCATGTGACACCATTGTTCTGCAAGCTGCTCTAGTTACTGATTGGCTTCCAAATACTGATTTCACCTATAAAGTCCTTTGTGGCATAGGCCCTCCCAGGCTTGTTGGGAGCCAGATGCCCTATAAATTATATATGTGTGTGTGTGTGTATGTGTGTGTGTGCGCGCGCACGTGTCACAGCACAATGCCTGAATTATCTCCTACAAGCCTCAATAATACAATCCTGAACTCACAAGGATGGCATTGATTGGAGTACCGAAAGATTAAAAGTCAAAATGAACAATTATAGAGGAAAATGTGGGAGTAGACATATCTGAATACCCATTTTCCATCCCTTGGACCAGACAAGTGACATTTGATGGTAAAACCACCAACTGGCAGTAGTGCAAGTTTCCATCTCTCTCCCTTGCCCCCTCCTCCAATATCTAAATATTAAAAAACTGGCATGTTAATGGTTTACATATAATGCCATCTTCAATGCTGGATGGGGTTATATGGCCCCTGAAAGACCCTATTTGTGGGTTGTCCTGGACTTGCAACTCCTAGAAGAGCAGGTGGAAATCATGACTAGGAGGGCCTTTGCACACTTTCATTTGTGCACCAGTTATCCAGGTTCCTGGACCTGGTGGCTCTTCTCTAGTCATTTTCTGACTGGAGTATTGTAATGTGCTGTATGTGGGGCTGCCATGGAAGAATATCTGGAAGTTTCCACTGGTGCAAAATATAGCAGTACAGTCAGGTATGTGTGCTTCTAAAACAGAAGATGTTATTTCTCCATTCCATCAGATGCATTTTTTGCCTGTCTCCTTCTAAGCCATTCAAGGCCATTCAGGTTGCTGGTTTCTACCTTTAAAGCCCTTCATGGCATGGGGCTGGTTTATTTGAGGGACCATCTGCTCACCCCGTCAGATCTGGCAAGATAGCCCTGCTGCATGTCCTATCTCTCAGGGAACTACACTTGGCAGGCTTGAGGAGGTGGACCTTCTCTGCTGTGGCATCAGCCTTATGGAACATTCTCCACCCTGAAGTGAGGTCAGCTCTTATTTTTCAGAAGTCCCTCAAGACCTGGCTTTGTCACCCTACTTGGAGATTTCAGGGAACCAGTAAGGTTTCTTTTGTGTCCTTTTTCTAATTTGTTTAATATGACTAGGTTTGATACATTTATTGTTGTATGATTTGTTTTGCTGTATACCACCCAGACTCACTTCTTGTGAGATGGATAGACTATAATAAATAGTCTATCCTATAATAAATAAAAGAAAAATAACAGGCCATATTTAAAACATCTGCAGAACAATTCCAGAAAGGGCCAAGAATATTCCTCCTCCCTCTAATAATATCATATCATTGAAAGTCCTTTTTGTAAGTTTTTGTTGTTATTCGGTTACCTGTTTTGGTGTAGAAATATTCAGTATTGACTGGATACAGCTTAATCGCTACTTATTTAGAATAGGTTCATTGAGCACTTGGCAGCTTAATAAAGCTATGGGTGGATTGGCAGCTTTCTGCATCAAATTCCCAGTGCTGGAAGGAACATCAGTCATTCTTGGACTTGGTCATTCTTAGGTTCAAAGAACCTAAATGACTTGATTTATTCCCTGATGATGTCCATACAGTGGCTGATCCTAAACCACATCACTTGCACTTTCATATCCTGGTCATTGGTAGGAACATGAATTGACTTCTGGGATGTCTTACCTTGCTTGATTTCCTGGTCTATGAATACACTTTGTAGAATGGGTAAATTGTGGATTATGCAACTCTGTTTTGTTTATATTTTTCTAAATTCCATTCTGGTGACCTGGCTCCATTGTGAATCCTCCAATAAGCTCAGCCATTTTCTTCAAAGTAGCTATTACTTTTCTTAATAGGATATAGTGGTTCTTAATCTATATGTATTCTACATATGTTGCATTCACACCTGATGAATATGATGCCAAGTTATATTACAATAATCTAATCTAGACTTCAAGAAATACATTTCTACAAGTTAACTTCTAGATTTAACTTGCTGCATAGTATGGCTATGACAAATAACAGTAGCTGCTGCAATGCAGAGTTTTAGCAGTGAGCAGTTGATCCCCTGACTGTAAATAGGAAATGTAGTTAATAACCTAGTTTCTATCTCTTTTTATATTTAATTGTGTTCTTCCTCTTTAAAATACTCTTTTCTACAACTTCAAAGTAGAATGATTACTTTAGAATCAAGATATATTGCCTTTGATTTTATTTGCCAGGTTCTGTTTTGCAACAGTGCACTATATATTAGTCATCAGCGGAAAATTTGTGTTCCACCATTCATTCATTCATTGAAAATAGGCTTCTGAAAACTACTTTTTCCCTGCAGCGTGGGATGTGGCTGAAAGTTAAAGCTTCACAGTAGTTATAGGAAGTTGGCAAACCAGAGGCAAGGAGGGTTTTTTTGAGGGTTCTCTAGAGAGTATAATTATAGTCTCTCCAACAGGAGATAGACTTTGCTTCCAGTTGATTCCAAAATTCAGCAATTAATTTTTGAGACTGTGAAGCAGTATCTAGAGTTGAGTAACTTGGAAGAAGGCTGATGAACAGTACCCCACTTTTCTTCCCAGGGCAGATTCAAATAGATTAAGGGATTAAAATCCAATGAAAGTAATAAAATACAATGCAAAATTTATCCACTGGAGTTGATTGATCACGTACCATTATACCTTTCTTGGTTCTTAGATAGACTTTCTTCAGGAGCATCTATTGCCAATCTAGTTCTTTAGTTTCCCCCAGCTAAGTACCTATCACCACTGTAAGTCAAGTCTATCCACCTTGATCTTGCTGTTGATCATCTTCTTCTATTTTCTTCCACCTTTTTCAGCATTATGGACTTCTTAAGAGAACTGGATCTTCACATACTGTGCCAAAATATAATAGCAACTCAAGTGACAGCACTGATTTATTGTTTCGTGATCCCTTTGTTTGTTTTCTTTGCTGTTGTATTCTCCAACAACAAAGTTCAGACGTGTCAGTGCTCTTTCTATACTTCGATTCTTTTACTTCAAACTCAAACTTTCACACTTTCGTCAAAGGGAAAAAGCATTGCCTTCGCAGTTGTGATCTTTGTAGGTATAGACATACCATCTGAATATCCTTTCCAAACCTTTTGTTGCTACCTCGCCACATAGTAGTAGCCTGTGGCACAATTCTCAAACCAGCTGAAATAGTAGCAAAACCCCCCACCATGTTTAATAAAGCAATACTGCTCTCAAAAGCTAGTACAGATAGTCCTCGACTTACAACAGTTCATTTATTGACTGTTCAAAATTACAACAGCCTTGAAAAAAGTGAATTATGACCGTTTTTCACACTTACAACCATTGACCCATGGTCAAGTGATTTACATTCTGATGCTTGACAACTTACTCACATTTATGACAGTTGCAATTTCCAGGAGTCATATAATCGCCTTTTGTGACCTTCTGACAAGCAAAGTCAATGGAGAAAGCAGATTCACTTCACAACTGTGTTATTAATTTAACAACTGCAGTGATTCACTTAACGAATGTGGCAAGAAAAGTTGTAAAATGGGGCAAAACTCACTTAACAAATGTCTCACTTAACAACATAAATGCTGGGCTTAATTGTGTTTGTAAGTTGAGGACTATGTGTATAAAATAATGATAATTTTAACTGAAATAAAGGGTTAATATTGATTGATTTTTCTCATTGAGATATTTCAGATCAATACTTCCCTAAAATGCAGTGTGTTGAGACTCACAGGTGTTCATTTGAGAATAGCCAGTTCTTGTGCTAGCCTTAAATGAGGTGGCTCATCTGTATATATCTGCAAATCAGTCCCGTTAAATACTAAGACACTGTGCACAGGCATGCACTGAAGTCAAGGCTGCAGTTCTTTGAAGCACAGTGGACATGCACCAGTCTTTGGTGAACTTCAGGAACATTTTCAAGACAATTCACATGTTGATTTGTCTATCGTAAAATTCTGAAACAATCTTGCATTTGTGAATACCAGAAACCCACTGACATTGTTCTCTGGTTCTTTTCATAGAGCAGGGGTGTCAAACTGGCAGCCTGCGGACTGAATGTGTCACATGCAGGCCACGCCCACCCCAGCTCCGCGAAGGGAAAAATGTTGCTATATGTCATGTGATGGCAACATGACACCGCAAGTTTGACACCCGTGTCATAGAGGGGAAAAAACACTTTTGTTTCCTGGAAGTAGAATTAACACGTCTTTAAAACTAGTTCAGGTTGAAACGTATCTGAAGCTAATAGTGTCCTGAAAAGAGAAAAGATTCAAGCAAATGTCCTTTTTCTCCAAAGCTATTATTACATGAGGCAGCATAGTTTTTCAGTGCAGTAGATAAATCACAAGTGAGATCAGCTCCAGACTATCTTTTAGCAAAAGATTCTAGTTTACAGAATATTTCAGTGGCAGACTGCAGAGATTTAGGGACAGTTCTGAATGCACCATTGTCATAGCTGTCATAAAATGATTTGCTAAGATATTCTCCGAAGCCAGTGATTGTAATGAGCTGTGCCAGCTTAGATAGATATAACTTGTGGACCATAACATGAACAATCTTGATTAAACTTAAGCCATCTCATTTGCAGCTCTTTTTCACCTCACTTTCCCTATTACTTCCTTCTATAGATACTCTGAACGAAGCCTTACAAAGTGCATTGGGATTACTATAGAGACCAGGCCAGATTATTGCCTAAAACGGCATTTGAGTGACATGTTGTCCTATGGATGCACGAGGCTGGAAATTGGAGTACAAAGCATTTATGAAGATGTGGCCAGAGATACTAACAGGTAAGACCTGGGGGGACAAAGGTATAAAAAAATAACAGAGTTGGAAGGGATCCTGGAGGTCTAGTTCAACCCTCTGCTCAGGCAGAAAACCCTATACCATTTCAGACAAAAAGGAGTAAGAAGCTTTTAGAGGGAAATTACACAAATTTAGAAATGAGGCTTGGCCAGAATCTTCCATGGAAAGATGGCTATATTTTCAGTGTTTTCCTGCTTCCATGATTCCTGGCTGGAATTTTGCATTGTATAGACGAGATAGACAATGTGGGCACACTTCTCAGCATGCCTACCAGATTCTTTTGACCACCAGATTCTTTTGATTTTTATTATCGTTTTTAAAATTAAAAATAAACGGGAAGTCAGTGTACTGCGCCACAAAATATACCTTTAGCCTTACTTCTAAGAAAGTATTTGAGGCTCATATATATATATCTGAAAGTCTGTGAAAAATGGTGATTCCTTGGAGCTCAGTGTTGTATATGGAATGTTGCCTACCCCATAAATTGAGATGGTAGGTTTTATCTTGGGGCACTAGAGGGAACGATGGGGAAGCAAATGGCAAATAAGTGATTTGCCACTCACAGCCATCCAGTGTGAGTACCAACTCATAAAAATGTAGTCTGTGAAATATACAGGCAGTCCTCAATTTACGATCACAATTGAACCCAAAATTTCTGTTGTTACACGAGACATTTGTTGAAGTGGGTTTTGCCCCGCTTTTTGACCTTTCTTGCCACAGTTGTTAAGTGAAGCATTGGAGTTGATAAGTTACTAACCCGGTTGTTAAGTGAATCTGGCTCCTCCATTGATTTTTGCTCTTCAGAAGATGGCAAAAGGTGATCACATGACCCTGGGAGACTACAATGGCCATAAATATGAACCAGCCATCAAACATTTGAATTTTGATTACATGATCTTATGGATGCCGCAACGGTCATGAGTGTGAAAAAAGACCATAAGTCATTTTTTCCAGTGCTGTTGTAATTCTGAATGGTCACTAAACAAAGTGTTGTAAGTCAAAGACTACCTGAAATTCGTCTCACAGATTGAGATAAGTGAAATGCTTCTAGCTAATTGCTTCTTGAAGGATGAGTTAACTTTAAAAACCATCTTGGGTTTTAATATATAAGATGCAGCCAAAATAGTCAGATTATTGCAACATCTTCACAACAAGAACACCTTTTGGACTTCTTAGTTTGGTGTCTATGCTATGGCTTGGTATACATGAATATCATTGAGATTTATTATGGTTTGAAATAAATGGGCAAAGAGGAAAAAAAAACTTCTCTGATTGCTTATAATGCTAATTTCTTGGCCGGACAGCAAATCTAACTGGGAGTAGGTTTATGGTAGGGGGGGGAAAAAGAATATCCCCAAGTAGTTTACAAGTTATTTGAGCCGTTTGGCAGCCCTAGAACAGAGATTATGTTCTCTGGAGTAGCAATTATTTTCTTTCCATATGAAGTCAAGTCCTGGTACTTCAAATGTCCATGAGGTTTTCTTGGCAGTGGTACAGATCTAATTGACAGTTCTGCTATTCCTGGAGGTCTCCCGTCTAAACACCCACCAAGCTCAGCCCTGCTTACCCTTCAAGATGTTCACTTAAATGCTTAAATGATGAAACATGCTCCAGTTTACTAGATGTTAACAGAAGTAGACATTCTGAGAGCAGAATGCAAGTCTACATCAGTCCATAGCCTTAATCCAGCAGTATTTTTAATACTGGCAATATGCTAACTTTCCCTGTCCCCTTTCTGTATTTGTGGAAATAGTCTCATATGTACAACAAAAGTACAACCAAGTACAACTGGTCCACTGGGCTTGGGTGGCCAATAAATTTGAATAAATAATAGTAGTAAACGAAGTATTTGCTGATTTTTAACCACGTTAATGCAAAAGAATCTTGCTGATTTGATAATTTGGGGGGTGAACCAGATTTAAGGGGTTCATATGTACAATTGACTATATTTAAAAAGGGAAGTACATCAATGTTTACCTTTGAGGTGAGTCACTTTCCTGCACTTGATAGTCTTATGAATATTAGGGCCTGGGATTCAAAGTTGAAAAAAGTTTGGGTTTATACCACACTATGATTGCAGAAAATCTTAGTCGTCATACGTAATTCTGAATTACCAACTTATTCTGCTGCATATTTGCCCAAAACTAAAACTTCCAGAACTATTTTAGTAAACTATGAAAGATTGGCTTTCCATGTGTCAGATGCTCTCTTTGAATGCAGGAAAGACTTGGAAATTGCATGAAGAAATCAACAGCAATTTCTTTACACACTATCAAAGGCAGTGTACTTGATCAAATGTTGCCCTGCTTTTTGGAATTCCCTTTGGGCAGAGATTTATTTAACTTAGTCCTTCTTTGACTTTAGGAAAAAATTGAAACACCTACATATTCCATCTTTCATGGGAGGAGGGTGTGTTGTAATGGGAAGGTAGGGTTATGGATGTGTGGTATTTGTATTTTTATCTTTCTTGATCATTTTATTTTTATATGTACTGAGGGTTTTCTGGGACTATTATTTTATATGCAGACATTGTTAGCCTCCCAGAGCCTTTGGAAACAGGCAGTGTGCAAGGAAAAGAAATTATAAAAATGCCACAGCTTGCATATATTTAAACACACGATAGCAGGAATATAAGGGTTTTATTGTAGAAATGTGACCTTTATTGCAGATACTTTCAAGAAATCTGAGTAACTGTTCATAGCTATATCTTTTATTTTTCATTTATATAAATATATGCATATTAATATATAATGCTAAATATCTGTATATGCATTTACCCTAGATCAGGAGTGTCAAACTCGATTTCATTGAGGGCTGCATCAGGGTTGTGTTTGACCTTGGGAGGGCGGAGGAGGCCATGGCCGAGGTGGATATGGCCAGCTCAATATCACTTGTGTTGGGGGCGCCTGTGGGGGCCCAAGTGCTCTGCCAGTGAAAATAGGCTCACAAGCTCCGTTTTCAGCTGTGATGTCTTTCTGCAACCCTCTGCCAGAGAAACAGAGCTTGGGACTTCTGCTCATGTCCCTTGCAAGCTCTGTTTTTGGCTGTGAAGCCCTCCTGCAACCCTCTGCCAGCGAAAATGGAGCTCAGGAGGGCCGTACGCGGGCTGGTCTTTTGCTGTTTCTAGGGCAGCCCTGCAGGCCAGATCTAAGCACCCCACGGGCCCTGGTCCTTGAGCTTGACACCCCTGCCTTAGATGGTACTAAATACCCCTGCCTTAGATGCAGAAACTAAATTCGATGTTCAATATTCAACAGAAGAAAGTGGCTGCCAGTTGCTACATTCCACTTACCATTACCTGTAACTTCACACTTTTGTCATCTCATTTTGCATTCATATCTGCAAGCATTTAAAAGTATCTATAACAATGTAGTATGTGAATTAGCTTTGAAGAGGCCCATTCAAGTGTTCTTAACCGATCCTAACTTTTCACTTTAAAATGTTTCACCTTCACTTTTCACTTTCTTCCTTGCAATATGGAATCATTTCTTAGGTAGGTTAGTTTTCTATTAAAACGTAAAGGGCTCAAAGAAAACAGTACTAAAAATTCACTGGTGTGGAATTGTTTTCTGATTGAGTAAAATGGACTGACTGACTGACTCCAAAAAGTAATGAAAGAGAAGCATTAATGCTGTCAAAATATTGAAATGTTTCAATATTGTAAGAATGCCATTACTATTCCTACGTTTTAAAAAAAAGATGTGGGGGAGGAGATAATTGAATGCAGAAATATTCTGAAAAGAGAGGGGGGATTGTTAAGCATTTCTGGAAAAGTATAGCGAAAATTGATTGAAATGATATAGAAAATGGCCTGATGATGAAAATGATTTTATTAGCACAAATACTATAGCAATATTGGTTGCTGAATGCCATAAGAGCAGTGTGTCATTAAGTAAAATGCATGAGAACCGGTAGAATGTTTAATAAAGGATTCAGTGGAGGGAGCAGGAACTGTATATATTTTTATTTATTTATTTATTTGTTTATTTATTTATTTATTTGTCAAAAAAGCATTAGGTAATAAGTATAAACATGGATTGGATACATAAAATAGATACAAATAGAAGAAACATTAGGACAGGGACAGTAGGCACACTGGTGCTCTTATGCTCGCCCCTTACAGACCTCTTAAGAATGGGGTGAGGTCAACAGTCTTAGGTTAAAATTTTGGGGGTTTTGGGATGAAACCACAGAGTCAGGTAGTTCATTCCAGGCATTGACCTCTCTATTGCTGAAGTCCTATTTTCTGCAATCTAATTTGGAGCGGTTCACTTCAAATTTGTATCTATTGTGTGCTTATGTATTGTTGTGGTTGAAGGTAGGACATTGTAGCAGATAATTTTATGAGCTAAACTTAGGTCATACCGAAGGCGGCGTAGGTCTAAGTTTTCTAAGCCCAAAATTTCAAGTCTGGTGGCATAAGATATTTTGCTGCGAGCAGAGGAGTGGAGGACTCTTCTTGTGAAATATTTCTGGACATGTTCAATTGTATTAATTTATTTATTTATTTATTTATTTCGATTTTTATACCGCCCTTCTCCAGAAGGACTCAGGGCGGTGTACAGCCAAGTAAAATTCAATATATAAACATTAAGAGAAAGTTAAAAAGCATATTATAATGTGGCCCAAATTTTAAAACAAATTTAAATCTTAAAATATAAATAACCCCAGTAAAATTTCAGTCCAGTCCCGCTTGAATAAATAGGTGCGTTTTCAGCTCACGGCGAAAGGTCCAAAGATCAGGCACTTGACGTAAGCCAGGGGGAAGTTCATTCCAAAGAGTAGGAGCTCCAACAGAGAAGGCCCTTCCCCTGGGGGCCGCCAACCGACATTGCTTGGCGGACGGCACCCGGAGAAGGCCCTCTCTGTGTAAGCGTACGGGTCGGTGGGAGGCATAAGGTAACAGCAGGCAGTCCCGTAAGTACCCATAATGTCCAATATGTAGTGCGGGTTCCAGACAGATGAGCTGTATTCGAGAATTGCACACACGCAGTTTGGGCACTCGGTGTCTAAAAGGTTTGCCATCACTGAAATAGACCAAGGAAGAAGAAATGTGTCAAGAGAATGGGCAAAATAGAGAAAGTTGTAACTGGACAGAACTGGTAGATATATAATCTATCTATGTATGTATGTATGTATGTATGTATGTATGTATATAATGTATGTATGTATGTATGCATGCATATATGTATGTAGGATTATTCTGCATTCAACTAACAATGTGCATTTAAGTAAATTAATATAAACTAAATTAGTCAAATACCATTCAAATTATAAAATAAGTGTGGAAATATTTCTATTGATATCCTAAACTTACCGACTTCATAGTAATACCATAAGATGTTCACAAATACAGTAATAATGTGCCAATGATGAGGTAGCTAACAAAATTAACAATATCTTAATTGTATTACTAATTGTATTGAAGTGAAAGTATTTGAAGCTGCAGTAATTTCTTCTGGATACAGTGCTGTTGTCTTATGCAAGTAAAACCTTTTAATTTTCCTGGCTTGTTACAAGCCACTTTCCCAATGACTCATGGTTCCATTACTTGAAGATTCAAAGTACCTCTCAATCTTCAGGAGCAGAGAATGGATGGGAGAAAATGGATGATTGTAGTAAAGTTGATGAGGAGGGGAGAGAGCAAGAAATAACCTATTTTCTTAGCCCAGTTCTGCTTGTCCATTTCTGAATCAAGTCTGTTACAATTAAGTTCTAGTTCAGGCTTTAGTGATTTAGTGATATATTGCTATAATAAAGGAACAAGTGTATTAATTTCCACTGGCACAACTGCAGTAGAAAATCTACACAAATCTTCAGTCATTTCAGCTAAAATAATCCGAGCAAGGGAATTAAACTGTACTTATCATTAGGATCCCATTTCTTTTGGGAGCGGTCTAGTATTGTAATGTTCACCTATTGCTCTAAGTTATCTTTTTTTTCTGTCTCATAAAGTATATTCAAGAGAAATTCTTAATATATTGCTCTGTCTACCTGGGAGTTAGGTTGGATGGTGTACTTACTTAGACAAGATTGCCTCAGTTAGTTTTCCTCTAAACTTGAGATCTTGACTAAAGCTTGGATTTTTCCAATGATATATTTTTTAAAATTTATGAAACAATTTACTCTTTTCCTTTTTTAAAGACTGCTATTTAATCATCATACAAAGTTCTAATAGAATGATCAAATGCAGATCAAGGACGAAAAGAGACAACATTTGTGAATCCTAAAGAACTGTTTGTAATCCTACTGTTATTGTGTAATCAGAGCATAATCACATTATTTTGAAAAGAAAGGGATTCTGCTTAAATCAACAACACCCAAAATGGTGTACTGCATCATATCTATTAAATACATTGAAGTAACATCCACTGCCTTTGTTGGAAATAGTATAATGAAGCTCTTGAACTATCAGTTTTTTTAAGGAATGAAGTTGAGTTCCTCTCAATGAAATAGCAATCTGGCATAAACTTAGGAGCCCATCCCTGAGATTATGCATATGCACATACACATCAGCTGCCACTGTGTAAGTTGCTCTTAATGATGCAGGTCATTCACTTACCAGTTTTCTGCAGAGATCACAAAAGGGGCTACACAACCATTGCTAAAGACTGGCTTCTATCAATTCATAGTCAGGCATTGCCCTTGTTACTCTTCCCAAGAGTAGTTGTCCAATAAAAAAAATAATCTCCAATTCAAGGCATACCAGAAGGTCACAGAACCCCATTATAAGCAAAGGGCCTTCAGGCTACTCTTGCATTGCCTGGTGGAGTTTTCACACTGAACAAGAGTAGACTTCATGAAAGGATACCAAGGAAGAAATCATTTCTCTCTAGTAGGCACATTGCGACCCATTTCAATTATTTCAAAGACTACCTAGATGATCTAGTTGATGATTAAAACAATGTTCTATAGACAGATGAAACCCCCTCAAATTGCTTTTTTGGTATTAATCAGAAATGTTATACTTGAAGAAAATAAAACACAGTGAATTTCTGCTTAGTGTGTTCAATAAAGTTATGACACCATACATTATTTTGTTAAACACTGATACTTATTGTTTAACCAGAATCTCTTCGTGTATTAATAGGGCTTAGATGAAACTCAGTTCACAACATAAGTCTAAATAGCAGTCTAAATGGCTCACTACCCTTTTCTTACTCCTCTAGGTATTTTAGATACATTTAGGTATATTTATACATACATACATACATTGGTTAAGTTTATTTGCTGCCCATCTCACTGGCTCACACAGCTATTCTGGGTGACTTACAAGAGTAAAATGGAAAAAGGAAAAATAAAAATAAAAATGTAAACATAACAATAGCAAAGCAGTGAAAAAAATAAAAACAAATAGAGAAAGTACAATAATATGAATTAAAAGAAGGGCAGAGTGGGAATAGAAAGTGCAGAGGGGAGATGGGATCAGCTAATTAGTCCAGTAGCCACCTCCAGTGCAGTACTTCCATATTGGGACCCCAGGCCAAACAGCAGAGTCAGGTCATCAGGCCCTTGCAGAAGGATAGGAGGGTAAGAGCAAAACCTCAGTCTGCAGGGAGGAACAGAATGCTCCAGAAGGCTTGCACTACAGCTGAGAAGGCTCTTCTGGATCCTGCCAGTCAGAGTTTGTAGAGTAGAGTAGAGTAGAATAGAATAGAATAGAATAGAATAGAATAGAATAGAATAGAATAGAATAGAATAGAATAGAATAGAATAGAATTTTTTATTGGCCAAGTGTGATTGGACACACAAGGAATTTGTCTTGGTGCATATGCTCTCAGTGTACATAAAAGAAAAGATACCTTCATCAAGGTACAACACTTACAACACTTAATGATAGTCATAGGGTACAAATTTAACACTTAATGATACAACACTTAATGATAGTTATAGGCTACAAATAAGCAATCAGGAAACAATATCAGTATAAATTGTAAGAATACAAGCAACAAAGTTACAGTCATAAGTGGAAGGAGATGGGTATTGAGAACGATGAGAAGATTAATAGTAGTACAGATTTAGTAAATAGTTTGACAGTGTTGAGGGAATTATTTGTTTAGCAGAGTGATGGCGTTCGGGAAAATACTGCTCTTGTGTCTAGTTGTTCTGGTGTGCAGTGCTCTATAGCGTCATTTTGAGGGTAGGAGTTGAAACAGTTTATGTCCAGGATGTGAGGGATCTGTAAATATTTTCACAGCCCTCTTTTTGACTCATGCAGTATACAGGTCCTCAATGGAAGGCAGGTTGGTAGCAATTGTTTTTTCTGCAGTTCTAATTATCCTTTGAAGTCTGTGTCTGTCTTGTTGGGTTGCAGAACCGAATCAGACAGTTATAGAGGTACAGATGACAGACTCAATAATTCCTCTGTAGAACTGGATCAGCAGCTCCTTGGGCAGTTTGAGCTTTCTGAGTTGGCGCAGAAAGAACATTCTTTGTTGTGCTTTTTTGATGATGTTTTTGATGTTAGCTGTCCATTTTAGATCTTGCGATATGGTAGAACCTAGAAATTTGAAGGTTTCTACTGTTGATACTGTGTTGTCTAGTATTGTGAGAGGTGGAAGTATGGAAGGGTTTCTCCTAAAGTCTACCACCATTTCTACGGTTTTGAGTGTGTTCCGTTCCAGATTGTTCTGGTCGCACCACAAGGCTAGTCTTTCAATCTCTCGTCTGTATGCGGATTCATCATTGTCTCAAATGAGACCGATTACTGTTGTGTCATCTGTGAACTTCAGTAGTTTAACAGATGGATCGTTAGAGATGCAGTCATTGATATAGCAAGTCGACTTGGTTCTTTGCTTATGATAGAGATAGAGATATAATTTTTGAAATGTAATTGTGTGGTGATATTATAAACAATGTATATAAAATATATAAAGGAAGATCCTACAAAGGTAAAGGGGATTAATAAAACATTTGGGAAGGAACAGAATGAAAGATTCTTTGCCTTCATTTAAAACTCTTGAAATTGGTGATTGCAATAAACCATCCAATAGAGTGCTCATGAGTTTCTGCCTATGCTATGCAATAGAAGTCTCCTTCATTCTTTTTTCTCCATCACAAACATCCTGGATGCATTTTAGAAGGTTCTATAATCATATAATAATAATAATAATAATAATAATAATAATAATAATAATAATAATAATAATAATAATAATAATAATAATAATAATAATAATAATAATAATAATTTAATTTGTATACCGCCCTTCTCCCGGAGGACTCAGGGCGGTGAACAGGCAGATAAAATAAAAACGATACATTTCAATAAAAACAATATTTAAAAAACTTATTTCAATAGCCTAAATTTAAAATACATTACAAAATATAAAATAAACCCCAATAAAATCCATATTTAAAACCCTATTAAGCCAGTCCTACTCGAAAGAATAGATATGTTTTAAGCTCGCGGCGAAAGGTCCGGAGGTCTGGAAGTTGTCGAAGTCCCGGGGGAAGCTCATTCCAGAGGGTAGGTGCCCCCACAGAGAAGGCTCTCCCCCTGGGGGTCGCCAGCCTGCACTGTCTGGCTGACGCACCCTGAGGAGGCCCTCTCTATGAGAGCGTACCGGTCAGTGGGAGGCATGTGGTAACAGAAGGCGGTCCCGAAGATATCCCGGTCCTTTGGCCTAATCATGTAGGCCAAAGGGAGAATAAATTCTGTTGGCAGAACTGATATGCAGTTCCATATCATCATGATTAATTGGATTAAGCACAATGCTTTATCAACAGAACTGCATATCAGTTCTGCCAACAGAATGCTTCATTTTCCTATCCAGTATTTGCCTCCTAATATTGTGGATTTGTTTGTGTGTTTGGAGCATTCTTGCTCCAATAACCCCAAGTCTTGTATGCGTCTATTAACCTTCCCCCAATGACTTCTTTCACCTATAAAGAAGAGAGAATCTGGAAGTTGAAGATATTTTCATGCTTATCGCAGGTAGTTGTATGCTTTTAAGGGTCCTGTTGTCTTTCACAGACAAATAAATAATTGAATATAGAGGATATTACAATATGGAAGGTAGACCTTCCATGTTCAAGTAAATATAATATCCTCTCTAATTTTTCCTACATCAGCTCAAATTAGAGTTAGAAAAATTAACAGCTATAGCAACATAGAATAGAATATGTGTAAGAAATGAGGTTTGTAGAAAGAATGTTATTAAATGTACATTCCATGCATGTTCTATTTGAATATGTTTCTGTCTTTAGCTTTTGTTGGGAGTGACAGGCTTGTTTATATGACTGTCAATCAGTTACTATATATTAATGATATATATGTTCTTGATTGTAGCTTTAGTATTTGAAATCTGTTGGTATCAAAAATTATGGGTATAGGGTTTGTCTAAAAAATTATGTGACACTTGAAGGAAAAAGAAACTATACCAGATTTGTAGCAATTAATTTTTTATGTTTATTAACATTTGAATTACTCCTTTTTTGATAATGGGACATAAAAAATACTTTTAACCAATATGGCCAACATGAATTATTTTGTCTAGAACATAGTTTCCAGGACTTTCTTTGTTCCATGCTTATAAGTTTGGGATTATACTGATCCTTTAATGTTGTTATTTATAGATTTTATTGGTTTTCATAATATTTAGAAAGTAAAGGGTTTTGGATACAGATATTCTAAAATGTTTACTCGAGAGGTTTTCATCATGGGGAACATAATTTTTGAATATGTATATGTAAGTTTCTCAACGATTTCCTTACTCCAGGGGCCATACAGTAAAGGCTGTGTGTGAATCGTTCCACTTAGCCAAAGATGCTGGGTTCAAGGTGGTAGCACATATGATGCCAGATCTCCCCAACATGGGACTTGAGAGAGACATCAACCAGTTTGTGGTAAGAATTTACTCTTTTTTTATTTCTCTCTGATTATTGCTCCCTTAGACTCATGAGACAATCAGGCTCACTTGCCTGGAGAAGGAGAAGAAATAAAGCAACCAATGAAAACTTGATCTTTCCTTTGAGTATCCTTTTATCCCCAAGCCTTTTCATCAGACCTTTGACTATTTGACACACACAAAAAATCATTCTGCCTGTATCTTAAAGTCAAATGTTTAGCAAAGCAGTGGTAATTACGTGGACAAAGAGTCATTACAAAGCTGTGAACTGGTTGAGTAAGCTATGCAGAAATCTGTGTTTAGCAAGATCATAACTGAATCAGAGTTCACTTTAGCAAAAGGGGGAGAGAAAGAGAGCATAGGTTGGAAACAAAGTAACATATGTATACCAAGAGTGTTTCTCATAATATCATACTATTTCCCATAATACTAATAGAACTGCTCAGGGCCATAGATCCTAGAGAAGCTAAAGGAATATTTCACCAAACATATTGCAGCTGGACAAATTAATACATTGTTTACAACTAATACTTTTGCAGCGCTGGTTTTTATGACCAGTGGTACTTTAAAAAGCTTGATACTATAAAGGTATGGTTCACATATTTTGATAAGCCATTGGTTGCTTATCCAGCCTTTGTGATCCAAGCCTTAACTGGCAGAGTTCAAACAATATACTGAATCATTAAACATCAAACAAGAGTCTCCTTGAACCTCAAGGTGGTGGCAAATAAATTTGATGATGATGATAACAACAAGAAGAAGAACAACAACAAATAGCACACTATCATTTAGAGACGCTCTGTTTAGGTTTGCAAAACGTGTCAAATCAGACAAACCATATCAAGGCTCATACAGTATGTGAACCCAGCTGCATTTCATAAATATTAGAATAATTTAACAGGATATCCAATGTTGAAAGGTAGCACTACATTACTAGGTATCACTACATTACTAGTCAAATGCGTCTAGGACTATTCAGAATGGCCAGCTCACTGCCGCCAACTCACCACTACCAAGCTGCCTCTGCTAACTCACTTGCCACCAAGTCACTGCAGGACAACTCAACCCCACAATTCACTGCAGAGACAGTTCACTGCAGGTGGCTGGAGGAAAAGCCAGCCTGGTGAGCGAATGGGTGGGTAAAACAGTGGCAGCAGACGGAGACTTCCCATTTTCATATCCCTTGCCGCTGTGGACCATTCAGCAGTGGTAGTGTTTGGGCCATTTGGCGGTGGCATTGGCTGGCGCTGGGGACGAAGAGGTAGCAGCGACTGTGCGGGTCCCATTTTCACACCCACCCACCACCACCAAGCTCCAGGATACAATTACGACATCATTAGAGAATTTGAATTGGCAGTTGTATTTTAATAGGTCACATCGTTCCGTACCTGAAGTGTTTTATTTTATTTCAGCAAAACCTCATTTTAATAGACTGATTGAGTGTCGTGCAGGAAGAACCAGAATAGGTTATTTTTGGACTTACATCATTTGTGTGATGACATCACGTAAATTTTTACATAAATATACATTTGTTTCTGACATTTGCATAATGTGGATATCACATCAATGAAGATGCAAATGACATATTTGTATCATTCAGGTAATTACTTCTTTATGCAAGTAATATAAATCATAATGGAGATTTGCTTTGCTTCATGTGAAGTCTTTTCCATTAAGATCTGATCAAATGAGATTTCATTATATTAAAATGAAGACAAGTCTAAGTTTGTAGTTAAAAGACCACAAAGCAGCAGAAGGAGGAATCCCAAGTGTGCATTTTCCACTTGTAGAACTTATTTCAATGCTGTTTTGACAGCATGGGTGATTCATGGATCCCCTCTTCTATTTTCCCCCCAGGTCACCTCATTTTTCTTGCATTGTGACAACACACGTGTGCCTTTTATTGCCTAATGTAGTCTTGAAATGCTGGCTGTGTTAAAAACCTCATTAATTTTGGTGAGCAGTTGATTTATGCCAGCTATTAATCTGATCATGTTATAAACTCCCCTGCTGAATCTGAGGCACTTGAAGGGATATGCATTCTGTTTCTCTAGTTTTCTCAAATTTCGACCCTATTGATGTTCATTGTTTACAGTAAAAGTTCTGGAACAGTGTTGTGAATTATGTGTTGCTTATGTGCACAATTTATTATTATACTGTAAACAAAAAGTTGCTTTTGAAATTCACTCTTCAGAATTTATAAATCTCAATAGATGTTGTAGCATCCCATAGTGCTTGCTAGCAATAGAAAGTCCCGCATTAAATCCTCATGAAATTTAGATATATTTATCTAGCTTTATCAAATACCATAACCTAAAAGAACCATAATGAATCAGTCTAAGGACCTTTCTAGTTCAGCATTCTCTTTTTGTAGTAGTAATTATTGAAGTTTCTTAAGAAGAACATGAGTACAATATTCATATTCCCAAAACTGGTAGTAAGAGATGGGCTGACTGGGGATGGGGAAGGGACAATGAAGATATGTATTGCAAAAAAAAGTAGCCATTAATAACCTTATCCTTCATGATTTTATTAAAAGTTTAAAGTAATCTCCATTGCTAGATTTTTTGAAAGTAGATTCCATTGTGCAGTTAATTGTGAAGTTGTGAACGTTTTTTCTTTCTTTTGTTTAGTATCCTAAACATCAATGATTCCTGTTCATTAAATGAATTAGATTTTCATACAACTTGGTTCAAGTATTGGTTCAAGTTCTAAACTAAGATTAGGAAAATCCTCTTCCAGATTTCTAATTAGCCATGAAGTTCACTCAATTATTTGAACCTAGTGTTATCTCAGAGACTAATGAATGTTATAGGATTGTTATGAGGATAAACTTGGAGAAGATAAGCTGCAATATATTGAGCTCCTATAAGAAATGCAGGATAAACAAATAGTAAATATGCTATTAAAATTTATAGTATTATGCAAGAGAAAGAAGGAATTTCACTTCATCCTGTTTTTCCACACCATAATTAGTGATGGCTACCTCTATCATGGGCTCCAAGATTACTGCAGATGGGGACTGCAGCCAAGAAATTAAAAGACGCTTGCTCCTGGGGAGGAAAGCTATGGCAAATCTAGATAGCTTACTAAAAAGCAGAGACATCACCCTGCCAATAAAAGTGTGTATAGTCAAGGCTATGGTTTTCCCAGTTGCAATGTATGGCTGTGAAAGTTGGACCATAAGAAAGACTGAGCGCCAAAGAATTGAGGCCTTTGAACTATGGTGCTGGAGAAGACTCCTGCGAGTCCCTTGGACTACTAGGCGATCAAACCGGTCAGTCCTAGAGGAGCTCAACCGTGTCTGCTCTTTAGAAGGCTAGATCCTAAAAATGAAACTCAAATACTTTGGCCACTTAATGAGAAGGAAGGACTCACTGGAGAAGAGCCTAATGGTCCGAAAGATTGAGGGAGACAACAGAGAATGTGATGGCTGGATGGAGTCACTGAAGCTGTGTGCATGAGCTTAAATGGACTCCAGAGGATGGTAGAGGACAGGAAGGCCTGGAGGAACGTTGTCCATGGGGTTGCAATGGGTCGGACACAACTTTGCAATTAACAACAACAATCTCTGTCATTTCCACCCCTATTCCCATCTCCTAACTCATGGAGGCATATCTATTTTTTCAGTAAATCGAGAACAGCAAGAAATATCTTCATATTTCACACTACAACAATACTTCATAGGCCTTAAGCTACAGACCTCCAAAAATGTTTAAGTAAACAAATAAAAGGGGCAAGCAGAGGAAAGGTATTTTTCCCATTATTGTACACGGAGGGAAAATCTCTTAAAAGACTTATGAAACTGACAAACATCCCCTTGAAAACCTGCCAGTTTTGCAGAAGAAAAAAAACTCTATGAGATCTTTTTACCTTTTCCACTCTTCGATTAGCAGAGAAAAGATACAAGTGTTTAGCTGCAGTGACTTGAAAAAATATTTCCAAGAGCTTTATTCAGCACTCCATAAATGCCTGAAATAATAACTTCAATTGCAAACAAATTGCAGTCAGTTAAACTCTGAACAATTGAATAGTCTTCTTTTTTATTGTTTCCAGCCCAATGGAATGTTGGAAAAAAATAATGCAAAGGGACTCAGCCCTGTGTCTGTCCATCTGTCCGTCCATCCATCAGCAGAATGACTCTCCCAATGAAACAAACAAACAAAAGATTGGTTTGACAGGAAAAGCTAACACAACAAAAAGGAGTAGCTTGGAAATGGGCTACTGGGGTGGGGGTGGGGGAATCCCACTGTACAACGCTATGAGCATAATCTCTAGAACAGTGATGGCTAACCTTTATTTCTTCGGGTGCCAAAAGTGTGCGTGTATGCGCAATAGCATGCGCGCGTGCCCACGCCCATAATGCAATGCTCCCCACGCACACCTCGCCCCCTGCACATGTGCACACAACCTCCCTGCACTGCCCCGCCCTCCTGCACAGGTGTGCATGACCCCCACATACACACTCCCCCACCCCTCGTGCATGCATGTGTGACTCCCCCATCCCTTTTTGGGCCTAGCAGGCCTCCCTGAAGCCTCTGGAGGCAGGAAACAGCTCATTTCTGGACTTACTTCTGCAAGCACGTTTTTCATCCTTCCAGAGCCTCTGTGTAAGCCCTGTACTTACCTGGTATCCAAAACAGGCCACGTGGAGACTCCTGAGGGGCGGCATGGGCATATCACATGTCTCCTGCATGCACAGCAGAGTCCTGAAAAATCAGCTGGTCGGCGGGAGGTGCGCATACATGCGCAATGGAGTTGACCTAGGGTGACAGCTCACGTGCCCACAGAAATGGCTTCTGTGGCACGTGTGCCATAGGTTCTCCATCACGGCTCTAGAAAGTGGCTGAGAATGTCTCTTTCAGTCTTCTAAGCCTTGTTCTTTCTTTCCTTTGATAAATAAGCATTTGGGCAGCAAACCACTGAATGTTTTTAGACCCCATGTTTTCCCTTGATTATAGAAATTATACATTCTTTTAAAATAGAAATATATGACTACCCTAGTAGTGTCTAAGATATAAGCCACAATTCACCTGACATGCTAAACCAAGCCAAAGACATAAAGTCTTAATAGATTTTCTTTGCTTTTGGTTTAGCATGTCAGGTAAATTGTGGCTTATATCTTAGTGATTGTACCTCAACAATTGTGGTTTATGCCAGTGGTCCCCAGTCTTTGAAGCTTAGCGGCCTGGCAGGGGGGCAGAGGAGAATCAGGCCGTGCAAGCATCTGGCTGGTGCACACATGCGCAGGCGACTCAACTTATACAAGTGGCGGGCCAGCACACATATTCCTGCACACGCAGCTTGACTTGCACATGCGCCGGCCCACCACTCATGCAAGTTGAACTGCACACATGGGTGCATGCGGCCCTCTTGCATATAGGTGATGGCTTGGTAGTCAGGTTGGGGACTCCTGGTTTATACAACAAAGCATCATTAAAAAGAACTGTCTTAGCACATAGTATAGCCCCAACCTTTCCATGCACTATTGCAGTTATAGGGCTAGTAAAGTTATAGGGAAAGTAAAATTTTGCTGTTTTCAAAAAAAAGCTACAGACTTGGATTAAAATGACCCACAATTGTTGATTGGGAATGGCATTTAAATTAAATGAACATATTCCATATAGCATGGGAAATGTATTAATTTTTGTACCAACAGCTAATAATGTTCTGTTCTGTTCCATGTGCTCAGATCTCTTATCTTTGGCACTCAGTGAATAGCACAAAGGAAACAAACTGTGAACATGTGCTAGGTACATCTGCCTCCGTCATGAACTACGTGGGGCAGCCTCCTATGTTTTAAAAAAACCTCTGTGAACAATGTTTGCAATTTTTCTCTTGCACCTTCATTTCTTTTACAGCTGATGAATGGTAAAAACTGTTCCTCCACCTTGGGCTGCTTATGACTCATCAACTGAAAATGCGCAGGGCAATTTTGAGAGTTGAATGATAAACCTTTGCTATCCTCCCCTCTGCTTTGCCTTGGGATTAATTGTTGCTGTAACATCACTGACATTTAAAATCTCTGAAATAACTGCAGGGGAAAAAGTCAGCTGTGTCAGATTCTCTGGTTCAGGAACTCATTTGTCTTTCCAAGGAATTACCCAACTTGTCAAAAGACTATTTTTTTCTTTTTGCGAGCAGAGTTCACGTGTAGCAATAGTACATTGTTACTTTAGTAATAGTAAACAGTGTAGTCTAAATCAGGGGTCTCCAACCTTGGCAACTTTAAGCCTGGAGCTGGCTGGAGAATCCTGGGAGTTGAAGTCCTCCAGGCTTAAAATTCCCAAAGTTGGAGACCTCTGGTCTAAATGATAGTGAAGAATTCTCAAATAACTATAACCAGATTTAAGACTGTCAATCATATTTCCTCCAAGCAATCCTCTTTTGCAGGCTGTAGAATCTCTACAATCTCCACATTCCTTTATATAAACGTAAGTAAAGCACTAACTTCAGCCTGTCCCGACAATTTTTTTATACAAGCAGTATCTCAAAATAATGTTATTTTCGGGGTTTGTTTGTTTTTTCATTTCAGGAATGTATGTGGGTAAGAAATTCTGGTGACATTTATACTTTGTGTTTCCCACTTTGATCCACATTTAGATACACATCCTAATATCCAATTTTTTGATACCATTTGTAGATGTTTAGAAAGGTTATCCTTGGTACCCAGATGGTAAGCAATCTTTATGCTGAAAGTCTGATGATAGCTCCTGACCTAGGTACTTTTGAAAAGCAATTTTTAAAAAACCAGAAAAGAAAAGAGGTCTGCTGAGTTAATCTCACTGTAAAGTGCCTCGCTAAATAAAAATCTGGAATGTTAATGAATAGCAAGGAGCAAGAATGAGGGAGCATCCAGAGACAGTATGTATTTCAGAGATGTTTAATTCATCACTTGGAAATACATTTTCGCTTGTATCTTCAGTCTGATTAAAACTCTTCTGTTTTATGTGTTGGTGAGTGGTATGATCTCCACAATTTAATCCCTGAAGATTTTGGATCACTACACAAAACTAGGAACTGCAGGGAAGATGACCCGCATACAACTTTGAAATTACTGTAATTTTATGGGACAAGGATGCAAAGTGATGGGAACATAGATTGGTGGGATTTTTCTTGTTCTTCTCCAGGTTTAGTTGGAATATTCTGGAAAGTGTGTGCATGTACTCGCACATATGTTGTAACTATATTAAATCTATTGAGGGAGTTGCATTACAATTTTGTAACACTCCTCTCAAAATGGCATGGAACAATCTTCAACAATTGCGAAAACTATCCTTTTCGACTATGATATTCACAGAGGTTTAGGAAGGTGCAGGTTGCTACTCTGGCCCAAAAGGCGGGGCTATCCTGGACAGTTAGCCTGTTTTGAGTTTTAGGACTGGTTGAGAAAGATTAGGGCTCCCAGATCTGGGCTGCAAATATGCAGCTGACCTTGAAACGGTAGCAAACAGTCCAGACAACTCTACGTTTAGATTTTTCACCTTTTCAATTCTGACTTAATTGTAATTGTTGTGTTCTGATTATGTTCCTTTCTATGTGTGGGTTTTGTTGTTGTTTGCATTTAAACATCTTCCTAATTTCTGAAGATACTGATATGCTATTCTTGGTAGCAAACCTGTTCTACCAAAAATGTACAACAAGCATTTTGTGGTGTTTGTTGTATATCTATGATATATGCAAGCCTTGGTCTCCCTATTCCAACATGTTTCCTGTCTTTCGCAGTATTTCTTACAGTAACAAAGTTTTTTATGTATGTGCTCAGACGTATACAGGTGGTCCTCAATTTACAACCCCAATTGGGAGTGGAACCTCTCTCACTAAGTGATGAGGTTTTTAAGTGAGTCGTGCTGAGTTTTATTACCTTTTTTGACATGGTTGTTAGGCAAATCATGCTGCGCTAAAGCAAATCTGGCTTTCCCCCCATTGACTTTGCTTGTCCAAAGCCCCTGGGAAGATTGCCAATGGCAATCAGGTGACCTTGATATGCTGCAACCATTGTAAATACATGCTGGCTTCCAAAATGCTGGAATCACAATCTCATGAGCATGAGGACATTTAACGGTCATAAGTGTGTCGATCGGTCATAAGTCAGTTATTAAATGCTGTCGTAACTTTGAGTTGTTGTTAAACAAATGGTTGTAAGTTAAGGACTACCTGTATAATGCAAAGGGAATGAAACAAAATGACCTCATAGCTTCATTTGATTTGGAGGGGGCAGACACCAGTTGGGGAAGAAAAGAACTCTAACCTCTAGCAGACTTAGCATAAAGTCTGACAAGAAAAAAACAGTTTATTATCTCTGAACATGTCAATATGTCAAGTGACTGTTTTTATGTCCTGGTAGCTTGGAGTCATTCAATAAAAATCAGTCTTGGTTGTTTGATGTATTATTCCAAGGCCCACCGTTCATTATTTTGTCAAGAATTCAGGCATAGATGGCTGCATGGTAGGGTTTAAAATCATTGACTGTTTTCAACTTCCTGAATGAGGAGCATAACATTAAGCTGCTGCCTGTTATATCTAACCTGTAAAATCACCATGCAGGAATACTTCGCTAGGTCGATGCTAGGCTGATTAGAGCTGAACCCAAAAAATCCAAGCCTATTCAGAGCATCATTATAATTATTTGTTATTGCTTTCTGGAAGACTTCCTTTAAAAATTAAAAAGCACCTTTTTTGCTTGACAATTTTATCCAGTGTCGTATGTTTCTGTCTCTCAATTGATATGACCCATATCAGAATATATTCTCAGCAACACTGACTTCTAGTCAGTTACAATTAACTAGTTATTGTAGTGAATTTAACCCTTTCATTACGTAGTCTTTGATCAGTTAAGATCACCCACATTTCATCCAGAGAAGAGAGTAGTAATTGGAGGAAACCATGGAGAGACACAGTTGCAACAAAGATAATTTTAATGTGATAGATCAGTGTTTCTCAACCTTGGCCACTTTTAAGATGGGTGGACTTCAGCTCCCAGGAATCCACCCATCTTAAAGTAGCCAAGATTGAGGAAACACACTGACAGATTTTCATATACAGTAGACTAGACATCTTTAAGCTTTTAGGCCCAATTTGAAATTTTGTGTTGTGTCCTTGATGCCACAAAAGTTGTCAGGGCAATGGATGTAATCAGCCACAAAATATTGGGAATACTCTCCTTTTGTTTATAAGAAGGGTTATGAATTTGGCATAGATATTTATCCTGCCAAAACAAAATAATCACTTGTTTGTCTGGCCCTTGGAAGAAAAGCTGCAGCTGCACAGCTGAGTTGCCTATCAGGCCTGGAAGCCATCTTTTGCATTGGGCCTTCAGGTCTGCCACATTTACTGCTGTGGAAAACTAGGAGGGGGGATTGTATGGAGCAGGGGTGATATATAGTCATAATAACATTCCTTTCTCAGACAGTCAAGGACATCTTGCCCTGCACCTGGAGTGGTGTGACTGGGAGGTATCTCCAGTTGGGACGGTGCTTTGATTGAACCATGTGATGGACATGTGGGTGCTGGGCAGGGACTTGGACATTCCTTTGGTGGGGAAAACCTGGATGCTTTCAGATTCGGGTTTCCCCAGATGTGCCAATGTGACATCTCTAATAAAATGGAACTTTGAGGAACCTCTTCTTTCGTTGGGGGTTGTTACTTGGAACCCTGACATAGCCATCCTCTCTCAATAATGGAAAAACAACAGTTTCCACATTACTAACTTGTGCAATTTGCATCCTGCTTATTTATGTTAGTAGGTTTACAAGGGTGTGAATGAATGAGGTCTGTTGATGTCATTAGTGGTAATAATAGTGGAAGGGGAGGAGGTTTGGAAAAGATTAAAATAAATTGACTTGTGCTGGCAAAATCAGTCGTGACTCTTACAAACTAACTGGCTTGTGTCCTGAAAACCTATGCTGCTGTGGGGGTGTGGGGTGTGGAAGGGGTGTACTGATTTTTTTTTTATAAAGTGAGCCCTTTGGAACATAACAATACTGCTTTCTTTGGACCAAAACATTTAAAATAATATTTTGGAGATCAAAATATACAATTCCATCTCCAGAAGTTTTGTTTATAAAAAAGACTTTCTATGCATTGAACTTTAAGTACATTGACCTAAGCAAATGTTATATCCACATGTGGTTTCTCCGAGTTATGATCAGTAGCTATTACAAGGCTGTTCTGTTCCATTATAGTGTGAAAATTGTTATTAACTAAAGATCTTTCCATCATCTTGGTTCCCATCATTCCAAACTAATGTCTGTTAGATCTACTTGAGGACTTCCTGAAAATCATATATTCATTCTGTCAAGCCTGTTGCTCACTGAATTTTTTGAATCACAATTTAAAGGCATTTTGAGATAGTACCTATCTCAGTAACTTGCGCATCATATTCTATCCATCAACATTGTGTGAAGAATTGGTCTGTTTGGCACAGAAGAAAAACATAAGACTCCAAACTAGACAGGTTGTGATTAGGGTTACCATCTTCAACTGTCAAACAACCTGATAACATTAAACACATGTTTAAAATCAGCTCACCTAATGGAGTGCTGCATAGTGCACTGAGGGAGAACTACCTGTCAGTTGTTAAGGCAGCTATTTTTAAACACAGGTTTAAAAAGATTTGGTACTCTTCTGAAGTAGCCTTAAATCTATGGTAAAAATAGCCTTAGGATATCTCATGGGTGGTGTGGTACAGCAGGAATTTCAGCTGGGAGGCACATGAAGGAGGGTTTTTTTTTAGTGTGATGACAGAAAGGCCTCTACTTGATGAATGCCTCTCCCTCCCACCAAATCAGACAGCCCTCCAATGCCTATCTACTGGCATGGTGAGGTTTTGCAACAAAATCTTCCTGCTACTGGACCATGCAGGCTCCCCGCTCCCATCTCCATGTGCCTGTCAGAATGATGACTTATTGAACTGTCCAGCTGCTGTGAGCCATTGCACTAATCTCTCTTCCGTGTTGCTTCTTCTGCAGGAGTTTTTTGAGAATCCTGCCTTTCGCCCAGATGGCATGAAACTATACCCAACTCTTGTGATCCGTGGCACTGGCCTCTATGAACTCTGGAAAACTGGGAGGTATAAAAGTTATCCTCCAAGCACCCTTGTGGATTTGGTGGCAAGAATTCTTGCCCTCGTGCCTCCCTGGACTCGAGTGTACCGAGTACAAAGGTAACATTTGACTTTCCCATGCTAAGTCTTAATAAAATATGGTAGTGCAACAGTGAGATAACAAAACAGCTTGATTTCCTCATGCAGCATCTATTTCTGACCCTATTATGCTGTCAGAATAAATGTTTCTGGAAATCTAAATCATTTCACCATCCCTCACTTCCCTGAAAGTAACTGGCAATGTTGTACTTCTGCTCTATCATTCAAATTCTCATCACAAATATCAAGCCATTATATGTGATTCAGGATGAATCGACACACCAGGCTAATGTTATGATAATTATGGTTTGTGCTTGATAGCTCATCTGTGCATAACTACTAGGGTTCATCTCTGATGAGTCACCATAGATTGTGGCCACTTGCATTTTAGACAGATATTTGCAAATGAGCTTTGAAAATAGAAACCAAGCTGGGAAGGGGTAAGCAGTGATGATCTGTAGCTATTCAGCAAATGCGGATTGGCCCCTAGGTAATAAGGGATGAAGGACATACAAAAGAAAAGCACGTTGGGCAATAGTGTACAGTGTTAGTATTAAACTACTGTGTGGTGAAAGAGTGTATAAATGAGAGCATTTTCTTGGAGTAGCTAGGTAAAGGAAATGTTCAGTTTCTAGAGCAGTGATGGCTCATTTTTTCCAGATTGAGTGCCCAAACATGCGCCCAAACCCCCAAAATGCAGTGTGTGTGCAGCCACCGTGCATGTGTGCGGCCACCATGCATGCATGCATAGCCCCTGTATGTGCCCCACGCATGCGGCCACTGGCCCCCGCACACCCCACAACAACCCCCATCCATGTGTGTGCACCCTCACATGCGCCCTGTGCATGCATGCATGGAGCCCCTGCACATGCTCCAATCCCTGCGCATGCATGGCAGAGACCCGAAGACCACCTGGCCAGCAGGAGGCGCACATGCATACGCAGCACAGCTGAACTGGGGTAATGCTTCACATGCCATCAGAGAGGGTGCTGCGTGCCACCTCTGGCCATCAAGGTTCTAGAAGAATGATATTGCCAAATTTCAATTCACTGCAACCCAACCAGTGTGATCAATAATATAAGATTAGAGGAATAGCAGCCTCAGAATATTAGGAGGGCCACATATTGTCAATTTTTACTCTACTATATATTCAAATGATTGCTACTGGTATGTATATGGCAGCCAGTGACCCAGAAATGGCTGGACAGTTTGCACAACTTCTTTTAGCCAAAAGAAGGAATGCACTGCCTTTCTTTAGTCAAGATATTGGCTGATAAACATTTTAGAATATTAATCCAATGTTTGTCACTACTGATTTTCACCTAGTGAGGGAAGGGTATCCTATTTGTAATTGTCAGCACTGAACGTTTCTGATAACAGTTGGTCTGCTTATGGGTGGGAATTAATAAGAAGCAATGTAATTATCAAGTAATTTGTCTTTGCCTGCCAGTTGGTCAAAATCATGTTAGGGGACTACCAGAAATGTTTTTTTTAAAGATATAGTCTTCAAAACTTGCCTGCCATTAAAGGAACCAGTGGGACTGTAGACATTCAGAAGAGCGCCCCATTGATGGTATTGTGGAACATGTTTCCTCAACCTGCTGCTTTCTGGTTGTGTTAGATTATACCTCATAAGATGGCATTAGTAGTGATAGCTTGAATTTCATGGATAGGGAAGCCTCAGTCGTAAAGATTCTCTTAGGTTGGTTTTGTTTCCTTTTTTTTCCCATAACAGCTGCCCTGCACCAGCTAAAATACCCAGTTTATGTAGCTCTAGAAGGAGGCCTCTACTCTTAAATATTCATTTTTAATATTGCCATACCCAATAGCGGGTATCATATGGCTATCTGACTTGATGTCCTGCCCTTGTTGAAAAAATTATTAGAAGAATCTTTGGGCAGGTAAACTTCAGCAAATGGACCTGTGACATCCCAAATTATCTTCCCCCCTGGAAAATCTAGTGAGGACACTTTAAACCTTTGACATCAATGTATAGAGAGAATGGAGATTTGTCTTTACACTCTTAAAATTTGTCATATTTGCATATATATGAAGATAGAAGATAGAATAACAGAGTTGGAAGGGACCTTGGAGGTCTTCTAGTCCAACCCCCTGCTTAGGCAGGAAACCCTACACCACTTCAGACAAATGGTCATCCGACATCTTCTTAAAAACTTCCAGTGTTGGAGCACTCACAACTTCCTGAGGCAAGTTGTTCCACTGGATTAACTGTTCTAACTGTCAAGATGCTGATGTGTATGCTGAACTTGAGTGACATCCCCTCCTTACACAGAAACAAAAATCTGTTTCACAGCAGAGGGCCACCCAGGGCCTTCGGGCATGCCGGTACACTGTGTCACTGTTCTAGTGGTGATAGACTTGCTCAGTGGATACTGCTATGTAGGCTACGTGCTAGGGTGCAAGAGTGGTTTTATTGACATCCCTGTGGTGAATCGTGCAACAGCCTGGCGTTCCACAGTATTTTGGTAATTGGAAAGAAGCACAGCTCTCTGACGGCTGCCTCTGTTTCAACGTGCCTAGATGGAAATTGCATTCTCCTCCAGTGTATCCTTTAGCTGGAGCAGGGAAGAGCTTATTAACTCTTAACTGTTACTGCCTGAAGACTGTTAATGTCTGTTGACTAGATGAGGTTGTATTTACTCCCAGGGCCCAGCTGAATAAATTAATGAGTGAGCTAATTATTACTGGGTTCTGGGGGAGAGGCTAGGCTAGGTGGTTGATGTAGAAGAGAGCAGGGGGTGAGGGAATTAAGCCCCAGTGTGCCAGCGGGTGGAGAATCTGTTGAGATAATCTGCCATACCCTATCACCATCAAGCCTCTTTTTCTTCTTACATTCCCAACTTTTGTAGTCCCCAGATCTTTTTTCTTCATTTTCCTTCCAACAGGATAGCAGTTTTCTGCCAGACATATTGGAGCTTTAAGAGAAAGTTTCAGAAACTCTGCCTTTTTGGCTTTGTTGTCTCTTATAATTATTATCTTACATGCATGCCACATCTTCCCCCCCTCCCCAGAAAACTTCTAACATCCCTTTCTCTCAAGTCAATATCTGGCATGACCCCATACTTCTCATCTCCAATTTTAAAAAAGCCATATAGATGTAGCATATGCTCAAGATAATGTTTATGTCTCTAGTCCATGTTAATTTTCCTGGAAGATGCTTTAGATAAAGTAAGGGGTTTCCTATCTCCCAATCTTATATTTATCTATCTATCTATCTATCTATCTATATATATAAATGAAATCTGCTCACTCATCACGAAATCTCCAGAACGGTAAAGCCTACAAACTTGACATTTGGCATGTATGTTCCTCTTGGCTTCTAGGTGCTCGCTAAGAAAGGATTTTTTGAAATGACCATCAGATCATTTGTATTTCATATACAGTATATTCATATACAGTATATTAGCATGCTCTGATGCTAAGGCGTTAGACCAGGGGTCTCCAACCTTGGCAACTTTAAGCCTGAAGGACTTCAACTCCTAGAATGCGCCAGCCAGCTTTGCTGACTGGGAAATTCTGGGAGTTGAAGTCCTCCAGGCTTAAAGTTGCCAAGGTTGGAGACCCCTGAGTTAGACATTCTACTCCCCCACCCCACCTGAAAAGTTCCAACTGCCACTTGCCCCACATTCTGTTACCTCAGTTCAAACTCCTTCACTCAGGGGCAGTCTGGGGCTCCTTATAGTACTAAACGTCCCTACCTCATCAAAATATCTATGCTTTCCACCTATGGAACTGCTTCCAAACTCAAGGTGATGGGAGAGATATTCCCTTATGAGTTTCAATCACTGACCACCACTGAGCCAATGGATTGCGAACTGAATTTCTCCTGCATAGTGTCCCAGCCCCAACTCACTTCTTACACTGACCTCCTCAGTTCAGACGAATCTGTTCCTTCTACTGTAACACCAGTTAAAGGGAAAAGAGGAGGAAAATGCAAGAAAAGATTTACAGATGTGATTTAGGAAAACACAAGTAAGGGAAGCTGCAAAAAAGTATCTTCAAAGTCATCCCGAAGTCAAGAGAGAGGCTGTAAAAAAGCATGCATCTAATAAACCCTACGTTAATCAGGCAACTACAGCTAAATATGCCAGCATTCAAAGTGCAGAGGCAGGTCTACCCCAGGATAAGGAGTATCATGGCGGGGCCTCAGCAGCAGCCTTCGTTTCTCCAGATATACTTCGTTGGTGATGATGATAATGAGAGGGACGTCCGTTGTGGAATCTACCCTGGTGTTACTCCAGAACTGGTTAGTTCAATTTATCATGCCCAATCACATAGTTTCATAGCGAAGCACGGGTATCCAGCTAGTATTTTATATTTCTTAACCATCCATTCCCCCCCCGCCCCCCGTATAATTATATTGCAAAAGTGTAATTCCCTTTACTTTTCCCCCCCACTAGAATGGTAATGAATTGGAACATATAATCCACTGTTAGATTTCACTGGGTGGTCTCTTCTTAATGATTGTAGCATATTCATGTTTTCCTTTTCAATTTTCTCTTTCTGCTTCGCCAGTCATCTTCTACTTGATTGAAGCTTATATTTAGATTTCAGCTCAACTTTTTATTTTATTATATTTTGCCTTTTCTCCAAAATCCCAAAGCAGAACATCCTGGTGAGAAAAATATTTTTCCGCCACTTGATCCTTGTGAAGTAAGTTGGTTTGAGAGCAAATGATCTCTTTTGTAGGGCTGAGGATTTGAACCTGGGTCTTGGTCCAAGTATAATACCTAAATTATATTACACAGCGGTATTATCTGGGTCTCTAGCACCTGACCAGTTGTGAATTTTTTTGCCTCAAAATATAAAATAATCTTCAACTTTACTTATATGGGAGTTAAGCAGATTCTTGAATCTCAAGCTTGTAAAGGATTGCCAATAATTATGGTAGTGTGATGTTTCTGTGTCCGGAGGCAGTGCCTTTCTGAAATCTAGCTCAGTGTTTCTCAACATTGGCAACTGTAGGATGTGTAGACTTCAACTCCCAGGATTCTCTGGCCACATTTGCCAAAGTTGTGAAACACTAGTCTAGCTAATAGAGATAAACAATGGGGTAGGATATTTCTAAGTTTTCTGGAAGCATTTATTTGGACATTTTGGGAACCAACTTTGATTCAGTGGATCTTTGTTCTAAATCAACAGCGCTATTCTTAATGTTCATATTTGTTGCCAGAGTAAGTCAAAACACAATGTATGTGGGGAAGGAAACAGATAGCAGAAGAAGAAGCAACAGTATCTAGATATTAACAATTCTCCAAAAGAACAAATGTGTCGTATTTGGAATTATCTCACATTTATCTGACTTATTTTAGCAACCTTTTTTGCTATGCTTGTTAAGCAAATCATTGTGGTCATTAAGCAAATCCAGCTCCCCTCATTGACTTTGCTTGTCATATGCCTGCTGGGAGTCATGTGATCCTGGGATTCTACAACCATTGTAAATAGCTGCTAATTGCCTGTCATCTGAATTCTGATCATGTGACCGCAGGGATACTATGACAATCGTTAGTGTGAGGATCTGTCTTAAGTCACTTTTTTCAGTGTTGTTGTAACTTTGAATAGTTATTACATGAATGGTCATACTGTAAGTCAAAGCAATGGCAAAGACAGCAAACTCTTTGTCAGGTATCAAGAACAACACCAGAACAATATACAGGGATGAAATCCTGCTGGGCCTGATTCAACCAAGTAGTAGTAGATGAAGAACTGTTGTATTTTATATTTAAAACATTGATGGTTAATTTTTTTGAAGTTATGTTTTTGTTTAATGGAGGGTCTGTTTCTTGCAGGGATATCCCAATGCCTTTAGTCACTTCCGGAGTGGAACATGGTAACTTGAGAGAACTGGCTTTGGCTAGGATGAAGGACTTAGGAACAGAGGTAAAACACATAATTTTATTATGTATTTCTTAAATCTACCAGACTTGTATCTATTCTTATCTGTACCAAGTATGATTGCTTTGGTTTGCAAGATCTTCTCAAAATCATCTGGTAGAAAGTTGGGCAGCATACAAATGTATTAAATAAGTATTTTCCTTGCATGTGGGCCTGAGCGCAGCTATAGAAATCCTTAAAGAAGGATCTGGTGAAGAAGTTGTTACAAATAGTGAAATCTTGTTTTTTTGGAAGGGTACATAATAGGCAGCCTGAAGTCCTTTGAAACAATTGCCTCATCACAGATTAGTTGCATTAAGATAGTTATTCTCATCATTGTGACGATGGATAAGTACACTCCATCCTGCTGGGTTGTTGTTTTTTTCAAATGTATGGAGGAGACCTACGCTTGTGATTTTGGGTTTTTCTACTTAAATAATCCTTATTTGTATAAGGGTGTGTGTGAAGGGGACAGTAAAGGGGACATAAAGACTACTTTATCTTACATATGAAAAGGCCTGTTTAGAATCAGCCAAACACAGGACCTGACCTGAATGTGGCAATTTCAATCTAGGGTAGCCATATAGTTCAGTGGTCCACAACCTTTCCAGCTTTGCGGACCGGGGGGGTGGGGGGAGAAAAGAAATGGTGTGTGAACACATAAGCTTGAATGCACAACTCCATTTCACAAGTGTGTGCTCATGCAAATGGAGCTTCACATGCATGCATGAGTGCTTGTCACTCGTGCAAATGGAACTGTGTGTACAAGCATGCACGCCTGCTGTTTGCATGGCCCAGTTATAAACCGGCCACAACCCAGTACCAAACTGTGGCCTTGGGGTTGGGGATCCCTGATATAGCTGATTTATAAAAGGCTATTCTGTGTTTGCAGATATATTAAAACAAAACCAGTCATGTCTAAAGATCTCCTATTTACAATAGATATATTTTCTTTACAGCTTGAGCTATACAAAAATAATTTATAATCTCTTAGGACTAAGGGATTTGGGTGAAGTCCCACTAATTGTATTTGTTCATGGAAAAAGGCTTTTAAAACTTTTTTTTTCCTGTTAAGCAAAGCTAATTGTTGCTTGTTCTCCCATGGTGTATTTAATGTATTTATATAGGATAGAAATAAATAATCATTTGGACCAAAAGTACCTTTGGAACAGTGAGAGCATATGGTGGATACATCCTCCAAGGATGACTATAATAGGAGACTGCTACAATAGACAAGGCCAGTCACATAGAGACAAGTCGTTTAACATACAAGTGAGACATTTATGAAGCCCAAAGGCATTGCTTCAAATCAATTATATTTACTGAAACTGGTGCTTTGCCGCATGCCAGGATCATACTTATTTAGTTTTCTTTTTAAAATGTTGGGTACTGTAGGGAGCCTAGAGGACAACAAGTTTGGAAGTGTCCTTAGTGCCCAGGAGCACTTTCTTCCTTTCTCTACTGCAGAGGAAAATGTCACATTTTACTTTGTGTGCTCAGCTGAGAGGCTTGCATTCTGAGCACTTGCAGTAGCAGAACAAAAGTGTTGACAATTATTAGTCTAAATTAGCCAGGATTAAGATTCCTATGCTGGGTAAATCAAGATTTGCATGGCACCTAAAGTTATTCAGGATTCACAGCAATCGTAGTAGTACAGAAGAAAAATGATGAGCTGTTACTTCCACTGAAAATCCCTTATTTATTTATTCTTTTAACTTCTATACCGCCCTTCTCCCGAAGGACTCAGGGCGGTTTACAGCAAGATAAAAAACAAGAATACAAAAATTAAAACATTATTAAAAAACTAATTCAAATTTAGCTTAGGATAATTAAAAACTCAGGGCCCACACTACTTGAAACTCTTGAGTTAAGAACTAAATGATTCATAGATCAGATCGCATGTTGCCTTCTAGAAATTTTGGATTACGGTTCTCTTAAACTGCATCCAAGTCATTCTGCTAGGCTTGACAGGAATTAAACATATGCTGCTTGTCCTGTTTTAATGTAATCTCAGCCAGAATAAACAAGATACATTTGAAAGGTTCTTGCCCCTAAGCCTTCATGGAAAGCACACTCTACATTTACGACAAATTTTTCAGGAAGCTATCTGCACAGCTTTAAATTAGCATGATCTCTATCTCTGCTTCAATCCTTACTTATTCAGTGCAAAACACAGTTAACATTGGTGTCTCATATTTGATGAGAAATTTCTGGCTGTTTTTTTTTTTTAAAAATGGATACATTTCTCCATGAGAAGCAGATCACTCAAGGAAACCTGTGTCTGCTAATATATGCAATGGATGGGCTTTTATTTTATATACCAGGCTTTTCCTTCTATATCCTACAGTGGACAAGTAAGCATTTTTTATTTTGAAATCTCCCCTTCAAATTGTCATCTTGTCTATTTTGACTTAATTTTAAACCCTTGAGGAAGTGAGGGTGATGATGAGGGAACTATTCCTTAGCCTAAATACATTCCCTGTTGCAATTCTTTTCTTCTTATCTGAAGCTTTATCGCTTACTCTTCCTATCTAGTGCCGTGATGTGAGAACAAGAGAAGTTGGAATACAAGAGATACATCACAAAGTCAGACCTTACCAGGTGAGCTTTGGTTGGTTTTTTTTTTCTGTGAGTGAGTGTTTAAAAAAAAGAACTTGACACCCTTTTATGGAAGTTGAGAGAGCAGAATTGCTTGGCTTTGTTCCCAAAGTAACAAAAGGAATCTGCCTTTTATCAAGCCAGATCGGTAGTCTAAATAACAGTGAATATGTCTTGAATAAAACATCTCAGCTAGTAATTCTCAATTGGTGATAGATGTACCATCAGTAGAAAGTGAAACGGAATCAAATTAGGTGGGATGCAGGGTATGTTTAAATGTCCATCTGAGGAGAAAAGGCACAACTGCATCTCCTGTTTCACTCTGCTGACCATGTTTCACCCAGCTTTTTGTTTAATGCAGAATCCATTTCTACTCTCGTGCATCCTTGACAGTTTTACAATTCCTGGAAAAAGAAAAATCATGCTTACCTTGCATCTGCCAGAATTTGAAATGATACTGCCCTGGGATTGCAATGGCCATAGAGTCTATTGCTAGTCTAGGGAGTTGAACAATTGCCACTTGGCACCTTAGCAGCAACAGAAGCCATCAGAAGTGAAAGGCAATGTGTCATTCCCCTCTGCAAGCCAACTGGGTTGTCCCACATCCATCCCATAACTCTCCTCCTTTCTTTTATAACTTCTGTTAGGCACTGATCTTGACATTGGCCCTTGCATGCCTATTGATAAGATTCCAAATGGTCTCCTTTCCCACAGGGCAGCTTTGACTATTTCAAAGATTTATTGGGCATTGATCCTTTCCTTTCATTTTAACAGCTGCCTTCTAGGTAGAAATTTCCCTCTTAGCAGCCTATAGTAGGGGAAGTAGTACTGGCTGAACTTCTGTCTCATCCATCATCGTTATCCTAAAGGCATTTTTTTTGGTATCTGAGAATCCAACAAGAAAAAGTTAACCTGGGAGCCCTTTATCCAATCCTTTTTTTTCCCTTACCTTTTTATTTCTGGTGAGATCTAGGTTCTTTGGCAGATGCAGTTGCACATATAGAAGATTGAGAACCATTGATCTTACTCATTTTATTAGCAAAAATTATTCATTTTTTTAAAAAAATATGTTTATTTGAGGAAAAAAAACACTTCAGCAAATAAAATTAGCATAAGTCAAATAAACATGTTACCAAACATCTCAGCCAATTTAGGCTCAGAAAATTATTTTCCAGTTCAAAAAGCATGTTTATTCATAATTGGGTCTGTGATAGAAAACATTCTATTAACATTTTGTTAACGTTCCAGAAAGCTGTGAAAATACTGCTTTTACAGAGAGCCCTCCAGGGCAAACAATGCTATTTAATTGGAGGAAAGTGCTTGGGGGTGGGTTATTGTGACTATATGATATTGCTTTGTGGTCTGTTTTTATGAAATGAAAGCTGCCTAGAATCTTTCAATGAGACAGCACACAAATACATGTTGAAATTATAAAATATGTCACAGTATAATCAGCTGTGGATGATAATTACAATATCTTTTATTTCTAGTTACTTGGTCCAGGAACATAATAATCCACCATAGAACTTTAGTTCCTGGAGTTAGTTTAGAAGTGGACAAAATCAAACAAAGTGAAGATGAGTCCAGATTAGATGCTATGGCTATGGAAGATGATCTTTCTGAAGGGAGGTGTTCATTCTGTTCTGACTGAGGAGGCTCAGGTGGCAGCAGAACCCTGGAATGAATCTTAATAGCTTCGGCTAATAAACTGGTTACGGGGAAGAGAGCCAATTTACACTAGTGGCAGGTTAAAATTTCAAGGTGCTTGTGATGAAACTGCCTTTGAAGAAGATTTGCAGAACTGAATACCATCAATTAAATATTGGTGGTATAAACCATCTGGCTTTATGACAAATGGACAGCACCAGCTGAACTAGTTGCCAGTGTATTGGAGGCTACTTTAAACTGCAAATTTTTATTTACATATTTTATTTTGTTTATTGATATTTCAACCTTGGAAGAAGGTTAAAGTCAACTCAAATTGCATATTGCCCCCAGAACTGGCTGTCCTGCTGCTGCAATTTGGTTACAAATCTCCAAAAAGATGCAGTTGGTACAAAATGTTAATGGGAAAGCTTCATTGGCATACAGAATATCTGTATTAAATCCGTTGATTACAAAGAGGTGTCTGGAACCTTTGCAAAGTGCTGGTGGTTATCATTAAATTCCTACATAGCATAACACCGGGATTCATCACACAACTCCTTTTCGGAATTAAATCTGCCTCTCCAGTCTAGTAATCTATACAAAGCCTTTGAGAGTTCCTCTTCCATGTGAGAAATACAGGGTATAGATCAGGGGTGTCAAACTCACATCGGCGTCATATGATGTAGCTGGACTTTTCCCCCCTTTGCTAAATCAGGGATGGGCGTGGCCAGCATGTGACGCATCTGGCCCATGGGCCATGAGTTTGACACCCCTGGTATAGATGAATCTTCTCTGTGGCATCCCTGCTTTTTGAAGCTTCCCCTGGAAGTATGCATGATCCCAACTCTAGTTGCATTGTGAAAGCAAATTAAAACAATTCTATTGCACTCTTAGCTCAAGTTGATTGGGAGATTCTATCATAGGACATTGTAGCAAATGGATTATGTTAATTAAAAGCAGCAGGGTTATTTTCCATTAGATGTTGATGGGAAATAAAATTGAAATCTTTAAGCCCTCGATTATTCTTAAAACATTAAACTTGAGAAAGCCATAGCATATGAGAGCTGTGATGGCACAGTGGTTAAACTGCAGTATTGCAGGCTAACTCTATTGACTGCCAGCAGTTCAATCCTGAGCAGCTCAAGGTTGCCTCAACATTCCAAGGTAGCTAAAATGAGGACCCAGATTGTTGGGGGCAATTTGCTGACTCCGTAAATAGCTTGGAGAGGGTTGTAAAGCACTGTGAAGCAGTATAAAAGTCTAAATGCTATTGCTATTCCCAACACTCTAGAAGATCCTCCATTTATAAGAAATAATCCCAAGTACATCACATCATCATCTGTATCAAGATTTATGCAGCATGGCCAGATATATAATCAGATTATGAGAAGCAACAAGATTTTATAATAATCGATCACCATAAGCAGAAGCAAGATTGAGTCTCGAATTCAAAGTCCAGTATCAATAGACATTCAGGAATTTAAGCAATAAAGCAGGTGAAGAAATCTGGGCAGTATCAGCAAGCATAGATACAAAGAAAAACAAGCTATCATTGACATTGTGTTTGACTTTCCTCAATCAGAGGCTTCTATAATGGAAGCTCCTGTCCGTCCTCTGTCCAGATAGTATCCCAGGTGATCAGAACTGGATCAGAAAGAGAACTCCTTGAAAGGTCTCTGATGAGAAGTCAAGAGAGGATCAAAACTCCAAAGGAAATACCGTAGGGCTGTCTTCAAGTGTTTCCTCTAGAGTAGCAACTGAATCCAGCAATAATCCAACAATAATCAATCAACAAGTTCATCTTGTGAAAACCTCCAGAAACTCCACAGTACCAGAAGCATGGCTTCAATTCCAGATTTGGGCTGGCCTGTCTTCATATTCTAGTGACTAGACCAGTGATGGCTAATCTTTTTGTCGTCATGTGTCAAAAGGGCACCTATAATGCAATGTGTGCGTGCCCCCTGCCCCCTGTGCATGCACATGTGCTCCCTTGCGCATGCGTGCGTTCCCCCCGCGCTCCCATCTCCGTGTTTTGGACCTAGTAGGCCTTCCTGCAGCCTCCTGGGACCAAAAATGGGCTGGGGGGGCAGAGACACCCCCCCCAACGCTCCCCCGGTGCATACACGCACAACCACCCGCCACCCGCTCCCGTGCATGCATGGCATGCATGGCAGAGACCCGAAAATCAGCTGGCTGTCGGGAGGCACACATGCATGCGAGGTGGAGCTGAGCTGGCCAATGGCTCTGCATGCCATAGGTTCGCCATTACAGGACTAGACTATTTGTATCTATATTGCTTGCAATGCCAGAAGTTGTTCAAACCTTACCTTTTTTTTACTTCTGAAGTGCTAAGAGCCTAAGAAAAGACTTTGATTAGACAAGCATCCTACCTTTTGTAACATGTTGTTCCCTCAGTGGCCAACTATAAGCAAAAAATGCAAACGTAGTGGCTAAGCGCGATGCTTCTTCATATATTCTCAGCAGAAGGTGTTGAGAGGCCACAAATGCTGAGGTCCCTTCAAAGAAGTGTTCATGGGATTTTCCACAAAAGATGTTTTCATTTAACATTTTAACTTCTGTGGAAAGACAATAATCACACTTTTTGACTCTTATCTAGGCTGTTAAAAATCCATCTATTGTGATCTACACATTGTGAAACAATTTCATGCTATTTTTCTCCTGCACAAAGAATTACCTGCATCACCATGAAATTGGTTTTGGCCCCTTTTGAGTGCTGCACAATTTTTACTGTGACTACTGTCTAATATCATTTATCAACCTTTTGGCTCTTCTTTCTCTTTTGACCAGGTTGAACTGGTCCGGAGAGACTATGTGGCCAATGGTGGTTGGGAGACCTTTCTTTCTTACGAAGATCCTGAGCAGGACATCCTGATTGGACTTCTACGCTTGCGGAAATGTTCGGAGGACACCTTCAGACCTGAGCTGAAGAGTGGTGTCTCCATTGTCCGGGAACTCCATGTCTATGGGAGTGTGGTTCCTGTTAGCAGCCGAGATCCCTCTAAATTCCAGCATCAGGTAACTGCAGCTTATTAAAGTGAATGGTGGCAGCAACATATAGAATTAATCCATCTGCCTTTGATGGATACTGATTTTTGAGCTTTTGAATGGGGTATCATTTTATAATGAATATAAAAGTAAGTAAAGTCTCCTTTGAGTCAAGCTAAATTCCAGATGAACTTGACTTGATTAGGTAATTCTCTTGGCAATAAGATGGATGAAGCTGGTCATTCATCTAGGGCAAGGGTGCCAAACACAAAGCTGAGGTTGAATCCGGCCCGCGGATCTGTCCTGGAAAATGTAAGGGGCCCGTCTATGTCGCTTCAGCCTGGTCTACCTGCATCGCTTCAGCCTGGTCTACCCAATGCGAAGAGGAGACATTTGCTAAGAGTGAAGAGGAAACATGCCAGCAGTTTGGGAAGTGGCGTTAAGATGGTCACGCCCACCCAGTTGGCCACGCTTACCTAGTCGGTCACGCATGCCCGGCCCCCCGAAGTCAACCACAGCCCTAAAGCAGCTCTCAATGAAACTAAGTTTGACACCCCTAGTCTAGGGATTCTTTTTCAAATTCCTAATCTAGCTAATTGGGCTAGTTTTACCCCTAGAAAACCCCTGGTGGTTTTCTATCACAATAGAAATTAAGAGTACTTCTGTTTAGGTTTTGAAATCAGCCAAGATTAGCTACATACTAGCACCTAATTAGATCTTTTTAACAGTAGCATTATTTGCATTCCAATCAATGACATACATGTTATTTCAATAATGTTTGCATTCCTGCAGCCTGTAGCTTTTCAATGCTGCTTTCTGTGTACTCTCATTCTAGTCTCCACTGCTACAGTTTCTTTTGAATTACTGTATGAACTTCCTTGTACAGAAAAATTTTTAAACCGTATGAAGAAAACATTTTCCTTTTTTAATTTTGTCAAGTGTTATGGCGGAAAAATCAGAAATTAGATATAAAAATATTTCATAAGTCTTTAATATATATCTATAAGTATTAAGATTTTTTTCCCTTGAGCTGAGAAAAATGCCTTTTATATCAAGTTGTAAACAGGCTATGTAATGTAAATGTTGCTCAATAACGGTTTCCTCATTGTTTGAACCATGATTTCTGTATATTTTGTTCAGTGTTTCCAATGCTACCAATTTCAACTTGATATCCATATTTGGGATTTAATAGAGTCATCTTATAGGGAGATGGCATAAACAAACAAACAAACAATAGCAAAAATGTATGTCATACCCTTGTACAATAACTTCAGAATTAAAGTACATGGGCATCTATAGCAGTAATACTTGCTCTCTCTAATATTGGTATATTAGCAATTTTGCTTCTACAGAAGACAGAAAGCTGTTCTTTATTGGCATATTTTGCAGTAAATCCTAGTGAACTTTATTTATTAATTTTATGCCTCATGTGACACCAAAAAAAAAATAACTGAGTTATCTTTGATGCCAGTGACCAACCAACTCCTTGTTGGAGACTTGGGTAAAATTACTACTAATTATTAATACCAATAGAATTAATTGTTGGAGCACCTGATTGATATGTGTCATTGTTTCTTATGGTTTATTTATTTATTTATTTTATTTATTTATTAATTAAACTTTTATACTGCCCTTCTCCCGAAGGACTCAGGGCGGTGTACAGCCAAGATAAAAAGCAATAAATATACAAAGTTAAAAATAAATTTAAAAAACTTATTCAATGGTGGCCGAATTAAAACCGTCAAATTGACAAACCTAAAATACCCCATATAAAATTACAAAAGATTTAAAAATTTAAAATTAAAATTTAGAAATTTAAAAAACTAAAAATCAGTCCAGTCCCGCTTGAATAAATAAGTGAGTTTTTAATTCCCGACGAAAGGTCCGAAGGTCAGATATTTGGCGCAAACCGGGGGGGAAGGTCGTTCCAGAGAGTAGGTGCTCCAACAGAGAAGGCCCTTCCCCTGGGGGCCGCCAGCCGGCATTACTTGGCGGACGGCACCCTGAGGAGACCCTCTCTGTGGGAGCGTACGGGTCGATGGGAGGCATAGGGTAACAGCAGGCGGTCCCGTAAGTACCGGGCCCTAAGCCATGGAGCGCTTTAAAGGTGGTAACCAAAACCTTGAAGCGCACCCGAAGACCACAGGTAGCCAGTGCAGACTGCGCAGGAGTGGTGTTACCGGGAGCAACGTGGTGCTCCTCAATCACCCGCAGCTGCATTCTGGACTAGCTGAAGTCTCCAGTGCACTTCAGGGTAGCCCCATGTAGAGAGCATTGCAATAATCCAGGCGAGAAGTGACGAGCATGAGTGACCGTGCATAAGGCATCCCGGTCCAGAAAGGGGCGCAACTGGCGAACCAGGCGGACCTGGTAAAAAGCTCTCCTGGAGACGGCCGCCACATGGTCTTCAAACGACAGCCGTCCATCCAGGAGAACGCCCAAGTTGCGCACCCTTTCCGTGGGGCCAATGACTGCCCCAACAGTCAGCTGCGGTTGCAGCTGACTGTACCGAGATGCCGGCATCCACAGCCACTCCGTCTTGGATGGATTGAGTCTGAGTCTGTTTCTCCCCATCCAGACCCGTACGGCCTCCAGACAACGGGACAGCACTTCGACAGCTTCGCTGGGGTGGCCTGGGGTGGAAAAGTACAGCTGAGTATCATCAGCGTACAGATGATAGCTCACCCCAAAGCCACTGATGACCTCGCCGCGGCTTCATATAGATGTTGAACAGGAGGCGAGAGAATCGACCCCTGCGGCACCCCACAAGTGAGGTGCCTCGCGGCCCATCTCTGCCTCCTGTCAACACCGTCTGCGACCGGCCAGAGAGGTAGGAGGAGAACCACCGATAAACGGTGCCTCCCACTCCCAACCCCTCCAACGGGTGCAGCAAGATACCATGGTCGATGGTATCAAAAGCCGATGAGAGATCTAACAGGACCAAGGCAGAGGAGCAACCCCTGTCCCTGGCCCTCCAGAGATCATCCACCAACGCGACCAAAGCTGTCTCCGTGCTATGCCGGGCCGGAAGC
The DNA here is from genome assembly GCF_028640845.1 of Ahaetulla prasina. NCBI lineage: Eukaryota > Metazoa > Chordata > Lepidosauria > Squamata > Colubridae > Ahaetulla > Ahaetulla prasina. The sequence continues at coordinate 32,656,744 of NC_080539.1, forward strand.
CGGACTGAACGGGTCTAGATAGACAGCTTCCTCCAGGTACTGAGGAAACTGCCACGCCACCACACTCTCTACAACCTTCGCATAAAGCGAAGGTTGGAGACTGGATGGTAATTACCCAAAATAGCTGGGTCCAGGAAGGCTTCTTGAGGAGGGTCTCACCACCGCCTCTTTCAAGGCAGCGGGAAGATCCCCTCCATCAAAGAAGCATTTATAATCCCCTGGAGCCAGCCTCGTGTCACCTCCTGAGTGGCCAGCACCAGCCAGGAGGGGCACGGGTCCAGTAAACATGTAGTGGCATGCAGCCTCCCCAGCAGCCTGTCCACGTCCTCGGGAGTCACAGAATCGAACTCATCCCAAATGATATCAACAAGACGCGCCTCAGTCATCTCATCCGGATCATCGCAATCTTGGTCCAAGCTATCCCAGAGCTGAGCGATTTTATCGTATAGATAACCGTTAAACTCCTCGGCACGTCCCTGTAAGGGGTCATCCCACCCCCCCTGGTGAAGGAGGGAACGGGTCACCCGAAACAGGGCGGCCGGGCGGTTATCTGCCGACGCAATGAGGGAGGAAGCGTAGGAGCGCCTCGCCACCCTCAGTGCCACTAGGTAGGTCTTTGAAAAAGACCTAACTAGTGTCCGATCAGTTTCGGAACGGCTGGACCTCCACACACTCTCTAGGCGTCTTCTCTGGCGTTTCATCTCTCTCAGCTCCTCAGAGAACCAAGGAGCTAATTGAGATCTGCGCCGGGTCAGAGGCCGCAAAGGCATGACACGGTCCAAAGCCCCAGCCGCGGCCTGTTCCCAGGCCGCAACTAGTTCTTCAGTCGTGCCGTGGTCAAGATCCTCAGGAAACGGCCCAAGCTCCGTCTGGAACCTCTCAGGGTCCATTAGGCGCCTGGGACGGAACCAACGTATTGGTTCCGTCTCCCTGCGGTGGTGAGTAGCGGTCTGAATGTCTAGGCGGAGGAGAAAATGATCTGACCATGACACCGATAACGTCACTAAATCTCTTACTACCAGATCATTAAACCACTGTCCAGAGATATAAATCAGGTCCAGCGCGGATCCCCCCATGTGAGTAGGGCCATCTATTACTTGGATTAGGTCCAAGGCCGTCATGGAAGCCTGGAACTCCTGAACCACTGTCGACGACAAGCCGGCCGATGGCAAGTTGAAGTCACCCGTGACCAAGAGTCTGGGGATCTCCACCGCCACCCCGGCTAGCACCTCCAGCTTCTATTCCATTACTTTCTAATTTGATATATTCCATGTGTCTTCAACTCGTAACTGCCATAATTTTCTTCCATAAGTGAGACAAGACTAGATTATATACATATTCATTTGTGGGTATGTGTGTACATGTGTCTTTGAGTCAGTATTTACTCCTAATGATTCCCTTGACAAGTCCCTGCAGTTTTCTTGGAAATATTTTGGAAGTGGTTTGCCGATAATGGCCGCTATTTCTGTCATCAGCGGCATTGCAGACATGACTGTCAACTGTCTGACGTAGTTAACTTTAAACATGGTCGTTCCTCATGGTGTTCGCCTGACAGTGGTGTACCGGTCCGCTAATTCCATCAGCGGACTTCGGACAGTTTGATCCCCGTTTTACATCTTATATGGACAGGGGGTCGGTTTTACTACACTTGTAGGGAACTGCTGGCTCGGGATACCCTTTTTTTTCCGTTGTTACCTGATCCTATTATGAGTTACTCGGCGCTTGAGCTCTTACGGCTGCGAGGTTCCCCCGCCTCGCAGGAGTGGCCCTCTGTTCTATCGAGGGCCTACCTTAATGAAGGGTCTTGGGACCCAGAGAGGTGGCATGCCTCGAAGAAGAATCTCTGGGGGTTTTTTAATAGGTTTTTTAATAAGGGGCTTTTAAAGGGGAGGGATTGACGGGTAGGGGAGTGACCCGTCGGGAGGGTATGTCCAGTCCCAACGCTGGCTCACGACACTATTTCACTTGGTCCAAGACGGGCGGGAGGATTGTACAGAGCGGAGAACATTATTCCATCTGTACGGTGAGTGGAGGGGCAGATATGGCGGAGGCAGGGGCGTATCGCTCTTTGGGAGCACGTGTTCGATGTTTAAAAGCGATCACGTGCTCCGCCCCCAGTCCTCACTGCCTCGGATGGTCAAGACCCTCAGAGCTTGGGTCTTAGGCTGATGCTTTGCAATGCCCGGTCCGTGGTTAACAAGGCCCCTGATTTGTGATCTTATTCAGAGGGAGTCCGGACCTTATGGGCATTACGGAGACCTGGTTGGGCACAGAAGGGGTGTACCCTGGTCGAACTGTGCCTCCGGGTTTCCGTGCATTCCATCAGCCGAGGACCCAAGGTAGGGGTGGGGGTGGCGGTTGTGATTAAAGAAAGTCTGGAGCCGAGGGAGTCCACTGTTCCTCAGATAGCTGGCTGTGAATCCTCCTTGTGAAGTGGGGCCACCGGAATCAGATGGGGCTGTTGATCACGCACTGGCTCCTTGCTGCGTGACTACAGCCCTACCTGAACTGCTAGAGGTGCTTGCTGGCGTGGCGGTGGAGATCCCCAGACTACTGGTCTTGGGGGATTTCAACCTGCCATCTGCCGGCTTGTCGTCGACGGTGGTTCAGGAGTTCCAGGCCTCCATGACGGCCTTGGACCTGATTCAAGTAACTGATGGCCCTACACACATTGGGGAGGCGCTAGACTTGATTTTTATCTCTGGTCAGTGGGTAAATGATCTGGATTTAGGAGATTTAGTGAAAGAACCGTGTCATGGTCAGATCATTTTCTTCTTCGCCTAGACTTTCAGACCGCCACCACCGCAGGGAGACGGAGCCAATGCGTTGGTTCCGCCCCAGGCGCCTGATGGACCCGGAGAGGTTCCTGACGGAGCTTGGGCCGCTTCCTGAGGATCTTACCCACGGCACGACTGAAGAACTGGTTGCGGCCTGGGAACGGGCTGCGCTGGGGCTTTGGACCGTGTCGGCCTTTGCGGCCTCTGACCCGCGAGATCTCAATTGGCTCCCTGGTTTTCCGAGGAGCTGAGAGAGATGAAACGCCGGAGAAGACGCCTGGAGAGTGTTTGGAGGTCTAGCTGCCCGAGGCTGATCGGACACTAGTGAGGTCCTTTACTAGGACCTACCTAGTGGCAATGAGGGAGGCGGCGTCCCTACGCTTCCACCCTCATTGCATCGGCAGATAACCGCCCGCCGCCCTGTTTGGTGACCCGCCTCCTCCATCAAGAGGGACGGGATGACTTACAGGGACGAGCTGAGGAGTTTAACGGTTATCTATACGATAAAATCGCTCAGCTTCGGGATAGTTTGGACCAAGAGTGGTGTCTCCATTGTCCGGGAACTCCATGTCTATGGGAGTGTGGTTCCTGTTAGCAGCCGAGATCCCTCTAAATTCCAGCATCAGGTAACTGCAGCTTATTGAAGTGAATGGTGGCAGCAACATATAGAATTAATCCATCTGCCTTTGATGGATACTGATTTTTGAGCTTTTGAATGGGGTATCATTTTATAATGAATATAAAAGTAAGTAAAGTCTCCTTTGAGTCAAGCTAAATTCCAGATGAACTTGACTTGATTAGGTAATTCTCTTGGCAATAAGATGGATGAAGCTGGTCATTCATCTAGGGCAAGGGTGCCAAACACAAAGCTGAGGTCGAATCCGGCCTGTGGATCTGTCCTGGAAAATGTAAGGGGCCCGTCTATGTCGCTTCAGCCTGGTCTACCTGCATCGCTTCAGCCTGGTCTACCCAATGCGAAGAGGAGACATTTGCTAAGAGTGAAGAGGAAACATGGCAGCAGTTTGGGAAGTGGCGTTAAGATGGTCACGCCCACCCAGTTGGCCACGCTTACCTAGTCGGTCACGCATGCCCGGCCCCCCGAAGTCAACCACAGCCCTGAAGCAGCCCTCAATGAAACTAAGTTTGACACCCCTAGTCTAGGGATTCTTTTTCAAATTCCTAATCTAGCTAATTGGGCTAGATTTACCCCTAGAAAACCCCTGGTGGTTTTCTATCACAATAGAAATTAAGAGTACTTCTGTTTAGGTTTTGAAATCAGCCAAGATTAGCTACATACTAGCACCTAATTAGATCTTTTTAACAGTAGCATTATTTGCATTCCAATCAATTACATACATGTTATTTCAATAATGTTTGCATTCCTGCAGCCTGTATCTTTTCAATGCTGCTTTCTGTGTACTCTCATTCTAGATTCCACTGCTACAGTTTCTTTTGAATTACTGTATGAACTTCCTTGTACAGAAAATTTTTTAAACCATATGAAGAAAACATTTTTCTTTTTTAATTTTGTCAAGTGTTATGGCGGAAAAATCAGAAATTAGATATAAAAATATTTCATAAGTCTTTAATATATATCTATAAGTATTAAGATTTTTTCCCCTTGAGCTGAGAAAAATGCCTTTTATATCAAGTTGTAAACAGGCTATGTAATGTAAATGTTGCTCAATAACGGTTTCCTCATTGTTTGAACCATGATTTCTGTATATTTTGTTCAGTGTTTCCAATGCTACCAATTTCAACTTGATATCCATATTTGGGATTTAATAGAGTCATCTTATAGGGAGATGGCATAAACAAACAAACAAACAATAGCAAAAATGTATGTCATACCCTTGTACAATAACTTCAGAATTAAAGTACATGGGCATCTATAGCAGTAATACTTGCTCTCTCTAATATTGGTATATTAGCAATTTTGCTTCTACAGAAGACAGAAAGCTGTTCTTTATTGGCATATTTTGCAGTAAATCCTAGTGAATTTTATTTATTAATTTTATGCCTCATGTGACACCAAAAAAAAAAATAACTGAGTTATCTTTGATGCCAGTGACCAACCAACTCCTTGTTGGAGACTTGGGTAAAATTACTACTAATTATTAATACCAATAGAATTAATTGTTGGAGCACCTGATTGATATGTGTCATTGTTTCTTATGGTTCTATTCCATTACTTTCTAATTTGATATATTCCATGTGTCTTCAACTCTAACTGCCATAATTTTCTTCCATAAGTGAGACAAGACTAGATTATATACATATTCATTTGTGGGTATGTGTGTACATGTGTCTTTGAGTCAGTATTTACTCCTAATGATTCCCTTGAAAAGTCCCTGCAGTTTTCTTGGAAATATTTTGGAAGTGGTTTGCCATTCCTTTCGTCCTAGGTCTGAAAGAGTGTGACTAGCTCAACGTTTTGTGGCTTTGTGCCTAAAACAGAACTAGAACTCACAGTCTTCCATTTTTCAGGATGGTGCCTTAACCACTACGCCAAACTGGTTCTCTTTTTCTATCGTTTGGCTTCATTAAGGTGAATCCTATCTATTTCTGGATTGATATCAGGCCCAACCCAAGAAGGACATAGAACAATCCTGCTAAGGCTCAGTTCTTTATTTGCTTATATCATATAGACAGAATCGTACCATGCTAACCTATGCTACTCTAATCCTAATGGATATCCCCTGGGAGATTCTAAGAAGTGGCTATCTCTTTCTCTGATCCAGCTCAGGGCTATGATATCTCTTTTCTCATCCCCTCTTATTGGAATATACTCCTTCCTTCATGAGAAGCTGCCCTTTCATTGTAGTCCATCACACTCCCCTCCCCCCTTTCGTAGACACATTCCATCTGTAGATAGACTTTGCAGAGATAATCTTCTCTACTTACATTTTTTGTTCTGGCACTAAAACTACTGTATTGGCAAGGACATTTCTAGCTTCAATTTCTCAGTGCCTCTCTGGTTTTTTGAGCAGTGGAAAGTTCTTTTTGCATACTGGTTTACTCAACCCTAGGGGAGCATCCACTTACAGCCTGGCTATGTTAATAAGACCCAGATTGCCTCATGTCAAGCCCAGATATGATAACATCCTTGGAATAAGTTCTTGCCTTATGAGCCGTGGTGGCACTGTGGTTACAATGCAGTATTGCCGGCTAATTCTTCTGACTGAAAGCAGTTCGATTCTCACCAGCTCAAGGTTGATTCAGCCAGCTATCCTTTTGAGGTTGGTAAATGAGGATCCAGATTGTTGGGGGCAATATGCTGACTCTGTTAACTGCTTAGAAAGGGCTGTGAAGCACTGTGAAGTGGTATATAAGTCTAAGTGGTATTGCTATTGCCTTACCATAATAAATGTGTATTTTCACAATGTGTTTATAGTGCATTTCCTTTCCTTTACCTCAATTCTCTGCCATGTGGGCTGTGCAGCTGCTTCCCATCATTGCTTTTTTCTCTCTCAATAAATGGAATACAGTTAAATAAATATTAAATTAAGTGTCTCTTGGATGTAATCATTAGTTTGCCACCTTTGAGCTTTTAGCCAGAATAGAGAAATTATCAGCATGCACTTTATAAACCTAATGTTTTCAGTTCAAGTCATTGCGATTTAAAAGGTGTTTTGAAGCGTTCTTTTTTTGGCTGTATGTGCATTAGAATGTGACTTCTGCTTGATGATAATAACCCTGGGCAATGAGGCAGCAGCAATAGAGAAATAGGGGAAAGGAGCAGAAAATGAATTCTTACTTCCTGAAAGTGAAATTTCAAAAGCCAGGAGTGGAAAAAGTGGTTGACGCATGTGGAAGACAAAAAGGAGAAAAATTCAATTGAATAAAGCTAGTACTAATAAAGGGAAATAGATTGGAAGCAAGGTCCTGAGTGTATGACGCACGAAGATGGACTGGAGGAATGTAGCTGCGGTACCCCAGAAATGGCACTATTTTGCTTCCTCTTTCCTTCCCACGCTTGACATTCCTAGAGCACAATAGATACTTCATAGCGCATAGGTCATGTAAAGCTGTATTAATTTATGGATAGATCTTCTTGGAAAAAACGGACTGGATTCTTTCCTCTAACTCTTTTCTCTACCTTGGCCTATTCCTGCTGGTACAACTCAGCAACAGAAAAATATATTGGGCAGAATTGTTTCAACCGCACTGTTCTTCCTGGGATGCCATGACCAGCTGTTTTGACTGCTGCACTACTGCCAAGTCAACACCCATTTATAAAGTTGACATAACTCTCTGCTATCTCATTTTACATTAATCAAAATCTTAATGTGAAATCAACAAATCTATACCAGTATCAAAATGATGGGACTCTGCCCTCCTCTCCCCCCTAAATTGTCTGTCTGTAAGCTCAATTTTTTCAGCCAGCTGAGCCATCATGTGCTCCACAGTTGTTGAGAAAGTCCATTCCTACATGATTAGGCATTTTCAAATGTGTCTGGCCATTGTTGGAGCTGGTTTAATTTGAATAAAGTCCCTTTGGGAGCCACACAGTGTTTTGCTCACTTTTTTAAAATCAGTAAATAACGCAGGTAATACTCTGATATATCCTGATTTAGGCATGTTGGAAATCAAGCTGTCTTCCTAGGAGCATTTCCAAGCATTTCTTAAAATGGAGGACAATATCAGAAGATATAATTCTCTTGTTCTAGCTGCGCCATGTTCCAACAGATGCTGTTTTAAGGACTTGGAGATGTAGCATCCTCAGTCCTCTGCATAGCTTAATACACCCACAGGAAGAATGGAAAATATAAATCTCCCACCCAAGTTTCTAGCCCAGTATACTTGCCTTTTCTCTTACTTGATAGCAATAGCACTTAGGCTTCTATACCGCTTCACAGAGCTTTACAGCCCTCTCTAAGCGCTTTACAGTGTCAGCATATGGCCCCCCACAATTTGGGTCCTCATTTTGCCGATCTTGGAAGGATAGAAGGCTGAATCAACCTTCAGCCTTGTGTCGTATCCCACTCCTCCGCTGACGGCTGGGTCAGGGAAATCCGAATCAGGCTTGCCTCTGCAGCTCTGCCCAAAGTCCTAGCGAAGTTCTCAGAGCAGGCAGGAGACCAGTAAGTGACTTCAGCAAGATAAGTTCGACTTTTGCCTGACTCAGAGACTGCCAGAAAGTAGATCCTTTATATAGGCCATGGGGTGTGGCTCCATGACTCAGCACTCATTAAGGCCTGCCCCTCCCTTCCTTCTGTTGCCTCCGCCTCTCCAATCTTCTGATGCGAGAGTCACTCCAATCAGCTGTTGTTGGGAGTAAACCCTCCTCAGGCTCACCTGCTGTGGAGGAGGGGGAGGGGTCTAGCTGCTCCGTTTGCCTGGGCATGGAGTCAGGGCTGGGGCAGGGAGATGCTCCTTCTTCTGCAGTTTGTGTGGGCATGGAGCCAGGACTGGGGCCGGGAGGCATACATTCCTCAGTGTTCGGGAGCAGGTAAGAAGGCCCCGGCTGCTCTGAGGGCGGGCAAGACACAACACTTTGTGAGATTCCAACTGCCAAATTGCAGGCAGCCAGCAATCAGCAGAAGTAGCCTGCAGTACTGCATTCTAACCACTGCGCCACCAGGGCTCATGATAAAGGGAAATAACAACGATTAGGGAGATTTAGGTTTAAATCCACCCCATCCATGAAAGCTTATTGGTGACTTGGGCCAGTCCAATCTGTTGCACAAGGCTTTAGACCAGGGGTCCCCAACCCCCAGTCCATGGACTACCACCAATCCACGGCATTCCAAAACCCAATCCACACAAACAGACAAACCCCTTCCACGGGATGCAGGCAGCCCATGAAACCATTTCCCCTCCAGTCCATGGAAAAGTCTCTCTCCACAGAACCAGTCCTTGGTCAAGATACTCACAGGAACAGATGATAAAAAAATTAAATATATATATAATTATTTACTTAGTATTGGTTTAGAAGAAGAGCAAGTAAAAGAAACAATGATAGCATGGGTAAAAAAATTTGGATACTCAATTGAGTTAGATAAATGGCAACAATTATGGGAAAGGAATTACAAATTAACAATGTCCACAGCATATAAAGAGAATCAGTATAAAATGTTTTACAGATGGCACATGCCACCTGAAAAATTTGCAAAAATGTTTAAAGATAAATTAGCTAAATGTTGGAAATGCCATCAGATACCAGGATCGTATTATCATATATGGTAGACATGTCCAGAAGCAAAAAAACTATTGGATTAAAATTAAAACATGGTTAGAAGAAATGATACAACAACATATAGATTTAAAACCTGAACTGTTCCTATTGGGTAGCCTACCAGAGAAATTTAGTGAAGAAAATATATATTTGATTATACATGTAATAACTGCAGCGAGAATAGTATTTGCACAAAGATGGAAAGCAGAGAAAATCCCTACAGAGGGAGAGGTAATTAAGAAAATATTGAATTGTGCAGAAATGAATAGATTGACTTTGACAGTTGAAGAAAAAGAGGAATCTGAATATTTTAAGATATGGGGACAATTTTACCATTGATTAGGGAAGAAATATATATAGGGTAATGTTGTAATGAAACGGGAAGAAAAAAGAGGAGAGAGAAGATTGATAAATGTATTAACAGTAAAGCAAGAAATGTGGGAGAAATGTTATAATAAATGAAATAATACTATGAAATGATTAACATTGGAGAACAAGAAGAAGACACAAAAGATGTACTCAGATGAAGCACTGAACGACTGATTATGTATTGTATGTTTGTTTGTTTGTTTATAAAATTAAAAAAAAATTTTTTTAAAAAACCGGTCCCTGGTTCCCAAAAGCTTGGGGGCCACCTGCTTTAGACCAAAAGGAAAAAAAATGAATGATGGAATACTGCATATGGGTAATCCCACAGTTGGCACCAAAATTTCTGTTGCTAAGCAAGGTAGTTGTTAAGTGAGTCATGTCCAATTTTACGCAAATCACATGGCTGTTAAGTGAAGTTTGAAGATGGTGATTATATGACCCTGGGATCATAAATTCATGCCAGTTGTCAAGCGTCCACATTTTGATCATGTGAACATGAGGATGCTACATCGATAGTCTTAAGTAAGAGGACTGGACATAAGTCATTTTTTCAGATCTGTTGTAACTTTGAACGGGCATTAAACAGACGGTTGTAAGTTGAGGGCTACCTGTACCTCTTCTTGAGTTGTAGAAAGAACGACAGGAACAAAGGTAACTAATTTTACCTATCTCATTCTTTTCATCTTAAAGCATGTTAAACTATGCAGTTTTACCCAGACATAGAGCCTTTCCTGACCATATATATTCCCATGATTTCTCATTTAATTGACATGGTTGTCATGGTGAAATAGTTTTATTTTTGGAACCAGAGCCATATTATATGTTCATAAGCATGACGTTATGATTGTAACTATATTGCTTTTTAAAATGCTTCCTTATCTGATAAGTCAGTTACAGAAAATAATTGGCCCTATTTATAACAGGTACATTTACAAGCTAAAACGTTCTTCTACAATGCTTTTTAGATGCAATTCCTTTTATCTTTAAGTTGGACTGCCCATCTTAAACTTGAAGATAAAATCACACAAATCATTTCCTTAGACCATTTGAAATCCTTCCTGAGCTGAAGCTATTTGTGATCGGTTAGATAGCATGGAATAACACAACGACACTGTAGGAAAATGAAATGGTGATTGTTTTAATATTGCTAATTGAGAAATGCCAGTTTTGTGTGCATTAATTGTTTTGAGTGGAGCTTGGCTTGTTTGTCCTATACAAAGTGAATCGTGTGACTGACAGTTGTATTCTAGGTAAAATTATGAATGAAACAAATGAAGCCCTGGTTATGTAGATTGACATTACAGGATCCTGTAACAATGGTATCAGCGTACACAGAGGATGCTATTAGTTGAAAAGTGCTTTTCTTACACTTGTTTGTTTCTTCTGCATCTTTCTGAGATGGTCTGTATTGCTAGTGTGTTATCATTTGGGATTGGACAATTATCTTTAAGAAAATACAGGCCAATCATTAAGATCTATGAGTGGAAAGGCTTTAGTTCCAAGCTGAGTTGGATCTCATATGTTTGAATTGGTTTTGGTTGAGAGCTAGATGGGACAAGTGATGTTCTGCCATTTTGTTTTCTAAATCGCTCCTGTAGTGGGTTATTCTAGCGTACCAGCCTGAACTTGCTGATCAGAATTTTTTTTTCCAGTTCACTGGCTGGATATGGCAATTTGAGAAATATCCAATGTAAATTGCTGTGAATCTCTTCTTCATGGGTGGGCAGATAACAGCCCACAACACACGCACAGAAGATCATACTGCCAAAATTAAGTGGTAAAATATCCAAAGATGGAATTGGTTTTCTTCCCAGAAGTTTGCTTCCCTGTTCTTACTTAAAATAAAAAACTTGAAACAACTGCCCAAAGGCCACAAAAAACTCAGCCCCCTACTTCGTCAAGTGATGTTACAATAACCCCAGAGGATGTGTAAAAAGGTTAGATCATGGTAACTGGACCAAAGTTTATTAAACTGAGATGTTACATTACTCATCCAAGTAACGACTTCAGTCAAATGAAAATTTTAGTTAGGCATACAGTCTACATTTACATATTCCCAAAGGGCCTCTCATGCGTCTTCAGTAGACAAAGGCAGTGGTTCCCAGCCTGGGGAAACTGTTTCCTTCTGCTCATTCTGATAATAGTTAAATAGTTACTGCTCTATCCTAGGAATCTAGTGATACATTTTATAGCATTGTGGGCAAATGCATCTAGGTATGTATAATAGGTAATAGGGTTTCAGTAGTGTACTGTATATAGCATGTTTGCACATTAGGCAGTTTCACAGTTCTGTCCTGAAATTTAATTAATTACAAGCTTCTAGCCTAATCTAGGCAAAACTAACTCTGTACATATATACCATTCAGTTTTGGGGTAAGCAACGCTATTCACAATGCAGCAACTTTCTCCCATTCATACTTTCTCAGTGAGTTATTAAAGTGTCAAAATCTGGTCACTTCATACTCCACAAAGCATAAAGCTGCCCTGCATTTCCCAAGTTTTGCTCATTGTCACTCTTTCAGATAGATTTTTCTCAAACATTTTCCCAGAAAACATAGCAAGTCACGTCTCTATAGTTTTGCATTCAGTGCTATTATCTTTAGAGTCAAGGTATTCTTCTAGTTGCCATACATAGTTGTAATCTTCACAATCATATAGTTATAGCACTTAGACTTATACAGCACTTCATAGTATTTTATAGCACTCTGAGCAGTTTTCAAATGTCAGCATATTGCCCCCAACAATCTGGGTCCTCATTTTACCAATCTTGGAAGACTAGAAGGCTGAGTCAACGTTGAGCCAGTCAGAATCGAACTCCTGGCATTCAGTAGAGTTAGCCTGCAATACTACATTCCAACCAATGCACTGCCATAGCTTATATTAAATAAGTTGCACAGCCACTCCATGACCAAACCATATCCATATTTTTATATTTTTATAATTATCCCATCTACACTTGCAGGCTTACTATTCTGAAGTATTTTCATTGCCTTTATCTTCATAAACGATTTAGATGAGGGAATAGAAGGGGAACTCATCAAATTTGCAGATGACACTAAGCTGGCAGGAATAGCCAACATCCCAGAAGATAAGCTCAGGATCCAAAAAGATCTTGACAGACTTGAACAATGGGCCCTATCGAACAACATGAAATTTAATGTGGAGAAAAGCAAGGTTTTACACCTGGGCAGGAAAAACCAAAGGTACAAGTACAGATTAGGTGAAACCTGGCTCAAAAACAGGAACTGTGAGAGGGAACTTGGACTCCTAGTGGATGATCACTTGAATATGAACCAGCACTGTGCGGTAGCAGCCAAAAAAGCTAATACAATCCTTGGTTGTATAAACACAGGCATAGAATCAAAATCACATGAAGTGTTAGTACCGCTTTATAAAGCCTTAGTAAGGCCACACCTGGAATACTGTATCCAGTTTTGGTCACCACATTACAAAAAAATTGTTGAGACAACTTTGGAAAACGTGCAGAGAAGAGCAACTAAGACAGTGGTTCTTATTAAATTTATTGCGCCTGAAGCCAGATTAGGCTAGCAATTGGGAGTGATTGCAGCTGGCTTGAGAGGGAGACATCAGAGCAAAGATTTCTCTCTTTTTTAATTCATTGCGCCTGAAGCCGAATTCGGCTAGCGATTTGAAGAGCCTGCAGCTGGCTTGTGGAGTCAACCACTGGAGCGCGATTCTTTGACTCGCAAGTATACTTCCCATATTTCCGATGGTCTTAGGCGACCCCTGGCAAATCGTCATTCAACCCCCAAAGTGGTCGCGACCCACAGGTTGAGAACCGCTGAACTAAGATGATTAAGGGCCGGGAGACTAAAACATATGATGAACAGTTGATGGATTTGGGGTTGACTAGTCTAGAGAAAAAAGAAGGACTGGGGGGACATGATAGCAGTATTCCAGTATTTGAGAGGCTGCCACAAAGAGGAGGGGGTCAATTTAGTTTCACCAAAGGGCAGAACAAGAAACAATAGATGGAAACTAATCAAGGAGAGAAACAACGTGGAATTAATAAGAAACTTCCTAATAGCGAGGACAATTAACCAGTGGAACAGCTTGCCTTCAGAAGTTGTGGGTGCTTCATCATGGGAGGTCTTTAAGAAGAGGCTGCGCAGCTACTTGTTTGAAATGGTATAGGATCTCCTGGTTGAGCAGGGGGGTGGACTAGAAGGCCTCCAAGGTCTCTTCCAGCTCTATTCTGATTGAAAATTTATTCTTCACCTCTATTTCTTGGACACTAACACAATATTCACTTCAGTTCTATATTTCAACATATTTATTTTATTTCCATATAGATCCCTAAAATATTCTATCATCATTCTCTTATTTCATCTTCCTTCCACATCATTTGATTTCTATTATTTTTAATTCCTTTCACTATGCTGGAAGCTCATTGTTTAGCCCCCCTTCACCTAAATTATTATTTCCATTAAAACCGCTCTGCCTTTTCTCTGCTTCTTAATCTTGTTTCTTGTTCTCTCACTATATTCCTTGAAACTATATTTTATCCTCTATTGACATGCAATATCTTTCATTCTCATTTTTTTGCATTAATATTCCCTTACAGTAATTGCATTTCCAGAACTTTTTTTATTTCTGCATACCAACAAAGATCTTTGTTCATATTTCTCCAAATACCTATGTGACATTCTATAAAATAATTCCTTTTACTGTTCCAAGCAGCCACCACACCCTCTTTCTACATTTTATCAGGAAATTTAAAAAAAATGTAGTCTAATATTTTTTATATGATTAATATTTTCTTTTTCTGAATGCATTCTACTTTCGCTCCTGTTTTTCACATCTTTCTTTTCCTTCCATCTCTATTTTTCCAGATATATTTCTGACTTTACCAAAAAAAGGTCTGTCCCATATCCAGAACATCTCATTACCAATGTAGTTTTCACAGATGTTTTGTCTTTCATTATAAGCAAGCATATTAATAATCTTTTCTATTTATTTATTTTCCATTTGCAGAAATGTATACAGTTATGTGCAAATGATATATTTGAAATAATATCATACTCTAAGCAACCACCAAACCATCACCATTCTCATTCATTCTTGTAACTCAAGATGGCTGAATTTGTTTTTATATTGTTTCCACCCATCCATTTGTTTCATCTAACAGAATAATGCTTACTTTAGGATTACATTCATTTACAATATTGTCTAGTTCCCCCCCCCCAAACCCATCCTTGGGTCTTCCATTATCCTATTATTCACCAAAACATGTTTTCATCAAACTATGAAGTCTTACTTTGATACCCAGCCACAAAGTCATGGATAAAACCAATTCATATGTTTTAGTTCCCTCATTCATTTCCTTATGCATATATTTGACTTCGCAAGATTGGGCCACTTTCATTCAAGTGTTGTGTTGTGTCTTGCCCGCCCTCAGAGCAGCCGGGGCCTTCTTATCTGCTCCCGAACACAGAGGAATGTATGCCTCCCGGCCCCAGTCCTGGCTCCATGCCCAGACAAACTGCAGAAGAAGGAGCACCTCCTGGCCCCAGCCCTGACTCCATGCCCAGGCAAACGGAGCAGCTAGACTCCTCCTCCACAGCATGTGATCCTGAGGAGGGTTTATTACCAACAGCTGATTGGAGTGACCCTCGCATCAGAAGATTGGATAGGCGGAGGCAACAGAAGGAAGGGAGGGGCAGGCCTTAATGAGTGCTGAGTCATGGAGCCACACCCCATGGCCTATATAAAGGATCTGCTTTCTGGCAGTCTCTGAGTCAGGCAAAGTCGAACTTATCTTGCTGAAGTCACTTACTGGTCTCCTGCCTGCTCTGAGGACTTTGCTAGGACTTTGGGCAGAGCTGCAGAGGCAAGCCTGATTCGGATTTCCCTGACCCGGCCGTCAGCGGAGGAGTGGGACACGACATCAAGTCTATTATATTTTTCCCTTTCTCTTAGTTCCACAAACACATAATGTATCCACAGTCAACCTTCAATTTATGATCTTTGGTTCACCTGATTTTGTACGTAACAGGCAAAATCTAAGGTTACACTTTGCCCAAAACGACAAGACAAAATTTATTGTTTGCAATCAACCTGGACAATGCTCATACATTATCTACGTTTTATGCACATAATGTACAGTTTCTAGACTCTATGTACATTTTACTCATGCATAAAATCCCACTAATGGACACTAGGCTTTAACAGATTTCCAATTAGTCTGTTAAATCAAGCATTTAGTCTATTTTTATTTCTTCATTTCATTCGTTGTCACATACTGTATTTTTTGTACTATAAGATGCACCTGACCATAAGACGCACCTAGGTTTAGAGGAAGAAAACAAGAAAAAAATATCAGGCGGCACCTGAGAGGAGCACAGATAGGTGTCCTCTCATGTGTTGGTTCTGCCTATTGATTCCTGCACTGCAGAAAAGAGACAGAAGAAGCAAACAATGACAAAGACAGAAGAGGCGGGGTCAGCACTGTAAAAGGAACCCTGCCACCGCCTGGCTGCTATTCACCAAAGGACCGGCACCCTTTCCACCCACTTTTTTTGAGGGAGAAGTCTGTCTTATGGAGCGAAAATATGGTACTTCACTATTTACTCTTCTTAAATTTCAAGTTATACTGTTCCATATGTCATGAATTTCACTAGAGTGGCCTTAACATTGCTAGTGGGTGTCTGTGCCTGTCAAGGATTGGGAAAAAAGAAAGAAACTTTCTAGTCACTCACACACACCCACAAAAATACACATAGGGCCTCTGGTGGCTCAACAGACTAATGCAGTCTATTATTAACAGCAGCTGCTTGCAATTACTGCAGGTTCAAGTCCCACTTGGCCCAAGGTTGACTCAGCCTTCCATCCTTTATAAGGTAGGTAAAATGAGGACCCAGATTGTTGGGGGCAATAAGTTGACTTTGTATATAATATACAAATGGATGAAGACTATTGCTTGACATAGTGTAAGCCGCCCTGAGTCTTTGGAGAAGGGCGGGATATAAATGCAAATTAAAAAAAATACACATGTATTATTTTTCTCTAAACTAATGTTTATTACTAAAAACTCATGTGACCCACTGGATTATCACTGGTATGGCAATCCATGCCACATCCTTTGTAATCTCTCCGGCCTTTGCAAGGCCTCTTCCACACTGCCACATACCCTCACCAATCTGCACAGCACCTCTTTTGCACATTCCTGATTCACGTTGTGTCTCTTGCTCACCTCTGCAGAATAGTTCAGGAAGAGTGGAAGGGGATGTGCAGGGTTGTATGAGTTATGCTGGATGGGCTAGGAAGGGTGCGCAAGAGGTGCCATAGGGATCGGGGAGGACATGTGCAGGTGCAGCCCAAGTTGGGAATGGTATGTGCGAGGTGCTGCACTACAGTCAGGAAGGTGCATGGGACTGCAGCATGGGTGGGGACAGGTGGTGGGGTTGTGCGGGAGAGATGGCATCAGTAGGGAAAGGCACACAGAGATGTGATGCAAGTCAAGCAGAGTGCATAGGGGTGCAGGAGAGGTGTCATGGGGGCCATAGAGGGCACCCAGGGATGTAGTGCAGGTCAGAAACCTCTTTCTTATCCTGCTTGCTCCTGTTGGGTTGTCAGTTGCAAAATCTTCTTCCAACTCTGCCTGAATAATAATAATAATAATAATAATAATAATAATAATAATAATAATAATAATAATAACAACAACAACAACAACAACAACAACAACAACAACAACAACAACAACAACTGTTGTTTGTTGTTGTTGTTGTTATTATTATTAGTTTTGGAACACAATACCCCGGATATCATGATTGTGGAAAAGAAAAAAGCGTGGATAGTTGACATTGCTATACCTGGTGACAGCAGAATCGATGAGAAACAACTTGGAAAAAGTCACCAGATGTCAAGATTTGAGAATCGAATTGTAGAGACTCTGGCATAAATTAGTGCAAGTGGTTCCAGTGGTACTCGGCACACTGGGAGCTGTGCCTAAAGACCTAGGCAAGCACTTAAAAGCAATTGGTGCTGACAAGATCACCATTAGTCAGTTGCAGAAGGCCACCTTAGTGGGATCTGCTCGCATAATTCACCGATACATCACACAGTCCTAAACGCTTGGGAAGTATTCTACTAGTGATCTGTGATACGAAATCCAGCATAGTTATCTCGTTTGCTGTGTATATTGTCATTTTGTGTAAATAATAATAATTATTATTATCTTTTATTTATTAAACAGGAAACTCAGTCAACTGAACATTTAAAAATGTATCACAAATATCATTGATTGGCTCTGATGGTTGACATGGGTTGCTGTCAGCATCCTAGGTATCAACCAAGTATCTTCTTAAAATGTATGTTGTTCCGAGTATTTATTTTTTAACATAACATAATTAACATAACAACAGAGTTGGAAGGGACCTTGGAGGCCTTCTAGTCCAACCCCCTGCCCAGACAGGAAACTCTACACCATCTCAGTCAGATGGTTATCCAACATTTTCTTAAAAATTTCCAGTGTTGGAGCATTCACAACTTCTGAAGGCAAGTCGTTCCACTTATTAATTATTCTAACTGTCAGGAAATTTCTCCTTAGTTCTAAGTTTTTTATTTATTTATTTATTTATTTATTTATTTGATTTTTATACCGCCCTTCTCCCGAAGGACTCAGGGCAGTGTACAGGCAAAAATAAAACAGATAATACAATATACAATTTAAAATGCAGATTAAAAAACTTATTTTAAAATTAGCCTGATAGGTTAAAATATACTAGACTAAAAACCCCATTTCAAATTAATTAATAAAAATTTAAAATTAATAAAATTCAGTTCAAGCCAGCCCCGCGCGAATGAAAAGATGTGTCTTCAGTTCGCAACGGAATGTCCGAAGGCCAGGTATTTGGCGTAAACCCGGGGGAAGCTCGTTCCAGAGTGTGGGAGCCCCCACAGAGAAGGCCCTTCCCCTGGGGGCCACCAGCCGACATTGTTTGGCGGACGGCACCCTGAGAAGTCCCTCTCTGCAGCTGACTGAATCGGGATGCCGGCATCCCCAGCCACTCCGTCTTGGAGGGATTAAGCTTGAGCCTGTTTCTCCCCATCCAGACCCGTACGGCTTCCAAACACCGGGACAGCACTTCAACAACTTCATTGGGGTGGCCCGGGGTGGAAAAGTACAGCTGAGTGTCATCAGCGTACTGCTGGTATCTCACCCCGAAGCCACTGATGATCTCACCCAACGGCTTCATGTAGATGTTGAACAGCAGGGGCGAGAGAATCGACCCCTGCGGTACCCCACAAGTGAGGCACCTCGCGGTCGACCTCTGCCCCCCTGTCAACACCGTCTGCGACCGGTCGGAGAGATAGGAGGAGAACCACCGGTACACGGTGCCTCCCACTCCCAATCCCCCCAACCGGCGCAGCAAGATACCATGGTCGATGGTATCAAAAGCCGCTGAGAGGTCTAATAGGACCAGGGCAGAGGAGTACCCCCTGTCCCTGGCCCTCCAGAGATCATCCACCAATGCGACCAAAGCTGTCTCCGTGCTGTATCCGGGTCGGAAGCCGGACTGGAACGGGTCTAGATAGACATCTTCATCCAGGTATTGGGGTAGCTGTCATGCCACAGCACTCTCTACAACCTTCGCAACAAAGCGAAGGTTGGAGACTGGACGATAATTACCCAAAATAGCTGGGTCCAGGGAGGGCTTCTTGAGGAGGGGTCTCACCACCGCCTCTTTCAAGGCGGCAGGGAAAACCCCTTCCAACAGAGAAGCGTTGATAATCCTCTGGAGCCAGCCTCGTGTCACCTCCTGAGTGGCCAGTACCATCCAGGAAGGGCACGGGTCCAGTAAACATGTCGTGGTGTGAAGCCTCCCCAACAGCCTGTCCACGTCCTCGGGAGCCACAGGGTCAAACTCATCCCAAACAGACTCGACAAGACGTGCCTCCTCTCCCTCGCTTGGATCATCCCAATTTCGGTCCAGACCATCCCGGAGCTGAGCGATTTTATCGTATAGATAATCACTAAACTCCTCGGCTCGTCCCTGCAAAGGGTCATCCCGCACCTCCTGGTGAAGGAGGGAGCGGGTCACCAAACAGGGCGGCGGGCGGTTATCTGCCGACGCAATGAGGGTGGGCGTAGGAACGCCGCCTCCCTCATTGCCACTAGGTAGGTCCTAGAATAGGACCTAACTAGTGTCCGATCAGCTTCGGAATGACTGGACCTCCAGGTGCTCTCTAGGCGTCTTCTCCGGCGTTTCATCTCCCTCAGCCCCTCGGAGAACCAAGGGGCCGGACAAGATCTGTGCTAGGTCAGAGGCCACAAAGGCGCGACACGGTCCAAGGCCCCAGCCGTGGCCTGTTCCCAGGCCACGACTAGTTCCTCAGTCGTGCCGTGGGCCAGATCCTCAGGGAATGGCCCAAGCTCCATCAGGAACCTCTCGGGGTCCATCAGGCGCCTGGGACGGAACCAACGTATAGGTTTCGTCTCCCTGCAATGGTGAGTGACGGTACGGAAGTCTAGGCGAAGGAGATAATGATCGGACCATGACATTGGTTCTGTTACTAAATCATCTAATTCCAGATCATTTAACCACTGTCCAGAGATATAAATCAGATCCAGCGTGCCTCCCCCCATGTGCGTAGGGCCATCATTTATTCGAATCAGGTCCAAGGCCGTCATGGAGGCCTGGAACTCCCGAGCTGCCGTCGATAACAAGCCAGCTGATGGCAGGTTGAAATCCCCCATGACTATAAGTCTGGGGGTCTCAACTGCCACAGCGGCAAGTACCTCCAACAGCTCTGGCAGGGCTGTGGTCACGCAGCAAGGAGCCAGGTACGCGATCAACAAGCCCAACTGATTCCTATGGCCCCACCACACATAGAGGGATTCACAGCCGGCAATCTGAGGAACAGTGGCCTCCCTCGGCTCTAGATCTTCCTTAATGACAACCGCCATTCCCCCACCCCTACCTTGGGCCCTCGGCTGATGAAATGCTCGGAAACCTGGAGGGCACATCTCAACAAGGGGAACCCCCCCCCTCTGGGCCCAACCAGGTTTCCGTAATGCCCATGAGGTCCGCGGACTCCCCCTGAATAAGATCGCAGATCAGGGGAGCCTTATTAGCCACGGACCGGGCATTACATAACATCAGCCGAAGATCCAAGCTCTGAGGATCATGGCCGCCCGAGGAACGGGTAGGGACTGGGGGGCCAGAGCACGTGATCGCTTTAAGACATCGAACACGTGCTCCCAACTCTCGATACGGGCCCCCCCACGCCATATCTGCCTCTCCCACTTACCGTACAGATCGAACCACCCTCTAGTCCTGGAACAACGCCCTCCCCCCCTGCCTTCAGACCAGATGGAGTAGTGCCGCGAACTGGCACGGGGGCTGGATCCCTCCCCGGCGGGTTCTCATCTCCACCCGTCAAATCCCTCCCCCACCCCACCCCTCCCAACCCGAACCCGTCGGTTCCCACCCTCCCCTTAAAATTCCCATTAAAACTCCCCTTAAAAAACCGATTAAAACAGTTAATTAAAAATCCCCTGAGTCTCCTATTTTTGGCATGCCACCTCTCGGGGTTCCAAAACCCGTCCTCAAGATGGGCCCTCGATAATGTGGAGGGCCAAACCCGCGAGAGAGGGGAATCTCGCAGGGCAAGAAGGTCGGCCGCTGTAAATGTTCGCATGACAATAATCTGGTAAACCAAAGGGTTGCGTCCACAAATGTGTCATATCATAGAAATCACGAGAAATGGTGGAAAAGCAGTCCTGGTCGGTCAAGTTGTTCAAAAAGATGGTATGGTACACGGGACAGAAATCGGCTGAAAGGAATCCTTGACGACAAGAAAGGTAGGCAACGGCCCAGGTGGTGGGGGAAGGGCCAGATGATTCAATGTTTATGTGAAGGTAGAGGGTCATCCCCGCAGTCGTCGCCCTCATTACGACATCAACTGCCGTCGGGAAACCATCACTCCCAAAAAGCTGTCCAAAGAGACCCGTGGGCCGGCAAGCTATCTGTTCCGCCGAAAAGGGGGCAATGACATCGAAATGCCCCCCCCCCACCGGCTGCCGTCATCTGCTGGTCGCTTCTGGTCAGTTCTGCTGTTTCAATTCGGCTAAAAAGAGGGCGAGAGGAGGGCGAGAGTGACAAACGCCCCCTCCGCCCCCTCCGAGGGCAAGAGGAGGGCAAGTGAGAGGAGGGCGAGTGTGTCAAACGCCAAGGGGCGAAAGGAGGGCAAGAATGTCAAACGCCCCCTCCGCCCTCCGCCGACCACCGCCACCGCTGTCAAAAAACGGCGAAAGAAAACGCCGGTGGCCAGCCACCACCCCAAAACGAGCCGGCCGAGCTGGTAGAACATGTCGGCAGCATTTGGGCTCGTCCTGCCGGCCCAGCTCTTCCCGAGGGCAAAAAACCCTCTCCCTGGGTCAGCAGGAAATCAGTTCAACCAGGAAGGGGAGGCAGCGATATCAAAACGCCCCTCCCTTCTGTCCAGACCGCCGGACAAGAGAGACCACCATCGCCCCCGCGAAATCAATGCGGCGCCATCTTGCGCATGCTCCGTTAATTCTTTGCTTCTTTCTTTGATCAGCTTCCACCCATTGCTTCTTGTTCTACCCTCAGGTGCTTTGGAGAACAGCCCGACTCCCTCTTCTTTGTGGCAACCCCTGAGATATTGGAACACTGCTATCATGTCCCCCCTAGTCCTTCTTTTTATTAAACCAGACATACCCAGTTCCTGCAACCGTTCTTCATATGTTTTAGCCTCCAGTCCCCTAATCATCTTTGTTGATCTTCTCTGCACTCTTTCTAGAGTCTCAACATTTTTTTTACATCGTGGCGACCAAAACTGGATGCAATATTCCAAGTGTGGCCTTACCAAGGCATTATAAAGTGGTACTAACACTTCACGTGATCTTGATTCTATCCCTCTGTTTATGCAGCCCAGAACTCTGTTGGCTTTTTTAGCAGCTGCTGCACACTGCTGGCTCATATCTAAATGGTTGTCCATTAGGACTCCAAGATCCCTCTCACAGGTACTACTATTGAGCAAGGTACCACATACTGGTGCATTTTATTTTTTTGGCCTAAATGTAGAACCTTACTTTTTTCACTGTTGAATTTCATTTTGTTAGATAGCGCCCAATGTTTAAGTCTGTCAAGATCTTTCTGTATCTTGAGCCTATCTTCTGGAGTGTTGGCTATTCCTGCCAGCTTGGTGTCATCTGCAAATTTGATGAGTTCCCCATCTATCCCCTCGTCCAAGTCATTGATGAAGATGTTGAAGAGTACTGGGCCTAAAACAGAGCCTTGGGGTACTCCACTGCATACTTCCCTCCATGTGGATGTAGTTCCATTGAGGACTACACGTTGAGTGCGGTTGGTCAGCCAGCTACGAATCCATCTGGTGGTGGTGCTGTCTAACCCACATTTTTCTACTTTATCTAGTAGTAGGTTATGGTCTACTTTATCAAATGCTTTACTGAAGTCCAAGTAAATTATATCGACAGCATTCCTCTGGTCTACTAATTTTGTCATTTTGTCAAAGAATGCGATAAGATTTATTTATTTATTTATTTATTTATTTTCAAGTAGTGCAGCCTTTTGCAGTTCCACTGGTGTTATTGCAGGAAGCTACAATTTCTTGATGTACTTCGTAAAATTCTTGGACGTGGTACCAAGTGCCACAATGACAGTGGGTATCACTGTCACATGTTTCATCCATAATTGCATAGTTTCAGTGGCCAGATCACAATATTTCGTGATTATTTTCCAGTTCTTTTTCTTCAACTCTGGCGTCTCCTGGTACTACTACTACTACTACTACTACTACTACTACTACTACTACTACTATTATTATTATTATTATTATTATTATTATTATTATTATTATTATGCCAGCAAAGTCCCAAAACAACTTTTATATCTTAACAAACCTATCCCTTTTATATACTTTCACTAAGACTTGCCTGATCTCAGGCATATAATTAAGTTGCTTCTAGGGTTAATGTGGCACTTTGCCGGGTTTAGCATGTACGGAAAAAGCTTTCACTTTCAAATTACTTGACATTTCTGTCCCAATCAGGGCATCTCACCCAGCACACTGTCCATAGATCCTGACCTTCTGACGTCCATCATGGCTTTGTTCAAATGAGGCTTTCAAACTGTAATTTTAGAAAGATAGAGAAAATATAGATTATGAGCCTGAGTCATAATCGTGCTGTAGGCAGCATTATTTAGCTAATAATAATCAGTTGCTCATGTCCTATAGGTGCCAATGTTACCCAGTCATGCTCCCATTATTCATTGTATGCATGGTAGGACCTCTAGAGACAAACGTGCAAGCCAATATAGTGGGCATCCATGTACCAATTCAGAGGCACCTGTGTTGTACTGATAAAGGATGTCTCAACATTCTCCTTTTAGTTTTTTGATTGCTTTGGTGGTTTTTTTTCCTGTAACAGATCAATGCAACTGTCCCATAGGAGCTGGTATATATGTTAAAAACAAGGAAAGGTTTAAGTTATTTTTAATCCTTTTTTCCTTTTCCTCAATTCTAGCTGCCTCTCCATACTACCGTCTAAGTTGGGTGTCCAACTCACTTTCATTAATGGCTGCATCAGGGTTGTATTTGACCTCGGAGGGCCGAGTGGGCATGACCGAAGTGGGCGAGGCCAGAATAGGCACTGCCAGCTCAATATCCTGCAGCCCTCTGCCAGCAAAAACAGAGGCCGGGAAGGCTACATGCGGCCCTCCTGGGCTCCGTTTTCAGCCGCGACGGCCTCCTGCAGCTCTTTACCAGCAAAAACAGAGCCTGGGAGGGCCACACGCCCGAACTCCATTTTTGCTGGCAGAGGCACTGCGGGAGAGTCCTTCACTGTTTCCAGGGTGGCCCGGCAGTCCAGATCTAAGTACCCGGCAGGCCGGATTCAGCCCGTGGCCCTTGAGTTTGAAACCCTTATTCTAAGTGTTCTGCCAGCTAATTTCTAAATTATTAGCTCCCTGTATTCTGGAAACGTACATTTCCCTGCTTCCGTGCTATTTTTTTTTTTAGGGATTTGGTATGCTGCTCATGGAAGAGGCAGAGAGAATTGCCAGAGAAGAGCATGGCTCATGGAAGATAGCTGTCATTTCAGGTAATAAGCTACTAGCAACCGTGTAAGTATGCACCCTTCTTTGTTAGCAGGTGAATGGGAGGGAAAGTGTTGGATAGCCGAGTATCTGAAAATTGCCAAAGAGAAAAAGCTTTCTAGATCAGAAGTCTTTGTCTGTGATAGAGGGAGCATTTTGCGATTGAAAAAAACCAGTAATGTATGTTTACACAGAATATCTATGGTTTGATGAGATTTCTTATTGTTTCTTCATATGCTCATCTTTCCAGGAGAAAAGGACATGTTATGAAATATATGTCAGATAACTAGAATCAACAGTTTCTTTAATTTACTTTCCATGCAATTGTCTACTCTATGTGGACATTTTGACCATACCACAACATCCATTGGAATTTGAATGGTGAATAGTCTGTCCTTTAAATCTGCAGAATATATATAGGGCATGTCGTGAGATTGCTTTTCCCCTCTCTAGGATGATCTCAACTGATATTCTAGCGATAATCAGGAAATAATGCATATTCTCAGTTACTGATAAACACCACTCCCAAATATTGCTCTTCAAACTATATAAATTGGGGATAATCAGCTGTACTAGTTTTGTTTTGGACAGCATAATTAGTAGGGAAGGATTATGGGAATTGCTCTCTAGTAATATCTTGTTTGGCTATATTAACATAATCCTGATGTGCATACTTATTTTCTAAAGAGAGAGGTACTATAGTTCAAATCTATCAAGGGACCATATCCTGTATCCTCCTAATTCTGAGGAATTCCTGTACTTTGCACAGAAATAAGATTGATATTCACTCCTAGCTTTGCACTAAACTGAAAGTTTCATCAATCTGCTGATACAATCATAAATTTACACACAGGAGTCACCGTCTGCTGGAGACGGTGGCGAACTCTTAAGAGTCAAATTGAAAAGAGGGTCGCAAAATGAAGGAGAGAAAAGGGAGTCCCCATTATGTGTGCATTGTAGTGTTCACCTATTCATAAATTCAACGCAGAGGTTAATACTCTTGGGGGAAAGTCCAGAATAAATTTAAACCTATTAAAGAATAAGACAGTCAGGAGAAGGCCTGAAGCAATAGTACTTTTCCCTATTATCCAGTGTCTGGATGTTTTAGGAGTTTAACTTTGGGAAGGGAAGGATGATATTTTTAAAAAAGCCAGTTTGGACTAGTGGTTAAGGCAGTGGTGTCAAACTCAAGGCCCAGGGCCCGGATCCAGTCCATGGGGTTCTTAGGTCTGGCCTGCGGGGCCGCCCTGGAAAGAGTGAAGGACTGGCCCACGGTGCCTCTGCCAGCAAAAACGGAGCTTGGGAGGGCTGTGAGTGGAAGGTTGCAGAAAACTGTCGCAACCTACAGTTCCGTTTTTGCTGGCGGAGTGTTGCAGGATGCCATCACAGCCGAAAACGGAGCTCGGGAGTTTATTTTCTCTGGCAGAGCTCTGGGGCCATCACAGACGCCCCCAACACGAGTGATAGCAAGGTGGCCATGCCTACTATGGCCTCCCTAGGTAAAACAAAACCCTGATGTGGCACTCAATGAAATCGAGTTTGACACCCCTGGGTTAAGGCATCAGGCTAGAAACCAGGAGACGGTGAATTGTAGTCCTGGCTTAGTCATGAAAACTGGCTAAGTGACTTTGGGCCCCTCACTATCTCAGCCCAACCCACCTCACAAGGTTGTTGGGGAAAAAATAGGAGGAGGAAGGAGTATTAGGTATGTTTGCTACCTTGAGTTTATTTATAAAAATAATAAAGACAAGATTTAAAAAATTAAAAACCTGATTGCCAATCTTATCCAAGCAGCCAGCCTCTGTTGCATTGCAGTAAGTGAGAAAACTAGGGCTTCTCCTATGGCCCAATAAAAAGATCAATCAAAGAAGAAGGATGAGAAGTTTAATCCTTATTCATGGCAGTTCATATGGTACAGGGCATGTTTTGTACACTTAAAAAGCAAAAGGCAAATAAGAGCAGGGTGCTTCCCCTCCTTAGCAACTTCTCTCACTTTCTCTTAGTCACATTTTCACCCACCCGCAAACTGTTTCAGATATACCAAAGAAGTGCTATTTTTTGTTGTTGATTATCCTCCTTTTCATTACAAAGAAGCAAAGGAGAAGAAGCACTTAAAGAGAGTTTAAGAGCATATTTTAAAGCAGCATGAAATGCATAAGATGATATTGTGGAGAAGCCTCCAAGCAGTCTTTAGAAAGCTTGATGTACTTTAGAAGATACAGACTCTCACTTTTACCTCAGTTGGGAATCATTCTTGCTGCAGACTTGATTAAAATATCTCTCTCTCTCTCTCTCTCTCTCTCTCTCTCACACACACACACACACACACACACACACACACACACGTAAAAGTATGCAAACCAAAAAAGAGATATAACATAAAATAGAAAGAAAAAAAAAGAAAATACACAATTATGCTTTCCATTCTTTTTTTCTATTGATAATGTCAGTTTTTCCCCATCCTCTTCATCCCATTTTATAATCTCTGAAGTTTTTTCTTTCAACAAAAAGTCCATGTAGAATTTCCAGTCTTTCAAACAGATTCTTATCATTTTTGCCAAATTATTTAATCTTATGGAGAAGGCAGGACATATTTCTAGATGTGAGAGCTTCCCTCAATTTAAAGCCATATCTTTTTGAAGAAATTTCTTAGGACACCTCATGGTCTCTAACATTGCATGGAGACCTGACCTGTGCCCTAAAGCAAACCCACAATAGACTGTCCTTTTCACAAAAGTCAGCCTTGATAAAGATATGAAGAGGGGAAAAAACACCAAAAGCCAAATTGTACTTTTTTACAGCTGAAGGATGAAATACCAGGCAGAAACTCTGTAGATAAACGCCATTTAAAATGACATGGAAAGGTGAGCAAGTCCACAAGAGCCACTTGTTACTTTCTGAATCCTCAGTGGGTGTACCTAGAATAATCCAGAGACTTCATTTATGGTGGTTTTTTGAGATTATTCAAGTCCACCAGGATGATCAGGAACAGCAAGCTGTAGGATATACCCTACTGTCAAATGGTGTAATTTGTAGAAAAATTTGTCAAGTTCTAAGGATACCTTTTATAGAATCCATTTGGTCTTCACATTTCAGCAGCAATTGCCAGCATCCCTGGCAATACAGGCAGTTCTTGATTTACGACCACAGTTGAGCCCAAAACGTCTGTTGCTAAGTGAGACATTTCTCAAGCGAGTTTTGCCACTTTACAGCCTATTTTGACACCGTTGTTAAGTGAATCACTGCAATTGTTAAGTTAGTAACACGGTTGTTAAGTGAATTTGGCTTCCCCCATTGACTTTGCTAGTGAGAATGTCACAAAAGGTGATCACATGACTCCAGGATGCTGCAACCATCATAAATATGAGTCAAATGCCGTGTCTGAATTTTGATCACGTGACCCTGGGGATTCTGCAATGGTCGTAAGTGTAACTGTTGTAAGTCACTTTTTTCAGTGCTGTTGTAACTTCGAAAGGTCACCAAACAAAAGTTGAGGATTTTCCTGTATTATATGAAATTGCTTGCTGCTTTAAGCCATGTGTTTTTTTTTATCCAGGGTGTATTTATACAAGTATATTTCCATGCCTCTCTTCAACTTTGTAGGAAATGTTTATAGCATGAGTCCAATTCATCATCATTATCCTCATCATTTTTTTTCTTGTCATTGATAAACTTATGACGCTCCTCTAAGCTTTTTCATGTACATTTTGACTAATGCTGCATTGCTCATATGTTTCTTTTTTTGAAGTTTTTTCCAACAGGTTATATTTGCTTTGATTTGTACATCTAAAATTAAGTCAAATTATTCCAAATAAAATTCCTTTAATGGAAAAGAGGCATATGTAAACTGGTCTTTAGGACAGGAAGGATGGAACAAATTTACCTCAAGACACAGTTTTGGTCATATCTGCCTCAAGATCCAACTAAATCCATTCCCCATCCTGAGATTTTCCAGGTGCATTGGGATTGCAATTCTCAGCTAACATTTCTTCCAAATAATTTTGAAAGAATGCACAGCCATACTATTTAACATTTAACATTTATACTTCAAGCAGTGTGTTTTGATTTCTTTCAAGCTTATTGATATTACTGGATAGATAACTGCTGCTTTTCTGAACTTGCATAAAATAGGGGATGCAGGATTCTCTCATTTTTAATTCTAGCTTGGCATATTGCCTTTTACTGTTTAATAGGAAGGTAGAATGTTTTCCTATTCTTCATACTTCATAAAGGGTTTAAAAAAAATACTTTGGACCTCATGTGCGCGCCACACTCCTCTGCTTATTCTTTAAAGTAGCCTGCCCATAATAGCAGATGTAACAGAAATCAAAAGGCACTTTAAAGAGTCATCTTTTGATGCTTCTCCCACCTCTCAACAAGACAGGAAGCTTTTCTGTCAGCCCACCGCATATCTATATTTTATACACATAGAAAAGCCAAATTAAAATTGCTTTTAAGCTTGCTGAAAAATGCATTAACTGCTTAAAACTTCATTCTGTACCAGTTTAGTACTCTTCCTTGGAAATTGGTTGCCAACTCAGGTAAAGGAGAACTTGGTATTTGATTCTGTTGTCTATCTTTCAGGGAAGTCGCCCCTCTGCCCCACCCTGAGAGAAGGCAGGGTGAGGAGACAGAACATTCTGGGCTAGTAAATGACTTCCTTCTCCTCCTTTGCCTCTCTCTTGCCTAAACAATTCTTCTATCCCAATACAACATCAAGCTCATCTTCCCATAGTTTTCTCCACTGGACCATAAGCCCATTTTAAAATAACACAAGAGAAGGCCCTGAACAATGTCCATCTTAAACCCCCTTCCTATTCCAGAGCACACCCACCCAAACCCTTAACACTGGTGATGGCAAGAAACCTCTCTGAAATTCCTTCAGTCCTCTCAGGCAAGATCATGGGGTGGTGAAGGAGAGAGAAAAACTTGAACAGACAAGATCTTAAGGAATCCTGCCATGAAGGAGGAATTGAGTATATTATAACCCTGTCATTACCCTAACATAGCTTGACATGAATCAAATCAGAAGATAGTTAAGAACAGGCGCTCCAGTGGAAGCTTCTGGCAGTCACTGATGAAATCTTGCTGCTGTCTGTGCCACCTGCCATGCAACTGCAGTTTGGGTTCTTAACAGTCTGTGCTAAGAAAAATGTGTGCTTAGAATAAATTGAACAAGTCACTGTGCTTTGATTCCCATCCATGTTTATATCTTTTGGCTGGCTGTGGACCTAAAATGCAACTTTCTCTGCCCACTGTTGACCAGTCTTTTATACGAATGGTGGTACCGAAAGATGTTGTCTTTGGGTTTGCTGTTCCCCACATTTAGATGCTGGCATTTAAGAAGGCTACTTTCCTTTTTTACCTACCCTAAATTAATTGGCCACAGGCAACGGTAACCTGCAATGATTTCACGCCTGCATGTCAGCTTCACAAAGGCTAGGTTTATTTGCCAGTAACTAGAGCTATTGTTTTCTTAGAGCAGCTTTTGTTTAATGAGTCCACAGATGCTACTTCTAAAGATTGGTGTTTAGAAGATACTGCGTGGTTGATGGGGAGAAGAGAGTATTTAGGCTGTCCTGTTTTATTTGGAAAAGAAAAACTAACCTGTTTTATGAGGTTAGAACATTACATTCAAAGAATCTCAAAATTCTTGATACAAATGTATGTTTAATGGAATGTTAAAAATAACAAGCAATAAAATAATACAAGGTTCCAACTGTGCAACCAACACCTTAACCACTACATCACCCTGATTCTGCCATCATGTGGAATCTGACTGCATATGAACTGGGCTTTTCACCGATAAAGCCAAAACTTCCTGAAGGTGGTTCCATCTTCATGCAATTACAGTAGCTGCTACCTTTAAAGCTGGAGATACAGCCATAAAAGCTAAGGTGATATTCCAGCATTCTCAATGTTTATTTATTAAAAATATTTATAGTATATATCCCTTCTCATCATTACCAATTCTAAAGCAGTTAGCAGTAATCATTAAAAAGGCAGCTGATTAAAAATATTAGGGGAGTTAATGGGTAATGGAAGTTAAATTTAAAAAATGAGATTTTATAAGACATCTGAAATATGGAACTTTATAACGGCTGGAGAAAAGGCTTTTTCATCCTATCATACAGTAATTATAATAGCAGTAGCAACAGCATTTAAACTTATATTTTGCTCCATAATGCTTTACAGCACAGTTATACACACTCTGCACAGTTTTCAAATGTCAGCATATTGACCCCAACAAACTGAGTCCTCATTTTACCAACCTCAGAAGGATGGAAAGTTAAGTTAACCTCAAGCTGGTCAGGATCAAACTCTTGGTTGTGGGGCAGAGTCAGCCTTCATTCTAACCATTGTTTCACCACAGCTCCTATATAAGATACAGTTATAGAACTTTGGGTCCATCCATTGAAGTGATTGGCAGAATATTCAGGACAGAATCCTTTCTGTGCACTGCTAGTAATTTTGTAACTTTCTGCTGATAGAAGCAAAGGATATGATTAATTTGGATATCTTTGAAAAGAAAATAGTCAAGTTCAGAGAAGAAAACCTTAATTTATTACCTTTATATCCTATCTTTTTCTGAGATGTGAAGGTGGCTAGCTTTATCCTCACAAGAACAGCTCTGAGAAAGTTTGAAGTGAGGGAGACTAAGGCCCCACGTCCTCTCTGTGATGATGAGGTGTAACCTTTATATTCTGAGAAAACAACGGACAGCTTCTTGGGAACATCAATAGGAGAAGCATTTTGGGAGTTCCTTTGTAGACTTTCCAAGACTCCTAGTTGCTCTCTCTGGGAAACATGATGCTAGACTACATTTGAAGGGCATTGGGAAAGGGAAAGGCTTAACGGTAGGTTCAGTTGTATCAATTCATGGTTTTGTTTATAGAGCAATCTTTCTTAATCTGGGTGCTGTCCAGTTATACTATGAGCATAGTTCACAGATTCTTCAGCCAGGTTGGCTAGTATGTTTGACTGGAAAGCCTTAAAACTGTGATGCCAGCCTATCTGGGGAGCATCTGGTTGGAAAAAGCTGCTACTGCTGTTCTTCCAGAACATACAAAGAACTTTCTCCCATATACTGCATATGTATGCATACATATATTGCATACACAAGCTAGGTCTTGGACCATTAATCAGCACCCTGAGCAGTGGCCAAACCATTTGTAGGCTGCAATGGTGGAAGGAACAGGACAAAGCTGTTGGGGCAGTAGGCTGCTTACTGAGCAACCCTGACTCAATATTCTAAAGATTTTTTTTTCAATTTTACATTTTAGATGCTTGTTCAATTCTTTCTTATTTGGCCAATCAGTCCTCCATTGTTCTCACTTGAAAAGGTGGGCTATAGCATAGCATAGCATAGCATAGCATAGCATAGCATAGCATAGCATAGAATAGAATAGAATAGAATAGAATAGAATAGAATAGAATAGAATAGAATAGAATAGAATAGAATAGAATTCTTTATTGGCCAAGTATGATTGGACACACAAGGAATTTGTCTTGGTGCATATGCTCTCCATGTACATAAAAGAAAAGATACATTCGTCAAGAATCATAAGGTACAACACTTAATGATAGTCATAAGGAAACAGTCAATATAAATCTTAAGGATACCAGCAACAAGGTTACAGTCATACAGTTATAAGTGGGAGGAGATGGGTGATAGGAATGATGAGAAGATTAATAGTAATCAGACTTAATAACTAGTTTGACAGTGTTGAGGGAATTATTTGTTTAGCAGAGTGATGGCATATGTCCTTAGCAACCAAAAAGCTGTCCCTCCCCACTCTATCCTCTTTGCTTTCTCCTTCCTCAGCAATTGTCTCCAAGAGCCAAACATAAATGGAACAACTTACTTATTGTGAAAGTGTTGCTTGATCTTCCAAGATTGAGTAATGTACCAGCATGGCAGGAGGGATTGTTTTGGGTCTGACCTTTGAGGGTCGCTCCATTGGAGCTCCTCATTGCTTTGACCCACAATCTTAATTTCCGTTTACCAAATGTTTATGTGTCTAAAATGGCAGTTTCTGACTCTTCACAGGAAATCAATATGTAAAGTGCCACTTAAATAATTTTTAAAAATCCTTTGTTTTAGCTGTATGGAATGCTGCAGAAATGTTGCATAAACTGATAGGAAAAACCAAATTTGTGGTGATTAGACATGCTTTTCTTTTGGGAGAGCAGTTTTCTATTTGTTTCATAGATAGCTAAATAATATCTGAGAGTTTAGTCAATTTCCAGAACCTTAAACTGTTTTTATTGACTTTTTTATCTGGAAACAGATTCCCTCCAGCAAGTGAACTAGGGTAAGTTGGAGGAGCTTTGTAGTCGCAATCTCATTTTTTCTTGTTTCCTTGCTCACCTAATTTATCTCCCAATTCCACTTTCACCAAACCTCTGCCTTCTTGAAAAGATTAAAGATAACATTCTTCATGGTATTTATCCAGCCTTCAGAGCACGACCATATGGAACTACATAGTAAAAAATGGCCAACCCAGGTTCCCAGTTATCAGGCAGTGTTCTTCTGTCTGCTCCCCCTTCACCATTGAAAGGAAATTTAGGTGTTCTTCCTCTTATGGGGGCTCTGACATTTTCATCCAGTTTGTAAACACCTTCATGCCCTTGTAGGAAACTCAAGGCCAGCTCCCTTTGGAAGAATTGCATTTTTATTGTGTGTGTAAATTTGGAGGTAGGCAAGAATACCCAAAATTTACGTCTCTTACGTTATGATGACATCTTATCTCTGCTGCAGGATGGTGCGGGGAGGTGTGTGCAGTGACACCTTGCAGAACTGCCTGTCTTTGCTGTGAATTAATTACCATGTAGTGAGTTGATCAGCTTTCCTCCAGACCAGATTTCGATTTGTGTGCCATCAAGTAGAAAATTAACATGGACACAGGCCAGAAATGTTGCATGCCTGAGCGCACACGGCTGCTGAAGTGCCTGTAGAGAAGAGGAGGGGCATTTTTGGGAACTGATGACATCCAAGCTGGCCAGCCCTTCATAGTAGCCTTTAAAAAGCAAAAGACAAAAATGGCCTTTGGCAGGACATAGGACTCAGTTCCCTTCCTCACTCGTGAGTTTGGAAAATCCTTTAAAAAAAAAAAAGTTGGGGAATGTTCATTCATACCAGTCTGCTCTGAAAGAAAGAGGCACCCCTTCATTTCAATCAGGAAAATGTTTTCCTCCATTTTTATTCCATAGGTAAAAATTGGGATTATTTGGTAGCCTGAATGAAGTGATAATAAAGCTGCATTGGGAAATAGCAGTCTCTCTATATTAAATTCTCCTGTGATGTCTGTTTTTGAATGCCAAAGTGTGAGTGCCCGGAACCCCAAAATGAAATGCATGCGCAGCCTAACCCTAACCTCCCTGCATATGCCCCACACATGCATGCGCAACCCCCCCCCACATGCCCCACACACATGCACGTGCAGGTCCCTGCACAAAGCCCGCCCCCTGCGCATGTGCAAGCAATCCCCCACAGCGCCCTGCGTATGCGTGCGGGACTCCATGCATTTGCCCCACCCCCATGCATGCACGCACACACCCCACCTCCGCACATGACCCCTGCATGCACCCCTCACATACACACACAGCCCCCCACATGTGCCCTTGCTGATCCCTGCACACACCCTGCCCTCCTGCACATGTGCATGCATTCAACTCCCCCACACGCATCCCGTGCATGCACGTGTCACCTCCCACATGAGACCTGCCCTTGTGCATGCGCACACGACCCCCTGCACGTGCCCCATGCATGCACATGTGCCCCCACATGCGGGCCCCGCATGCACAGCAGAGACCTGAAGACCAGCTGGCCGGCGGGAGGCGTGTGCACGTGCGCAGCAGAGCTGAACTGAGGCACCGGTTCGCATGCCATCAGAGAGGGTGCTGCGAGCCACCTCTGGCACACGTGCCATAGGTTCACTATCATGGCTATAGGTTTTGTGTAGGAAGCCGCCTGTTGTTTCTCCATCTAGCACAAAATTATTGGCTTAGATTGCAATGGTTTCTCACCATCTCAGCAGTAAGAAAAAGACTTTGGAGGCATTGAAAGTAAGCAAGGATGGGAGTCAGGACAGATAAAACTAAGCAATTTGCATAGCAAATTCAAAAGAAAAAGAATTTTCAAAGGAAAAAAACAAGAATGTCCAGTTGCCTCCTGAAAAAAAATAGAAGCAACTTTGGGACAACCATGACCTGGATGACTGAGAATCTCTACAGACTTATAGCATATAGTTAACTTAAGGAAGTCATTAGCGCTTCAACTTTGAATGATGAGGAAAACTGCTTTCCTTATTTGGAGATGCTGCTGTCCTTTTTTGGATTTCCCAACTGTACCAATTGGCCAGTTGAGTAAGAAAATACTGTATTAGGTGAACGTTTAGTTTGATTCAGCAGGACTCTTCATATTCATCTGATCCTTTTTAAATTGATGAGGTCAGAGGATTTAAGACTTTCTCTATGCAAACCTGGTGATTGACTACTGAGTTATGGGCTCCATTAATTCTCCATTCACCGGGAAGTTTGTCGGGTACAGTACTGGCCCTGTTCAGGCAGCCCACAGCCCTGCATTTCCAAAATCGTGTTGAAAAACCATTCCTTGAGATTTGTGCAATATTCCATAGACAGTTCAAGTTTTGCTTTCCATATAAAACAGTGATGGTGAACCTTTTAGACACCAAGTGCCCAAACTGTGTGCGCGCATGCCCAAACTGAAAGGTGAGTGTGTGTGCACAAATATGTGCAGGCATGGGCATGCGCAAATGTGCCCATGCACAGCCGTGCAAATGTGCGCATGTGTACATGTATGGACATATGCACATGCATGCACATATATGCACACATGCTCAGCAGAGACCTGGGAGGCGGGGCATCCCAACACTGGCAGTGCGGCAAGAGGTAAGATCTTTTTTCTTTCGTGAGCTTCTGTTTCGTCGTTTGCAGGGAAACGGAAGCTCACGAAAGAAACGCCACAGAGATCTGACCTCTGGCAACAGCGTGCGTGCCAGCAGAGAGGGCTCTTTGTGCCACCTCTGGCACGCGTGCCATAGGTTCACCATCACGGATATAAAAGTGAAAGCTGATTTACAGTTTGTATATCAGATGCCAGAGGTGAAGTTTGTTAAAGCCAGAGAAAATACTGAGATTTACTACAATCTTGAGAAAGTTTTTTTCTGAGGCAGAAAGATTCACATGCATTCAATATGACACCAGGAGGAGCTAATGACAGAAATGTCATGGTATGGATTTTGAAATAATAAACTGTCCTTGAATGTTCTACTTTATTTTGACTGAACTTAGTGATTAATGTTCGGACAATAATACTTGGTAGTAGATAAATCTGTCAATTCCATCCTTGTGGATGCAGATTCTAGCTCCTTTGGACTGTAGGTTTTTCTTTATGCGATTAAAACCAGACTCAGAACTGTCACAGACCTTCCAGATGGAGTGATTATATCTCATTGAGCTCCTGCAGAGATGGCAATATTTCATTAATGGCACTTCAGCTCGGCCTCATCCCCAGCTGTATTCCCCCTCCCAAAAAAACCCCACTGTGGGAGTCAGTGCTTACAAAAGAAACAAAAACAATTTTAAAAATTGGCACACAATTATATCTTTATCTATAACTTATGGCTGCAGTTATTTTTATTAAAAAAAAAAAAAGATAAAGGAATTTTACTCCACTTGTTATTGCTGACTGTAGTGGACGGTACTCATTTCCATTTCAAGGCCATTGAGCCAGTGCTGTCCGAAGACATTCCCATGGTCATGTGACCAGCATGAAACCATCGAGCGCTGTTACCTTCCAATTAAAGTGGTACCTGTTTATCTATTCACATTTGCATGCTTTTAAGCTGCTAGCTGGAGCAAGGACAGGAGCTCACCCCATTCACGCTCAGGTTTAAATATGGGTGGGCGGCTTTCCAGCCAAAGCTTATATTTCAATAATTATTAGGGCTTGATCTGAATCAGAGATTGATTTTGGTTTTTTTGAAGCTTGGATGCTTCTAAACATTTTTATATAGCTTTCCCTCATTATACTTTACTTATGACCAGTGCTCATCAGCAGAGGTTGGTGGCAGGATAGGACAACTCACTTTTAAGCAGCATTTGGTTTCCTTGTTTTAGGGTTAAGAACTAAACCGTATCTTTTATTGATTACACGTGCCTTTGCTGGCTCTAAAAGTGATAGAAAATTTTCCTATCATTAATTAGAACTAATCCTCAAAATCAAAAACCAGAATCAATCCTCAACATGGTTCTAGTTAGGAACAGAAAAATTTACAGTAAAGGAGACAGAAATTTAAGTATCATATAAATGAATAAGTCCATTATTAAATCCATATGCAAAAGATAATTCTCAGTGGGCTACAGTCAGGCTGTGCTTCAGAAATTAAAAACTTGGCTACACATGGCTCATTCATCACATTGTTTAGTAGGTGACTTGGAATTACTCACTGCCTCTCTGCCTAATTTTATAGCATGGGATGGAAAATGAAAGCCAGCCATGAAAACCAGTTTGGTGACCTTGGTTCAGTCACATTCTCTCAGCTCAATTCACCTCACGGGGGGAGGGAGGGGGGCAGGAATAGGAGGAAAAAGAATTACTAGGTATGTTTACCTCCTTGAGTTGTTTGTAAAAGAAAAATTAGACTGAACACTTTATAGGCTGAAGCACAAATATATATGCAGTGGCTACTTATGTGTATCTTCGTCTACAGACTAGGAAATTTAAGTCATATAGGCTAACACTACTTTTAACATAAGGCTCAGTGGCTAAGATGCTGAGCTTGTCGATTGAAAGGTCAGTAGTTCAGCGGTTCGAATCCCTAGTGCCGCATAATGGGGTGAGCTCCTGTTACTTGTCCCAGCTTCTGCCAACCTAGCAGTTCGAAAGAATGTAAAAATGCAAATAGAAAAACAGTTGCCTTCTAAACAATTTCAATCCCCTGCATTTGGTTTTTTTAAAAATAATTTTTTCCTGATCATATACTGCCTCCACTTTGGAATATAGCTCTTAAAGCTCTTGCCATGTTGGCTGAGGCTTATAGGAGCTATGGTCTAAAATATTTAGAAAGCATCAGGTTGCTAATTCTGACCTAAGAATTTACATCAGCTTTGTTTCAAACAATGCTCATTCAAGAAGCTGAAAGGGAGGGGGAAGATAGCTGAGAATAATTGATTACAGGACCAGCCTTGAAGAGAAAATGATAGTGTTTTGTTTATTGCCACTTGCAAGCCCCATTTAAAATCATTTCAAAGTATAACAAGTGATGGACAGCCTATCCTAAATTGTATTATTTGCCTCTCCAGAGCCTGTGGGTGGGAACCCTGTATTTAGTTATGAATGCCAACTACCAGCAGAAGCAGCCACTCGCCAGAGGCAACCACAAATTTGTAACAGACAGAACAAGAGCCAGGAAACAGAAATTGCAAAACAGCTAAATACCAACTCCATCTTTTCTTCAGGAAGCGTTTGTGGCAATGCTGTTATGGGACAATATAAGGTCACTAAGAACATAGAGAATTTGCTCACTTCTTTGTGGGACTGCCACAAAGAAGAGAGGGTCACCTATTTTCCAAAGCATCTGAAGATGGGATAAGAAGCACCGGATGGAGACTAATCAAGGAGAAAACCAACCTAGGAGAAATTTCTTGACAGTTAGAACAATTAATCAGTGGAATGACTTGCCTCCAGAAATTGTAGGTACTCCAACACTAGAGGTTTTTAAGAAGAGATTGGCAACTCTTTGTCTGAAATGATATAGGGTTTCCTGCTTGAGTAGGGGGTTGGACTAGAAGACCTCCATAGTCCTTTCCAACTCTGTCATTCTGTTATTCAGTATTAATAAGCTTATCTGTATTGCCTGTGTTTTATTTCATATTCCCCAGTATAATGTTTCAAGTATCTGATAAAATAGTTCCTGACCTACCAAAAGTATCTTTTTTTTCCATATTTGCAACTAGGCAAATAAGAGATTCTGTACATTTTTCCAGTTTATGTAGATAGTAAGATAACTGCATAAGTTAAAAAGTGAAAAGTAAAAAATGATGTGATTCAATGTTTATCTTTCTTATTTTAAAAAGTATGTCTTTCAGAACTTATAAATCTTATCTCTTATGTATAGTTGATTTAGAATTTTCGTACTTGATCTTCTGGATTGGCAAAAACCTGATGTAAAAAGAGATATGATTTTCATAAAGCCCACGCATTATTCAAAATAATGGAACATGTAGACCAACCACCTTTCAGAAAAATCTATAGCTTGCACCCGTCTGTTTCCTTGTTTTCATTCAGCACCTTCAACCCCTCACTGAATTACTAATTAAGAACTTTATTTTCCAGCACCAAAATAGGAGATATGCTAATGGTTTCTCTTTGTCTCCATAAGATACATTGGAGGAAACCATATGCTCTGGGTTATAGTTCCGCATCTGGAAAAAAAAAGCCTTAGTTCAGTTTAATAATCATAAATGCAAACAAAAAGATCACGTTGACTGTCAACAATATTATTATGTAGCAAATGTCACAGAATGGTCATGAACGTTTTAGTTAATCGTGTGGAAAGTGTGATCACGGAATAAGTAAAAAGCTGTGCAGCTGAAATGGAGGATTGGTTTAAGTCACTGATTTGCAACCCATCGAGAACCACATTCCCTTGAATAACGTGATAGAAGTACATTGGGGAGGGAGCCTCTCTGGCACCCACTTTTTCCTCTTCATAACTTCTCAGCAGGTAAAGGGTAAGTCACTCTTATCAGTAATTTGAGCTTGTGTAAGATTTTTGAAAATTAACCCTCAAGCTGAATGAAATTAGCCCAAGGGCTGCAAGGTTTCCCATCTCTGGTATCAGTGGAAGAACATCCTCTAAAAACAAGAGGGTCCCCTGTAATGCGGGAACTGGGAATGAATAACCTGAGGACTGAAACGTGAGGCAAGATGAAGCAAACTTATTTGGTGTCATGTGCAGGTGGTAGCGAAGAAGACATACAGATGCTACATTATTTCAAAGGAAATGTACTGTGCTGCTGATAATAGATGTAGTAAGGGTAATTTGAAATATGTATTTCAATGCATGAGACTGGCTGTTTGCATATTCTTCTCTGTAAGTTGTTTTTTGAACGATGTCTTTTTGTTTTTTTTCCTTGCAGGTGTGGGTACCAGAGATTACTACAGGAAGATTGGCTATGGACTAGAAGGGCCCTATATGGTGAAAAGACTGGACTGAGATTTAGCGAAGAACACCTGAGGCTTCGCATTTGCACATTAAGGCCAGAGCAGAATGGAGATGCCATGGCCCTACTACAAACATTGTCTGAACTAGCCAAGCAAGGCCCATTTAGATCACTTGATATCAAAGAGTGGATTCTCATTGAGTATCACATTCAAATCTACCCAATGAATTTTGTTGGCTCTTCTATAACAGGCAAAAAAAAAAAGAGTTGACCATTATTTCATTTCTCTGATTATCATTTACAAATGGATAAACAGCCTGGAAACCTTCAGGGTTTCAGATCTATGGTGTCATAAGGCAGGAGTGTCAAACTTGCGGCCTGCAGGCCAGCTGCGTCATGCGCTGGCTACGCACACCCCTGTTTTAGCGAAGGGGGGGGAAAGTTGCAATACGTCACATGACAAAAACATGACGCCACGAATTTGACACCCCTGTCATAAGGGGTCTGCAAAGTGGACCACTTTATATCAACTACAGCTATTTTTAACAGATAGCATTGGGCTTCTTTTGGTTTAGTCTAATGTTAAGTGACAATTGCCTCTTTTGCAAGATTAAATTTGCCATTTTCAGTATCTGCAGTGTTAGCCTTCAGTTGTTTACTTGATGGTCTCAAAGTATATCTGGCATTACAGATAAAATTTACACTCCTAGCTGCAGATACACAAGAGAACAGGCATCATTCCTTCTATAAAGTAAAATTGCTCCTGCCAATTAAATACAAGTTTTTGCATTCACTGCTTACTTATGTTGACATTTGTATCCCTCCACTCTAATATCTATACACCAGTGTGGTTTAGAAATGCTTAAGACCACCGTTCTGCATTAAACCATAGTCATTTAAAAAGTATTTAAAACCCAGCGGAGGGCATTATAAATAAACAGTCTATTAGCCTCTAGGCAAGATGAGGAGCATACAAATAATATTAAAAATCTTTTCAGAATCAAGGGGAATTTATCTTAATGAAGAGAAATGGCTGTAAACTGTTCAAAAATTCGACTTTTAATCAATAATGTAACT
Source organism: Ahaetulla prasina (assembly GCF_028640845.1). NCBI lineage: Eukaryota > Metazoa > Chordata > Lepidosauria > Squamata > Colubridae > Ahaetulla > Ahaetulla prasina. The sequence continues at coordinate 32,697,447 of NC_080539.1, forward strand.
TCATACAATGTCAGATTTTCACTGCTTTTGCTAGGATGCAATTTGTGATGCAATTAGTGCAGCTAGAATTTTGTACCAGGCTACAAATGAAGCAAAATAGCTACATTTCATGGCAGGTTTCCCTGCACAGTACTTTAATAAGATTTCCCCTCAAAAGTATTTGCATGCAGGGTTTGAGTTTAGTCCTTGACAGTAACTCCAATCTGAAGGACCTCAGGTCAATAGACTGGGAAAGGCTCTCTGTTAAGACCTTGGAGGTCACCATTGATATTACAAGTGACATTTCTATCGTCCTGTTGAAGGCCAGCTCTGCTGGCATGGACATGTCCTGAGAGCAGCACCTTCCACTATTGCCAAACTGCCTACCAACTAGAAGTCAATGGCCAGCAACTTTGTGGTCGTCCAAAACAAAGAAGGCAAGACACCATCAACAAAGATATGCAAGCCACGGGCCTGCGCCCTGGAGACGTAGCTGACCGTGCAAAGTGGCGTTCAATGATCTGAAAAGCGGACCCTGCACTTGCGGGAATGCGCTAGGAAGAAGATTTTCTATCATCCTATTGTCCTCAGTTATGATACAACCATAACTCTCAGAATTACTGTAGAATAAGTATATTCTGGTTGGGAAGGTCAGTGGACCAAAGATCTAATTCTCTCTTGGACACTCTTAGATGTGTTCACAGCCTGCCATATCTGTGGGTACCTGGCACTGGAGCAAACTTTTTTCAGGGACTCTAGTATCTCCATTGGGCTCCTTCCAGTAACTCCAGTAAATTGAATTTATTGTATATTTACTCAGTAAATTGAGTAAAAATACTAGGGTCATTATAAGAACTCCAGTGGTGATATTGAAAGAAAATAAAATCCCCACTATGCTACTTCTTGTTTCTCCAAAGCTAGCACTTTCATGATTTATTTGTAATTTCTTGACAAAGAAAAAGGCTTTTTCTGAAGTGTAATTGATACAGGTCTTGGGCCAGTTTGTCATTGAGGAGGCAGCAGAGTGGAAGGTGTCCTTTCCCACAAAATGTCAAGGTTGGTTCAGGGCAGTGAAGTGAGGCCATGCGTTTCAGAGCAGGTGAGCAAAGATGAGGCATTTCCTCACAGTCTTGCTCAGCAGTTCCTTAAAAGGTTTTTTTTTAATTTGCATTTATATCCCACCCTTCTCCGAAGACTCAGGGCGGCTTACACTATGTCAAGCAATAGTCTTCATCCATTTGTATATTTATATACAAAGTCAGCTTATTGCCCCCAACAATCTGGGTCCTCATTTTACCTACCTTATAAAGGATGGAAGGCTGAGTCAACCTTGGGCCTGGTGGGGCTTGAACCTGCAGTAATTGCAAGCAGCTGCTGTTAATAACAGACTGCATTAGTCTGTTGAGCCACCAGAGGCCCCACCAGAGGTTTGAACATGTGGCCAAAAATAAATTTTAAAACAACTCCAATTTTCAGCACTGTCACCACAAATATTTTTGTTTGTTTGTTTTTCTGGGATTGGGGAAAAAAAGCAAAGGAGACAATACAAACCTCAGCTATAGTGTCAAGAAAAGCACAATGAACCTGGCCATAAAGTCACCAGGAGTCAAGTTGGATTCAAGGCAGGAGTGGGCTTCAGATCCTTTAGCAATGGGTTTGCTGCCCTGTTGCTGGGTGGGCGTGCCATGGTGGGCATGGCCTAGTCAGCCACCTGCACCATGGGGGGACAGGGACGGATATTTTCACCCTCCCCAGGCTCCAGAGGTTCTCCTGGAGCCTCCGGGAGAACGAAAACAGCTTCCCCCCGGGCTCCGGAGGCCAGAAACAAGCCATTTCCAGACTTCCGGAACCTGTTTTTTGCCCTCCCCGACCCTCCCCGTGGCCCCTGCACTTACCTGGAATGATGAATGGGCTGCATGGAGACTCCTGGGAGGGGCAGGGTGGACATGGCCAGCCAGGGGTGGCATTTGGGAGTTTGCCAGTAATCCTTGGCTAGAGTGTTTCCCAACCTTGGGGACTTGGAACCCCCAGGAGCCCACCCCTGATTCAAGGGAAGTTTGAAGGTGAAGGAACCATCTCAGTCAAAGCCAGGAACAGCATTTTGGCAAGGAGCCTCTGTGCTGAATGATGCTTGTTTATTCTCTCTGTGCTTATGAAGCAAGACAGAATCCCTTAAGAATAAGACAGAATTTTGCAGCATTTAAGATCTGGACTTCAACTAGTTGTGCTGGCTGGGGAATTCTGGAAGTTGAAGTCTACAGATCTTAAAGTCCCCGACGTTGGGAAGCACTGCCTTAAGATGAAACATCCAAAGGAGAACAAAAATCCTGATCCTGTGCCTAAGCAAAATGAAAATCCCCAGGTTCCTTTATTTAAGTTCAACTGACACATCTTTCAGTTGTGGCCATTCTGCAAATGTGGAAGTGACGGGCAGGCAGTTAAATTCTTATGAACCACATAAAAAAATCAGATATATTTGAAACGACGTGAGCAAAGGTTATTGAGTAAACTTTGCAGTGGTGAGAGGGAAGATCTTTGCATTCGATCAATTTGCATTTGATAAAATAGAAATATCGATACAGATTTCTCTCTTACGAGTAGCCAAAATCTCAGTGAATTATGAAAAATGAACAACCATGCAAATGCTTTAAAACCCACAAATTGTACTGGAGTGAGTTTGGGTTTTCTTAAATCCAGCCCAAAATGTATTGGGCTAATTCTTGAGCTTGAAAGCACAACATGAATACTATAAACCTTTTCTACAAGGTGTAGTTGCCTGCAGAATGATTTTAGCTTACAAGGATTTAAAGAATTACCGTGACTGCATGCAGATCCTGAAATTCTTATAATCCCACTTCCAAACCGCTGATTGCAGTAGCAAAAGCAAACGATTAATGCCTTTCTCTTCCCAGCTATCCATAAAACAACCCCAGTAGGAAGCAGAGGCTTCAGTAGGACCAACAAAGATTGGAGAAAATTAAAGCATGCAAGAACCAGCCAAATAGCTCTCAACTTTTCAAAATCCCAGCAATGACTAGTCGTCTTCTGTCAGCCTTGGAGCAAGGCACAGGGCACCTGCTTGTGTAATTTAATGCGCCACCTGCCTGGTTTCATAAAAAGCTGCAATAAGAAGTGTTTTCTTCTAGCTGTGTATGATTTGCCTTACAGGGCTGAGAATGAAACATTTCCTGATTGGCTACTTGTTACAGTTTCTGCTTTCTTTTTCTTTTTGGTCTGTACTAAGCAGGGTAGTTTATAACATAAGAGTCAAAATAATGGCCTTTCAACCTGGACCTTAATTTTAAAAAGTAATACAGATGAGAGGTTCGGGACTGAGTGAGCAGTGTAGAGCAAGAAATGTTTAGCTTTGGCCTGCGAAAAGGGGTAGACCAGACCCCAAGGTTATGAAAATTCAGTTCTCCCAGGTAGCTATGTCACCTGCCAGGCCAAAAAGTCTTGGGATGCTGTTTTTTAATTAAATGCTTGGTGCGTATTTCTTTGTACAGTGCCTGCCTCATATTGTTTATTTATATTATACATTTTAAGTGCTATTCTTTTTTCCAGGTTTCCTTTCCTGAAGAAAAATAGTTCTGCCAGGGTTATAATTTTCTTAATGGGTCAGGATGGGGTCTAGAGGGATAGAGCAGATATGTAAGGTCCAGTAGTGGGTTTCAAAACCCGTTGCTACTGGTTGCACTTGCGCACTACGCTTCTGCACATACACAGAAGCGTCCGGACAGGTGGGCGGAGTCTCCCGCCGCCACCACTACCAATTCGCCCAAACCGGGGTGAACCGGTAGCAACCCACCACTGGTAAGGTCTATCCTCTCACAGATTATAAATAAGAAAAAAGAGCTTTTGAATTTCATTAGAATAACATGCGCTCTCACAGAGAGGGACTCCTCAGGGTGCCGTCAGCTAGGCAGTGTCGTCTGGCGACGCCCAGGGGAAGGGCCTTCTCTGTGGGGGCTCCCGCCCTCTGGAACGAACTCCCCCCAGGACTCCGTCAACTTCCGGACCTTCGAACCTTCCGTCGCGAGCTCAAGACTCATTTATTCATCTGTGCAGGACTGGCTTAGTTTTTTAGATTTTAAATTTAGAGGGGTTTTTAAATTGATTTTAATATCTATATTTTTTACTTTTAATTAATTGGGCAGTAGAATAAGTTTTTTAATGATTGTTTTAATTTGTATATTGATGTTTTTATATGCCTGTGAACCGCCCTGAGTCCTTTGGGAGATAGGGCGGTATATAAATTCAAACAATAAATAAATAAATAAATAAATAAATTAGGGCTTAAGTTGCAATTCCGCTCTTCCTCCTCCCTACATTTTAAGGCATTACATGCACTCTCCCAGGACTGTCCTGTAGTTTTATGTAGTGGGCTGATAAGGTCTTGGCTTTAGTTGATGAGGTTCTTCTGAAGCTTGAAAGGGGGAACTAGTTCCAGTTATCTCTTTCTGAATTTTTAGAACTACTAATAGCTTAGATTTATAGCATTCACCTTTCGTATTGGCTCCGTAGCTTTTCTGCAATATGTTACTAAGGTCCTATTGTGCCTGATCTGTTGGCTTTAATTCGGCTTTGATGGGAGAAGTTGCATGGGCATATTTGGTGGCCAGATCTTGCATAGTAAAGATTTTTATTGTTTTGATGGATCTGGGGAATTTGTCAAAGGCAAAGGTGGATAAGCAACAAATTGTGTCATCTCATGTGTGTAGTCCCTATTGCAGGGGCGGGGGCAGTTTTGGGGAAAAGTTCTTTGTTTTCAAAAATATATTGATTATATTGAGGATTTACATTATGGTTTCAGTTCCTGTCCCAAAATGGGAAATCTCACAATTTATTGTCCATAGTAGTCAGAAAGGTTTCTGAAGACTCAGAAAAGGAAAAGAAGGGATCCTGAGGCCACAGGATATACATACCCTACATTAAGGAGACCCATAGCATAGTGTGGAGCTTCATAGGTTCAAACAATTGGAATCTGCCTAATCTCGAAGTCTTAAGCAATCCAACCAGGGATTGTTTTCCCACTCAAAATGAAAAAAAATATATGTGTCATCGAGGTCATTAAGACTCAAGAAGAGAGATGGTTTTTCCAGCATGTTCCAGTTCATGCATGGCTGATGGATTCTGGGACTTGAAGTCCACACAACTTAAAGTTGCCAAAGTGAGGAAACTGATTTATTGGGTCTTTAAGCAGGCTAGTAAAAACCAATGTTCCACCTATGTCTATGGAGATTCTCAGTCATCCAGATCACAGTTGTCCCAAAGGTGCTTTTTCAAGAGAAAACTGGACTTTCTGGTTTCTCTTTGAAGACATTTTGCTTCTTATCCAAGAATCCTCTTCAGCTCTGACTGGATAGAGGGAAACATATGAATAGATTATAAATCCTTCCATTCCGCTCCATCCAGTCAAGAGCTGAAGCTTCAGAGCAGAGCTTCTTGGATAAGAAGCAAAACGTCTTCAAAGAAAAAGCGTCTTTGGGACTCAGACAATGATATGGCCATAGAATCGAAGGAACTATCGAAGGATGATCATCTTGATTATGAGCTCTCAGGCAACAGAGAGTTACATTATTCAATTAAATTCCTTATCAGGCTGAGAAAGCAAAAAGTTAATACTCCTCTGAAAACGTTTCAAGGCCTTGCTGAGTTGTGGACTCTGGAAACATGACAGGCAATATTTATAGTGAGAGGTACTTGAAGTCTAAACCAGGCCTCAACTATTGTTCCCTTGCTTTTTATTTGGCAGTAAACTTTCTGAATAATAGGCTGTTTTCCACTATCATCACCACCACTATTTTTATCTTTTGCTATCAAAGGATCACATTTTAACTGAATCCTTGAGTATCAGAATTTTGTTGCCTCATAATGAAAACAAATGACTGATATTTCCAAAACCAGTTGTTATTCCTACTTCCCTTCTCTCTTTTTATAACATCATCAGATCTGGAGCAATGTCTTCTTGTCTGCATTTTACTGCCTTATATACTTTCTGGTCTCTTTTAATTATGCATCTTGACTATGTTGTGAATTTTGTTGTGACATTGAATAAACTCATTTTCTATTTTACTGCAAAAGGAAAAAAAAATGTCAGAGAGAAATCCAGCCCCATTTGTTTCAGTAGATCTTCTGCATTCAGTTTTGGTCACCACGATATAAAAAAGATGTTGAGATTCTAGAAAGAGTGCAGAGAAGAGCAACAAAGATGATTAGGGGACTGGAGGCTAAAACATCTGAAAAACGGTTGCAGGAATTGGGTATGTCTAGTTTAATGAAAAGGGACATGGTGGCTCAAGGGCTAGGACGTTGAGCTTGACGATTGACCGGTATCCTGCACGAATCAAGAAGAGGGCCGTGAAAATATTTACAGATCCCTCACATCCAGGACATAAACTGTTTCAACTCCTACCCTCAAAACGACGCTATAGAGCACTGAACAACTAGACATAAGAACAGTTTTTTCCTGAAGGCCATCACTCTGCTAAACAATTCCTTCAACACTGTCAAACTATTTACTAAATCTGCACTACTATTAATCTTCTCATCGTTCCCATCACCAATCTCTTTCCACTTAAGACTGTATGACTGTAACTTTGTTGCTGGCAATCCTTATGATTTATATTGATATATTGACCATCAATTGTGTTGTAAATGTTGTACCTTGATGAACGTATCTTTTATGTACACTGAGAGCATATGCACCAAGACAAATTCCTTGTGTGTCCAATCACACTTGGCCAATAAAAAATTCTATTCTATTCTATTCTAAAGGTCGGCAGCTCAGCGGTTCAAATCCCTAGTGCTGCCGTGTAACGGGGTGAGCTCCCGTTACTTGTCCCAGCTTCTGCCAACCTAGCAGTTTAAAAGCACGTAAAAATGCAAGTAGAAAAAATAGGGACCACCCTGGTGGGAAGGTAACAGCGTTCCGTGCGCCTTTGGCGTTGAGTCATGCCAGCCACATAACCACGGAAATATCTTCGGACAGCGCTGGCTCTTCGGCTTTGAAACGGAGATGAGCACCACCCCCTAGAGTCGGCAACGACTAGCGTGTATGTGCGAGGGGAACCTTTACCTTTACCTTTTAGTTTAATGAAAAGAAGAACTAGGTGAGACATTATAGCAATGTTCCAGTATCTCAGGGATTGCCACAAAGAAGAGGGAGTCAAGCTATTCTCCAAAGCACCTTCTCCAAAGAAGCAATGGGTGGAAACTAATCAAGGAGGCAAGCAACCTAGAACTAAGGAGAAATTTCCTGAAAGTTAGAACAATTAATCAGTGGAACAACTTGCCTCCAGAAGTTGTGAATGCTCCAACACTGGAAGTTTTTAAGAAGATGTTGGATAACCATTTGTCTGAAATGGTGTAGGGTTTCCTGCCTGGGCAGGGGGTTGGACTAGAAGATTTTCAACTCTGTTATTCTATTCTATTCGATATCTCAAGGCAGGTAAAAACTGTCCTGAAAAAACTATTCTTTTCACAGCACATCACTTGGTACATTAAGAACTCACACTTAGTATGTACAAGAAACTGAACAGGTTGCTGTCAAAACACAAGTCACAGTTGAGAAGCAGGACAGAAATGTAATAGTGCCCCTATTAACATTCCCTAGTAATCTATCTAGGTATCTATTAACCTATCAGAGGTAGCCCACCCATGAAGCCAAGCCAAAGCCATGAATACTAATCTACCTTTACTATAAAATTATAGTAACAGAATCTTGCAAGGCTAAAAGCTTTCCAGAGAATCGGGAAGGATCCCTTCTGGGTTGCTTTGTCCACCTGCATTCCTATTTTCCTAATTTGGACTTGGATCTCTCTTATCAGACCTTTGTCTAGGCTGTGGCTCTTCCTCCTGTCTCCCAAGGCTGTTATTACAGCCCATTACAGTAGCATACTGGCATCTTGAATAGTAATCATTAGCTAATAGTTCTTCCGGCTATGAAAGAGAATACAGTAATCAGTCATTGTTAGAAACAAAACCAGATCCTGTACAACAATTCTTAAGAGGATGTCAGAATGAAAGGAACCACAAGGACCAGCTAGTCGAAAGTGCTGCATTGTGTAGGAAAACCAGTTAAACCACTCACGAGAACCAAATTCAAGCAGGAATGGCTCTCCTATATTCAGCACTTTATGCAGGAAGACAGGTTTCAAACATTTGGAATATGGCATCCAGTATTTAGTTAGAAACCAGTAACAATTGTTAATGCTTAAGGTAATGTTAAGTTCGGGCAATGAAGAGGCAGGAGACGATACAAGTGACAACAGCTCTTTGGTTTATTGTGATCCCAGCAAAAGCCAACATGCAAAACCCCTCTTTAAATAGTATTTTGGCTGAGGCATCAGCCAATCAGCAACGTGCATTTTCCCGCCCAAATTTCCCTCCTAAAATTCAAATACATTACACTCCTCCCCTCCCAGAACACATTGTACCATATTTACATAGTCTTTTTGCATAACATTTGCATGTTATTTTTCCACGTAGTCACGCAGATAGACAGGGCGTCTCCTAACTCTTTCTGACCTGCGCAATTCATTCCCTGGGAGTGAGTCGAGCTGGTCGGAGGGACTGTTTGTTCCTCCCAGCTCCTCCTCTGGGCCATTCGGCCCTGGATTATTGGCAGAGTCGTCCCTGCTGTCCTCTGGAGGTGCCGGTTGGCGTCGCTGGACTTCTTCAGACTCAGCTAAGTTCTCTGATCGCCTCGGGGTTGAGTTAGCTGTTGGTTCAAATATTGGGTAGTCAGGGTCTGGCTGTTTGGTTTCTGGATTGTTTTGTATTCTTTGTCGTAATTGATCTATGTGGCGTCTCCACACTTGGCCATCCCCGATGTCCACTATGTATGACTTTGGGCCCGTCACTCCTTCAATTGTTCCTTTTAGCCACGCTGGGCCCTCACTATAGTTGTGTGCCCATACTGGGTCACCTGTTGTCATTGTTCTGGTTTTTCCCTTTGTGCCTTGGTACCCATCAGGGGAGTATGTTGGGTTTAACCGATCTAGGGGGCACCGGAGTCTTCTACCCATTAATAACTCTGATGGGCTGCGGCCGGTGGTCACACAGGGAGTTCTATGTTGGACTGCCAGGAAGGTATCAATTTTGGATTGCCAATCTCCTGGGCTAATTCTAGATAGCGCTTCCTTGGCACTGCGTACGAAATGTTCTGCAAGTCCGTTCGTCGCCGGGTGGAAAGGTGCCAAGAGGACATGTCGGATGCCCTCTTCTGCCAAGTACCCCTCAAACTGGGTGGCCGTGAATTGTGGGCCATTATCAGACACTAGAGTGTCGGGCAACCCGTGTGTCACAAATAGATGTCTCAATACTGTGATTACAGCTTCCGCTGTTGTGGTTTTCATGAGTAAAATTTCTAACCACTTCGATAGGCATCTACCACAATTAAGAAGGTCTGCCCATGGAACAGCCCGGCAAAATCTATATGGATCCTGGACCAAGGACCCTGGGGTTTCTCCCAATCTCTTATGGGGGCTGTTGGGGGTAGTGGCCTTGATTCTTGACATGCTTGGCATTTCCCTACCCAGTCGCTAATGTCTCTATCCATTTGTGGCCACCACACGTAACTTCTCGCTAGGCTTTTCATCCTTACAATCCCCGGGTGGCCCACATGCAATAGTTCCAACACATGCCCTCGTAATTTCTCCGTAATAACCACTCTATCCCCCCATAACAGACAACCCCCTTGTACCGACAGTTCCGAACGCTTTTTTGTAAATTCTTTCTTTTAAACGATCCCCCAGTGCAGTGGGCCATCCCCTCTGCACCCAACCAATCACAGTTCTTCTGACAATGTCTTTATAAGATGCCTTGTCACTTCCGTAGATGTGACTGGGCCAGAGTCCAAAGAGTCAATTAACAAGACGGGCGTCCCTGGGGTCAGGTCTTCGATAGTCTCTGGCAACGGGCATCTACTTAAAGCGTCCGCATGTCCCAAATCCTTGCCCGGTTGGTGAGACAGTTTGTACGAATATGCTGCCAGGAAAATAGTCCAATGGGTCAGCCTGGGTGATAATGCAACCGGTGTTGGACGATCCCCCGCCAATAGTCCCAATAAAGGTCTGTGGTCTGTGACTATTTCAAATTGCCGCCCGAACAGGTACTCGTGGAATTTTTTAACCCCAGAGACTATAGCCAGGGCTTCACGGTCTAGTTGGCTATAGTTCCTTTCCGCTGCGGACATCGTGCGGGAAAAATATGCGATAGGGGCTTCTGAACCATTTGGTAACCTGTGGCTGAGGACAGCCCCTACCCCGTAAGGTGATGCATCACAAACTAGTACTAGTGGCAACGTCCCATTGTACTGAATTAAAAGGCTATTGCTGGACAATAGATTCTTAACGCCTTCAAATGCCTTAGCCTCAACCCTGCCCCAAGTCCAAACAGCTTTTTTCACTGCAGTTTATGTAGCGGTTCGGCTACCGTTGCCTTATTTTTTAAAAATACCGCATAGAAGTTTACAAGCCCCAGAAATGCTTGTAATTCTGTTTTGTTTTTTGGGGTTGGAGCCTTTCTAATGGCTCGCACTTTGCTCTCAGTTGGGTGGATGCCTTCCTTATCTATCTGGTAACCCAAGAATTCTACAGATTCAACTCCTATCTGGCATTTGTTGAGTTTAACCTTAAGCCCATGAACCTGAAAATGCCCAAAACCTTCCGCAATTTGACCCCTAATTCTTCCAAGTTTTCTGCTGATACCAGTACATCATCGAAATATGGAACTACTCCCAGTAGACCTTGTAGGAGTCATTTCATTAGGTTTTGGAATAACCCGGGGGCTACACTAACTCCGAACTGAAGTCGAGTGCATTTAAAAGCGCCCCGATGTGTGACAATCGTTTGTGCTTCGGCTGTTTCGTCGTCAACTGGTAATTGTTGGTAGGCTTGAGCCAGATCGAGTTTGGCAAAAACCTGTCCCTGTCCTAACGAGTGCAACAAATGTTGCACTACTGTGATTACAGCTTCCGCTGTTGTGGTTTTCATGAGTAAAATTTCTAACCACTTCGATAGGCATCTACCACAATTAAGAAGGTCTGCCCATGGAACAGCCCGGCAAAATCTATATGGATCCTGGACCAAGGACCCTGGGGTTTCTCCCAATCCCTTATGGGGGCTGTTGGGGGTAGTGGCCTTGATTCTTGACATGCTTGGCATTTCCCTACCCGGTCGCTAATGTCTCTATCCATTTGTGGCCACCACACGTAACTTCTCGCTAGGCTTTTCATCCTTACAATCCCCGGGTGGCCCACATGCAATAGTTCCAACACATGCCCTCGTAATTTCTCCGTAATAACCACTCTATCCCCCCATAACAGACAACCCCCTTGTACCGACAGTTCCGAACGCTTTTTTGTAAATTCTTTCTTTTAAATGATCCCCCGGTGCAGTGGGCCATCCCCTCTGCACCCAACCAATCACAGTTCTTACGACAATGTCTTTATAAGATGCCCTAGTCACTTCCGTAGATGTGACTGGGCCAGAGTCCAAAGAGTCAATTAACAAGACGGGCGTCCCCGGGGTCGGGTCTTCGATAGTCTCTGGCAATGGGCATCTACTTAAAGCGTCCGCATGTCCCAAATCCTTGCCCGGTCGGTGAGACAGTTTGCTGCCAGGAAAATAATCCAATGGGTCAGCCTGGGTGATAATGCAACCCGGTGTTGGACGATCCCCCGCCAATAGTCCCAATAAAGGTCTGTGGTCTGTGACTATTTCAAATTGCCGCCCGAACAGGTACTCGTGGAATTTTTTAACCCCAGAGACTATAGCCAGGGCTTCACGGTCTAGTTGGCTATAGTTCCTTTCCACTGCGGACATCGTGCGGGAAAAATATGCGATAGGGGCTTCTGAACCATTTGGTAACCTGTGGCTGAGGACAGCCCCTACCCCGTAGGGTGATGCATCACAAACTAGTACTAGTGGCAACGTCCCTTTGTACTGAATTAGAAGGCTATCGCTGGACAAGAGATTCTTAACGCCTTCAAATGCCTTAGCCTCAACCCTGCCCCAAGTCCAAACAGCTTTTTTCGCTGCAGTTTATGTAGCGGTTCGGCTACCGTTGCCTTATTTTTTAAAAATACCGCATAGAAGTTTACAAGCCCCAGAAATGCTTGTAATTCTGTTTTGTTTTTTGGGGTTGGAGCCTTTCTAATGGCTCGCACTTTGCTCTCAGTTGGGTGGATGCCTTCCTTATCTATCTGGTAACCCAAGAATTCTACAGATTCAACTCCTATCTGGCATTTGTTGAGTTTAACCTTAAGCCCCGCAGACCTGAAAATGCCCAAAACCTTCCGCAATTTGACCCCTAATTCTTCCAAGTTTTCTGCTGATACCAGTACATCATCGAAATATGGAACTACTCCCGGTAGACCTTGTAGGAGTCGTTTCATTAGGTTTTGGAATAACCCGGGGGCTACACTAACTCCGAACTGAAGTTGAGTGCATTTAAAAGCGCCCCGATGTGTGACAATCGTTTGTGCTTCGGCTGTTTCGTCGTCAACTGGTAATTGTTGGTAGGCTTGAGCCAGATCGAGTTTGGCAAAAACCTGTCCCTGTCCTAACGAGTGCAACAAATGTTGCACTACTGGAACAGGGTAAGCACTCTTTTGCAATGCTTTGTTAAGCGTTGCCTTATAGTCAGCGCAAATACGGACTGATCCATCCGGTTTGACTGGGGTCACTATTGGTGTCTCCCATTTTGCATGGCTCCACGTGCCACCTGTGGCAAACATGCCATAGATTCACCGTCACGGCTTTAGGCTATAGCTCCAACATCAGCCAAGCTGGATGGAGACAGCAGATGTTGAAAGGTATATTAATAATCCTTTGCGCTGTTTCATTTTTCTCCAAAATCTGTACACAAAGTGCATGCATCATATGGAAAAGATCTCTGTCCATTCAGACATGACCCTTATTATTAATTAATCAGACTTAGTACCAGATAGGTTTATATAGGCACAGTTCTGCTTGCTCCAATTAACCTCTGATCTGTTTTATTAGTGACCATTAGAAGACGATGCTTTGCCAGCTATCCCTTCAGAACAAGGGGTGGAGTAATTGGGACCTAAGACTCAAACCCATTTAATTTCACAGTCACTCTTTTGTTACCCAATCCAGTTGATTAGATTTTTTTATCACAAAATGTCAGTCAATATGGTTAAAGTGAATTTTGATTCTATTGCTTGAAAAAACTGAAATGCCTTTTGTTCTTAAATTAGCCTATTTCAATCACCTTTGTCCAAAGAACAAATTACACAGGCTAGTAGCCAAATGATCTCTCAAAATTCAGAACAAACCCAGAAATTATTTTCTGATCTGGAACTGGAATTAATGAGACTATGCACACCAATACACTTTTGATTTTTTTTCAATGGATCTGGAAAATTCCAATCTTTTCTGCCAAAAGATTTTGGAGAGGATGAAAAACTAGCCCCCAAAAAAGGACAACAGAAAGCTGGGCAAATTCTAGAAGGCAATATTTTCTAGGAAGAATTTGACCCATTTTCTGAATAAGTTTGAAATCATCAAGGAAGCAATCCTCGACAGCTAGGAAGCTTTTCAATAAATCAAAGTGCCTGAAAGAAAACGAGGGAGCCTATCCTTTAATTATTCTCCTCTGCACAAATGGGCTGTGTGCCCAGAAAATCACTATGAGTGTATGTTGTTAACCATATAGAAAATACACACAATTGGTCAGGGAGCAGGATTATAGTAAGTCTGGAGAAAAGTTGCCATGGTTTCTTGATATGGAGAAATTTGGACAGATTTGTGTCCTGGCTTTTGAAAGGGCCAAACTGTCCCTTAGGCAATACTGTATAATAACCAAGCCACAAAAAGTGGCTTGCAATTTCATTGTGTGCCTGTGTAAGTTAGTGTTCATCTTATAGTACAGGTAGTCCTCCTTTACTGACATTCTCATTTAGTGACCAGTCACAGTTATGATAGTGATGAAAAAGCAACTTTACAATCAATCTCCACATCATCAATATTTGAAATCTATCAACAACAATTGATTTTTTTGGAAATGAAGATGGCCAAACAATTATTAAACAAGTTAGAAAACCAATACTTATGATTTATTACAGCAATATATTGCTGATATGTATATCTGTCAGCAAATCTTTTAGATAAATGGTACAAGGAAGAGGACTTTCAAGCAGTCGAGTCACTATTTTTGTGAGTTTGCTTATTTATCGGATTCCTATCCTGCCTTTTTGCACAGGAGCGTAAGGCAATGTATGTGTCAAGGTTCCGACCGATGCCCTAATTAAATTCCGACCTACCTAGTGGCACTGAGGGAAGCGAGGCGTTCCTACGCCTCCTCCCTCATTGCGTCGGCAGATAACCGCCCAGCTGCCCTGTTTCGGGTGACCCGCTCCCTCCTTCACCAGGGGGAGCGGGATGACCCGTTGCGGGGACGTGCTGAGGAGTTTAACGGTTATCTATACGATAAAATCGTTCAGCTTAGGGACGGTCTGGACCAAAATTGTGGCGATTCAGACGAGGTATCTGAGGGCGGTCTTGGTGATGTTGTGTGGGATGAGTTTGACCCTGTGACTCCCGAGGACATGGACAGGTTGCTGGGTAGATTGAATGCCACCACGTGTTTACTGGACCCGTGCCCCTCCTGGCTGGTGCTGGCCACTCAGGAGGTGACACGAGGCTGGCTCAGGGGATTACGAGTGCTTCCTTGTTGGAGGAGTCTTTCCGGCCGCCTTGAAAGAGGCGGTGGTGAAACCCCTCCTCAAGAAGCCTTCCTGGACCCGGCTGTTTTAGGTAATTATCGTCCGGTCTCCAACCTTGGCAGCGAAGGTTGTAGAAATATGGTGGCATATCAGTTTCCCCTGCACCTGGAGGAAACTGTCTATCTGGACCCGTTCAGTCCGGCTTCCGACCGGTTACAGCACTGAGGCGGCTTTGGTCGCGTTGGTGGATGATCTCTGGAGGGCCAGGGATGAGGGTTATTCCTCTGCCCTGGTCCTATTAGACCTCTCAGCGGCTTTTGATACCATCGACCATGGTATCCTGCTGCGCCGGTTGGGGGTTGGGAGTGGGAGGCACCGTTTATCGGTGGTTCTCCTCCTATCTCTCCGACCGTCGCAGACGGTGTTGACGGGGGCAGAGGTCACCGCGGCGCCTCACTTGTGGGGTCCGCGGGGTCGATTCTCGCCTTCTGTTCAACATCTATGAAACCGCTGGGTGAGATCATCAGTGGCTTCGTGTGAGGTACCAGCTGTATGCTGATGACACCCAGCTGTACTTTTCCACACGGGCCACCCCAATGAAGCTATCGAAGTGCTGTCGGTGTTTGGAAGCCGTGCGGGTCTGGATGGGGAGAAACAGGCTCAAGCTCAATCCTCCAAGACGGAGTGGCTGTGGATGCGGCATCCCGGTACAGTCAGCTGAGTCCGCGGCTGACTGTCGGGAGCGAGTCATTGGCCCCGATGGAGAGGGTGCGTAATTTGGGCGTTCTCCTGGATGCACGGCTGTCTTTTGAAGATCATTTGACGGCCGTCTCCAGGAGAGCTTTCCACCAGGTTCGCCTGGTGCGCCAGTTGCGCCTTTCTGACCGGGATGCCTTGTGCACAGTCACTCACGCCCTTGTGACGTCTCGTCTGGACTACTGCAATGCTCTCTACATGGGGCTCCCCTGAAGGGCATCCGGAGGCTGCAGTTGGTCAGAATGCAGCTGCTGGTGATAGAGGAGCCCTCGTGGCTCCCAGTGACACCTATCCTGCGCAGGCTGCACTGGCTACCTGTGGCCTTCGGGTGCGCTTCAAGGTGTTGGTGAGCGTCTTTAAAGCGCTCCATGGCATAGGGCGGGTTACTTACGGGACCGCCTGCTGCTACCAAATACCTCTCACCGACCCGTGCGCTCTCACAGAGAGGGACTCCTCAGGGTGCCGTCGGTAGCGACAATGTCGTCTGGCGACACCCAGGGGGGCCTTCTCTGTGGGGCCCCGCCCTCTGGAACGAGCTCCCCAGGACTTTGTCAACTTCGGACCTCCGAACCTTTCATGAGCTCAAAACTTACTTATTTATCTGCGCTGGACTGGGTTAGTTTTTTAAGTTATGGGTTTTTAAATGGGTTTTACTTCCAAATTTTAATTATGGCCAATTTAAATAAGTTTTTTATTAGTATTTTAATTGTATGTATTGTGCATTTTACTTGGCTGTGAACCGCCCTGAGTCCTTCGGGAGAAGGGCGGTATACAAATTTAAATAATAAATAAATAAATAAAAATAAATCATGAAGCCAAGCTTCAAAAGAAATCCAGTTATTTATTAGAAGCTTCATGTTGGCACTGACCAAGTGAAGCCAACTCTGACCTCACTTAATTCGCGTCCAGACTCTGACCCTGTTTCCCCCTCCCCCCAAGGTTTGTCATCAGTCACATTCTCCAACGAAGCAATTTTGCAATTTCGCGGGTTGTGGAGATCCCTCCTTCCGACCACTGTGAGTCTGTGTGTGTCAGCCTCCGCATGCTGCTTTTATTGTTTTATTATTTTATTGCTCAATTAATTGGTTTATTGCTGTCTTTAGTGCTAGGCATTGGAAAGGGGTACTGTATCTTTAATTATGGGCCAGCTGCTTGGGCTGCCATAGGTGGGAGGGAGGTGATCCAGAAACGAAACTGATGAATTCAAAACCTAAGAAGCGCTGATAACCCTCGCAGCCAACATTTGTGCATAGAAGATGACATCATGTGAAGTTGACCTCCAAGTGACGCTTGAGGGAGAAGTGGATTGGACCCAACTGTCTGACCTTTGGAGGGTGGTGGGATTTATGTGCGGACATGTATGTGTAAGACACACCTATTATTCAGAACTTGCTTTACTTCGTTGCATTCAGTTCATTCTTAGTAAAGATACCTTTCTCTACAAACAATGGAGTTGGGGTTTCTTTCTTGAGTTTTGAAAGGAGGCTCTGACAGTGTGGTTATGGCCTATGACATAGCTGGCTGGAATGTGCTTTGTTATGAATGAAGTGCAAGTTCCTCATTGCAGCTGGGATGTTCGGATTCCCCATCCTCCTGCCTATGGCAACTTGAGAGCAGGTCAGGAATGCTTTGCAAATTTACATTATGTGGTTTTCCCCCTATATACAAAACAACCTGTAGTTTTCTCTTTTATTCATTCTAAGTTGTTGAATTGTTTTATTTATTAAATGTCCAGACCATTCTGTACACCCAGGCTATACATATCCTTGTATATAAAGATGTAGAAACGCTATCATATTACTTATGTCCTTCATGCTTAACACATAGTTATGTTAAAACATCTATAGTCATTTAAGTGTTAGCTGTTTATTTATTTATATAGTAGCCCAATCAATAGATCAAAACAGCACATCATCATCAAAGATGTTACAGTACAATGAAGTATAGTATGTCAGAGTGAATGTGGTCCAAGCAAACATAATCAAAAAGCAATCAAGGTAGGCACAAAACCTCCTAACCCAATGCTTGGGAGCAAAGCCAGGTCTCCAAAAAAAAGCAGGTACAGTTGGGGCCATCCAAGTCTCACAGGGATTGCTGTTCTGTAAGACAGGCATGTCGACTGAGAAGCACATCTGTTGGATATCATCAGATGACAGGGCATAAATTGATGGGACCTGGAGCCCATGCACCCTTCTGCCAAGGGCAGAAATAATCACAGAAAAGAGATCCTGAGGAAACAAGGCTCTGGACTGGTAAGTGCTTTATAGGTCACAACCAGTGCTTTCAACTGCCCCTGGAAAATTACTGATAACCCGTGCAGCTCATGAAGCAGAACTACTACATAGCCATAGCTAGGTGCACCCATAACTACTCAGGCTGCTGCATTCTGGACCTGCAATAGCCTTCAAATGGTCTTCTAGGGTAGGTTTGCTCATGTCGAGTCCATTCCAGTAATAAAGATGAAAGATGATTGAGAAGGACTGTCCAGGAATAAGTGCAGTTGGTGATCAAGATTGATTTGGTCAAAATCCATCTGCTCTTTTAAGACATCTGTCCAGGAAGATATCCAAACTCTGCATGATTCTGTCTGGGTAATGTGATGGCATCCAGAACCAAAAAAGGAAACTGACTGCATCCAGGTGTCCCTAACTTTCATAATTACCACAATAATTTGCTGACTTGTTGGCTAATCTATGCCACCAGAGATAAAGTATTTTGCTCGATTAGGCAAAACAATGGACATCTCCCCCGCCCCATACGCATACATACACACAATTGGTCAGGGAGCAGGATTATAGTAAGTCTGGAGAAAAGTTGCCATGGTTTCTTGATATGGAGAAATTTGGACAGATTTGTGTCCTGGCTTTTGAAAGGGCCAAACTGTCCCTTAGGCAATACTGTATAATAACCAAGCCACAAAAAGTGGCTTGCAATTTCATGTGTGCCTGTGTAAGTTATTGTTCATCTTATAGTACAGGTAGCCCTCCTTTACTGACATTCTCATTTAGTGACCAGTCACAGTTATGATAGTGATGAAAAAGCAACTTTACAATCAATCTCCACATCATCAATATTTGAAATCTATCAACAACAATTGATTTTTTTGGAAATGAAGATGGCCAAACAATTATTAAACAAGTTAGAAAACCAATACTTATGATTTATTACAGCAATATATTGCTGATATGTATATCTGTCAGCAAATCTTTTAGATAAATGGTACAAGGAAGAGGACTTTCAAGCAGTCGAGTCACTATTTTTGTGAGTTTGCTTATTTATCGGATTCCTATCCTGCCTTTTTGCACAGGAGCGTAAGGCAATGTATGTGTCAAGGTTCCGACCGATGCCCTAATTAAATCATGAAGCCAAGCTTCAAAAGAAATCCAGTTATTTATTAGAAGCTTCATGTTGGCACTGACCAAGTGAAGCCAACTCTGACCTCACTTAATTCGCGTCCAGACTCTGACCCTGTTTCCCCCTCCCCCCAAGGTTTGTCATCAGTCACATTCTCCAACGAAGCAATTTTGCAATTTCGCGGGTTGTGGAGATCCCTCCTTCCAACCACTGTGAGTCTGTGTGTGTCAGCCTCCGCATGCTGCTTTTATTGTTTTATTGTTGCATTGCTCAGTTAATTGGTTTATTGCTGTCTTTAGTGCTAGGCATTGGAAAGGGGTACTGTATCTTTAATTGTGGGCCAGCTGCTTCGGCTGCCATAGGTGGGAGGGGGAGGAGACTGATCCAGAAACGAAACTGATGAATTCAAAAACCTAAGAAGCGGGCTGATAACCCTCGCAGCCAACGGTTGTGCATAGCAGAGAGATGACATCATGTGAAGTTGACCTCCAAGTGACGCTTGAGGGAGAAGTGGATTGGACCCAACTGTCTGACCTTTGGAGGGTGGTGGGATTTATGTGCGGACATGGATGTGTAAGACACACCTATTATTCAGAACTTGCTTTACTTCGTTGCATTCAGTTCATTCTTAGTAAAAGATACCTTTCTCTACAAACAATGGAGTTGGGGGTTTTCTTTCTTGAGTTTTGAAAGGAGGCACGTCTGACAGTGTGGTTATGGCCTATGACATAGCTGGCTGGAATGTGCTTTGTTTTGAATGAAGTGCAAGTTCCTCAATGCAGTTGCGATGTTCAGATTCCCCATCCTCCTGCCTATGGCAACTTGAGAGCAGGTCAGGAATGCTTTGCAAATTTACATTATGTGGTTTTCCCCCTATATACAAAACAACCTGTAGTTTTTCTCTTTTTATTCATTCTAAGTTGTTGAATTGTTTTATTTATTAAATGTCCAGACCATTCTGTACACCCAGGCACACATACACATGCATATCCCCTTGTATATAAAGATGTAGAAACGCTATCATATTACTTATGTCCCGCTACGTACTTAACACATAGTTATGTTAAAACATCTATAGTCATTTAAGTGTTAGCTGTTTATTTATTTATATAGTAGCCCAATCAATAGATCAAAACAGCACATCATCATCAAAGATGTTACAGTACAATGAAGTATAGTATGTCAGAGTGAATGTGGTCCAAGCAAACATAATCAAAAAGCAATCAAGGTAGGCACAAAACCTCCTAACCCAATGCTTGGGAGCAAAGCCAGGTCTCCAAAAAAGCTGAAAAGAGATCCTGATTTATTTTTATTTATTTATTTTGTTACAACATCATACAAAAGATTATATAGTATATACACATAAACATATATAGGAAGAAGAAAAGAAAAACAATAGGACAGGAGCGGTAGGCACGTTTGTGCGCTTATGCACGCCCCTTATGGTCCTCTTAGGAATGGGGTGAGGTCAATAGTAGAAAGTTTTTGGTTAAAGCTATTACATTACATTACATTACATTACATTACATTACATTACATTACATTACATTACATTACTACTACATAGCCATAGCTAGGTGCACCCATAACTACTCAGGCTGCTGCATTCTGGACCTGCAATAGCCTTCAAATGGTCTTCTAGGGTAGGTTTGCTCATGTCGAGTCCATTCCAGTAATAAAGATGAAAGATGATTGAGAAGGACTGTCCAGGAATAAGTGCAGTTGGTGATCAAGATTGATTTGGTCAAAATCCATCTGCTCTTTTAAGACATCTGTCCAGGAAGATATCCAAACTCTGCATGATTCTGTCTGGGTAATGTGATGGCATCCAGAACCAAAAAAGGAAACTGACTGCATCCAGGTGTCCCTAACTTTCATAATTACCACAATAATTTGCTGACTTGTTGGCTAATCTATGCCACCAGAGATAAAGTATTTTGCTCGATTAGGCAAAACAATGGACATCTCCCCCCGCCCCCGCACGCATACACACACACAAGGCAAGCTTCCTCTTATTTTTCATATTGTATAATACTGTGAAGATGATTCTGAAGAAATGAGAAGGAACAAGGAGGTCTTCAAACAGATGTCTTGGATCAGGGGTGTCCCACCTGGGCAACTTTCTTAAAGTTCTTAAGTTCTTCTTAAAGAACTTAAAGTTCTTTAAGTTAAACTTAAAGTTAAAGTTTAAACTTAAAGTTCTTCTTAAAGAGATCTTCTAGATCAGGGGTGTCCAACCTGGCAATTTAAGACTTGTAGACTTCAACTCTCAGAATTCTGGGAATTGAAGTCCAAAAATCTTAAAAGTTGCCAAGATTGGACACTCCTGATCTAGAAGGTCGTTCTCCGCCTACTTTCTTTTGCAATTACTTCTGAACATATGCTGAAACACAAGATCTTAATAAATGAGAAGTCACCAGTTTAGCTAGACTGACAGTAGTGATTAAATTTGGAATTCTGGCTATAATTGTGTGTGTAACCATCTTTTCCAAGGAAGGAAGGAAAGAAGGTAGGTTTAGCTTCATTGACTTAAAAATGAAAAAATTCACTTTAAAAAAATCCAGGTCTTTCCTGTGTGCAAGTACAGATAGTCCTTGACTTACAACAGTTCATTTAGTGACCGTTAAAAGTTACCATGGCACTGAAAAAAGCGACCTATGACCATTTTTCACACTTACAATTAATGTAGCATCCCCATGATCGTATGATCAAAATTCAGATGCTTGGCAACCAACTCATCTTTATGGCGGTTGCAGTGTCCCTGAATCATGTGATCACCTCTTGCGACCTTCTGACCAGCAAAATCAATGGGGAAGCCAGATTCGCTTAACCGTGTTACTAACTTTAACAACTGCAATAATTCATTTAACAACCATGGCAAGAAAGGTCATAAAATGAGGAGAAATTAACAAACCGTTTTTCTTAGCAACAGCAATTTTGAGCTCAATTGTGTTTTGTAAGTAGAGAACTACCTGTACACACAATTCTGAAGTGTTCCAGAATTGGCCTAAAATACAAATCTTATATACAAATAAGTCCTGTGTTGCTGGCTTGGGACAGAAGGTTCCAAAAGTATCTTCCTTCATATTTTTCATACAGTGTGCTAAAAGAAGTGCAGAGCATGTCAGAAAGCTCAAGTCTAACTGATGGCAACCAATTGTAATTACTTTCATGATGGAACTGCTGGAAAACCTCTGCCAGGGAGCTTTTAAATTATCCCCTTCCCATTTCACAACACCCTTCAACTGACAAAAATGAGGATTATAAAACAGTCGGCTGTTCTATTTAAAGCTTGCATTCAAGATTGACTTTATTTTTTATAATAAAAGTAAGCCTGCTCATTTCAAAATCTATTGGGGGGGGGGATAGGTGTGTCTTGAATATCAGAAAGGTCATTGACTGTCTCTGCCAGCTGCATTTTGTAATACCAGTTGGCTAAGGGCTAATTCAGCAACTGTAAACCAGCAGTCCCCAACTGGTGGTCTGTGGACCACTGGTGGTCTGCGAGAAAATTTTGGTGGTCCACAGAAAAATTATTTGCATTTTTTATGTTGCACTAAATCAGGGGTCCTCAAACTACGGCCCCTGGGCTGGATATATGCAGTGAATGCTTGTGTTGCTGCAGAGACTCAGGGTCTTTTGTGTGGGTGGGAGGAGGAGACTGATCCAGAAACGAAACTGATGAATTCAAAAACCTAA
The DNA here is from genome assembly GCF_028640845.1 of Ahaetulla prasina. Taxonomy (NCBI): domain Eukaryota; kingdom Metazoa; phylum Chordata; class Lepidosauria; order Squamata; family Colubridae; genus Ahaetulla; species Ahaetulla prasina. Next base: position 32,719,930 of record NC_080539.1, read on the forward strand.
GAAGCGGGCTGATAACCCTCGCAGCCAACGGTTGTGCATAGCAGAGAGATGACATCATGTGAAGTTGACCTCCAAGTGACGCTTGAGGGAGAAGTGGATTGGACCCAACTGTCTGACCTTTGGAGGGTGGTGGGATTTATGTGCGGACATGTATGTGTAAGACACACCTATTATTCAGAACTTGCTTTACTTCGTTGCATTCAGTTCATTCTTAGTAAAAGATACCTTTCTCTACAAACAATGGAGTTGGGGGTTTTCTTTCTTGAGTTTTGAAAGGAGGCACGTCTGACAGTGTGGTTATGGCCTATGACATAGCTGGCTGGAATGTGCTTTGTTTTGAATGAAGTGCAAGTTCCTCAATGCAGCTGCGATGTTCGGATTCCCCATCCTCCTGCCTATGGCAACTTGAGAGCAGGTCAGGAATGCTTTGCAAATTTACATTATGTGGTTTTCCCCCTATATACAAAACAACCTGTAGTTTTTCTCTTTTTATTCATTCTAAGTTGTTGAATTGTTTTATTTATTAAATGTCCAGACCATTCTGTACACCCAGGCACACATACATATGCATATCCCCTTGTATATAAAGATGTAGAAACGCTATCATATTACTTATGTCCCGCTACGTACTTAACACATAGTTATGTTAAAACATCTATAGTCATTTAAGTGTTAGCTGTTTATTTATTTATATAGTAGCCCAATCAATAGATCAAAACAGCACATCATCATCAAAGATGTTACAGTACAATGAAGTATAGTATGTCAGAGTGAATGTGGTCCAAGCAAACATAATCAAAAAGCAATCAAGGTAGGCACAAAACCTCCTAACCCAATGCTTGGGAGCAAAGCCAGGTCTCCAAAAAAAAGCAGGTACAGTTGGGGCCATCCAAGTCTCACAGGGATTGCTGTTCTGTAAGACAGGCATGTCGACTGAGAAGCACATCTGTTGGATATCATCAGATGACAGGGCATAAATTGATGGGACCTGGAGCCCATGCACCCTTCTGCCAAGGGCAGAAATAATCACAGAAAAGAGATCCTGAGGAAACAAGGCTCTGGACTGGTAAGTGCTTTATAGGTCACAACCAGTGCTTTCAACTGCCCCTGGAAAATTACTGATAACCCGTGCAGCTCATGAAGCAGAACTATTTATTTTTTATTTATTTATTTTGTCACAACATCATACAAAAAGATTATATAGTATATACACATATAAACATATATAGGAAGAAGAAAAGAAAAACAATAGGACAGGAACGGTAGGCACGTTTGTGCGCTTATGCACGCCCCTTATGGTCCTCTTAGGAATGGGGTGAGGTCAATAGTAGAAAGTTTTTGGTTAAAGCTATTACATTACATTACATTACATTACATTACATTACATTACATTACATTACATTACTACTACATAGCCATAGCTAGGTGCACCCATAACTACTCAGGCTGCTGCATTCTGGACCTGCAATAGCCTTCAAATGGTCTTCTAGGGTAGGTTTGCTCATGTCGAGTCCATTCCAGTAATAAAGATGAAAGATGATTGAGAAGGACTGTCCAGGAATAAGTGCAGTTGGTGATCAAGATTGATTTGGTCAAAATCCATCTGCTCTTTTAAGACATCTGTCCAGGAAGATATCCAAACTCTGCATGATTCTGTCTGGGTAATGTGATGGCATCCAGAACCAAAAAAGGAAACTGACTGCATCCAGGTGTCCCTAACTTTCATAATTACCACAATAATTTGCTGACTTGTTGGCTAATCTATGCCACCAGAGATAAAGTATTTTGCTCGATTAGGCAAAACAATGGACATCTCCCCCCGCCCCCGCACGCATACACACACACAAGGCAAGCTTCCTCTTATTTTTCATATTGTATAATACTGTGAAGATGGTTCTGAAGAAATGAGAAGGAACAAGGAGGTCTTCAAACAGATGTCTTGGATCAGGGGTGTCCCACCTGGGCAACTTTCTTAAAGTTCTTAAGTTCTTCTTAAAGAACTTAAAGTTCTTTAAGTTAAACTTAAAGTTAAAGTTTAAACTTAAAGTTCTTCTTAAAGAGATCTTCTAGATCAGGGGTGTCCAACCTGGCAATTTAAGACTTGTAGACTTCAACTCTCAGAATTCTGGGAATTGAAGTCCAAAAATCTTAAAAGTTGCCAAGATTGGACACTCCTGATCTAGAAGGTCGTTCTCCGCCTACTTTCTTTTGCAATTACTTCTGAACATATGCTGAAACACAAGATCTTAATAAATGAGAAGTCACCAGTTTAGCTAGACTGACAGTAGTGATTAAATTTGGAATTCTGGCTATAATTGTGTGTGTAACCATCTTTTCCAAGGAAGGAAGGAAAGAAGGTAGGTTTAGCTTCATTGACTTAAAAATGAAAAAATTCACTTAAAAAAAATCCAGGTCTTTCCTGTGTGCAAGTACAGATAGTCCTTGACTTACAACAGTTCATTTAGTGACCGTTAAAAGTTACCATGGCACTGAAAAAAGCGACCTATGACCATTTTTCACACTTACAATTAATGTAGCATCCCCATGATCGTATGATCAAAATTCAGATGCTTGGCAACCAACTCATCTTTATGGCGGTTGCAGTGTCCCTGAATCATGTGATCACCTCTTGCGACCTTCTGACCAGCAAAATCAATGGGGAAGCCAGATTCGCTTAACTGTGTTACTAACTTTAACAACTGCAATAATTCATTTAACAACCATGGCAAGAAAGGTCATAAAATGAGGAGAAATTAACAACTGTTTTTCTTAGCAACAGCAATTTTGAGCTCAATTGTGTTTTGTAAGTAGAGAACTACCTGTACACACAATTCTGAAGTGTTCCAGAATTGGCCTAAAATACAAATCTTATATACAAATAAGTCCTGTGTTGCTGGCTTGGGACAGAAGGTTCCAAAAGTATCTTCCTTCATATTTTTCATACAGTGTGCTAAAAGAAGTGCAGAGCATGTCAGAAAGCTCAAGTCTAACTGATGGCAACCAATTGTAATTACTTTCATGATGGAACTGCTGGAAAACCTCTGCCAGGGAGCTTTTAAATTATCCCCTTCCCATTTCACAACACCCTTCAACTGACAAAAATGAGGATTATAAAACAGTCGGCTGTTCTATTTAAAGCTTGCGTTCAAGATTGACTTTATTTTTTATAATAAAAGTAAGCCTGCTCATTTCAAAATCTATTGGGGGGGGGGGATAGGTGTGTCTTGAATATCAGAAAGGTCATTGACTGTCTCTGCCAGCTGCATTTTGTAATACCAGTTGGCTAAGGGCTAATTCAGCAACTGTAAACCAGCAGTCACCAACTGGTGGTCTGTGGACCACTGGTGGTCTGCGAGAAAATTTTGGTGGTCCACAGAAAAATTATTTGCATTTTTTATGTTGCACTAAATCAGGGGTCCTCAAACTACGGCCCCTGGGCTGGATATGTGCAGTGAATGCTTGTGTTGCTGCAGAGACTCAGGGTCTTTTTGTGTGGGTCGGAGGGGAGCAGAAATTCTGATTTGAGGTCTGCCCTGGCGCGGGGCTTTGGGCAAAGGCTGGAGGGAAGTGCCACTGGTGGTGAAGAGCTGGAGGGCCTTGTTCCCGTGGGACTGCATCATGGCCTGGAACTGGCAGACCATCTCAGCCCGCTAAGCCTCCAGGCACTGGTACCTGGCCTTGCACTCCCGCAGGTCTTCCCTCTGCTTGGAAAGTCTATGCTCATAGTCCTCAGTGAGGTGCTTCTGCTGAGCCTCCTTCTTGGTCAGATCCAATTTGAACTGAGCCAGCTGTTTTGCCAACTTTTTCTTATGGTGGCTGCTTAGCTCCAACTTCTGCTTCCTGTTGGGGCCGTAAGGAGCCCGGGCGGGCAGGAGAGGAGTTGTTGTGACCCAGGAGTATTGGGGGAAGGGAAACAGAACAGGAGTAGGTGGGAGGGGTGAGTAGAGGCTGACGAGGTGCCTCTTGATATGAGTGACATTAAGTTGGCCATGGCCACCCAGTCACATGACCACCTAGCCACGCCCAGCCAGCCAGTCATTAGGCAAATCATATCAGTGGTCCGCGGAATTTAAAATTATGAATTTAGTGGTCCCTGAGGTCCGAAAGGTTGGTGACCCCTGGTTTAAACAACAAAGCAGGTTAAAATATAGTGCCCTATTTGAAATGTTCGGGAAGTAGGGATCCTTTGGTCTTTGGCCCAATAGTCTGGCATTGGAGTTACAACCAAACTCCTGTCACACAAATTGCCACTATGTGAAAGGCCTTTACACTTATTTCAACCAAAGGTACTTTCCTTTGAAAAGATTCCCTGTGAGTAAGAACCACTTAACTAGGACCCAAATAATTTAATATTATAAGTATGCACTAGTAGCTTGAACAGGCTCAGGAGTGAATTAAGAATCAACTGAATTCTTTCAGCATTGATAAAAGAGAGCCCACTTGCTACAACAATTAAAACAGCTATCATTAGTGCTATTGTTGTTGCTGCTGTTATTATATAAGCCCTTTTAACTAATTAAGCCAGTGTGCTACAAAGTGGAAACCAATCTCCGGCATCATCTTTCTGACTGTGAGAGTAGTACAAGTAGTCCTCAGGCTACAATGGCAATTGGGGCTCTGTCGCTAAGTGATGTGGTTGTAAAGTCATCACATGACCATGCCACTTGGCAACGGCCATTCCAGCAGTCCAGTTGCCATCATTAAACAAGGACTGGATGGGTCCTTAAGTATGGATGGACCTCATATGATCACAATTTCTTACTTCCTGCCAGCTTCCCCATTGACTTTACTTGTGTAAAATGGGCAGGAATGACAGAAATTATGATCATGTGACCAAAGGTCACTGTAAAATCATAACGATGAGCCAGGTACCAAGCACCGAGATCACAATCACATAATGATGGGGATACCGTAATAGCCAGAACACCAAGGACTGGTCGTAAGGACCATGCATTCAGTATTGTCATAACTTTGAATGGTCACTGAACAAATGGTGGTAATCCGAAGACTAAGAATAATGTGTGGCTACTGTTTAATATAGTTGCGTGCCCAACTCTCTGAGAAAAGTAACAGTGAAAAACTGAGATAGGAACAAGACCATTCTGGGAGGGCAGGAATATCCTCTACAGCACTGGTCGCCAACCTTTCTGGCTTTGAGGACTGGTGTGGGAGAGGGGATGGTTCCACGTGAGTGGTGGGCAGGTGTACCTGCTGCTCGCACAAATGGAGCTGGGCATGCTCGCCCACGCATTGCATGCACAAGGGAAGCTGTGTGCGTGCGCACACCCATCTGCTGCTTCCACGGCCCGGTTCTGAATGGGCCGCAGTAGACCAAGGCCCTGGGGTTGGAGACCACTGCTCTACATTTATCTTCTGGTATCTTGTATTATTTTTGTGGCTGATCACACTCACCACTGCAACCATTCACCAGAGGAGCTATTTGCAAGAACACTCATAACAGATTCTCCAAACATGTACTTCTTCAAAATGTATTAATTAAATTTATTTGTTACCTGACTCCCAGCGACTCTGGACAATTTCCAAACGATTGAAAAAATAACCCCATACAAAACAAAAAAGGGTAGAGGTGGCAGAATAACCCCCCCCAAAAAAAACAACCCAAACTAGGTTAAAAGGAGACTTCAGTCATCCTCACCCAAAGGCCTGGGTGAAAATTGCCTACCCTTCTGAGCTCAATCTTCAAGACCTGCAGTGATGGATTGACCGTTACCTCCTGAGGCAGTCAGTTGCATTTTCAGATTAATGGGATGCTTATTGCTGCTTCTAATTAGAAAACAGCAGCCCTGATCCTCCCCATCCTTCAGCCCTGGCAACGATTCAGTGTACGGCTAATTTGAACATGCCGCTGCACTTTTCTGCTTTGAAATTCCACATTCAACAGGAGCAACCGCAATTAAGTGGTGCATAAATGAAGGATATTATGTTGTGTAATTCATGGAGGCACCTTTGAGAGCAAAAAATTTGGCCTCTCAGGATAAAGTAGTAAAGTTCAACAGAACATGAAATGGAGTTCTGCTCTGACTGCCTCTGTAACATTACAAGACAGTGTAATAGGCACTGGCCAATATGTGGGAATTTACTACCGAACTCCAGTAGAGATGCAGCTTCTATTAATAATAATATAATAACAGAGTTGGAAGGGACTTTGGAGGTCTTCTAGTCCAACCCCCTGCTTAGCCAGGAAACCCTACACCATTTCAGACAAATGGTTATCCAATTTCTTCTTAAAAATTTCCAGCGTTGGAGCATTCACAACTTCTGGATGCAAGTTGTTCCACTGGTTAATTGTTCTAACTTTCAGGAAATTTCTCCTTAGTTCTAGGTTGCTTCTCTCCTTGATTAGTTTCCATCCATTGCTTCTTGTCCTACCCTCAGGTGCTTTGGAGCAGAGGTCTCCAACCTTGGCAACTTGAAGACTTGTGGACTTCAACTCCCAGCTTTGCTGGCTGAGGGATTCTGGGAGTTGAAGTCTTCCACAAGTCTTCAAGTTGCCAAGGTTGGAGACCTCTGCTTTGGAGAATAGCTTGACTCCCTCTTCTTTGTGGCAACCCCTGAGATACTGAAACACTGCTCTCATGTCTTAAAGACTAGCTCAACATGATATGTCCCATCTCTAGTGAATAACAGAAGCCAACTGAGGCATGTGACCGAGATGGGACTCTGTTGCCCCTGTTTTCTTTATTAGGCATTTGAAATGCAGGGTGAGTCTAAAATTCCATCCCACATTTGCAAAACCACTCATCTGCAGACGCTACAGAGGCTTTCAAGGAACGTCACCTTCAGAGTCATATGTACGTCCTTTATTCCAAAATCATTTCCACAATTCTGTGCTCAGGGTGAGCAAAGATGCCCTTGTTCAGCTACCGGTAAATGGAAGACGTTCACACAGAGAAACTCCCCCTGTGGCTTCCTGCTTTCTTTCCCCAAATCAAAGTGGAGCTGTGACAATTAGAACAATCCTTATTTACTATTTCTTGTTCTAATCCGCAAGGTCAGTAGAATAATTGATGCTAAGAGGCAGCTGGTTCTCCAAATGCTTTTCTATCCATTTGGCTATTCTGATAATAAACACTCCTAAATGAACTATAGTAAACAATGCAAACAATTCAACCTTGGGGTTAATTCTTTAGCTTTTTCTTTTAATTAAATAACCTACGATCAATACTGTCTGATTCAAAAACCAGTAACAGTGAGCTGATTGTAGAATAAATCCTGCATCTGTTTTCTCTAACACACACACTTTTGGGGGAACTTTCCCATATGATGCAGACTTTTCCATAAATACTGTAAATTCACTGCAAAATCAGGAAAAATGTGAATGTTAAGTATAATGATTTTTCAGTTTGTTTATTAGTTTTGAAACTGCAAAATTAGCTGAGTTTGTATTAAAATCAGAGGTGGATTTCAGCAGGTTCTGACCAGTTCTGGAGAACCAGTAGCGGAAATTTTGAGTAGTTCAGAGAACCGGTAGTAAAAATTCTAACTGGCCCCGCCCCCATCTATGCCTCCCAAGTCCCAGCTGATCAGGAGGAAATGGGGATTTTGAAATAACCTTCCCCTGAAGTGGGGTGGGAATGGAGATTTTGCAGTATCCTTCCCCTGCCACGCCCACCAAGCCAAGTCCACCAAGCCACATTCACAGAACTGGTAGTAAAAAAATTTGAAACCCTCCACTGATTAAAAATGCAGCTGAAATAAATTTCTATTCCATCCCTACTGACTGGTTATGAAATATTGTGTCTAATGCCTGCTAAAATAAGAAGTCTGTGATCTGGAAACACTCCAAAATTGATTTCGGTTTTAACTTCAATTGCAGATTAAGATTTCATAATGTGAGCTCAATATTTGGAGAAATTGTCGTTTAAAAAGATTACTTAGTAGAAACATCAAGATCGAATAACCAAGCACATGAAGAGAAGCCTGACAACACTCATCGAGGCTCCGTTGTTGACCGCGATGGCCTGCTGCAGCCCTCTGCCAGCAAAACCAGCCCGGGCGGGCCCTCTCCTCCCAAGCTCCATTTTTGCTGCAGAGCCACCACGGGCCAGTCCTTCACTGTTTCCACAGCGGCCCCGCGGGCCAGCTTTAAGCACCCCATAGGCCAGATCCAGCCCCCGGACCTTGAGTTTGACGTCCTGTTGGAAACTGCAAAGCTGAATGAAGGCCCCTTGCTGGAGAGAAAGTGAAGAAAAACAGGTTTTTGCTAAAAAAAATCTCACTTTGTCATCATTTCATTTCGGCAGATGCCAATTGAAGTATGTTTTGTTGTGCTTACAATTTCAGTTTGATTGCAGTTCTATATTTGACAAGATAAAGTTTGCTTGTTTTGCAATAACAGAATACCAATGAACTAAAAATCACCATACGAAAGCTAACATAAAGTATTGCATTTATTATATCAATCTGTATACTTCCCACATCGGAGGAACATCAAGGTTGCATACTTGCTTACATAAGTGGCCTTTGGGCAGTGTATCTTTGTTAGAAGGTAAAGCTTTGGAGGAGAAGAGCCTGGGGTCATTTTTTTTATTTGCACCAACCACAATATGAATGGGTCAAATATCTCTGTGTTGACTTTGTAGAAGCAATGCTTGGTTTGCCTCCATTTGACTTCCAATGTGCCTTTGGGCCTCTTACTTGATCCACAGGCAAAAGCAGGCCATATTCCATGAGCGCAGGGATTTTCAGTCATCTCTGGCTCAGAGGATGTTGGGTGGAAAGCAAATCTGCATTAAGGAGGGACTAACCTCCAACCATTTTAGACACATTGCTCTACCTCAGGGGTCTCCAACCTTGGCAACTTTAAGACTTGTGGACTTCAACTCCCAGAATTCCTCAGTCAGCAAAGCTGCCAAGGTTGGAGACCTCTGCCCTACCTTACAAGATTTAGCACTGAGTGTTCATCACACCCTGATTCTGCTCAGGCTTTTCCAGTGCAAGCCATGCCCAGAAGCAAGCACATTAGTAGGATAATCCATGCTGGCTAAAGAATTCTGGGAATTAAAGTTCACACATCTTAGCGTCATCAAGATTCAGAAACACTGCGAGTGTGGGTTTCCAGCTCTGAATCAGTCCCTCCCCAAATCTTCTAATTTGTAGCCACCTCCACCTTTTTATTTTATTTACTTTTTTATTTGTAGTCTACCTTTGGGAACAAATTGGATTCTTTCCCCAAATCAAAGTGGAGCTGTGACAATTAGAACAATCCTTATTTACTATTTCTTCTTCTAATGCGCAAGGTCAGTAGAATAATTGATGCTAAGAGGCAGCTGGTTCTCCAAATGCTTTTCTATCCATTTGGCTATTCTGATAATAAACACTCCTAAATGAACTATAGTAAACAATGCAAACAATTCAACCTTGGGGTTAATTCTTTAGCTTTTTCTTTTAATTAAATAACCTACGATCAATACTGTCTGATTCAAAAACCAGTAACAGTGAGCTGATTGTAGAATAAATCCTGCATCTGTTTTCTCTAACACACACACTTTTGGGGGAACTTTTCCATATGATGCAGACTTTTCCATAAATACTGCAAATTCACTGCAAAATCAGGAAAAATGTGAATGTTAAGTATAATGATTTTTCAGTTTGTTTATTAGTTTTGAAACTGCAAAATTAGCTGAGTTTGTATTAAAATCAGAGGTGGATTTCAGCAGGTTCTGACCAGTTTTGGAGAACCAGTAGCGGAAATTTTGAGTAGTTCAGAGAACCGGTAGTAAAAATTCTAACTGGCCCCGCCCCCATCTATCCTCCCAAGTCCCAGCTGATCAGGAGGAAATGGGGATTTTGAAATAAGCTTCCCCTGAAGTGGGGTGGGAATGGAGATTTTGCAGTATCCTTCCCCTGCCACGCCCACCAAGCCAAGTCCACCAAGCCACATTCACAGAACTGGTAGTAAAAAAATTTGAAACCCTCCACTGATTAAAAATGCAGCTGAAATAAATTTCTATTCCATCCCTACTGACTGGTTATGAAATATTGTGTCTAATGCCTGCTAAAATAAGAAGTCTGTGATCTGGAAACACTCCAAAATTGATTTCGGTTTTAACTTCAATTGCAGATTAAGATTTCATAACGTGAGCTCAATATTTGGAGAAATTGTCATTTAAAAAGATTACTTAGTAGAAACATCAAGATCGAATAACCAAGCACATGAAGAGAAGCCTGACAACACTCATCGAGGCTTCGTTGTTGACCGTGATTGTTAGATTCACGAGGCAGGAGACCAGGATAGTGACAACAGCTCTTTACTATATGGTGAACCCAGCAGCCAGTGCTGGGAAAAACCTCTCTTTATATACAGTTTAGCCGGAGGCTTCAACCAATCAGCAACGTGCTATTTTCCCGCCAAAACTTTTAAAGATACATTACACTCCTTCCCTCCCAGAAAACACTTTACCAATATTTACATAAAATTAGCATCTTATTTTTCTACGTAATCACGCAAGTAGACTGGGCGTCTCCTGACTCTTTCGGACCTGCGCAATTCATTTTCTGGGAGTGGGTCGAGCTGACCGGAGGGACTGTTTGTTCCTCTCAGCTCCTCCTCTAGGCCATCCGCCCTGGATTATTTGCAGAGTCGCCCTGCTGTCTTCAGGATGGGCGGTTGGTGTCGCTGGACCTTCTGGAACTCAGATAAGTCTCGCTTGCCCCGGGTTTGAGTCAGTTGTGGATTCAACATTGGGTAGTCAGGGCCTGTTTCGCCTGTTTCTGATTTACCGGTTGTCGTTTCCTTATCTGGTCTATGTGGCGCTTCCATACCCGGCCATCCTCTATCTCTACTAGATATGATTTTGGTCCTGTTATCTCTAGGATTTTCCTGTTACCCAGGTCAGACCTCGCTGTAGTTGTGTGCCCACACTAGCTCGCCTACTGCCATCCCTCTTGTTTTTCCCTGTACCCCTTTGTAACCGTCTGGTGTGTAGTTTGGGTTTAAACGGTCTAGTGGGCACCTGAGCTTCCGACCCATTAATAGCTCTGCCGGGCTTCTGCCAGTTGTGACACAGGGGTTCTGTGTTGGACTGCCAGGAAGGTATCGATTTTGTTTGCCAGTCGCCTGGCCTGATTCTGGACAATGCCTCTTTGCGCCCGGACGGAACGTTCTGCAAGGCCATTCGTCGCAGGGTGGAAAGGCGCCGAGAGGACATGCGGATGCCCTCTTCTGCCAAGTACCCTCAAACTGGGTTGCCGTGAATTGCGGGCCGTTATCGGAGACTAAGCGTGTCGGGCAACCCGTGGGTTACAAATAGGTGCCGTGGGACTGAAATCACGGCCTCGGCTGTCATGGATCTCATGAGAATGATTTCCAGCCATTTGGAGTAGGCATCGACTACTACCAGAAAGGTTTGGCCGTGGAAGGGCCGGCAAAATCGATATGGATCCTAGACCAGGGCCCTGGGGTCTCTCCCATTCCCGAATCGGGGCCGTTGGGGTAGCGGTCTGGGCTCCTGGCAGGCCTGGCATTTCCCTACCCTTTCAGCAATTTCCGTGTCCATTAAGGGCCACCACACATAGCTTCTCGCTAGACCCTTCATTCTCACGATCCCTGGGTGGCCTTCGTGAAGGAGATCCAATACCTTTTTCCTCAATTTCTCCGGGATCACCACTCGATCCCCCCATAGCAGGCACCCCCCTTGAGCTGAGAGTTCCCCACGTTTTTTACAAATTCTTTAAACGCCGCCCGCAGCGGGCCAACCTCTTTGTACCCAACCAATTACAGTTCTTATTGTAATGTCCTTATACGAAGCCCGAGCCACCTCTTTGGATGTGACTGGGCCAGAGTCCAAAGAGTCAATTAGCAGAACTGGTATCCCCGGAGTGGGGTCTTCGATAGTCTCTGGTAACGGGGATCTGGTCAGGGCGTCTGCATGCCTAATTCCTTCCTGGCCGGTGTAGTAATTTGTAAGAATACGCTGCCAGGAAGATAGTCCATCGGGTCAGTCTGGGCGAAAGTGCCACGGGCGTCGGGCGGTCGCCTGCCAACAGGCCTAGCAAGGGTCTATGGTCCGTGATGATTTCGAAATCACGACCGAATACATATTCATGGAATTTCTTTACTCCGGAGACTATAGCCAAGGCTTCCTTATCAAGCTGGCTATAATTCCTTTCAGCTGATGACATGGTTCGGGAGTAGTATGCAATAGGGGCTTCTGTGCCATTTGGCAACCTGTGGCTGAGCACAGCTCCCACCCCATAGGGAGATGCATCGCAGCTTAACACTAATGGCAGCGTGCCATTGTATTGGATAAGGAGGCTATCACCGATAGGAGATTCTTTACCCTTCGAATGCCCTAGCTTCCGCCTTTCCCCAAGACCATGCAGCTGTCTTTGCTAGTAATTTGTGCAGCGGTTCGGCTACTGTTGCCTTATTTTTAAAAATACCGCGTAGAAGTTGACCAGACCTAAGAATGCCTGTAACTCCGCTTTGTTCTTTGGAACCGGGCCTTCCTGATGGCCCGTACCTTGCTCTCAGTGGGTGAATCCTTCCTGTCTATCCGGTAGCCCAGGAATTCCACAGATTCAACCCCGATCTGGCATTTGTTCAGTTTAACTTTGAGACCGCAGACCGGAAAATGCCCAAAACTTTTCGCAGCCTTACCCCTAATTCCTCTAGATTCTCAGCGGATACCAGTACATCGTCAAAGTATGGTACCACCCTGGTAGTCCCTGCAATAGCCGCTCCATTAGGTTCTGAAATAACCCTGGAGCCACACTAACCCCAAACTGTAACCGGGTACACTTAAAAGCCCTCTGTGAGTCACAATTGTCTGCGCTTGGCTGTGCTGCTATCTACGGGCAGCTGTTGATAGGCTTGGGCCAAGTCTAGCTTGGCAAAACTTGCCCTTGCCCCATTGAGTGCAGTAAGTGCTGTACCACCGAACGGGTAAGCACTCTTTGCAATGCTTTGTTGCGTTGCCTTGTAGTCAGCGCAACCGGACCGACCCGTCCGGTTTGACTGGGGTGACTATAGGGTCTCCCACTTAGCATGGTCAACTGGCACTAGAATTCCTGGTTTACTAGCTTGTCCAGTTCCCGGTCAATCCTGGGCTTTAGGGCTAACGGGACCCTCCTAGCCTTTAAACGGATAGGGCAACTTGTGGGTCTAAGTTAAATGAGATAGGGGTCCCTTGTACTTGCCCAGGCAGTCTTGAAAACGCCCCAAACTCCCTCAGGAGTGCGTCTTTGAGGTCGACTTCGTTTCTGAAGATTCCGGTCACCCCCATGCCCAATGCTCTGAACCAGTCCAGTCCCAACAAGCTTGGCAGGGTCCCATCGACGATGGTGATGGGCAGAGTTTTCTTGTATTGTCCATACTCGACGTGGACGGACGTTACCCTCGAACAGGGATGCGATTCCTTGGTAGTCTTGTACCTTTAATTTCTGTGGTTGCAGCTTGAGCTTTGCGATGGCGGGTAAGGCTCTCACGAGATTGTCCCAGGACATGATCGTGATCGATGAGCCGGTGTCCACCTCCAATCGGCACGGCACCCCCTCAATCTTTGCCTTTGTAAAGATTTTTTTCTCTAGGCGTGTTGATGCGGGACCCACTCTCACGACAGTCTGATTCAACCGCGCCTTTTTAAACTGACCAATCACGGGCCGCCGCCATTCCGCGCTCTGATTGGCCGGTTTGAATTTTTGGCGGAAGGTTGGGGTGCTCGACAGGCCTGTGCTATGTGCCCTTCCTTTCGCACCGTCGACAAGTTGCATCCTTAAATTTGCATTGTTGTCGTTGGTGTTGCCCTCCGCAACTTGCGCAGTCACCCCGGTCTTCTTTCTCCGGCCTCCCGGTGTGGAAGACTCCTTCCTCTTCCTCACCCTCCGACTCAGCCTGGATCTCCTCGTTGTGGACCGGGGTTGATTTCGCACCAGCCGTTGGTGCGAGCGGCTTTTGTAGGGTTTCCGCCGCTTGGGTAGACATCTCGTGAGCCCTGGCTTCGTCCAAGGCGTTTGCCAGCGTTAGGTTGCTTTTAGACAGCAGCCGCCCGCAAACGGATGTCCCTGACCCCGCTGGATGAGTTGCTCCAGCAATGCCTCATCCAAGTCTCGGTACTCGCAATGTTTTGAGGCTTTCCTCAGGGCGCCATGTATGCGCTGATGGACTCGCCTCTTGCTGTCTGCGCCCCGAATTGCACTGCTTGCACATACTTGGACGGCGTTGGTGCATAATGGGCTTTCAATAAAGTCTGCAGAGTTTGCCACGGTACCGACTGTACCGGCGTTGGCTCAGCCAGGATTCTGCGGTGTCGAAAACTTCTGGACCGCAGTGGCTCAGGAAATACGCCGCTTCCTGTTGTCTGAAACTCCTTGAAGTTCGCTCACGAGGAAACACTCGAAACGAGCCATGTATGACCCCCATTTTTCCTTAGCTGGGTCGAATGGCGCTGGCGGTGTGTAGCCGGACATCGCTGCTTTCCGCCCCTTGTTTGCTGGGTTCGCGTCTTCCTGGTGAGTTCAGCTCTTTTCCTGGCGCTCTTAGCCTCGAGATCCCACCTTCGTCGCCAGTGTTAGATTCGGGCAATAACGAGGCAGGAGACCAGGATAGTGACAACAGCTCTTTACTATATGGTGAACCCAGCAGCCAGTGCTGGGAAAAACCTCTCTTTATATATAGTTTAGCCGGAGGCTTCAACCAATCAGCAACGTGCTATTTTCCCGCCAAAACTTTTAAAGATACATTACAGCGATGGCTTGCTGCAGTCCTCTGCCAGCAAGGGGCGGGCCCTCTCCTCCCAAGCGCCATTTTTGCTGGCAGAGCCACCACGGGCCAGTCCTTCACTGTTTCCACAGCGGCCCCGCGGGCCAGCTCTAAGCACCCCATAGGCCAGATCCAGCCCCCGGACCTTGAGTTTGATGTCCTGTTGGAAACTGCAAAGCTGAATGAAGGCCCCTTGCTGGAGAGAAAGTGAAGAAAAACAGGTTTTTGCTAAAAAAAATCTCACTTTGTCATCATTTCATTTCGGCAGATGCCAATTGAAGTATGTTTTTTTGTGCTTACAATTTCAGTTTGATTGCAGTTCTATATTTGACAAGATAAAGTTTGCTTGTTTTGCAATAACAGAATACCAATGAACTAAAAATCACCATACGAAAGCTAACATAAAGTATTGCATTTATTAGATCAATCTGTATACTTCCCACATCGGAGGAACATCAAAGTTGCATACTTGCTTACATAAGTGGCCTTTGGGCAGTGTATCTTTGTTAGAAGGTAAAGCTTTGGAGGAGAAGAGCCTGGGGTCATTTTTTTTTTATTTGCACCAACCACAATATGAATGGGTCAAATATCTCTGTATTGACTTTGTAGAAGCAATGCTTGGTTTGCCTCCATTTGACTTCCAATGTGCCTTTGGGCCTCTTACCTTGATCCACAGGCAAAAGCAGGCCGTATTCCATGAGCGCAGGGATTTTCAGTCATCTCTGGCTCAGAGGATGTTGGGTGGAAAGCAAATCTGCATTAAGGAGGGACTAACCTCCAACCATTTTAGGCACATTGCTCTACCTCAGGGGTCTCCAACCTTGGCAACTTTAAGACTTGTGGACTTCAACTCCCAGAATTCCTCAGTCAGCAAAGCTGCCAAAGTTGGAGACCTCTGCCCTACCTTACAAGATTTAGCACTGAGTGTTCATCACACCCTGATTCTGCTCAGGCTTTTCCAGTGCAAGCCATGCCCAGAAGCAAGCACATTAGTAGGATAATCCATGCTGGCTGAAGAATTCTGGGAATTAAAGTCCACACATCTTAGCGTCATCAAGATTCAGAAACACTGTGAGTGTGGGTTTCCAGCTCTGAATCAGTCCCTCCCCAAATCTTCTAATTTGTAGCCACCTCCACCTTTTTATTTTATTTACTTTTTTATTTGTAGTCCACCTTTGGGAACAAATTGGATTCTTTCCCCCACCTTCATTTTCATTATGGTCCAGATTCTGAGGCAAGGTCACCCCAGAACAAAAGTGGCTATATTATAAAAGTGGTAGTTTGTTTATAAGTGGAATAACTCTAACAAGCTCCCACAAAACAGTGCTATCAAATATGTTGAACCTCAGTCTGCAAAATGTACAATGGCTTTTTAGCATACTAAAAAGCAGAGACATCACCCTGCCAACAAAAGTGTATATAGTCAAGGCTATGGTTTTCCCAGTTGCAATGTATAGCTGTGAAAGTTGAATCATAAGAAAGGCTGAGCACCAAAGAATTGAGGCCTTTGAACTCTGGTGCTGGAGAAGACTCCTGTGAGTCCCTTGGACTGCAAGGCAAACAAATCAGTCAGTCCTAGAAGAGATCAACCCTGACTGTTCTTTAGAAGGCCAGATCTTGAAGATGAAACTCAAATACTTTGGCCACCGAATGAGAAGGAAGGATTCACTGGAGAAGAGTCTAATGCTGGGAACAATTGAGGGCAAAAGAAGAATGGGACGACAGAGAATGAAGTGGCTGGATGGAGTCACTGAAGCAGTAGGTGTGAGCTTAAATGGACTCCAGAGGATGGTAGAGGACAGGAAGGCCTGGAGGAACTTTGTCCATGGGGTTGCGATGGGTCGGACACGACTTCGCAACTAACAACAACAGCAGATGCTAACATACTATGCTAACATACTACTAAGACACAGTTACTATGTCTTTGGAAAGGGAGAAAATAAGTGGCTTTTTATTGACTTGCTTTAACTATATGATGCCAAAAGGACTCCTTTCCTACATTACAAAAGGGTTTTGTCTCACACTTGAGCTAGCAACCTCCCAAAAAGGAAAGCAATTGGACTGGGTGGCTTGGATCCCTGCTGAAGGCTCCCAGCATGGTTTGTGCAAATTAGATTTTGCATACAGAATATGTTTTAAAGGTTAGAAATACTAATTGCAGAAACTTGAAATAGCAATCCCATTGGCCAATAACAGCACAATAAGCTGCCTTAACATTTGTTAAAGACTGACATAACACAAGTAGTAAGATGTTCACATTCAAACATTGGGCATAGCATGCTATGTGAACGTAGCACCTGAGTTTACTAAAATTTATTCATTCCATTTTTGTGACTGCCTGCTTCACAGCAATTTCATTAGTAGATTGATTTCAGCATAGACAAGATTTGAAGAATAAATAATAGATCCTAACTTTTTCTGTGTCATCGTGTAATGGGGACTGTTATTCCTGCACTTGCTGTGTCATTTGCAAGAGTGCAGGAATAACAGCCCACATCACACTAGCTTCAGTGTTTTTATTTTGAGGTAGGTAGTCACACAATCTGGAAGATGCTTGGAGGTGAGTAGCCTGGAGTTTAGTCTGGAATTTTAAGAATTGCTGCAGAAACAACATTCCACAACTCCTAAAATTCTGCCTAATTATTTGTCCTATAAAACAATGGACCCTAACCAGTGATGGGTTTCAAAATTTTTTACTACCGGTTCTGTGGGTGTGGCTTGGTGGGCATGGCATGGCTTGGTGGGTGTGGCTTGGTGGGCGTGGCAGGGGAAGATTACTGCAAAATCTCCATTCCCTCCCCAATCCAGGGGAAGTATACTGCAAAATCCCCATTTCCTCCCAATCAGCTGGGACTTGGGAGGCAGAGAATAGATGGAGGCAGGGCCAGACAGAATTTTTACTACTGGTTCTCCAAACTACTCAAAATTTCCACTACGGTTCTCCAGAACTGGTCAGAACCTGCTGAAATCCACTTCTGCCCCCAACCTTTTTTTATTTTTATTTTTTTACCAGGGATCTTTTTTGGGAAAAACTGACAGCAGTGGCAAGTGGGGGGATGGTTTCACACACTACCTAACAGGCTGAGGATCGATACTGGTACGCAGCCTGGGAGGCGCAGACCCCTGCTACAAAGGACTGCAAACTTGGTAGTTAGTGTTCTTTAGAGCCTCATCTGAGGCAGAGCATTCCATTCACCTAAAGATCTTAGTTATCTCCTGGCTAAGTGGAGTCGGATCTTCTGTGTGATGAAAGAACTCCACCACAACAAAATTAAATCATGGCTTGTGATGTGAGAAAAAAATCATCAAGGCTATGGGCCCTCTGTAATCACAAACACCTCCTAACTAAGGTTCTAATACTACCTTTTTTAAAAAAAAATTCTCGTGTGTTTTCTACCAGTTGTTATTCAATTCAAAGAAAAAGAACTTGCTTCAGAAGCTGATTTTAAATAACACTGATGAAATTCTCTTGTTCTTGTGCATATGTTAGTCCAAGCATTTGTCTAAATGTCCAGTAATCTGCAGCTTCTTCAACTTTCTATGTTTCAGTAAAATCCCAGGAGGGACTTAATCATGAAGGAATTCCTCTTATACCATAGGGCCTGTTCAATAACACCACTATTTCCACTAAAGCTAATCTTCTTCTTGAAAAATTGTTGGAGAATTTTTGCTTCCCCCTGGAGAAATTTAGAAAAATGTATCAATTTTCTCTGCCCACAAATTGGTAGTGAAATTCCAATGTGTTGAGTTCAATTTCAGAACCACCAGCGCAAGGTGGAATTGAGTTGGGATACATGTCTTATGAATGATGGCTGAAGAAATGTGCTTTTGACGCTGCTTCTAATATGAAAAATAATTTCTGGAACTGTACTGCTGTAGGTCTATGGAGATTCTCAGTCATCTTGGTCATGGTTGTCCCAAAGATGCTTTTTCAGGAGGCAACTGGTTGTTGTTTTTTTGAAGACGTTTTGCTTCTCATCCAAGAAAACGAGAAAGTCCAGTTGGCTCTTGAAAACCCATGCCCTATGCACGGTCACTCACGCCCTCGTGACATCTCGTCTGGATTACTGCAATGCTCTCTACATGGGGCTCCCCTTGAGGGGCATCCGGAGGCTTCAGTTAGTTCAGAATGCGGCTGCGCGGGTGATAGAGGGAGCCCCTCGTGGCTCCCATGTGACACCTCTCCTGCGCAGACTGCACTGGCTACCTGTGGCCTTCCGGGTGCGCTTCAAGGTTTTGGTAACTATCTTTAAAGCGCTCCATGGCATAGGGCCGGGATACTTACGGGACCGCCTGCTGCTACCGAATACCTCTCACCGACCCGTGCGCTCTCACAGAGAGGGACTCCTCAGGGTGCCATCGGCCAGGCAGTGCCGTTTGGCGACACCCAGGGGAAGGGCCTTCTCTGTGGGGGCTCCCACCCTCTGGAACGAACTCCCCCCAGGACTTTGTCAACTTCCGGACCTCCGAACCTTCCGCCGCGAGCTTAAAACACATCTATTCATCTGCGCAGGACTGGATTAGATTTTAAATTTATATTGGTTTTAATGGGTTTTATTATTTATATTGTTCTTTTAAAAATTTGGCTATGTAGAATAAGTTTTTTAATTGTTATTTTATTTTGTATTTATATGTACCTTTTTATTTGCCTATGAACCGCCCTGAGTCCCTAGGGAGATAGGGCGGTATATAAGTGTGATAAATAAATAAAATAAAATAAAATAAAAAGCACCTTTGGTGTACTGCTGTAAGATACTGTGTAATTTAGATTAGATTTTAGATTTTATTTATTTGTGTCTTACCTTTATTATTTTTACAAATAATTCAAGGAAGTGAACATATCCAGTATACCTTTCTCTCCTGTGAGGTGGGATGAGTGAATGGCCCAATATCATCCAGCTGGATTTCATTGCTAAGGTGGGCTTCAGCTCACGATCTCCTGCTTTCCAGCCTGGTTCCTTAACCATTGGCTCATTCAAAAGAAGCTCGTGTCCACAAAGTCTGCAAAAAGCATCAAAGTTACTTTGACCACCAAACTGAAGAACGTTCAGACCATTTGTGCTCTGCTGAAGCATTTCCTCTCTGGATTTTAAAGGGTCTCCTTGGCTGTCTGTGACTAACATGACTACAAAATAAGCCATACCATATGACTGTAAGAGTCTGATCTTTCCTACTCACTTGCTGAAGCATCAGCTGAACTTCAGAAGAGTAAATAGGGCTTTGATTGTCACCTAATCTGTTGCTGAAATACTAACAGAAAAGAAGATGGCAAGGTGGGGAAGAATATTTGCCCTCTAATAAGGTTGATTTATTTTTCTTAGTGGGTTATTCTAATCATTGGCTCCCATTAACTGCAGACCCTGATATTTATCAGAATGTATATGACTCATCAGCTATTGGGAAACCGGAATGAGGAGTAATGGGAAATGAATGAGAAGTAGGGAGTGGAGTGGAACGAGGTGAAGCTGTTCAAATCATTGTTTTCTCACAGCCGTTACTGATGACTTTATTTTTATTATATTTTTGAAAATAGCAACAGACACACAGAAACCATTCACATCCAGAGACGGGTGAGAAATGAATCTGTGTGCACAACTCTGCCTTGTCTACATGGTCCAGTTAAAAGCCACAGGTAGCCAAGCCGAAAAAGGCCTGAGGCAGAGAGCTAATGAGATTGACCGACCCTCAGTGACGTAATCTTCAAATCTGTGATCGTGATAAAAGACTACAGACTTGGGCAGGACCTCTGTAGGTTTAGCAGGAGGTACAGTTCAGTGGTAGAGCATTTGCTTTGCCGATTTATTCATAGAATAGAATAGAATAGAATTTTTATTGATTGGACGCACAAGGAATTTGTCTTGGTGCATATGCTCTCAGTGTACATAAAAGAAAAGATACCTTTATCAAGGTACAACACTTACAACACTTAGTAATAGTCATAGGGTACAAATTCATAAAATGTATTGGCCACCCCTCTTACCATAGGGTAACTCTGGGTGGCTTACAGCTACTTATACAGTTAAAACATAAAAAGTTAAAATCAAACACTGAAACAAAAGACACACGGGGAGGGCGGGGCGGTGTGGGGGCAAGGGGGAATGTGTTATTACTCAATCAACCACCTCCAGTACACTGTTCCTTCACTGTGGCCCCAAGCCGACTGGCAGAGCCACATCTTTAGGCCCTTATGAAAAGATAGGAGGGTTGGGGCCAACCTCACATCAGGGGACACGATGTTCCAGAGGGCAGGAGCAACAGCAGAGGAGGCCCTCCCTCCTGAACCCTCCAGCTGGACTAATCGAGCAGAGGGGACCTGCAGCATTCCTCCTATGCCAGCACAAGTGGGATGAGCCCATCCCAGTGGAATGAGACAGTCCCTCAAGTAACCTGCCTACAGAAGATACTGCATTCAAATCCCAGCAATGTCAGCTTAGTCATTGGTCATCACCTTTAAAGTCCTATATGGCATAGGTCCAGGCTATCTGCAGGATTGCCTTTCCCTCAGGACATCTACCAGTCCTTCCAGGTCAGATAAGGTGGGCACGCTCCTAATTCCTTCCCCCAAATATTGTCAGCTAATGGGAGCGAGGAAACATACCTTTTCTGTTGCAGCCCCTGCCTTATGGAACATCCTGTCTCCTGAGGTTTGGCTGGCCCCAGGGGTGAAATCCAGCAGGTTCTGACAGGTTCTGGAGAATCGGTAGTGGAAATTTTGAGTAGTTCGGAGAACTGGCAAATATCACCTCTGGGGTGGGAATGGAGATTTTGCAATATCCTTCCCCCAGGACTGGGGAGGGAATGTGGATTTTGCAGTATCCTTCCCCCAGGAGTGGGGAGGGAATGTGGATTTTGCAGTATCCTTCCCCCAGGACTGGGGAGGGAATGGGGATTTTGCAGTATTCTTCCCCTGGAGTAGGGTGGGAATGGAGATTTTGCAGTATTCTTTCCCTGCCATGCCCACCAAGCCATGCCCACAGAACCGGTAGTAAAAAAAAATGGATTTCACCACTGGCTGGCCTCCACTCTTTTAGCCTTCTGTAAGGCTTTGAAGGCCTGATTTTTTCCCCCAGATGTTGGGAAAAGATTAGATAATGGCACATTAGCATCTTTGTTTTTAAGGTTTTATGTTTTAACTGGTTGTATTTTATAGTTTTTAAAATTAGTTTATATGTCTTTTAATCTTTAATGGGAGCTTCCAAGAGTTGGCTGAATGGCGGATGGCTATATAAGTGTTTTAAATAAAGAAAATAAATAAGTGCTACAAGCTATAGCCAAGGAAAGGTATCTCTTTGCCTCATCTTGGTGAATCTCTGCCAATCAGAAGCAGCAACGTGTTAGATCAGGTCATTCATTTAGGTTTCATAGAGCTTATGAGCAGCCACCTCCAGCTAAGACTGGTTCTCAGGCAGTAAGTGGAAATGGATAATGCCTGAAGGCCACGAATAGAGAGGAGAGCAGAAAGATTAAATTTCTCATTAGCCGTTCAAAGCACCCGCAACGTTTAAAATGCAATTATTCCTATTTCAACATCAGAAAGTATTGCATTAAAAAGACAGCAGCTTAAAAAAATGCCTCGGGTACAATATAATTTAAAAGCAGCTAGAAGAAGAACATCTTCAGAGTTTCCTTTTAAAATAGGCAGTAATGCATATACATAGATATTTCTCTCCCCGGGTTAAGTGAGCATTAGCCATAGGCATCCACGGTTAGTCACAATAATGAAAATACGACCATTTGCACACAAGGTGATCGTGACACAGCCACAAGGATGTCATTGCATTGTTGCATCCCAACATCTGATGTTAGTTGCAGGGTTTCAACTGGAGCATCATGGTTCCTGTTTAATCACTTAAAACCTCCACCTCTACTCCCCACAATTCTCTCTCCATGATTCACTAGTAGTGCTTCCTTCAGATAAATTCCCATCTTTCTTCTGTGTCAAGAGTGGTGAACATCCCAATGACCAGCAAAATAATGGCTGCAGACAACATTGGCAGATTGATGGCTGCTGGTCCCTTCCTGGCAGGTGCAAAAATAAGAAGGAAATTCACAATTATGGCTTTTCTAGTGAACTTCCAAGTCTATTTGTAGCTCCCCACAATTCTATTCTTTCTCCCTTCCAAAACAGAAGTTAATAAACTCCATCTCCTTGGAAAAGACTTAATGACCAAAAATCAGTCAAGGCATGATCAGCAGCAAAAACAAAATAACTTCTCAAAGGCTTGCTGAACTTATACACCTACACTTTCTCTGGGTATTGTTCCAAGAAATTATAGAGATAAAAATCTCTCTGCTACCAGCAGTTTTATTGTGCAATTTCACTTGTTGAGGCAAGGAAGGTACTTTTGCTGTCAATGGAAGTCATGGGCCCTTTGAAACAAGTGAAAGTTTTGAGATTGATTGTTGTTATGTTTGAAAAAAGCTGTGCAAAGTTTTTAACAGACAGTTAATTTGTAGCAGACTTTTGTGGACACCTCATTGTGGTTGGTGACAATGAAAAATGGACTCACACATTTCTTCCTTATTTCTAAAAAGAGACCCTGCAAGATAAGAAAAGAAAGATTTCAGTCCATTAGATGTTAAAGCATTTACAGCATTTCCCAGCTTGGACTCTTGCAGTTTGGGGGATACAATTTATAGAACTCTCAATAAATATGGCCCAGATAGCTGAGAATTTTAGAGGTTTTAAACCCAATCAGGGGTATCCACAGGTCAAAGTCAAGGTGGTGCCTGCAATTGTGTGATCAAAGCTAGCATTTTTGCTTTAAAAAAAAAAACTTACGCTGTGGACATCTTTGATTATAACACACCTAGAGGGCACCAAGTTGCAGAAAGTCACATTAGTTGACCAACTGAATATTCTAACACTAAGAGTATTTCTGTTTGGCAGCTTATGGGAGTTCTCAACACAATTCTAGCAGGAGGGTGTTTCCTTTTACACACTTTATTCCAACCAGAAGAAGCTTGATAGTGCATTAAAGAGAGACATAAAATAACTTTTCAAAAGATAAGAAGATTCCAGAAAATTTTTCTTTTCATAAGATTAGTGCCTGCACACAGTAAGAAAGAACATGCAAATTCCAAAACAAGAATATTCCCTAAATTCTTAGCTGAGTTTTATTAGGACCATCCAAAATGGTGTTAAGTACTTGGCTTCTCTGGAATACTTAATCCGATATCTTTGGAGAAAAGGTCAAACAGAGATGTCCTCCTGCACCTTCCTTATTTAATTTTTATATTAATAATATTGCAAATGTCCTGCAGTTACAAAGCTTCTTCCCTTCCTCATTGAACAGATTGAAATTTTCAGTTTTAATGTATGCCTAGGATATGACTTTCATTTCCTCTCCTAAAATTGGTTTTAGAGGATTATTGGTCAGATTAACTAATAGCTGATTACTGTAAAAGGAAAAAACTGGGCACGACTTATGAAAAAGAGTACAGTAATGGCTTTTGGTAGAAATAATATCATACTCAGGTGGGCTGAAGGCTAGAACAGTTGTAGGAGTTGGGTATGCCTGGTCTAGAGAAAAGAAGGGCTAGAGGTGACATGATAGCAGTATTCCAATATTTGGGGGGCTGCCATAAAGAAAAGTGAGTCAACTTATTTTCCAAGGCACCAAAAGATAATACAAGAAACAATGGATGGAAACTAATCTAGGAGAGAAGCAACCTAGAATTAAGGAGACATTTCCTGACAATGAGAACAATTACCAGTGGTGAAATCTGAACCAGTTTACTACCAATTCGCTGGCTGTGCATGCACGCTGGGCGCCAAATGAGTGTGCTGCGCATGCACATGCACAATGCACACCATGCACCAAATGGAGGTGCAAGCTGTGCACGCCAAAAGGAGGCATGGGTTAAGTAGAACAGTGCACAGGGGCGGGTGATCAGCTATGGCACGTGATCTTCGAAGCATTTTTTTATTACTTTTAAAAGCATTTTTTTACTACTTTTAAAAGCATTTTTTTACAACCTATTCGGCTGAACTGGGAGCATTTCACCCCTGACAATTACCAATGGAATGGCTTGCCTTCAGGGTTCGTGGGCACTCCATCACTGGAGGCTTGTAAGAAGAGCTAGGATATCTATTTGTCTGTAATGGTATAGGGTCTCCTGCTTGAGCAGAGGGTTGGACTAGAAGTTCTTAATCATAGTTCTGGTTTTTTTTCTTGTTTTCACCTCTTTGTATCAAACATTGATACAAAGAGGTGAAAATAACAATTATTCCTTTGTTAACTAAAATGAGTATCAAAAACTCAATATTTTTTTTAGTCAACCCATCCATCCCATCTAAAATCTAACCCTTATCCAGAAGCAAATTTACATATACATATGTATGTATTCCTGATTATACCAAGTTTTCGTGATGTAATAGAGAACTCCCACCCGCATCAGAATTTCTACATCTCTAACAGCCCCCCCCCTCCCGCCTCTCTTGCAAAGTTTCATTTTCTGCATATTTTCCAGTTCTCCAGTATTCTTTGTGAAGACTGTCAATCAGACTTGGGTATGTCAATGTAAAAGTCATTGCACTACAAATTTGTATAAAGGTATTATGACAAGTCTGAAGTCAATCAATCAGTTTGCACAATTGATCGTGGTCTTCAGTTTAAGTTTTCCCAGTTCTAAAGCAATACCTTCATCATTATCTGATACTGGCTCTTATTCTTTGCTATCTCTTTTTCAATTAACGTTTGCACTATAGTTTTAGTAAAAAAAAACACATTGCAGTAAGCTTTTTGAAAGTCCAAGTAAACAGTGTCCACCTCTGTTTAGATACCTGTAGACATTCTAAGAAACAAAGAGCTCTAAAGGAGTAATGGCTCAGAGCTTACCTTGGCAGAAGCTCTAGCAATACTCTGTCAGCTCAATTTGTGTTTCTGTGTGGGGAAAATGACATTTGGAATCCGTGTTCATAGCTGCAAATGTTGAATTTCAAAAGTCCCACTAAAATAGCCAAGTGTAAGTGTAAGTGTATTGACCTCCTAAAATGCTTGATAATTATTTGGCACTACGCTAGTTGCAAACCAATTCCACAAACATGCCACCATGAAGAGTATTTTTAGATCATCTTTTGCCCCAATTTTATCACCCCAATATTGGCCAGAAATTGAGGAGAAATCTGGGGGTGGGTTGGCTTATTCTCCAAAGCAACAGAGGGTTGGACAAGAAGTAATGGTTGGAAGCTTGATCTAGATCCAACCTAGAAATTTCTGGATAGTAAGAAGAATTAATCAATGAGTCATGATGGCTCGGTGGTTAGAATGAAGTATTGCAGTCTGACTCTGCCCACTGCCAGAAGTTCAATCTTGACCGGATGAAGGTTAGCTCAGCCTTCCATCCTTCTGAAGTTGTGGCTGGATGGAGTCACTGAAGCAGTAGGCATGAGTTTAAATGGACTCCAGAGGATGGTAGAGGACAGGAAGGCCTGGAGGAATGTTGTCCATGGGGTCGCGATGGGTCGGACACGACTTCGCAACTAACAACAAAAAAATTACCCAGATTGTTGGGGGCAATCTGCTGATATTTGTAAAGCTTTTAGAGAGTGCTATAAAGAACTATGAAGTGGTATATAAGTCTAAATGCTATTGCTATTGCTAAGGAAATAGCTTGCCTCCCAGAGTTGTGGGTGCTCCTTCATTGGACGTTTTCAAAATTGGATCTGCACTGTATGTACAATCGTTTGACCAGGATGGTATAAGGCAGTGGTGGCTAACCTTTTTGCTGTCGCATGCCAAAAGCGGGGGGAGTGGGGGGGGGTTATGCATGTGTGTGCCCACACCCATAATTCAAAGCACCTTGTGCATGCGCATGCAACACCCCCTACATTCCCCCACTTTTGGCATATGATGGCACGGTGGGCCCGGTAGGCCCGTTTTTTGCCCTCCCCAGGCTCCAGAGGCTTTCTAGGAGCCTGGGGAGGCCGGAAACAGACCGTTTCCTGACTTCTGGTGGGCCCGAAAATCAGCTGGCCGGCATGCACATGCGCACTGGAGCTCAGCTAGGGCAACGCTCGCATGCCTACCAATATGGCTCTGCATGCCACCTGTGGCACGTGTACCATAGATTTGCCATCATGGGTATAAGGTCTTCTTCCTTGAGCATGGGGTTGGACTAGAAGACCTCCAAGGTCCATTCCAGCCCTGTGATTCTATGTTATATATTGGGCTTTAATTATAAATCACTGGCCCCTTCTATACAGGTTTGGACGTCTGCTTCAAATGTCCAGTATTTCCAGAGTACAACCTGTATATTTTTCTCCGAGGGAGATGGGTACAATAAATAAATAAATATGATAAATAAATGTTTCAAGGAAGGTAAAGCATTTAGCTTTCCCCAATTGATCCATACCAAATATTTTAGATAACCGACATGATCAATGGGAATAGTAGTCCAAAACTCCTGCAGGCACCAAATCGAAGAAACTCAGGTAAACAAAATCTAGTCCCCCTCAGCTACCTGTCCATGGTCCTGACCTTTTGTTGGGATTGTTTTCATGCTTCTCCGCCTGGGGAACTCAGAGTACTGACTTGAGAACTCCTGGAAGGAAGAAAACTAG
Source organism: Ahaetulla prasina (assembly GCF_028640845.1). Lineage (NCBI taxonomy): Eukaryota > Metazoa > Chordata > Lepidosauria > Squamata > Colubridae > Ahaetulla > Ahaetulla prasina. The sequence continues at coordinate 32,747,217 of NC_080539.1, forward strand.
GAGCACTGCTATTTATTTCACCGTGCACTTCTGCTTTCCCATCAGTGAGCCCGTGAGTGGGGAACCTAAAAAGTCCCTAACTATTTTTGTAACCCCTACAGCTACTTCAGATTGAGCTGTCAGAATTTAACAGTAAAACGGCAGTGGGGGGTTTTTTTTGGAATTTTTAAAAAGATGTGATCCCTAAGATAAATATACTATATTTCTCGTTTGGCTTGATGTGCTGATTTTTAATTTGATAAAAAAAACCTCAATTAAAGTCCCTCTTTCTAAAAGCGGACAACCTACCAGCCTGAATATTTCAGTTCCATTCCTATCTGTGGCTTCAGTCTATTACTGTTACATCCAATGTGGTCTTCTGGTGCAAAAATAAATAAAATAGATCCCTTGGCCAGAAGAATATTATCAAACTGTGATTTTCTGCCTGCTCACTTCTTTGGGGGAGAGTGAGTTATATTGTATAATTTGACACAAGGGAGAAGAAAAAAATGAAAGAGGGGGGGTAAGATCAATATGGGAAATACATTACAAGTATGATGATTTAATATATGTTAGTAACAGAAGACTGAGCTAATTTGGAGTAGTGGTTAAAGCACCAGGGTAAAATAGGAGACCAAAGATTCTAGTCCTGTCAGTTGAGTGACCTTGGGCCAGTCATTCTCTCTCAGCCCTGGGAAGCAGGTAATGGCAAACTACTTTTGAAAATCTTGCCAAGAAAACTCCAGGAACTTGTCCAGGCAGTTGTCAGGAAATAGAGGAGAGGAGAGGAGGGGAGGGGAGAGGAGGGATCGGGAAGGGAAGGGAAGGGAAGGGAAGGGAAGGGAAGGGAAGGAAAGGAAAGGAAAGGAAAGGAAAGGAAAGGAAAGGAAAGGAAAGGAAGTTGGTTAATGGACCAAATCATTAACAGGGAAAAAAAAACCAGGAAAATGTTCTTTTTGTAGTCTGTGGTTGGAACTGAGGTATAGAATATGCGTGAGACCACTTATTAGTATGTGAGTTAGGTAGACTTTTTCTTTGTACTCAGAGATTTTCCATTATGTTGTCCTCCGTGGATGAAGGGCACCTACAGCACATCCTTTGAATGCCGAAGATGCCAGCTCTCAGTTCCTGGGGTCTCCAGTTACCAAAAAAAAACATGTAGCTAATTATAGGAAGGGACTTTGCCCCTCTTGTGACAATGCAGGCATGGGTTGAGAGAGCACTTATGGGGGTCACCCAGCCTGCCATCTCATGTCCTTGGAGTGCCACAGAAGTTAGTTCACTGCCAGAATTTAGCTGCAAATGACCCTTTTAGTAATTATCCTTGGTTCTTGTTCTTTCACTCTTTTAAGATTTTGAGGATGAAGTGGGGGAAATATTTCTTACTATTTCTTTTTAATCATGTCCATTTTCATGTCACAGCCACAAGCACAGTCACCGTATTGATTGCTGAATGCAACCTTTGGCCATAAAGATTTAAGCAAGGCTCTGGAAAAAGCTGCCTGCCCCAGCCTCGCTTAAGAAACCATGCCCCTGGTCTATGGCAGCTTCCAAGAGGTCCGGAAGCATCAAATTCTATCCAGATACCTCATCAGGGATGCTTGAGTGAGCCACTCTTGTTATTATCCTTGCAGCCAGAGGTGTGAGAGTGTTATCTCTCAAACAAAGCGTGCAGCAGAAGCCTTGCTTTAGGGCTGCCTATATGACTGTAGGGCTGGCATGAGAAGGATGTGTGTGTTTTGTGTGCATGTATGCACACATGTGCCATTGTTTCAGTTGCTTGAAGTGTGACAAACCCTTTCTGGGAAGGTTTCATTGGCGGGTGCCAAGGGGTATCCAGCTGTTAGGCAGTGTGTAAGTCAGGTGGCTTCTTCAGAGGGTTGGACTCACCGATACACATGTTAATGGGCTGGGGAGGTGTGTGTGTCTCTCTCTCTGTGCCTTCCCTGTACATATATAAGGGCCACGCTGACAGAGAAACAGTGCAACGTTCGGACATCAGAAGAAATCTTGGGATTCGGAACGCACCGGCAGGTAGGCGGCTTCTCAGCCAAATTGTCAGCATGCTGCTGTGTTCTCTTTGTCTTGGGGTGCCTTTTAACAGCTTGGGAAATGAGTTTCTAGCACTGCAGGAGTCTGTTTCCCTAACCTAGCTCTTTGCAACTGGAAGATTTCGATGGGGTGGACTGGAAAAGAGGGTGTTTGTTGGGGGGGGGTGCACTTTGGGGATTTTTCAATGACTTCCTCCTGTGTCCAAAATCCTTGTTTCATGGGGTTAAGCCTCTTCAAGATATTTTGGTCTGAGAACAGAGTTGAAAGAAAGCTGGTTAGCTGAATGTGTCCTGCCCAGGATGGTTCAAAAAGAATTTGTCTTTGTCAAATCAGTGTTTCCTTTTGAAAGAAAAAAAAAAGTAGGGACTGGGATAGGGGAGCCATATAGAGAAATTTCATCAATTCAGAGAGGGGGGGAAATCTCTCTGTGTGCATTGAAATGTATTAAATATTGGTAGGCATTTGCTAATAAACTGTTTCTTGTGCTTTTTTCCCCCAGTAAGTGTTAAGTATTTATCTCGCCTCCCTCACCTTTTACTTTTCTGTTGCTCTTTTCTTCTCAGCTCCTACTAAACTATTTATTTTACAAAACATTTGATACTGAAAATCTGTTTTGAACTGATTAGAGAAAGTGTGTGATGCTTGCTTGCTTGGTCCTTTTTCCCTGGCTTCCTTCTCTTGAAAAGGGATTATAATGCCTCCGGGAAGATGCCTTTGTAGATTTGTTATTACTAATCTCTCTTCGATATAGATGCCTTCTGTTTTTCAATATTATCATTTTCCTATAACAAATGTTTTCATCCTGCATATGAACCAATTGTTACCTTCCTCCCCTCTCAAAACTTTGAAACTTTAGCATGGGTACTAAAGCTGTATTCCAAGAAGTGATTTAACTAGGAATGCAGCTTTTTTTTTTTAATGGCAAAAAAGAACACACTGCTACTTAAAGATATTGTGTAGAATGAACTGAAGAATCAGATCCTTAGTGGTATCTACAAGACAAGGCAAAACTTCATTTGTCTCCCTTTTTCACATCCGATTTTTCTGGAAGAGTTTTGCTAGATCTCAATCTCTGATCCTGGCTTGCAACTTTCCCTGCAATGTGTCCTATAAGCAATTATTATCAGTTTTACAACACAGTTGAACCTTAGGGCTGTTTAAGTTTCTGTTGGTTTCTAGAGAAATGTGTGGCAAATACAGATTCAAAGTCATTTTCAAGGCTCTGCTGTGAAAGAATGCAAAGATGCCGTACTTGCCCAAATTTCAGCACAGACTAAATCCTCACATTCCTGAACTGCTTTAAAATACCATAAAAGTTTGAATGCTCTTACGGTGAAATGCAGCTCATGTTTATTATACTCTGAAGCCAATAAACCTTTCCTGCCTCCATACACAAATAAACAAAAATCTGCATTTTTAACAGGACTTGGGCAATGCAGACTGCAATTTTTGAGGGCATCTCAGTGTAGTATCTTTGAAATCATCATCGCCAACTTGCAAATAAATACATTGACATTTGACATGTTGATAGACTGATTCACTGACGGATAGGAAAACTAACTGCAGTTCCATAGAAAGGAGCGAGAGATAGAAATTAAACGTGGCAAGATGTAACTGGTATCATCTAAACAATATTGTTGGACCATGCCCACCTATTAACAAAACCATCTCATTTCTTTTCCAGTTCTAGTTAAATCTTCCACTTGTCTGCCATCTAAATGGCAATTTAATGGAATGCAATATGTATATTTTGAAAGACTTTGATATATTGTACATAGGAAAAGAGAAATACATAATTCTAGATTTCAGAATTATTTTTCAAATGCACTCCAGTATAATTGAAGGCCGAATGATTTATTTCCAAGCATCTCGTGTTCAGACTGCATGGGGGTGTGTTTTTTTTCCTGTGCTAAGAAAAAAAAAACTAATTTAGATCAAATTGAGTCCTTTAGCAGAATAAACTGCATGCTGAATTCTTCCATAAGATCAAAATACTTTAGAGTTCTGAAGGAAAAGGTTCTTCCATGCTGCTTCCTGATGTCCCTTGTAATTAATTGTATCATCCCTTCAAGGTAGGCCAGGTCATAAGGCTGACACTGCAAGGATTCCAGGAAAATTCCTATATTGTAGCACGGGGCGGGGGGGGGGGGGGAACAGAATCTTGAAAGCTTTTCTAAGTTTCTCTCTGCCTCTGCTGATGGTAACCAAAATGGGTTTCTGAGTTTCTTTCTCGCACTTGCTTTAACCTTTGGACTGTGGGATCACTTCTCCAAGTCCCTTCTCAAGAGTTCTTTCATATTAAGACATTATGATTTATATTGATATATTGATCATCAATTGTGTTGTAAATGTTGTACCTTGATGAACGTATCTTTTCTTTTATGTACACTGAGAGCATATGCACCAAGACAAATTCCTTGTGTGTCCAATCACACTTGGCCAATAAAATTCTATTCTATTCTATTCTATTCTATTTCACAGTATCTTGCTTCTGATCCAAAGGCTTCTGATCCAAAGTAGTTACTCATCATTAGTAACTACTGACGGACGCTTCCAACAAAAGCAGTCTTATCCCTTTTTTTGAATGGACTGATTGTGTGTTATTTTAGCACATCCATATAGATTTTCTCCAGGATGATTTGTCCCTAACCTGGTATTTCTGATCTCCAAAACAGTGCACCCGTCATGCTGTTGCTGAATTCATCCATCATCTTATTCCTTTTACTACCAAAGTTCCATGCCAGCAAATTCCACAAGTGGATGAGGGAAAACTCTTTGGTCTTTCCTAAATCCCCCTGCCACCACCTTTATTGGTTGAAGTAATACATTTATGAATTGAGATGATAGGAAAATGTTCCTTTTCCCACTTTATGTGCCTTTTCTACACAATTTACAGCTCTATAAGATAACATTGATTTGACAACATTGCATCCAAGAGTAGGCAAGTGCTCAGAATTACTTTAAGCATCGACTTAAATAGGCATCGGGGGTACAAATTATGACATGCCTACCCATTTAATTGCACCTGCCATGGATGCAGGCTTTGTGTTTTGACTAGGCTACCAATGAAAGAGGAGAATGCTGTCACACATTTATGCACTTAATCAAAAATTATGAAAGTCAAAGAGGCAGATTCTCATCAGACTAGAAATGTATAGAATGTCCCACCAAATTTCTCTAACTTGGGTATCCTCCAAGATGCATGGACCTCAACTTCCAGAATTATCCAGGCAACATGGACATTGATGAAAAGTGTGAGGATTTAAGCCATTCTATCTGTAAGGATCTCCCAGCATGCAGATGTCTGGTGTATACAATAAATAAAATAGAATCAGGTAGAAGGCAATGGAAAAAATTAACTGCTTGAGACCTTGGGGTGCAACCGCAATAAGCAATGGGTTAAAGAGGCAAATAGCTTAAGCTGGGGTAAGGGAATTTCCCATGTTCTTAAGGTACAGTAAATGGTTGTCTCTCTATTTGCCCACTGTGGCAATGTTTAGACAATGCACTTAACCAGGGTCATTTAACACATGATGCATTGTTTTCTTTGTGTCTTGGCTAATAGTCCTCTGGATTTTTGCAGCCCATATCCAATAAAAAAACCCTGAAGGACTGAGGCTACATGCAGCCAATCTTGACAAATAGCCTTGTAGATCCTTCAAAATGAATGTCTTTATGATGAAACATTCACTTCCAGGAAAGGGGGAATGCTCACCCTGTCACTTTATTACCACCTCAATCTCCTCTCACAATCTTTATACAACTTCAGCCATCCACAGGTCTCCTACTGCATCAGTTGTCTCTGCCCATTCTTTCTTATTGCCCCCTTATACCTGCAATCACTTTCTAAGCACCCCCATGTTACCTCTTGTCATTTCAAGTCTCCAGCAAAAGATACTTTGGTACAACCACGTCACCCTCCTCAGTTGCTAAAGGGATGTGTAATTGAACCAAACATGGAATTCTTTCAGTTTGTCTTGTTTCATTTTCCACCCCTCCCTCTGAAGCTTTATCTGTTACGCAAACAAATCAGTATTGATTTGGTTTGTAATCCCTTTTTCCAGATAGGTTATTTGGTCCCCTACTTTTCCAGTGTCATCTTTGCAATAGCCCTTTATAGAAGGTTAGGGTTAGAAAGAGACTCTGTCTGTCTGTCTGTCTGTGAGAGGGAGAGGGAGATGGAGCGATAACATCCCTAGCTCAGGAATATACCGTAAACTTCCTGGCTTAGCAAGTAGTTGAACCATAGTTTCCATAATTATAGTCTAACTCTTTAACCATTGTACCATAGTTAAGGACTAGTCTTGAGTCTCTACAAAATGTAATGTATGTAAATGAACTGTATGTATAATAAGAATTATGCGCATCTGTCTTGCTCAAAAAACATACTGTATATAATAATAGGCAAAATGTTTTTAAAAAACACCCAGTATCTCTTTTCCCATCTTATAAAGAAAATTATGTCTTTTTTCTTTGGTATTATGCCTTCAGCTGTAGGCACTTTTCAGAGGCAAAAAAGTTTTTAAAGGGAGGGCCAAAAATAGTTCAGAGGCTGCTTCTTTGAGGGTGGGTGAACAGATGTGAGTGAGAGAAACAAAGCACATTTCTAAGTTACACTGAGTTCCTTAAGAAGAAAAAAATCTTATGCAATTAAAAAGACTCAATATGCAACACTACTGAACACTAATCAACGTTTCCCTTGGATACTGGGAAAAATGCTGTTGTATGGACTGAGAATTTAAATAGTTGAAATCCAACTAACCTCCAGGGCACCAAATCATGAAAAGCTGCTCTCACCAAAGTGACTAACAATTTTGCAAACAGAGTTACTCTTATCTACAGGACCATACATTGGGGAGGGGGATGAGGGCAAGATGCAGTTGAATCCCCCACCTTGCTGTTTTTTTTAATATGCAGAGTCATTGGCCTGCTTTACTAATTCCATGAAGTGTTCCTGTTATCCCCACTATACAAACCAGGAACAAAGATATGGAGAGATATTTACCCTGAGGATTTGAATTCATAACAGTAGAAAGTTAATGCCAATTCAAGTTTGTGTCCACAGGTCAAATCTGCAATATTCCTAAGTAAGGCTAGTAAAGATTCCAGTCTAGACTAGATTTCCAATCTCCAGGCCTAGATCTCCAGTCTCCCAGCTAGATAAATCATGCTTGACTGGGTTTAAAGCAGCTTTCAAATTGCTGGGTGAGGCAAAGCCAAAAAGGAACCAGAAAAGATCATGTTAGGGACAAAGGACAGAAATTTAAACCATTATTCCTCTCCTCTGTAGTTGGGTTTACCTTAAGAACTGGACTTAAGAAAAAATTCAGAAAAATGTCTGAAAAGTTCTTAGAATAAATGCTTAGTTTCTAGTATCTCCAGGTCAGTTCAATAATTCTCCAATTATGGATACTGAATACATCTAGGAAATGTATCAGCCTAGATTTTCTCCCAACCCTTAATATTTGCATAGCATATATTCAGAACATGCAAAGCATTTTTACCATCCTGTAAGATAAACTGGATGGAATTACTATACTCTATACTGCAGATGGAAAGTAAGACTAATTTCTACTGTACAGAATGAGTTTGTAGTAAGTAGGAGTCAAACCAGGGGCCTCCTGTTTCCAATACCAGGCTTTTACTCTACTTTCTAGCAGGGGAAGTAGAGTTCCTACAACTCATGGTATGCTTAGTTTTGACTTGGTGTGAATTCTCCATTCCTGGTAAGCAAGTCATACTGAATAGCTTAATGTACTATGTGAACCTAGTCAGTACTGATTTCTTTAATAAGTCCTGGCTAAGCAAATCATAGTTCAATATGCAGAATAAATAGAATTAGTATTAAAGCAACTTCCAACCTATTCACTCAAGATATGTGTTAGCTATGCTTATGGACACACATCTGTAATAGCTGGTTGACAAAGAAACAAAGGCAACAGTGTTCCTTCACTTTTGTCCTATCTTATTTGTCCAAACTGTAAACTAACTGGCTGAGACTTTCCTAGGCATGGTTCAAGAATCTGACTCACCAGCAGTCATAAAAGGACAGGTTAGAATCTGGCTGTGTGGAATGAAATGGAAGAGGAGCCCACTTTATGAAGGAAATTTGATTGCTGAGAAAGAACTGCAAAGTCATAGATCCTCTTCCTTTAAATTTCAAGGGGTCTAGACAGAAACTGTAAAGAAAGAACAGTCTTACTTTGGGTTTTAACTTATGCTCCATTGGATTCCATTATAGAGAATTGAGGTTCTGGATAGTACTTTGTTCACAATGCTTGAAAAGTGTTAATTGGCCTTCCCCAACATGGGCTACTGAATGTCTGAAAGTGATTGCATGTGAGTGCTAAAAATTGTCAGCCAGTCTATGTACAGCTCAAATTTTGACATTCAGTGTCTTAAACAGCTTGAGTGTGACTATTTAATGATTTCTCCCATGTGTGTGTGTGTGTGTGTGTGTGTGTGTGTGTGTACAAAACTCTTTGTTCAGTATTCCATTTTTGCATGACCAATAGACTATGCTTTTCCTCCAGATTTTTTTTTCTCTGAGTGCATGTTTGTTCCTTCATAAGCTTAGATGATTTTTTTTTTTGGTTTGCATGTTTTTTCCCCCCAAAATGACTTGTTGCAAACTGCCTGAGAATCTAAAAACTAGGAAAATGTGATACACCCTTCAGTGACAATAATTCCATGAAAAATTCACATGGAAAAATCAGTACACAATTGAATTTAAGTTTAATGCAAATATCGGACTTACAAACCCTGCTTTGGCAATTCCTTTCTCATTTGTACTTTGTCCTGCTGTGTCTATAATGAAGGTCAGAAAAGTGAGGCTCAGGAATCAGCCCAAGGTTTGAGGTGATTGCAAATAATTTTGCGAAAGTGGACTTTGAGAGGTACAAAAAATGATTGATGGAAAAGGCAATGCTTTTAGCATTTTAGATGCCCCCATAGGAGCTCGCTCAACTCGATTTAGTTAATGCTGGCATTTAGGCTGAAGAATGCAAGTGTTGAAGGGGGTTAGAACAGCATTTGGTACTTGCAAGGCAATTGTTGTGAATGTATGTTCAGACCATTCAAATTTACTTACTTCATATGCTTTAAACTTTCTTGTATTCCTGGGGAATGAAAAGGAGTGGAGATGATCAAAAGCACTAGCCAAGTAAGCTGTTTCTATTCTTCTAAAGCATTTACTTACAAGCTGATTTGGAATTCAATTGTCCTGTTAGAGACAAATTATCTCTCCTTGGAGATTTGCCCAAATCAAAGACTGGGCTTCCTCTTTAGGAAGTAGCATAGCAACTGCAGTCTTGTATACTTTTGCATATTTTTACCAGCTAGTGAAACCTAAAGTTCTACTGATATGCTAAAGGGTTTTTTTCCCCCCTCTCTCTAGTAAATGTGTTTAGATTCGCAGCTTGTACTATTTTTATTCCAGGGCGGTCCTTTGGTGATCACAGATAAAATGAGATGAAGATTTAATTGCTACAATCATAATTTGCTCCACGGTTTCAGGATGAGGCATCATACATTATAAACAGACTTTTTCTGTTCTCTAAGTAAAGGAAGAGATTATAGTACAAGGGTAAAAAATGAAGCATTGCTTTTTGAAAACATGGGCATTAGAAGAATACCTGCTGATTGGCTAAGCTCCATTTTATCTTCTTTGGAAAAGTCTTTACATAGCCTTAGTAAACTAAACCTGAGCTGATCAATGGGAATGGCAAAACAGTGTTCCTACAAATGTAATTCCTCTCATACCACATTTGGGGGAGTAGGTGTCTCTTCTTACAAGGGGCTCGTATATTGTACCTTATGTTGCAATGTCTACATATTACCTTTTTCTTAAATTAAGAAAAAATATTACATAGTAGCAAGTAGCTGAAAAGGCGAAGCAAGCTGGAACTGCATAGTTCATGGATAGAAGACCACTCGGAAATCCCTGAGATATATACTAAATAGAGAAGTTCAAACAAAGCCAAACCAGCAGATGGCAGGGGGCGGGGGGATACCATTTCTGTATTGCTGGCAAGATAACTCCAGAAGTGTGTCTACAATGTTAAACTTAAAGCGTTTGAGCAAGCAAAATTGAAACCATACCTCACCCTGGTCTATGGAGAAATGGTCTTCCACGAAACTGCTCCCTTGTGCCAAACAGGTTGGGGACTGCTGCCATAAAAGAAAGTCTTGTAGAGATCCATGCAATAAACTGCACTGGACTGGGGCCCAGAAAATTCAGGTTCAAATCTGTCTTCAGCTAAGGCTGCTCACTGGATGATTGTAGATCAGTCTTTATCTTTTGGTCAAAGATACCAAACGGGGCATTTATTGTAAAGATTAATTGGAGGAAGAAGAAATGTCATGAAAATCAACTTCAGCTCTTGGAGGGAAAGATAAATTTACCCTCCTTTGGTGGTCATCTCTTCCCATCTACATAGAATAGAATAGAATAGAATAGAATAGAATAGAATAGAATAGAATAGAATAGAATAGAATAGAATAGAATAGAATAGAATAGAATTTTTTATTGGCCAAGTGTGATTGGACACACAAGGAATTTGTCTTGGTGCATATGCTCTCAGTGTACATAAAAGAAAAGATACGTTCATCAAGGTACAACATTTACAACACAATTGACACATCTATCTGATTTTCTTAGCAATAATACAAAAGTAGTTAAGTCACTGTGGAGGGACAAAAATACAGAAAAGTGCACCCATTATGCTCTTGGAAGAACATGTGTTTGTTGATCACAGTTATTCAACTTTACCATAAACCCAGAGGGCATGATTTTAAGCGAGAGTGCCAAAGATCACAGCTTTGGATAGCTGTTTCTTCTATTGCGTTTTTTTTAAGTCATCTATTCAGCAGGGCTTATTCCCAGGTAAGTGCATTGGATTGAAATAAGGAGTCTAAGCCTATGAATGTCTAGTCAGAAATAAGGGTTGTTTAGGTTTACTCAGAGGATGGAAATCTGGCAGCAGATAAGGCTTATCTGTGCTCAAACAACCGGCTAAACCATTGCAGAATGTTAATAAGCTGCACATAACAGAGGATGAGATAGCACCGCAGTGCAGTTTCATCATAATTTATTGGCCATGCTTGCATGACATGCCAAAACACAGATTAACTAGCCATATTTTAGGTTTGGGATTTGGGGGAAGCCTCCCGGCCTAGCTCGGCCAACCACGGCTAGCTTATAGTTCAGTGTTTGGCACCAACCCAGAAAATTGAATTAGCTGGTAATGTGAGGTTCAGTTAAGCATAGCTAAACATCCTGTACAGTAGAAACACAGGCTCATGGCATAGGCACAGACAGTCATCTACCTTCAAAGGGTAGGGCCCAGTTTCAAGCAAGTTTACGGAGCTTGCAAGCTGTAGCCAAATAGCCCAGTTCCTCAAATCTTTCCTCTCAATTAAATAGTCTTCACAGATTGTAGAATCCCAAGCAGAAAGCAATGCTTCAATTTCAGGCCAATTACAATGGCACAGTTATTTCCGAAGTAGCTGGCAAATGGAAATGCATAACCATGAAAATTATTCCCAGAAAATCTGCTTTGGTCCAGCCAAACTTGTGGGGAGATTTCCAATTATTTTTCTTAAGTAGAGGGCTGGTGAATATCTGAGCTGCAATTCCAGTCTCCTCACTGTTACCCTGCCAGCATTAACTTCTCTACTGAAATGTATTAAAGAAGTCTGTGAATAGTAAACAACATATTTTGTAATAACTGTAAGGGAGGGCTGGGCTGTGGGGAGCTATATTATATTTTATACTTGTATTTTCTTAAAAGGTATTCCTTTCATGGTCCATCATGAAATATTATGCACATCAGTAAGAAAAGTTAATGTGATTGGCAGATTTGCATGGAATTGGTGAGAAGAATGAATTAAATTAGACACACTCTAAGGCCAGTAATTACTCTTCCACATTCCCTTCATGGCTGCCACTGTTCTGAGCCGGACTTTGTCGCCGCTGCTTCCTGCTTGCATGGTGCCCTCATCCGAACCCCTCCGTGAGTCCTTTATACCAGGGGTCTCCAACCTTGGCAACTTTAAGCCTCGCGGACTTCAACTCCCAGAATTCCCCAGCCCACACACGAGTTAATATTGGTCTTGCAAGATTTGTTCTTGACAAATCTATGCTGACTTCCAGTCATTTTCTTCAAGGTGCTTATTGATAAAATCTCATTATAATCAGCTCTAGAATCTATGCAGGCATTGATATGGGCTGGTTTGTTTGATGGATCTTTTGTTTCCCTCCAGTTTGAACCTAGGAGACATTCAGCTTCTTAAGGCTCTCAATACTTTTATCACAATAAATAGTATCATAGTGTCATGGTGCAATTTCCACTTCTGTGAAGCACATTGTGATGCACTTAGAAAAGACGTGGGGTTTGCATCACAATGATGCAATTACCTCAGTCTGACTCCCTTTATCTCTCCCCGTCCAATAGATGCTGCTGTGGATATTTAAAGATAGGGACATTTGCTTGCCAGATAGAGCCAAAATTTCTTAAAGAAATTTACATAAGGAGTTGGTTAGAAAATTGACTTCGAGATCCTAGGGTGTACAGTCATTTGAAGTAAAGAAATAATTTTTGACTCAGTTCCCATCTCAGCCCAGCCCTTAATTTTGCTCTTCACAATTTCTTGGTACAAGACATAACTTTTTGTTGAAGATGACAGAACCACAAATAGGATAGAGTAGCTCTGCCTTTTCTTGGTTGCTTATTAATATTTTTCCATTTTTATTCACTAGACAGAAGTCTTCAAATTTGGCAGCTTTAAAACTTCTAGATTTCAACTATGCTGGCTGGAGAATTCTGGGAGTTGAAGTCCACAAGTCTTAAAGCTGCCAAGTTTGAAGACCTCTGCACTAGAAATTTTTTTTGTCTTAAACACATCTAATATAAGCCATTTTTGTTATTCCTAGCATCCTTTGCTAACTTATCTCAGTCTGAATTTTCCTGACACCAGTTCTGCAGTTCTGAACTACCTATGCATATTATTCCTTTGTACGTCTCCTCATTCAGCGCCATTGTAACATTGAACAGTTGCTGAATGAGTAGTCATTCTCATTCTTAGCCTAACCTAACTGGGCTTTTCCAATACGACATAGAATTAGTGTTTTTTTACCTTTCCCTGTTGTAAGTCTTGTCATCTATACAATTTGTGGGAGTTTAACAGCAGTTGCCACAGTGGCTGGAATCTGCCCAGCTTCTATTGGCTATTTTCACTGCTGTGAACACAGCTATTCAGTCACTGCAACTTCCCTGTAGGATCTTTTTTCTTTCTGCTGGAATGAGATAACACCTCATTCCAGAGAAACAAGGCCACTATCTCTACCGTAGTAGAAGAGGTAGACCAGGATGTCCTCTCTGTCTGAGAGACTTGCTTTGTAGCTTTCCCCAGGGGGTTTGGCACTGCTTTAAGAATTTAGAGTTCTGCTTTGTCTGGTATCACAAAGAACCAGCAGATTGATAAAGAAGGTAATAGCCCAGGATCTTTCTAAAGTGACCTGTCAGTGCTCTGTGATGTACATTTTTTTCCTATATGGATCTGAGAAGCAGTTACATCAGCATCATTATTCTCTGTCACATGCTCTCTGGTGATACAGCTAGTATCGTTGGGTTCCCATAAAGATTTGAAAACCTGATTATTCCCCCAGCACGGGAATTGCCAGATGCAAAGAGTAGGACCATTTGTAAGGTTATAGCATAGAAGATTTATTCAAGCCTATATAAAAGAATCTGGTTAATTAAACTGGCACCAGATAAGGGACAAGAGAATTCAGGAGCCATTGGACTTGGAGTGCTTCTGGGAACATAACAATTCTAAACTGAAGATGCACTTAACTCTGCCCCCCTAGCTCTACCTGCTCTTCTCCTACAGGACCAGAGCATTTTTCAGAGGATAATTAGAACTGCAGAAAAAATAATTGCTACCAACTTGCCTTCCATTGAGGACCTGTATACTGCACGAATCAAGAAGAGGGCCGTGAAAATATTTGCAGATCCCTCGCATCCTGGACATAAACTGTTTCAACTCCTACCCTCAAAACGACGCTATAGAGCACTGCACACCAGAACAACTAGACACAAGAACAGTTTTTTCCCGAAGGCCATCACTCTGCTAAACAAATAATTCCCTCAACACTGTCAGACTATTTACTGAATCTGCACTACTATTAATCGTTTCATAGTTCCCATCACCAATCTCTTTCCACTTATGACTGTATGACTATAACTTGTTGCTGGCAATCCTTATGATTTATATTGATATATTGATCATCAATTGTGTTGTAAATGTTGTACCTTGATGAACGTATCTTTTCTTTTATGTACACTGAGAGCATATGCACCAAGACAAATTCCTTGTGTGTCCAATCACACTTGGCCAATAAAAAATTAAATTATATTCTATTCTATTCTATTTTTGAGCTTGTATTGCCATGGTTTTGGGATTGGAATATGCCTGTGCCTTGGGATTGGTTGTGCTATGCTGTGACATGTTTCTGTGGTTTTGTCTTTGGTTATGTTGTTTTGAAATTTTTAACCAAATGCTAGCCACCCCAGGGTTGCTATTTGCAGATTAAGTGGCCATGTAAATCATATCTGTGAACATATGCCCCCTTGTTCTGACCTCCTGAGTCAGTAAAACACATGAGTAGTCCCAAAAACCTGTTTTATTTTAGCAGCTGTGAATTCTGTTCATTCACAGATGAGTCCCAAATAATTGTAAAGAGTCCTTCGGGATCAGGCTGATAATCACTCACCTTTATCTCCCTTGACACGCTGCCAAAGACTTAACTGGAAAAGCCACACGGAGTCCAGAATCAAACAGACTTTAAACTGCACAGAATTAACAACTTTGTTGGCTGAGGAACTCTGGGAGTTGAAGTCCACAAGTCTTAAAATTGCCAAGGTTGGAGACCCCTGATATATAGCAATAGCACATAGGCTTATATACCATTTCACAATGCGTACAGCCCCACTCTAAGCGGTTTAGAGAGTCAGCCTATTGCCCTCAACAATCTGGATCCTCATTTTACCCACCTTGGAAGGATGGAAGGCTGAGTTGACCTGGAGCCTGGTGAGATTCGATCTGTCAAATTGCAGGCAGCCGGCAGGCAGCAGAAGTAGCCTGCAGTACTGCATTCTAACCACTGCGTCACGGTAGCTCTTGTATATGCCCTAATAACTTTGCAGGTTGAGTGGTGCAAATGAGTTTTATGTGGGGTTGCTTTTGAAAATGACCTAGAAGCTGTAATAATACAAAATGCCACAACCAGCTGCAAAGTCATGGCCATCTTGAGATAGATGCATTGGCTACTATTAAGCTTCTAGGCCCAATTCAAAGTACCTGTTATATCTTTAGAGTCCTAAATTGTGGTGCTGGTGGTGTGTGTGTGTGTGTGTTTGTTTTGTTTTGTTTTGGTGCTTCTTCCACTCTCTGAAGGAGAAATGTATCCACGTGCCAAATTTGGACTTTCTTGGAAGGATTGCTTTTGGTAGTTTGTTTACTAATAAATGCCTCCCAGCACTATAATTTCATCCCCCTTGGAGACATCTGCAATTTGTTTTTGTAAGTCCATATCTTCCGCTTGATTGGGCAAACTGGAGTAGATATCAACAACAGTGTTGATTTTATTTGTTTCTGCACTAATTTTCACCCAAATACTAGCTGCAGAATTACCAGGTTTGTTCATTTTGCTTTCTGAGTAGGAACAGCAATTTTTAACATGCGATGTTATTCTGCCTCCATTTCCTTGGCTTCTTTTTTTTGTGAACACATTATGTCCTTTTGTTGGTATATTTCAGTCACGGGAATATCCCAACCAATTCCAAATGCTTCTCGATAATGTGGTTTTATTGGAACATGTTCTCAACCCAGTGTCGTTCCAATATAATAGATTACAACAGTCTTAATGGTTAGACTCTAACCCAGGGGTGTCAAACTCACAGCATCACGGTAGCGTCATGGCGGCATCACGTGAGGTATCACAACTTTTTTTCCCTTCGCTAAACTGGGCATAGGTGTGGCCAGTGCGTGATGCCTCTGGCCTGCGGGCTGTGAGTTTGACAGCCCTGCCCTAACCATTCCAAGGAATGATTTTCTAATGCATCTTAAAATGGCTGCTACAGATTATAGGTTCTCAAGGCAATTTGCAAAAACAGAATTTTAAAGCCACAAATGACTATAGCAAACCAAAGTTAATATACCTTAGGAGTAGTTATCATAGTGGAGCACAGCAGCAGGCTATAGATGTTGACTTTTTTCTATTAAAGACATGGGAACTCTTGTCGGTAAGAAAGGTGACAAATTGAACGCAGCTGGTGGACTTCAAACAAATGACCACAGGGGGTGTTTCCTGGATTCTTCAGCATGTCTAGCAAAGTTATTGATCTTTATCCAAACGGCATTTACTCTTGCCCCTCATTACATTAACTGCAAGAAAGTAAATTCAATAATTACCACCAAATCCGTTCTAATCTGTTTTAATCAAATCTATCCAACTAACCGTTCCTATTATGATATGTGCCTCCCTTAGTTTAAAACTTTGGGATAAGCAAAGGATTATGATAGCCTAATCACTAATGATTAAATAATGCACTCAAGGGCTGCAAAAGTCCAGAAAATCCATCCAATGAACATCAAGGAGTTAGTTTTTGTATTCATGGCTTAGGACCGGGGTACTTATGGGACCGCCTACTGCCACCGTTTGCCTCCCACCAACCCGTGCGCTCTCACAGAGAGGGACTCCTTAGGGTGCCATCAGCCAAGCAATGTCGGCTGACGGCCCCCAGGGGAAGGGCCTTCTCTGTGGGGGCTCCCACCCTATGGAACGAACTTCCCCCTGGACTTCGACAGCTTCCTGACCTTCGGACCTTTCGCCGCGAACTTAAGACATACCTATTCTTCCGTGCAGGGCTGGCATAGAATTTTTAGATGTTTAGATGTTTTATGGGTTTTTAATTTTTAATTGATTTTTTAGGGTTTTTAAATGTATTTTAAAATTTGGGCCAAATTTGAATAAGTTTTTTAGCTACTGTTTTTATTTGTATTATATGTATTTGATTGTTGTTTTACTTGGCTGTTAACCGCCCTGAGTCCTTCGGGAGAAGGGTGGTATAGAAATTAAATTATTATTATTATTATTATTATTATTATTATTATTATTATTATTATTATTATTATTATTATTATTATTATTATTATTATTATTATTTTGCTGCCATTTATTAAGCTGCCAGAAGTTGCCATTCAAGCATAGGAGCCTTGCCTTATTCCAATCCGATGATTTCCAGATATGTTGGAATAATAAATCTTAGAATGCCCTAGGCCAGGTGTGTCAAATTCACATTGTCATGGTGGTATCACCTGATGTATTGAGAATTTTTTCCCCTTTGCTAAACCAGATGTGGGTGTGGCCAGTGCGTGACGCATCCGGCCCATGGGCCGGGAGTTTGACAGCCCTGCCTTAGGCAGCATAACCAAAAAAGAACCTGGCTATAGGAAAACTGGTTTGATCATAACATTCTCCCTTTGGAATCTACCAAAATGTTACTTAAACTATCACTTAAACTATTGCTACAAAATTTCAACTCTTCAGAAAAAGGAGATCCCAAATCTGACTTTTGTTTGTTTTTTAAAGAGGGGGAGATCATTTTCTTTCCACTTTTCTTATTTTGGTAAAGAAAATTGAAAAATCGGGTCACTGAATTATGGCACTTCGCCACCAGATTTTGGCAGAGCAGTCAGGACAGTTTTGGAAGGACACACAGTCTATGAGTCAGAGGCTGCTCATCCGTATTTATAATTGCAGGGATGCTTAGATACTAAATTCTATAAGCTGCTCCTCATGGGATGCTTTGAGGTCATACCAGAATACTTCAGTAAATGTTACCTTTTAGGAATGCTGGAGAATATTATTAAGGTTATTAAGGTATTCTGCAACATTTCAAAGGAGATCTGTGGATAATTGAACAGGGATCCCTATGTGGAAGGTAGTTTGGATATGTAAAATATCCCATTGTTGAGAATTAAATTATCTATTGGGACCTGTTACACATAATCAGTTCTATGAGCCTCCTTGGAAATATTATCTTGCTTTTTCATTTATCAGCAGATAATAGTCCTGCTTATTACCTCTTTGCAACAAAAGCAGTTAAAGGGAATTGGGTAGATTTTAGTTGTGTTTTTTTATTGTTCTCCATTTAAACATTTTCACATGTGCCCAAAATTAGGAGTTCCAACTTAGCTTTAACTCACAAGCAGCAGATGATGATGTTGATGATGATGACGATTAAAATCAGTCAGAACCCAGATTGCCAATATTCTCATTTATAATTCATCCTTTACTTGATCTGCCATTTACAAATTGCTCTGCCTCTCTGGATCATTCCAGTTGTTGTCAAAACACTTATTTCTTTTGGCACATAAGTGGGAGATGCAATTGATTCTTTTTAAGAAAAGGTTTAGCCTATGAGTAATGCTGAATTTTTAATGAAGTGGAAGAAGAATCAAATATACAAAACAGCGTATCATGTAGAGAAAGTGGATAGAAGTGGAGCAACAGATATTAATTAGAAAGCAAACGTAAACTTGGCAATCCATTATGATGGCTTGATGAGTCCCAATGTAAACAATTTTATAAGGTGGCAGGCTGGGACCAACCCTAGCATCAGGCAGAATGAAGCAGCCCACTCCAATGGTGGATAGAGAAGAGTACTACTTCAGAATCACCTCCCACCCACCCACTATACATCTCCCAGTCTCTCAATCTGGAAAGCCAACTACCTTACTGGATATCAATAAAACTCCTTCACAGCAAGGCACTGAGATGGGTACTTGGCTTGCCAGAGTGGCCACTCTCTCCAATTTCTGCCTGTGATGATTCTCAAATCAAGACATCAAGATTTTTCTTCAATTTGATGAAAAACAATTTTCTTTTAAAATTCCTCCATAGGGGAAAAAAAAAGAATTCAATAAGTGTGGTTGCAAGCGGTTTATTTACAGTGTGGCCAGATTGTATTTTTTCTTTCTTTTTAGCAATCAGGATTCTCATGCTTCAATTCAATCCCAAGTGAAATCACCATAAGGAAACTCTTCCCGTGCTTCTCCGGGAGAAGCTGAGAGAAATCATCTACCCAATTTCTTTGGCTACAGATATGATAGAGAATATTTAAGGATTATTTGTGTCCTATTATCAACAGCTGTCAATTACAATTATAATTACAATCTTCACTTTGAAATAGAAGTTTGGAATAGAAGTAGCATTGCTTGTTAAGGAACTAGATTAAGCAATAACTTGTTATTTGTCCTCAGGTGCAAGGAAAGCCAAGTTCAAGTCCATCTTCACCCATGGAAATTCACAAGGTGATTTTAGACTAGTCACTCTTTCTTAACTCAGTCCAAGATTGTTGTTATGAGATCAAATAAAAGATGATCACAGTAGTAATGGGGGATTTTAACTACCCTGACATCAACTGGGAGACGAATTCTGCACCAAGTGGAAGATCCAACAGGTTCCTAACAAACCTAGCAGACAACTTTGGTTCCCAAAAAGTAGAGAAGGGAACAAGGTGATCAGCCATATTGGACTTAATTCTCAGTAACAGAGATGAAATGATAGAAGATCTTGATGCTACAGGAACTTTGGGGGCAAGTGATTACGCAATATTGGAATTCAACATTATGCAAATAGAAGTAATAGAACAAAGTCAAACTATAGTCTTGGACTTTAAGAGAGCTAATTTCAATAAACTTAGAGAGAGCTTGAGAAGGATTCCATGGATGAGAATCCTCAGGGGGAAAACAACTCAAGAAGCTTGGAAAATTTTGAAAAGTGAGATTATAAAAGCCCAGTCTAGCACAATACCAATGATGAAGAAAAATAATAAATCTCAAAAAAAACCAGCATAGATGATCCCACTATGAGCCTCCAGAAAACTAGGGGGATATCTAATAAATAACTAAACACCTGTTGGCCACTATTGAAAGTAAATGTGTAATCTTTAATTTTATTTGGCAAAAGTATGTTTTTATTAGTTTTATACTGTGCTTTGGATTCAAAAAGATAAATGTGTTTTGGGGGCACAACCTGGATGTGATTATAGTTTCATTTTGTAAATTCTTAAACCAACCAAATAATTGTGAGAGCTGTGGAGGCTACTCACCATTCCCACCATTCTGAGTTAATAAATACACCACAACTGAAATTTAAACTCTAAAACAAATCCTGCAAAACATAGTTGGCACACAATATCTGGGGCTTGTCCTGGATTCATGGCTCCTGGTCAATGAGCAGTGGTAACTAATGGCCAGAAGGGCCATTGCACAAATACATCTAGTGGATCAATTGTACCTGTTTCTAGATCAGGAGGTGCTACTCATAGTTACTCATGCCTTAATCACCTCCCGAATGCACTTCAAGGGTGCAATTTAAGGTGCTGATTATGACCTTCAAAGCTCTACTTGGCACAGGTCTAGAATACTTGGGGGGATTACCTATCCCCATTTATTTTCACCTGTCCCAGCAGATCTGGCAGAGTGGGGAAGATTGGTTCACTGTTTTATCTTGTGGGTTCTAGGAAGCATGTCTTCTCTGTCAAGGCCTATGGAAGAAACTTCTCCTAGATATGGATAGTCCTATCCCCATAGCTCGTTTGAAGGTCTTCTTCAGAAATTTGGGGCCACAGTGTCACTTACTGGAGCTTTGATGTGGATGTATATCAGGGGTGGGTTCTAATTTTTTTTACTACCAGTTCTGTGGGCGTGGCTTATTTTGTGGGCGTGGTTTGGTGGCCATGTGACACTGGGTGTGGTTTGGTGGTCATGTGACTGGGTGAGAGTAGCTTGGCCATCATGTAACTGGGTGGGTGTGCCCAATAACAATATATAATAAAAATATTAATGTTAATGTTAATGTTTTTTCAATTTCTATACCACCCTTCTCCCGAAGGACTCAGGGTGGTTTACAGCCAACTAAGAACAATAAATACAAAAATTAAAAACACATCTAAAAGAATAATTTAGATAGGCTGAATATACTAAAAACTATTAAAATCCCCATTAAAACTACTAGGCCAGTCCTACACGATGGAATAAAAGAGTTTTCAACTCACGCCGGAAAGCCCGGAGGTCAGGGAGTTGGTGAATCCCTGGGGGTAGCTCGTTCCAGAGGGCTGGAGCCCCCACAGAGAAGGTCCTCCCCCTGGGAGTCACCAGTCAACATTGTCTGGCCGACGGCACCCTGAGGAGGCCCTCTCTGTGGGAGCGCACTGGTCGATGGGAGGCCACCGGTAGCAGGAGGCGGTCCCGTAAGTAACCTGGTCCTAAGCCATGAAGCGCTTTAAAGGTGAGAACCAACACCTTGAATTGCACCCGGAAGGCAACCGGCAGCCAGTGCAGCCTGCGCAGGATAGGTATTATATGGGAGCTTTGAGTCGCTCCCTCAATCACAAAGGGCCGGTTTAGCTCTGCCTGGTAAGGCCTGTTATTAAGAACACAAAGCCTGCAATTACTGCAGGTTCGAGCCCCACAGAGAAGGTCCTCCTGGGAGTCACCAGTCAACATTGTCTGGCCGACGGCACCCTGAGGAGGCCCTCTCTGTGGGAGCGCACTGGTTGATGGGAGGCCACCGGTAGCAGGAGGCAGTCCCGTAAGTAACCTGGTTCTAAGCCATGAAGCACTTTAAAGGTGAGAACCAACACCTTGAATTGCACCCGGAAGGCAACCGGCAGCCAGTGCAGCCTGCGCAGGATAGGTATTATATGGGAGCTTTGAGTCGCTCCCTCAATCACCCGCGCGGCTGCATTCTGGATCAGCTGGAGCCTCCGGGTATTCTTCAAGGGGAGCCCCATGTAGAGAGCATTGCAGTAATCCAGGCGGGAAGTGACGAGGACATGAGTGACTGTGCATAGGGAATCCCGGTCCAAGAAGGGACGTAACCGGCGTATCAGGCGTACCTGATAAAAAGCTCCTCTGGCGACGGCTGTCATATGTTCTAACGACAGCCGTGCATCCAGAAGGATGCCTAGATTACTAAAATAATAAACAAAGTATACAAAACAATAAGAGGTACCAAAAACCAAGTTTCACATTTTACACACACACAACGCAACACAATATAACTGACTCACACACAATTTAAAAGCAACTGCACTTCACCCAAAAGGTCCCCTGCAACAAGCAGGAACCTCACAAAGCCACAAAAAGCTCAAAAACTAAGTTTCACACTTTACACACACACACAACACAACACGACAGACTCACACACACAAAATGCCACATACAGCTTTGTGAGATTCTGTGTGTTTGTGTAGTTAGAGTGAAACACTATAGAAACACACCAAATCTCAGAAAGCTGCACAAATATTTTGTTATTTTATTTAAATTTTTTAGATCGGGGTCTCCAACCTTATGACTTTAAAGTTTGTGGACTTCAACTCCCAGAGTTCCTCAGCCAGCAAAGCATTTGGCTGAGCAATGGATTCCAGGCAGATTTGTGGACTTCAACTCCCAGAGTTCCTGGGGAACTCCAATCAATTACATTAGCTGCAACTGATTCTGCCTTCCAGACAATGTAACTGATTGGAGACGCCGAAGGAAAGTGAGCCCGAAAGGAGCTTGCTTAATTAAGTAAGTGACGAGGGGGGATTGGGTGGGCCAGAGAAAAAAAGTTTTTAAAATGGTCCTCTGAGGGTCCCTGCTCAGAAGGGTTTTTTTTTCTTTTAAAAGCCCCTTTTTGGCTGAAGAAAAGAGGCTTTTAAAAGTAAAAAAAAACCAAACCTCTGATGATCGGAGAACTGGTTTGGGGGCGTGGCCAGCCAGCCATTACCACCGGTTCTCCGAACGCCAGCAGAGTTTTACTACCGGCTCTACAGAACCGGAGCGAACCAGGGGCAACCCACCACTGATGTATATGACCTATGGACTCAGATATTTAGGATGAAGAGCCTCAACTTGATTTCTGTGTTGGCTTTCTTGATTGTCTTTTTCTTTGTTCTCCATCCAGAATTTCATTGGATAAATGGCAGCTATATGATTAATAAATTAAATACACAAAGAAGACAAAAAAAATCCCTAATTCACTCACCTCTAAAATAAAACCTGGTTCCAATTGTCTTATATTGTAAGATGCAAAATTAGTCTACTGAGGCCCTCAGCTTACCTGCTAATATGGTGATTCCTGATCACCCAAACTTGGGATACAATTAAAGTAGGAAAAATTGGGATGAAGCCTGACCTAACCTGAGGTGGCTTTTTCTGTTCTTCCTGTTAGCCCAGGATCTTGCTTTCAAGGATCTTCTTGCAATCCATAAACAAAGGAAATAGAGAGATAGAAGGTTATTAATATTAAACTACACAAGTGTCCCTGAACTACAACTCCCAATATTCCCTATACCTGTTTTTACAGGCTGGAGGTACTGGGAATTATAGTTCAGCAGTAACTGGAGGGTTTTTCATCTCCTGTTTGATTGTTCAAATGATCAATCCAGCCATCCTGTACCTCCAGGAGATAATGCAGTTGCAGTTTTTCTTTACTTAACACCTTCGTCAAATCAATATATCAAATGCAAAACTACAAGGCTGAACAAATACATCTCCTACCGTCAAATATCTTTGCAGCATCACCCACTGTGCTTATGGATGCTGAGCCATAAATGGAACTCAGGAGATAGGAATATATGGAATTACAGGCAGGAAATAAAGAAGAAATGCGCACACATAACATTTAGGGGTTAATTGGCCAAAAAGCAGCACTGCAGAGAAGTAATTTGAGAGGACAGCAGGTCACAAAATGAGCATGACTCAGTCAGTATGATCCCTATGGCACAAAACCCATTTGTCCTTTGCTGTCAGGATATATATTGTCCAATAGGGAAGAACGTTCGTTGACGAAAACAATAGGCCACTGCTACAGAATGAACACGGAGCGCTGCTACACAACAGCATCCCACAATCAGATGCTGTTTGATCTGAACAGCAGAGAACACCTTCCTAGATTCAGTTTTAGAAACCGGGAGTGTGGATTCCTTAAAGAGGCAAAAGAACGGAGTCATAAAATCATATTTTTGGAAGAGATCATTTAGGTCATTAAATCTAAGCTTCCGCAGAAACTCCACGTAAAACAATCCAGACTATCCAGTTTCTGTTTAAACATATCCACCCATTGGGAACCTGCTCTTTATCTGTGTGGAGAGACAGACTTCCCAGATTTGGAAAGGTTTTCCTAACAGTCAGCTAGAGACTGCCTTCTGAAATAAATATATTATTCTATTATGGAGTTCTGAGTACTCCCTGAGCTTGGTTGTTTGCTTGAAGACCTTTCATTACCCAATTAGGTAATATCATCACTGTAGGGATATGAGGGATTTGCCCCCACCCAAACTGGCAGGGCATGCTACTGCATATAAACAGATAGCAAATGAGATGTTATTAATATGGATAATGAAATATCTTCAAACAAACAATCAAGCTCTGAAAGCACTTCAAATTCCAAAGTTCAATCCTGAGCTACAGATATTTTCTTTCCTGGATATTATTCAATGTTCTACACCTTGAGCTTATACAGAGGAAAAGGTAGATGCATTTGGTCTTCTTGGTGGGGATTTAAAGCAGTGGTGAAATCCATTATTTTTACTACCAGTTCTGTGGGCATGGCTTGGTGGGCGTGGTGTAGCTTGGTGGGCGTGGCTTGGTGGGCGTGGCAGGGGAAGGATACTACAAAATCCCCATTCCCTCCCCACTCTTGGGGGAAGGATATTGCAAAATCTCCATTCCCACCCCACTCTTGGGCCAGCCAGAGGTGGTATTTGCCAGTTCTCCGAACTGCTCAAAATTTCCGCTACAGGTTCTCCAGAACCTGTCAGACCCTGCTGGATTTCACCCCTGATTTAAAGCAGTGGTGGGATTCAGCCAGTTCACACCACTTCGGGAGAACCAGTTGTTAACTTTCCAAGCAGTTTGGCAAACTGGTTGTTGGAAGAAACCATTAGGGCAGAGAACTGGTTGTTAAATTACTTGAATCCCACCACTGATTTAAAGTAATTAGCTGGAGTTGAGCTGGAGTTTCAAAAACAGGACCAATATTTCTGATGCCTCTGTGCTGTCCAATATTTCTATGTCACTAACAATCCACAAAACATTCAGGGCTGTAATGTAGCTCTGTAATGGTTCTATACTTTCCAAGGTGAATGGAAAGAAGAGAGGCTGGAATCAGCAGATCCTGTGTTTCAGTCCATGACATACCTAATATTTCTTCCTCCTCCTATTTTCTCCACAACAACAACAACCCTGTTAAGTGAGTTAGGCTGAGAGAGAGAATGACTGGCCTAAAGTCACCCAACTAGTTTTCATGACTAACGTGGGACTAGAACACACAATTTCCTGGTTTTTAACCTGAGTTGGGAACTTTTCTATAAAATTGATAATATTCTTCTATTTTGATTTGCCTCTTCAGTGAAGTAATGTTGTCTGAATGGGACACAGCCTTTCTAGAGAGTGAACAACCGGTTGTACTGTGAAAGTGAACTTGCGAAATGTTGCAGATTGAATAGAAAAGCTACGAAATATCATGTGAATGTCCTAGGATTGGGTGGGTGGGGCAATGATGTTCATGATGATTCTCTTCTGCCTCTCTCCAGGATTTTACTCTGCCAATTTTTTCACCCCAGAGCAACCACTCCATGGGCTAGTTTGGACTGAGGATCAGCGATGGCCATCTAGTGAGCTTTCATGACAGAGGGTGAATTTGAACTTCAATCTCTCTGGTCCTACATCAATACCTTAACCACAACTGATGAATTTGACCAATGCAAAAAAGCCGAGAATTTCTTTCTAATTTGTTGGGGGAACAACTGCAGGTTTTTCATAATCAAGACAGAAAGAATCTGAAATAAATTCAAATGGAGAAGAAAGCAAAATTGGCAAGTTCTCTCGCCCCCCACCCCACCCCAAGAATATTGTCCAAATTGCCCATTGTGCTATTTCTCATATCACCAAGGTAACACCTTTTCCTTGTTGCGGCCCTCCAGCGGCCAGCAGAGCTGGCAGCAGATTTGGACAGTGAGGAGGTGGGGGAGGAACATGGGCCAATCCTGGAGTCTGCGGAAGGCTCGGACAATGGCTTTGAGTTGGAGGCAGAGAGGGGCCAAGGCCTTCTGGTAGTTCTTTGCTGCCTCTGGAGTCTCCAGAGTCTGACATCAGCAAGGCAGAAGAACAGCGCGAGCGTGTTTCCAGTGTGCGCATGCACAGAGCTGCCAGGAGACAGGAACAATTAAGGAAACAGGGTCAATTTGGGAGATGATTGGCCCCTCCCGTAAGACATAAAAGAGAAGCGGAGGGGCCGTGAGCTTTTGCAGGAAGCAATTAGTTCATCTGGCTGATCCAAGATTTGAAAATTCTGTTTGTGACTCTGTGCCAGGTTTGGCCTTGCCCTGCATCTGGAAATTAGCTCTTTGGCAGCGTTCCACATCAGATAGGTGGGTGTTGATAACCTTCCTCTGAAAGACTGTTTGTCAAGCCTTACAGACTATAAATGAAAGTAATTTACAGCAGTATGAATTAAAGAGGTTTGCCGGGACTATGTTTGTGCTGTTTAATTTCTAAGGAAACCTTGGTCAGAACACTCATTGAACCACCCATATCCCACCATAGTTAAGTGCAATGGTGAAATCTGAACCAGTTTACTACCGGTTCGCTAGCTGCGCATGCGGGCTGCGTATGTGCATATGCAGTACGCATCATGCACCAAATGCAAGGTGTGCAACATGCTCACAGTGCATGTCAAAGAGGCATGGGGTAAGTAGAACAGCGTGTGGGGGTGTGATCAGCTGTGGTACGCGATCTTTTTTTTCCTTTTAAAAGCATTTTTTTACAACCTATTCAGCCGAATAGGTTGTAAAAAATGGTTTTAAAAGGAAAAAAAGGCTCTGACAATCACACGGCTTGGCTAGGATCTTCAGAGACTTTTTTTTACCTTTTAAAAGTATTTTTTACAAGTATTTTTTTGACAGAACAATAAAAGCTTCCATTTCATGCATGCACCTTTGAGCACCCCAGCCATGAGCCCTTGAATCCGTTTCCCAAATTAGGGGTCCATTGCCCACAGCCTTATGCGTTATCATCTGTCATTCACCTGCTACTTTCCCCTAATCAAGCTGTTAATCAATCCCACCAAATATACATTTGGGCTACTCAGTGTAAACCAAAGGCAGTCTTTAGTCATCTTTTCATGACATGATTGAACAAGTTTGCTTAAAATCAAGAAGTTCAAGTGGGAGTAGAGGGCTGTGGATTTGTGGCTCCTAATCAACCATGAGCAATTTTTATCCTACCTTGTTTCTCTCAAGGCTCCTTCCCAGCAATTGCAAAAAAAAAGAAAAGAAAAAAAAGGTTTGCTAAAAGGCAGGCAATGGTTTGAATAGTATTCTTTGAAATAGCAGCATATTACTACCCAGTGCAAAATTTGCTATCCAGCAGAGAGTTAGGCACCCTCAAGCAGACTGAAATAAAAGATCTTGATGATATCTAACTTTCTATGGTATAGGGAGCCATTGCCTTAATGCCATCACACCAAGCTATGTTTTGTATTAATTGAACATGGCCAGTTTATATATACTACAGAGCAGTCAGCATGGTTTGCTAATTACAATGGCTTTGGTCAAATCCTAATGACAATTGATACTGTCATTAATCAGAACATTAGCAGTTAGAATGGAATGACTGGCCATGTTCACATGGCACACAAAGGACAAGCAAAAAAAAAAAACCAAATAAAAAGAGATTTACAAGCTGTGTAAAATTGAATAAGACTGTTCAAAATAATTTCATATAAGATCATCTTAAACTGTTTTTGAAATCAATTTAATGATGAGTAATTGGTCACCCTTGGATAAATGCAATAAGAATCATTAATCATAGCAGACAATTAATAGGAACTGTTATCGAATTTAAGTCCATTCTTGTGATAGTAAAATGTTTTAATTTGAAGCCTTATGTGAAGAGAAACCCAAATTTTTGATGTGATAAAAGCCCAAGCGATGGTTGCAGTGTAGGCTTAAGCAAGATATTTACATAGGCTAATTTAACAAAATTGATGCTAACTGTAAAAAAAAAAGTTCTAAGTATATGCTTTGTTTTCTCAAGATGTGAATTGTTGGCTTGTTCTGCCATCCTGGCTGCAGGGCAAGAAATAATAGTCAAGTTACAGAAAGGCAGTTATGAGTATCTGGAAAAACATCCTAATGATAATGGCAATTTGATGGTGGAATACAATTAGTTACCCACAGAGTTAGTAGATTTCTCTTCTCCAGATGGGTTTAAGCAAAGACCTGACAGCCATCTGTCAGGCCTGCTTTCATATGGATTCCTGCACTGACCAGAAGGTTGGGTTTAATGGCCCAAACAGCCCATTTTAATGCTCTGATGGTACCCCATCAATACATTAGGAGATCATGCTGTTTGCTGTAAAAAACGAATGAACAAATGGGTAGATTTTGCAGTACAGAAAGCAGGGCATCCTGTTGGTGCTTTTCACTGCCTGCCTGATTGATTGATTGATTGATTGAGTTGAAGGAGAAATTCATTCATTCCCAGTATGTCTGAATACACTTTGTACATAATGACTTTTAATGATTGCATACTTTAGTAGCATTCAACGGCTTGATGATTTTACTCACCTCATTGGACATATTGCTGCCACTGATAACCTGTTGCTATGTTTTATCACACTGCTGCATTTTTATTTTTATGTCAGTGGTTTGAAAATGTGCCATAAACTCCACATATATCCAGGGATAAGCTATGTCGAACACAGTAATTGGCCCAATAATATTCAACAACTAAGCCTTTTTTTAATATCGCAGGAACATTGCACAGTTCTTGAGAGATTTCAAGAGGGAGGTGATCACATTTTCTTAATAGCTGAAGGGCTATATCCTTCAGAAGATGGGCAGGTCTGCTCTGTGTCGATCCAGACAGCTGAGCTAATACTACCTGAATGCCTGCTTGAAGCAGAACTGTCACATCAAACGTTGCCTTTATTTACAAAAGAGCCTCTATAGGAGATAAAGATTCCTTCAAGCTGAGCTCAACTTCTGGTGACTCAAGGATGTGTCCATGTAGTTATCTCAGAAACGAGAGAACGTCTGATCAGATTGGCCAGAGTTCTAGAATTATGCAGAACTATCTTGTTTGTTACTTTATTTCCCCCCTCCCCCCCTTGGATTGCCCTATCTGTTTCCAGTCTCTGACAATCTTACTTTTTCCACTTTTTTTTTTTTTGGCTCATCCGTTTCTTTCTCTCCCATGGAACTACCATATTAGGGTTGCAAAATTTCAGAAAAATCATTGAATGGCAACAAGGGATTGAACTACAATATTGTTTGCTGCTCTCTCTCCTCCCCCACCCCCCAGTGTTAGCATTTCTCTCTAATACTTGGAATAATAAGAATCCAGATAGGTACTATACTGATCTGGATAGATCAAAGAATCTGAACCAAAGATCAGGACAGGAGGAAAGCAGGTGAAACCAATCAAATGGCTGGGTCCTAGGACACCTTCCAGGACTTTCTTCTTCCTCTTCCAGCTGTCAGTGCAAATTTTTAAAGATCATTAGCAAAAGAACTGATGCTGCCATAATCTAAATAAATACATATACATATACATATACATATACATATACATATACATATACATATACTACACACACACACACACACACACACACACACGTGAGGAATTGCATGAGTGGGGAGAGATTGTGTAGGTTTATTGAGTATACATTTAGCACCATTCTGAATTGTTACAAGGTTTTTAATTAGAGATCCATTGAATTGTAAAAAAACCTCAACAACCATCCTGCTTTAGAATTAGAATTAGAATTAGAATAGAGCTGGAAGGTACCTTGAAGGTCTTCTAGTCCAGCCCCCTGCTCAAGCAGGAAAACCTATACCAGTGATCGTAAACCTTTTAGACACTGCATGCGTGCACATGCCCAAACTGAAAGGTGCACGAATGCGCAGACATGTACAGACATGCACACATGCACAGCAGAGACCCGAAGACCAGCTAGCCGGCGGGAGGTGGAGCATCCCAACACCAGCAGTGTGGCAAGAGGTAAAATATTTTTCTTTCATGAGCTTCTGTTTCATCATTTGCAGGAAAAAAGAAGTTCACAAAAGAAATGACACGGAGATCTGACCTGGGGCGATGGTGTGCGTGCAGCAGAGAGGGCTCTGCATGGCACCTCTGGCACACGTCCCATAGGTTCGTCATCATGGACCTATACTATTTCAGATAAGTGACTGTCTAGTCACTTGTTAAAAGCCTCCAGTCATGGAGTCCCCACAATTTCTGAAGGCAAGCTGTTCCACTTGTTAATTGTCCTTACTGTTAGGAAGTTTCTCCTTAATTTCTTTCTTTCATCATATCCTCTTTAGGTTATTTGAATGGTTGTAAAAGCAGAGGTCAGCTAAACTATGGCTAGGATTTTTAACTCAGCATGGAATCTTAGAATTGTGGAGTCAAAAAGGCACTATAAAAGTAATCAAGTCCAATGCTCTGTCATATGCAGGAAAGCCAATAAAACCATCCATAAGAGATGGCTATTCCAGTTTCTTCTTTAAAACTTCCAGAGATTGAGAATTCATATCCTCCACTGGTAGAATTCCATTGTTGTACAGTTCTTAACCATTAAGTTTTGTGTGTGTATGTGTTTGTATGAAATCTACAACATACCTTTGTTTTGGGGTATAATACTTAACAAATGCCTTGCTTTGCAATAGAAAATCTGCTCCCAATTGTGGTCATAACTTAAGGACTAGGTGTAGCCCCAGGCTAGAAACCAGACAAAAGAATAGAATAGAATAGAATAGAATAGAATAGAATAGAATAGAATAGAATAGAATAGAATTTTTTATTGGCCAAGTGTGATTGGACACACAAGGAATTTGTCTTGGAGCATATGCTCTCAGTGTATATAAAAGAAAAGATCATCAAGAATTCTAAGGTACAACACTTAATGATAGTCATAGGGTACAAATAAGCAATCAGGAAACAATATCAATTAAATCATAAGGATACAAGCAACAAAGTTACAATCATACAGTCATAAGTGGAAGGAGATGGGTGATGGGATCGTCAATGGAATGGCAAGTTGGTAGCCATTGTTTTTTCTGCAGTTCTAATTATCCTCTGAAGTCTGCGTCTGTCTTGTTGGGTTGCAGAACCAAACCAGACAGTTATAGAGGTGCAGATGACAGACTCAATAATTCCTCTGTAGAACTGGATCAGCAGCAGTTCTACAGCCAGATGGTCATTCTCTTTCAACCCACGAAAGGAAACAATGGCAAACTACTTCCAAAAACGTTTGCCTAGAAAACTGTTAAGGATTAAACCAGGCAATCACAAGGAGTCAAAACAGACTCAAAGATGCACCCAGACAAAAAATACCTCTCATCTCCATTTAAAATATACCTTTTCCCAAATCTCTTTCCCCATTGCAACTTGCTCTTTGCAGAAAATTGCCTGAATGAAGAGATTTGTAAATTTCAACAGCTTGCACATTTGTGCAACTTTTCATTAGTTGGCTTAATGCAGTCATTGTTCTGATGTGAATTTTACAACAAGAATATCTGATATGCAGTCAGTTGTTGTTCGAAAATAGTTCCAAATGTCTCCATCCATCAGGAAGATTATTAAAATGCACATTTCCTGCTGTAGTCAGAAAATAGTCTTTTTAACATCTCTTTCCCTGGGGATGAGCAAATAACATTGCTGTTTTACGCATGCTGCTTTACACAATGTACACTTCAAAGCTTTGGCAGCAGAGAGGTAGGATTATGAAGAGTTTATTAGTAATCTATGGATTATCAGAAGCATTTCCTTGCTTCTAGGCAGGGAGCACTTTTTTTTCAGTCTTCTGTCAAAAGGTCCTGAACCTAGTTGGGAGTCATTGTTCTCTTGTTCAATGAAACACAGAAGAGAAGTTTCACAAAAGACAAAGACAGAGAGAGAGAAATGAAAAGAGCAGATTCTCATGAATACTCAACACAATTTAGCCTTTTTAACAGCCTTGGTGGAAGGGTTGCCTGGGGCTATTCTGCTAGATTAAGTGAATGTATAATTGCACAGCACTTTCTTCCTGGATTGTTATACAAATGAAACAAGCTGGGAGGGGAGGCATCTTCCACTCCCCAATACCAGTGGTAATGCTTTCTCTAACAGCGGATACAATTCATCCACTGAATGTTAGTCTTTGCACAGCTTGTTCACAGATTCCTTGTATTTGCAATAATGCTGACATCTCTCAACGCTATCTAAAATTTGCTGGCTTAATTTTGGAATCCCCAAACCAGATTCAGCTGACCGAAAGGCAGAGGTTGATATTCCAGTTGTCAGCCTTGTAATCACACAAGTGTGGAGAAAGAGATACTTGTAGAAAGCTATACACGCAGGGGTGAAATGGTCCCGGTTCAGTCCGGTTCGCCTGAACCAGTAGTAAAAAATGTGGGGGGGAAAAAAGGTCTGATGATCAGGTGAGCAATGCACATCATCGGAACTTTTTTCTTTACTTTTTTTAGCATTTTTTTTTACTATCGGTTCTCTGGAACCGGTAGTAAAAATGCTTTTAAAAAGTAACCCCAAAAAAGTCTCCGACGATCACAGCTGTGCTGCGCAATTGTCAAAGCTTTTTTTTTTTACCTTTTAAAAGTATTTTTTTACAACCTATTGCATGCGCAGCCAGCAAACCGGTAGTAAACCGGTTCATATTTCACCACTGTATACAAGGGTATACAGTGAGTAGATGAGCTGTTGGGTCTTTTGTAATTGAAAAGGTCTGCTTGATGAAACCCAAATCTGGTAGCCATCAGTAGCAAAACTGATTTTATTAGATTTTAGGCTGCCTAATTCCCAGGTAGCTCTGGACATTTTACATTATTAAAAAATTAAAAACAATAAGATATTAATGTGAGGTTAATTCCTTTTCTCCCTGGAATACAGAGGTATATTATGCATAATAAAGTTCAGTTTATGTATTAAATCTAGTATTCAGAGATCACTCCTACAAAAGTCTGCGTAATTCCATTTTAAGGCAATCTGCAGACTTATTTCCTACAAAATATAAATAATAAACTCCTAGGGACTCCTGTATTCTATATGCCATTGCCAGTGTATTTTACAGTATCTTCATTGCTTTCAAGATTATATTTTTGCAATAAAGCTAATGAGCTAATTTGAAAACAAGTAAGATACTGAAAAAGTAGTGATAATGTGTGATAAATATTTGTGTACTAGGAGTGTGCAGTGCTTCAGAGTAGTTTCTAAAAAGGTGATTTGGAACATATGATGTTCCCCTTTTAAAGCAGCTGCTTTGTTTCCTGGGTTATACAGCAGTTGCAGGGAGGGGCAATATTTGGGTCTAAGGTACTTCAAGCATCATTTTTCAAATATTCCCAAAATTTTACACAATGTCTGTGTTCCTGTGCATTTATAAAATGAGAAAAAGGAGAACCACACAGTCTTTTGTTCCTGAATAGCTGTAACTAGATAAATATAGATGTAAGCCACCCATGTAAGCATAAGTTACCCTATGGCAAGATTGGCAGCCAATCAACTTTATAAAAAGACAGCCTTTACAGACCCCTCGCATCCTGGACATAAACTGTTTCAACTCCTACCCTCAAAACGACGTTATAGAGCACTGCACACCAGAACAACTAGACATCAGAACAGTTTTTTCCCGAACGCCATCACTCTGCTAAACAAATAATTCCTTCAACACTGTCAAACTATTTACTAAATTGCACTACTATTAATCTTCTCATCATTCCCATCACCCATCTCCTTCCACTTATGACTGTAACTTTTTCCTTGTATCCTTACGATTTATATTGATATTGTTTCCTGGTTGCTTATTTGTACCCTATGGCTATCATTAAGTGTTGTAAGTATTGTACCTTGATGAAGGTATTTTTTCTTTTATGTACACTGAGGGCATATGCACAAAGACAAATTCCTTGTGTGTC
Source organism: Ahaetulla prasina (assembly GCF_028640845.1). Taxonomy (NCBI): domain Eukaryota; kingdom Metazoa; phylum Chordata; class Lepidosauria; order Squamata; family Colubridae; genus Ahaetulla; species Ahaetulla prasina. The sequence goes on from NC_080539.1 coordinate 32,781,284, forward strand.
CAATCACACTTGGCCAATAAAAAATTCTATTCTTTTCTTTTCTATTCTATTCTATTCTATTCTATTCTATTCTATTCTATTCTATTCTATTCTATTCTATTCTATTCTAAGAGCTCAGTTTGGACAGTAACATAATGTTCCAGAAGAAAATGATATGTAGATAAAAATGCCAAATCCAGTCTGAATGTAGGGTTGACTGTGTGACAAACAATCTATGCTGGTTAAGGAGGATGGGATTTATAATCTGACACATCTGGATATTTATTACTAACTTTTCAAAGTAAAAAAGTGCAAAAAATTTTTTTTCACGTAATGTTTATCCTAATAGGTGATTTTATAGAGTTTGAATTAGAAATATATATTATTAACCAACAAATTTAAGAATGCAATGTTTTGGTTTAAACATTCAATACTTTTAATTAACCACTTTTGAAAAATATTTGCTTAGAATAGTCCATGGGAATAGATTTCTGAATAAAAACAATTGTTATGCAAACACAGTAATTCAATATGATGAGTTGTAAAGCTCCCTAATAGAATAAATGTACCTTTATTTATTTATTTTTGTTTAGAGTCATGCTGTTTTATAAAGACATTAATAGACTTGCTTTGAATGTACATTTACATATATTTATAAAGCCGTGCCTTTTAGGCGTGAACAAATCCTTGCATTCCCACAAAACTCTTAATGAAATCAAACACTTGGGAGATATATTTGCCCAGCATGGTAACCTCCATTAGGGTTTAAAGCATGCATGTGCGCGCACACACGCACATACACACATGCACACACACACACACACACATATACAGAGGGAGATTAGTTTAAGATTCAGTGTTTGTGCAATCCCAGGAAAATAGATTAATTCAGTAAGCAGGTCATATGAACAAGCCAGTATATAGCATCTTCCTTATTTTGTGCTCACATTTTTTTCTCAGTACTGCAGAAACAAACCTGAGCAGAAAAATGACAAATGATATCACAGTTCTTTGTTTGCTTTCAGTTCACTTCAAAGGATGTGAAGTATGTCTTCACTTCTGATAGTCCTCCTGTATATATGTGGAATTTTAAGAGCAGGTGATGGGTGCCCTTACAAAATGGCTTCTGGGAGATATGGGGAAAGAGACTTGACTGTTCACAAAATGGCTGCGAATGAAGTAAACCAGTGAGATTATTTCCTGTCATCTTTTGAAATCCCTGAAGATGGTTGTTTTCACCTACATCTTACTTCGGGTGATTCCTTTCTGAGGAGGTGGACCTAGTCCTAAACAATATACTTTCTAGTAACCATCAACTTTTTTATTTTCTAAAAATTCTATATTTCATGTGGAAATAATTCTATATTTCATGTGGAACCAGAAGCATTTTGTAATTAGAGGTGATACTGGAGGATAGTTCTTAAATTCGTAACATGCCAGTTTCTTTATTATTCTCCTGAAAAGAATAAAAACCAGAGAGCAAGGTGCCTTTCAGGGATCCAGGAAGGTGGCTGTTGGTGTGGTAGTGCCAATGATAGCACATTGCCAAGCTTTTTCTTGCTGGAAATAACCATTCTCTAATTTCTTCTCATGTAGCTTCCAACGTGACATCATGAGGATGCTATTGTGGGGGATCTTGTCATTCTGCTTGCTGGCCTATGCCCATGGTGACTGCCGGAAGGACTGCCTGAACTGCCACAGACATCTGTATAGCCACCAAGATGACTTCAGTCTTCTGGTGAGTAATCCCAGCAATTATCTTTGCACATATGTTCATGTTCTGTGTGTGTCTTGCCTACTGTGCAAGCTTTTTTTTTTGAAATGCAGCTACTTTGGTCTCAGTACACATTTCCTCCCTCCTTCCCTCCCCCCAAAATCCCAAAGACTAGAGCCTCTTCCAAACATGGATGTCATCCTAATAGCAAGATAAGATAAATCTCCTGCCCAAATTACATTGTAACTGGGTACTTTCCACTGTGGTAATTCTGAAATATCCCTGTGTTCTTCTATCCACCAACAAAGAAATGTACTTTCAAATCAGTTTTGGCTCCTGGTGACTACATGAAGAAGTTCATGCAGTTTTCTTGGCAAGATTTTGGAAATGGTTTGCCATTGCCTACTTCCTAGGGCTACCAGAGCATTTGGGTCACCCAGCTGCTTTGTGCCTATGGCAGGATTAGAACTCACAGTCTCCCAGATTCTAATCTGGTCCCTTCACCACTACAGCCAACTGGCTCTCATGTGGTCAACAAACTACAATGGCATCAAAATGGCAACAACTTGCACTGTGACGATATCATACAGGTTGACCATCTGACATAGATATATAAATTATCCTGTTTGCATAATACCATCATCAGAGCCTTCTCATTGGTATCCTATCTTGTTTTCCCATCACCCTTGATTTTGGCTCTGGCATTATTTGAAACTAACGTTTTCCTGCATAATAGCTGCCATTGGTGCAGGAACGCACTAAATAAGTTCAACAGGAAAGCTCAAAAACCTGTAATCTTCCTCCCCTGGTCCTTTTGCTTACAATCTTAACCTCACACCCTGCTTTTATTAATTTCCACCACAGATGTTCACCCACAAGATTCCAGTTTATTGGGGAAGACATTGCTGGAGATGTAGGTATAGCAGTGTAACTTTCCCAACAGAGTAAATAAAGGGATTTATCTAAATGCATATTTAATTCTCCCAATACGATAAATCATTCAGTCAGCCTCCTGTCTGGAAAGTTAAACAGCTAAATGCAGTTCTCTTTATTACATCTTTTTTCTCAATTGTGCAATGGCAGAAGTATTTTGGCAAAGGTGTTTTCTTTGTTATTATGATCATTCTTCCTTTTGGATGCTCATGGATTTCCATTCCCTGTTTTCTTTGTTTTGGCAATAGCAATAGCACTTAGATTTCATAGCACTTTACAGCCTTCTCTAAGTGCTTTACAGAGTCAACACATTGCCCCCAACAATCTGGGTCCTTATTTTACCCACCTCAGAAAGAAGGAAGCTGAGTCAATCTTGAACCAGTCAGGATCGAATTCCTGGCTGTGGGCAGAGTTAGCCTGCAATAAAGCATTCCAACCACTGCACTATCATAGTTCATATTAAATAGCACTCAAAAGATGGATTTCATTTCAGAAATAGTTTTATTCACATCACCACCTGTGCGACCTAAAAAATGCATTCTAGCAGGAGCAATTTGCACCTTCTGGGTACAGAGTAAGCCTAATAGTAAGCCTCTTTTCCCATCTCATCATCTATTTAAAAAAAATCAATGGAGGGCACAAGGTTAAGAATTTAACAATAACAATAACAATAACAACAACAGAGTTGGAAGGGACCTTGGAGGCCTTCTAGTCCAACCCCCTGCCCAGGCAGGAAACCCTACACCATCTCAGACAGATGGTTATCCAACATTTTCTTAAAAATTTCCAGTGTTGGAGCATTCACAACTTCTGCAGGCAAGTCGTTCCACTTATTAATTGTTCTAACTGTCAGGAAATTTCTCCTTAGTTCTAAGTTGCTTCTTTCCTTGATCAGTTTCCACCCATTGCTTCTTGTTCTACCCTCAGGTGCTTTGGAGAACAGCCCGACTCCCTCTTCTTTGTGGCAACCCCTGAGATACTGGAACACTGCTATCATGTCTCCCCTAGTCCTTCTTTTTATTAAACTAGATATACCCAGTTCCTGCAACCGTTCTTCATATGTTCTAGCCTCCAGTCCCCTAATCATCTTTGTTGCTCTTCTCTGCACTCTTTCTAGAGTCTCAGCATCTTTTTTACATCGCGGCAACCAAAACTGAATGCAGTATTCGAAGTGTGGCCTTACCAAGGCATTATAAAGTGGCACTAACACTTCACCCGATCTTGATTCTATCCCTCTGTTTATGCAGCCCAGAACTCTGTTGGCTTTTTTAGCAGCTGCTGCACACTGCTGCTCATATCTAAATGGTTGTCCACTTTAAGAAGAACCCTGCCAAATTAGGCTAGGTTTCTGTAAAGTTTTTTTAAAAATGTGGCTCCAAGGATCATAGGGGATGTCACTGAAGGGATCTGGTCAATATTATTTACCTTTTCTAGAGGGATCCTAGAAGCATGGTGGCACAATGGTTAGAATGCAGTATTGCAGGCTAATTTAGCTCACTGCCAGAAGTTCAATCCCCACCAGCTCAAGGTTGACTCAGCTTTCCATCCTTCCGAGGTCGGTAAAATGAGGATCCAGATTGTTGGGGGCAATATGCTAACTCTATAAACTGCTTAGAGAGGGCTGTAAAGCACTATGAAGTGGAGTATAAATCTAAGTGCTTATACTGATTCATAGAAGTGGAAGGGGATTCAGGCAATCAAACCCCATTTTCTATCCAATATGGGAATCCCCCGTCAATGAACATTGGCCTCATTGTGAGACTGCTCTCTTTATGAAGAAGCTGAATGTTCAATTGGAATCTGCTTTCCTATAACTTAAATCCTTTATCCCATGTGTCCTGTGCTCAGAAATGATGGAGAAGAGATCTTGACATTCTTTTGTGCAGCATTCTTTCAAGAGTGCTTCACCTATCAAGATCATTTTGAATTCTATTTATATCTTCTACAGCAGTGTTTAGAGTTCGCTAAAATCCTCTTAGGGGTTCATGAAGTCAAAATTATTTGCCAACCTGTCTTGAAAACTAATATAATATTAAAATCCCAGCAAACAATTGTGAGACGCGATAGGAAATGTGTCCATTTTAATTGTTAATATAGTAAATATTGATAAATATAACTCATACAAACAAAAACTCTTTGGGGGGTTCTCTATAATTTTTAAAAGTGGGAAAGAGTCTCGAGAGAGAAAAAGTTTAAGAAATGCTATTGGTTGCCTACCCAATGTTGTATCATAGAATTTGATAAGCACTCCCTCCACTTCATCATCAAAGTTATAACTTGAAAGTTGAGTCATGGAAACTGGACTTCTTTTCTTTTTGGTTTGAAATGTTTTGCTGTTTATTCAAATAGTTTCTTCAGTCTGAATAACTTGGTTAGAGGGACCCTATATATATATATATATATATATATATATATATATATATATATATATATATATATATATATATATATATATATATATATATATATGTCCTCAAAGGTGATTTCATTTCTCACCTCAATGTTGAACAATAATGGATCCATGCATCAAATCTTGTGGCATCTCATTCAATATATATTGACTTGTATTCATGCCAGCAAGCCATAATTAATTAAGGTCATGATGTACTTTGTGATTTAGGGGCATGTTATTACATCCTTTGCTGAAATAAAGATATGTCTATAACATTCCCACAATAAAATAGTGTGTTCAAAAATGATATACACAAGACAGGAATAATCTGGGAAGGGCCAGGTATGAGAGTCAAGGGCTTTAAACCCTTGACTCTCATACCTAAACTAGTGGGAATGAAGCCATCTTAAATAATCCCTTTCCAAATTTCAACTACTTCCTCTCCTTTGCCTGCATGTTGGCCTGGTGTTTAGCCTGGACTGTATTTTGGTGGATTCTCCTGTCAAGTTCTCCCACCCATGCCAGGACAAAAAGTACCTATTGCCTTCTTTCCTGTGGACACATCCATGAGTACATAGTATATGTTCTCCATTAAAACTCTTTTTATATGACATCCATCTGTTGATTCCCCCTCATCACTGACAATTAGCATCTAGTGTGTCCACTGTTGGATTTTTTAAAAAAAAAGTGAAGAAAACTTCTTATGGTTGGGCTGGGAGGGTAAACTGACTGAATTCTTGTCCAATTGGAGGGAGGGAGGGAGGGAGGAAGCAAGGTTGGTTCCATTAAAGGCTTATTTGCACCCCAATAGAAGGTGTCTGCCTGTCCCACAATATCTGAGAGAATAGACATGCTTTGGGTTCCTTTCATAAAACAAAATCATCTAATAGGAACCTGGAGGCTCACATTTCCCTCCAGAATATCCTATCCCTGAGATTCAGATGACTCAACCCTGTTGTTCTTTCCAATCTTAAAAGTTTTTTAGGGTTTTTTTTCCCCATGCAGATACTGGGTCTGACTTTAGAGTGAGCCCAATTCATAAACAATTTGAATTGTTGAATATGTTGCATTTGGCCTAAGTTTGTGTTATCTTTTGCTTTCATGGTTTTTATGTTCATTGTTAATTTTGTTTGTTAGTCTGTGTTAGCCACTAAATCCATAATTTGCCAGATGAGTGAATGGGTGGACAGATGGATGGTCAGATAGATATTGTGTACCTTTCGCGAGTGGCTTGAGATATAACTCTCGGCTCGCTCAGCCACAGTTGTGTCAGACGCCGTGAGAAGAAACAAGCCAACTTGGTTTTCTTTCCAATAGTGACTTTGTTTATTGGGTCTGCTACAAACCGGGTCTCAGTAAAAGTCGAGGTTTCTCTTTATAAAGTCAGCGCTGAGAGCATCTGCCTTTCAGCCCCTTTTAAACATCCCATGTTGCTCATGCCCCGCCCCATGGCTGAACTGCTCCGTTAATTGGACGCCCGGCTGCTCTCTCCCTCTTTGTCTGACAGCCTCAGCTGCCACTTCATCTGCTAAATCCCAGAACTAAAGCAGCTTTTCCTAATGCCCAGCCCTCATCTCCCTCTATCCCGGCATCAGTGTGCTGATTCCTTTCCCGTGCTTGCCAGACGCAGATCCCTGCAGCCCTCAAACAAGTCCTTGATATATCATCCCTTTGGATCTTTGATTAGGGGCTGCTCCCATGATCCGTATCCCTGTAGCGTCATGTGTCGAGCCGGAGCTGGGCTCGACAATGACAACCATGATAGTTCTTTTGGTTCATTACTTGTGGTTCAGGCTAATATCAGTAAGATGTAAGAATGTTGTCATTAATGCTGTTCTCAACATTAGGAAATGTAACCTTTCATCTGTAACTTCAATTGCTAATTTTCTATCTACTGACATGGCTGGACAGTTTAAGAGTCAGAATGAATGAATAAAACTGGCTAACTAGACCAGCCTCCATCCGACTGGCAGGAGAACCTTTGTACAATTAGAAAATGCAATTGACAGATCATTAATATTCATTTGAATAGGCTTTCTGCTCTGTGCCATGACGCATGGCCTCCTCATTATACAGCAATAACAAATTTCCATAATTGGCTCCACCTTGAGTCAACTTCCAAGGGCACTGCAGAAGGAACAGACCTTTTGCAAGCTGTCCCCAAGAGAGTAAAGACACAAGGACCATGTTAGATGAGGTGGAAACGACTGGTTTTTCTTGATGTGAATATAGATGATGATTAGTTGATTACAGGAGCCAAATAGGTCTTAAGGCAGTTTCATACAGGCTCTCTGAAAGTCCACCAGCAACAAGAGGTTTTTTTCCTAGGTAATCTAGAAAATGCTATAGTTTTAACTGCATTTTACAAAAGAGAGCAAATATTTCTTTGAGCAGTCAGACCTTCTATTCAACCTTTTGGTGCTTGGGGTCCACAAGAAAACCTTGGAAGATGAAGACTGTACTGGTTGGGATAAGGCCAACACTGACGAGGTTTTCTTTCTTACTTTTTTTTTGGGAAGGGGGAAAGGTAAGATGAATTATTTGCTTTTAAACTGTCCACAACTACAGGTCAAGTTAAGTAGGGAGGGCAAAGATGCAAGCAAATCTTGCTAATTCCCAAATTTTGCTAATTCAAATTTTTTTACTACTGGTTCTGTGGGCGTGGCTTGGTGGGCTTGGCAGGGGAAGGATACTGTAAAATCTCCATTCCCTCCCCACTCCAGGAGAAGGATATTGCAAAATCCCCATTTCCTCCCAATCAGCTGGGACTTGGGAGGCAGAGAATAGATGGGGACGGGGCCAGTCAGAGGTGGTATTTACCAGTTCTCTGAACTACTCAAAATTTCTGGTATTGGTTCTCCAGAACTGATCAGAACCTGCTGAATATCACCTCTGTCCCAAAATATATGTTCCCTTTTGTAAAATCATTTAGTATATGACCATAGAGGCAGAGTCCAAAAGGTGCTTTTTCCAAAATGATGTTGAACAGGAGAGGTGAGAGAATCGACCCCTGTGGCACCCAACAAGAGAGGTGCCTAGCGGTCGACCTCTGCCCCCCTGCCAACACCGTCTGCGAACGGTCAGAGAGGTAGGAGGAGAACCACCGAAAAACAGTGCCTCCCACTCCCAAACCCCCCAACCGTCGCAGCAAGATACCATGATCGATGGTATCAAAAGCCGCTGACAGATCTAATAGGACAAGGGCAGAGGAACAACCCCTGTCCCGTGCCCTCCAGAGATCATCAACCAATGCGACCAAAGCCATCTCCGTGCTGTACCCTGGCCGGAAGCCGGACTGGCATGGGTCTAGATAGACAGTTTCCTCCAGGTACCGGGGAAGCTGCCATGCCACCACTCTCTCAGCAACCTTCGCCACAAAGCGAAGATTGGAGACAGGACAGTAATTAGCCAATATAGCCGGGTCCAGGGAAGGCTTCTTAAGGAGGGGCCTCACCACTGCCTCTTTCAAGGTGGCTGGGAAGACTCCCTCTACCAAAGAAGCACTAATAATTCCCTGGAGCCAGCCTCGTGTAACCTCCTGTGTGGCCAGCACCAGCCAGGAGGGACACGGGTCCAGTAAACATGTGGTAGCATTCAGCCTCCCCAGTATCCTGTCCATGTCCTCGGGAGTCACAGAGTCGAACTCCGCCCAAGTAATATTCTCAAGAACTGCCTCCGTCGTCCCAATCTGAATCCACCCAATCAGCGTCCAGCCCATCCCGGATCTGAGCGATTTTATCGTGCAGATACCTTCCAAACTCCTCAGCACGTCCCTGCAAGGGGTCCTCCTGAGCCCCCTGAAAAAGAAGGGAGCGGGTCACCCTAAACAAGGCAGCTGGGCGGTTATCTGCCGATGTGATAAGAGCGGAAAAGTATTCCTGCTTTGCCGTCCCTATTGCCACTAGATAGGCCTGAATATGCGACCGTACTAGTGTTCGGTCAGATTCGGAACGGCTGGCTCTCCAGATGCTCTCGAGGTGTCTTTTCTGGCGCTTCATCTCTCTCAGCTCCTCAGAGAACCAAGGAGCTGGTTGAGAGCAGCGCCGGGTCAGAGGCCGCAAAGGCATGACGCAGTCCAAAGCCCCCGCTGCTGCCCTTTCCCAGGAGGCAACAAGTTCTTCGGCCGAGCCGTGGGCTAGATCCTCAGGGATCGGCCCAAGCTCTGTCAGGAATCTAATCGGGTCCATCAGGCGCCTGGGACGGAACCACCAAACTGGCTATCCAACACATACTTCATCTACAATGGACAAAAATACAAACAAGTAGAAGGAGCACCCATGGGATCACCCCTCTCACCTGTCATTGCCAATCTCTACATGGAACACTTTGAAACCCAAGCTCTAGAAAAATCTGATCACAAACCCAAACTCTGGCTCAGATATGTAGACGACACCTTCATAATCTGGCCACACGGGAAAGAAAAACTTGACAACTTCCTCACACACCTCAATAGCCTACACCCCAAAATACAGTTCACCATGGAAACAGAAGTTAACAACCAACTTCCCTTCCTGGATGTCTTAATCTACAGGAAACTCAATGGCTCCCTAGGACACACCATCTACCAGAAGAAAACACACACAAACCGCTATCTGCACGCACTCTCACACCACCACCCAGCACAGATCAACTCCATAGCCAAGACACTCATCTCCAGAACAAAATGCTTAGCTGACGAACAACACCTAAAAACCGAACTAGACACTCTCACTAACGTACTAACATCCAATGGATTCCAAAGAAATAAGATTACCAAGCTAATCCAAAAAGAACCCCCCACTAAAATCCAAGACAGAGAACAAGAAAACGGCACAGCCCTCCTCCCATATATAAAAGGCACCACAGACAGAATCAGCAAGATCCTCCACAAACACAACATCAAGACAGCATTCTGCACAAACCAAAAAATATCCACCATCCTAAGAAACCCCAAAGACAAAATTGAGTTAGAAAATCAAGGAGTATATGAAATCCCATGCACCGCCTGCCCCACCACATACATTGGACAAACCAACAGAAGAATAAGTGCACGCATTGAAGAACACAAGAACTCATTCAAAAAGAGGAACTAACTTCTTCCCTGGTCCAACACTTTAAAGTCACAGGACATGATATTGACTTTAAAAGACCAGAACTATCGCCAAAACTGAACACTTTAACAACAGAATAATCAGAGAAGCCATTGAGATAGAAAACGCCCACACAGCATGAACAAACGAGATGATACCTCCGCCTACCAGCCATTTGGAAACCCGCCCTTATTGACAAACGAGTCCCTAACACGAGGAATGACACCAGACCCACACTCACGAGGTCCACACAGGATGTCACCACCGCACATCCACCCAGAAAGCAGACCCAAACCCACACTGATCATGAAGCACGACTAAGGACCAGAAGCCAGACCGCAGCTGCAACATTAGCCATTTCAAACCCCTCCAATCCATACATGCAGCAGACTGACACCCACTATGAAGATGTAGCACCACCACAAAGCCAAACAACAGCTATGCAGCTCACCAGCTCAAATCCCCCTGCAACACAGACTAAATTGAGCACAACCAAGCCCCCACCCAAACAGGACACACCCCCATCCAATCAGAGCACAAAAAAACCTCCATCCAATCAGAGCACAGCCAAGCTCCCACCCAATCAGTTCAAACCCCCACTAGCAGTTAAAAGGAAGAAACAGCTGCGATCACACATTGCTCCCAGAAGCACGAAGCTGAAGCCTAATACATGCTTGACAAAATGAATAAATTAAAAAATTAAAAAAAGAATGGTTGAAAAGCTTCTTTGCAAGCTTCTGAAAGGTTTTGAAATGTTTTCTTCTTTTACAAGGAAGACCTTTAAGGGGAATACATTGGCTTGATAATTTCTACCCTTCAATGGTCCTGATGAAATAAAGTGGGTGAGGTTGACAGATTGGTTAATTTCCTCCTTTTCTTTGACAAAGGACCAGTAATTACAAAGGGGGCCAGGTTGCTTTGCTTGTTCTTTCCCTTTTTATAAATCTCTTTTTCTCTTTCTCCAAACCTTTATCTGAGGCAGCTCAAGTCCAGGAAGTGGTAGTCATTCCTCCTTGTTTGACTCCAAGAAGTAAAGACAATGGCTGATAATTTTCAACTCCATCAGAGAGATCACCAAGTGAAAAAGATCGTGAGGCACAAATGCTCTCAATTATTGACATTCACTCAAGTGGTGACACCTACTACGTACTCCGGAAAATCCCAGTTCAAAAATAAGGCCTGTTATTGCTCGTAATGGGGAATAACCCATGACTCTAACCATATTGTTTCAGCATCTTCTCACTACAGAGCTAATTCATCACAAATAGTCATTTAAAGAGGTTGTTAGTATCTAACGGAAAGCAATTATGAGATGGCAACCAGTGCTGACACTTCCCTTTCATTGAAAGGGAATTGAATTCACAATAAGAGGTTATTAAAAGCCAGTGGGATCAACCCCACTTTCTTTTTTCATGCCCAGATTGCTAAACATTTACAATCATGTCAGTATTTCTAAAGGCAATTGTTTTGTCTCTTAGCAGTTGGATTAGCTCCCTTTTAATAGTACACAAGCTATTGTTTTCATCATGTTGTGGGGTTGTTGGTTTTTTTGGTACATCTACAGATATAAGTTTAGACATACAGCCTATCCAGAGTGGCAAAAAATCCTGAGATTTGATTTGATGCACTCATTTATAAGAATATTTATAGTGTTTTTACACAACTTTGTTAAAAGTTCTTGTGAAATGCGTGGTATATACGTAATGAATATAAGTAAATTTATTTTAAAAAATAACAATGCAAAATCTATCATTTGGCAATACGTTTTTTGAACATGGATGCTTCTGAGCTCTCTAGAATCCTTTATTGGGCAAAATGGTACAAAGACCAGAAGCCCTATTTTTGTGTTAGACGGGTAATAAGCATTCCAGATATGAATGTTTATGTTTGAACCCTTGGAGAACCAGTACCAAAGAAAATTCATCGTGGGTTGGTTGTGGGTTGGTCGTGGGTGGCTCAGGCTGTAAGACAGTCTGTTATTAAACACAGCTACTTGCAATTACTGCAGGCTCGAGTCCCACCAGGCCCAAGGTTGACTCAGCCTTCCATCCTTTATAAGGTAGGTAAAATGAGGACCCAGATTGTTGGGGGCAATAAGTTGACGTTGTATATAATATGCAAATGAATGATGACTATTGCTAACATAGTGTAAGCCGCCCTGAGTCTTCGGAGAAGGGCGGGATATAAATGTAAATTTTAAAAAAATACATTTTTCCTTGCAGAGACTAGTGGAGAGTAGTTTCAGTGTGGGGAGGTTGATTCCAAGAAACAGAAAGAGCAAGAAATGTTCTCCAACCCATAGCCAGGACCAGGTACAATCAGTATTCAATAATGTTTTATAGGAGCACATACTTAAATATTGGCTTCTAATGGCTGCAAAAGTTACCATGGTTTAGTCTTTCAAGATACCTTGGGAAATCAATGCCATTAGTGACAAGTAGAGTCTACCCCCTCAACATTCCCCTGAATTAAATGTTTCATCTCTTCAAGCTTTTAAGAAAGAATAATAACTATTTAATTCAAATTAGACAAGCAGATATCCTGCATCTATTCAGCAGAGCTGTGATGGCACAGTGGTTAGAATGCAGTATTGCAGGCTGACTCTGCCTACTGCCAGGAGTTCAATCCTGGCTGGGTCAAGGTTGACTCATCCTTCCATCCTTCCGAGGTCTGTAAAATGAGGTCCCAGATTTTGGGAGCAATATGCTGACTCTTTAAACTGCTTAGAGAGGGTTTTAAAGCATTATGAAGTAGTATAAATGCAATACTATTGCTGGACTGCAGTTCCCTCAACCCCATATGCCTGGGTACACAGCTAGATTTGAAAATTCTTGAAGGCATCCTGGGGTGGCTATTCTTATTACTAATCACCATCAGAGAACAGACTCCTAATTTCTGACAGATGTGGTGATTCAACAGCAGCACAGCCTGAGCATCTGGCTTCTGAGAACTCTGCATTTAGATCTTCCCCATGATTAAATCCACTGAAGAATGAGCAGGACTAAGCCAAAAACAACAATTTTAAAAGAAAAAAACCCCCCAAAGCTGTAGCATATTCAAAGATTGATGGCATTTGCTCACCAAGCTCCTAGGAAGCAATTGAACAATTCCATTTTGAATGTGAGTTGTGATCAGTCTTCAATGGCCACTATTCATATAATAGGAGATTGATTTGAAACTGTCTTTTGTTTCTACTACTACTACTATTAGATTACCACTATCTATCAGATCCTGAGTAAAATTTTTTGGGGAATTCACTGCAAAGTGAAGGCAAAGACCAAACCCAAACAGATGTCTTGACTTCTGAATTAGTCTGTAAACCTGAACAATTTAACGAAAGTCATAAAGAATTTCCAGAAAAGCAAATCAGAAGGAATATAACATATTTTAATTGTCTCTCTATTGCAGCCATGGATTCTGAAACTCACTCTTTGTAAATTAAGCTATATGTCTAACAAAAAGCAGAAACAGAATTATTTTAAAACGTAATTTATTGTAATATACCTTTTTGACTTTCTTCAGCAAAGTGTCAACTTCAAACTGGACCTGGCCTCAGCCATCTTTCTGTTCCTTAGTTGCACACAGAAGGGGAAGGTGGGGGAAGGAGGTTGGAATGCATTACTAGACAAAACAGAGAACTTTCTCATGAGAACCAAGGTCATCTCTACTGGCAACAGATAAGGTTGGAGAAGGAGTGCCCGAAGAGCCCGCCAATTAACCCAATTGACCAACATGACCTGTGACACTTGGGGATGGAGTTATTTCCTAGTTTAATTATACTGAAACCGCAGGAAAGATTTAGATTTGGTTTTCCTTTGAAGCTGTGCCATACGATGTACTCATTAAAGAAGACCTTTGAGAAAGAGCCAGGTCTCAGAGTTCTCATTTACTTGAGTTTGTTAATTGGAGCCCTGACACAAAGATCATGATTTGTACCTTTTCTTACATTCAAAAAGTGAGGCATATTACTAACTGTCCTTGTTTCCTCCCTACAGATCTGTGTAATGGAGTGTGAAGGGAAACTGTTTTCCAGTGCTACCTGGGGACTTTGCAATAAAGCCATCAGTGGAAAAAGTTCTTTGTCCCTAGACCATAGTAGCCTGGAAGAAATGAAATGGCCACTGGAGATGTGGGATGGCAACCTGAAAGGAGGCAGAAGTAACCTGAAACATCACGGTGATCTGACCAGAATGGTGGATCTCAGCGATGGAGAAGATAAGCAAGTGTCCAAATTGAGTGGTCTCATCCGTCAGCCAAAGGCAGAAGATGACACTAGTGATGGAAGCCAAACTCCACTTGGGGATTTACAGGATCAGCTCAAGATTCCCAAGAGGGTGGGCGATTTCCTGAGAGGCCCATTCAACTATGGGCAGATGGAAGAACCTGAGGTGCAAGCGCTCCAAAAACGATTTGGAGGCTTCATTGGTGTTCGGAAATCAGCCCGGAAGTGGCACAACCAGAAAAGGTTCAGTGAATTCCTGAAGCAGTATCTGGGGATGTCCCCACGTTCCGTTGAGTATGATGACTTGGCTGATGACCTGAAGGAACCAAATGAGATTTAAACAAATGGACTTTTCCTGGATTGTTGTCGTTGTTGTCGTTGTCATTTCCTTCTCACATTATAAACATGTTGTGAATTGATTTCAGAGCTGCCATGGCCAAAGAAGCCAACCCCATTCGTACTATTCCGCTTTGTCAATGATCAGCCAACCAGTCTTAGCATCGGAAGGGAAGTCTATTTTCTTTGAAATAAAATTCAGAATCGCTTTGTGTAATAATATTTCACAATTTTTACATTTGTATGAATAAAATTTAAAAATCTACATTTAATATGGTTAACACACTAGAGGGCAGGTAATGGTAATTCTTTCCTTCTATTATATTACCTTTCTATGTTTAGGAAAAATCATTTTCATCGGGGAAGTGGGATTTCAAAAATGCAGCCAATTCCATTCTCACCAGCAGTTTCCATGGATCTAATTCAGAATCCTACCAGCCTGTTCCTTAGAAAGAAGACCAAGTTTCACACCTGTGCATTTATCCCTGGGTGTTTTTCACCACGTAGAAAGACTGGATATGAAACCAGATTCTAATTCCTGGTTTATGGCTTACAGGTTTTTTTTAGAACTGAGATTTAACTAGAATTTAAAAAAAACAAAACACCAATCCCTGATATGCTTCCCATTGGGGTTGACATCTTTGATATGGCAGTGCTATGGTAATTGTGAATTTTTATTATCGGTTTCCCATTTTCTTTCTCTCTCCATGGCATGTATTTTGTCAAGCCTGCTGTCTCCATGCTGTCATTTTCAAAGATGTGTTTTATTAATTGCCAGGACCAGGAGCAAGTGAATTCCTCTTCACTGCTGCCTGCTTAAAATTTTCAGACAAGACGCATGATCGATAAAGAAATGATGTAGCTGGCTTGGGTATTTTTCCTCTGTTTATTATTGAATGTTAAATATCTAAAAAGGGAAACAAATTCTGTCCTTTTTGATTTCAGGCACAAAGATTTCTCCATTAAACTTGTACATAGCAAAAAGAAAAAGAAAAGATTAATAAATTAGTTTTCTATTTCTACTGTAGCATTGTGATCGACACACTTTCAATGGCTACATGCTTTCTCATCACCACTTAAAAGCTCCACTTGCACATCTTATAAACATATGAGTTTCCAACGCTAAAATCCTAGGTCATATTTAGACTGCAAAAAATCTGGAGGACCATTAGAGGGTAGCAAAGAAACAGAGGAAAATATTGTGATTTGGGAGTCATCTAGGTTGTTGCAGCCCATAACTAAAAAAAAAAAAAAAGCTTTCCTTAACTTGATGCTCACCAAACACATTGAACTTCCAATACCCTACCTAGCAGAATGATGCTAATAAGGAATTCAATGAGATGTAGCTTTGCATGTTTGAGGTCAAAAGTTTGTGGAAAGTTGCCAGAAAACTCTTTCACAGGTAGCACCTCTTTGAGGGCCAGTTCCCCATCATTTCTGAACAAAAAACAATTTTCAAGCCAACAAATTAAGCCTTAAGTCTGAGGGACTATCATTTTTTTCTTGGTAGTTTATTCTCCTTTTTTCTGATTCATTGCCACCCTTGGGATCCCATAGGTTTGATTGCACCAGGACCATCTCTACTTAAGTATTATGTGTGCAGGTAGAATGAACTGTTGTTAGCTCTTTAAAGTAGTTTAGACAAGAAGCCCGAATCTCTCTCTTTTTATTGCAAGGTTGGGTTAACAGACTCGTGCAAGCTTGAATGTGCCTATCCCTTACTTTTCCTCTCCAAAAATTAGGCAGAGTCCCTTCTGAGACACATTCTCCAGCCTACCCCTCCTAACCCCAGCCTACCCTTCAAAATCCATTTATGGTTGTCTAGACTGCAGCTCTTTTTCCTGTCTCCCAGAGTCATCCCTACATACTATTACATCTCCTGTTCAATTTTGTCTTCAATTATGGTTTTTATTTACAAAGTAAATTGTCTGAGGTGAGCCCATTTGCTAATGCAAATACGTATCATCGTGTAAAAATTTCTTTACAGACAGGTCCATATTAAGTTACTTCAGTCCTCTGCTCTTTTCTGAGCTTTTACTTTAATATTCCATTATTATCTCTTTCTTTTGTTTACAAGTATATTCCCATCCCAACTTTTTCATTGCCAAAATCTATCCATCCTCCCACTCTCCCAATATACGCGGCTGCATCTGATAATACATATTAGTGTGGAACTTAATCTCTTCTGAGTCAAACCCAACATTCTACCGTAGCTCTATTTTCCCAACATGCCTACCAGAGTTAATGAGGGAATTGGGACGTTATAGAAATACTAAGAATGGATCAATTAACATAGACAATTAATCCTCAAGGATTAGACATTGTAGGAGGAAGTGTTAGTCCTCAGGAATTTGGTAGCACCTTTTCCAGCTAACAAAAATTTATGCCTTTGAATAAAATGTGTTAGCCTGAAAAGAGGCTACAAAATTTCTCCCATGGGTTAAAGTTAATTCAGAACAAGTTAAATTACCACCATTCATTGGTTGTCTTAAGGGAACACTTAAGTCAAGTGAGAACTTTGTGTGTCCCAAATGATGATTTTCGACCCGGTTAAAGTAATTATGTACTAAAATACAGAGATTTGACTGAATTTGTGCTGACTGGCATGCTATGAGAACATGACAGGACACCTAAGTATAATTGGTTGCAGTACAGTTATTACAACCAATTGAAAATTATGTTTTACTTTTCTGGAGTTCACTACATACTATTGAAGTTAATAAGATTGTCATATGAAGTGGACATGGCTAGGAGTGTATTTTCTAAGGTGGAAGGGGTTTGGTTTATTTTAAATTATATGCATTGAAATTTACTGCTCAAATAGATACTTTGCGACCCACTAACTGCTGTTAAATTAAAATGGCAATATTCTTTATTATTGGGCATGTTTACTAGGGATGTTGGGAGCTGTAATTCAATAATATTTGGTATCTGGATAGCAACAGTTCTCCCTATTTAATTTATAATTACACAGAACAAAAATTAAGGGAACGTAGTCAAGGAAGCATGTGATTCTAATTCTGAAACAGTTTGAGTAGGTTTGTACAACCTGCTCAATTAGATTAAAATGGGGTTGGCCAAATTGAGGTAGTTGTCCATTATCTTTGCCTGTTGTATGAATCATATTGATAACTATCACGCCAGTTACAATATGGCTTGATTTTTTTGGGATGTAGCACATTATATGAATGCAACAGTTTTGCTTCTGCTCTACAGCTAACTTAAGTCTTTCAAAAGCAATAATGCATTCTTGCAGATCTCCTTGTTTCTAGCCAGCTGAAGAATTTGGGCTCACATTTGAAATTGACTGAATAAGGAAAAAAACCCATGGAACACAGTGGGACCTGCTTCCAAGTATAAATGGGTTAAATTGCACCAGGCAGTTTCCCCCACCTTCTGCAATGAAATTTTAAGGCGGCCTCAAGTCAAACTGAACCCCTGTAGACTCATCCAAGCAGTTTTCTTGTGCTCTCCTGGGATGTTTATATAGAAAACTGCAAACAAAACAAAGCCTGGTTTTCTTTCAACTCCCATTTTCCCAACTAAGTCATGTAACATATCCAGGAGTCATTAAGTATTGCTTTCAGGTAGCTAAGCCTTCCAATCCCTGGAGATATACTCTTCTTCCGTTTGACAGTCTAACACAGTACATTGTTCTTAAAATGACAGTATAGGACTACAATACTCAGAATGCTTGGCAATGAATTGGGTGGGAATTTTGAAAGTCATCAACCAGTCTCATTAGAGGACACCAAGCTGGGAAGGATGATACCAGAGAGATTACTCGGTCTCATTGTGTTAAGATCTAATTTGCACAACAAAATAATGTTTCTCAAATAGCATAATAAGAAAGGTTATTTAAAAAAATCCAGAAACTAGCAGGCATATAGCAGAAATAATTCTTATGGTGATATAGTGTGATGATTGCAAACATGAACCAAATCTCTCTGTGTCTGTCTGTCTGTCTGTCTGTCTGTCTCTCTCTCTCTCTCTCCCTCTCCCTCTCCCTCTCTCTCTCTCTCTCTACACACACACACACACATACCACACACAGAGAGAGAAGTATATCCCATCAAGTTACCTAGACTAGCTAATCTTTCCACGATCATAAATTATATTCTGTGTTGCAATACATTTCTAACATCCTTTTTTTAATCTCGTGGGGTTTGGAGAAAGGATTATATCCATCCCAGAGGAAATGGTCTATTACAAATGTCAAAAAAAGGACAAACCAAGATTAAAAACTCAATTTATAAAGAGCTGGCAAATGTCCTCTTCACAGACATTTATTAGAAGTTATCTCCTGCAGGCAGACATGGTGGGATAATAGCAAGATGAGTTAATCATAACATTTTCTCTTAGTCAATTCTTAAAATGGTGACTTATTGGAATCTGGTTGGAGTCATATCACCTACCTAGAGATGTAGAAGATAGTCCACTCCAAGGGAAGGATGTTTGAGGGTGGATAAAGCAATATTATTACCTTTTACCACAGAATCAACAAACCCAACAATCTAGATATTAGGGCAGAAGAAAAAAATGGGTAGCTGATATACAAGTTACCAGTTTTTCATTTATTTGTCCACTTATGAGAGACGTTAATATTATATTCTACATTATGTTATGACATTTTGGTTTCATCCATAGCAGAATGTTTTATCAGGGTTTTTATCAGTGCTCCCTCAGAAGGTGTACAATTCCATCCCTCGGGGTTTTTTCCCCTGTTTTCTTCCTTATACTTGCTTTTGCTTGTTTTCACACAGAGTACCTTACATTTCTTTGGGTATGGCACTGAACGAAAGAGTTGAAGAGCACTGGTAAACACAATTTGTGGAGCCTTTTCTGTACTCCAGCTCAGGATCAGCTGGAGGGAGGAAGAGCAGGTATCAAAAAGTCAGATGCTGTCTTCAACCATGTAGTGAAAACCTCATCCTTTTTTCAAATGTGTTGCAGAGTTTCAAATGTGTGGTTACAGGTGTTCTGTTGACTTTTTTGACCCCTCTGCAAATACCCCTGTTCCTGCTCTTAATAGGAGCTGTTTATTCAATTAAGGAACATGGGGATGGGAGTGGAAGAAGCAGTGAACAAGTCCCATAGCCCTATAGGTTCAGATGAATGATTTTTCAGCTCCTCCTTACCAATAAAAACACTACCCATGTTCTGGTTATGCGTATGATATCTAGTTTACTTCAGGATCTCTAAATAAATACCTCCAAAATGGGCCTTGGTTGTATCTTTCCCTAGGGTGCTTAGACCTGTAAAGATAAAGAAGCCAAGGAACCATGACTCCTTTCATTTCTGAAGACATGAAATCCACCTGGAGTTAAATTTATCTTCATTCTTAATAAAACAAAGTTTTCTTGGGAAGAGAATACCAAGAAGGTGTGTGATAGGAATTTACGTTTTATTTTAATGAAATTGGAGATAATGTCAGATAGGATATCAGCTTTTTTAAAGGAATCAATAGAATCCAAACTGGATAGCTTTAGCAATTTATTCAGGGGATATAATCAGCTTCAGACAGTATAAAACTCTATTTCCTCTCACAAGAGAGAACTAAAAACTTTATGAAACTTAGCACTGGTGCACTGTATTAATTGGTGCACTATTTAATTGTCAATTGATTCAATCCAAACCCAGACAGCGTTCCACAATATGCTTAATCTGGCTATTTAATTAAACCCTTTTAAATGCACACAATGCACTGAAACCTAAACTAGCCAATAAGAAACAAGCTGTGTTGCCATAGTAAGCCTAATCAAGCCTCACATTCAGCCAGCTTGTGTGACTGCATTCTTTGTGTGATGAATGGCTAAATCCAAACATCACAATTTGAAGTATTCCAAAACATTAAAAAGATAATGTATATTTATCCTCCTTTAATCTGCTTCACTCTTCAAGGAAGGAAGGAAGGAAGGGAAGGGAAGGGAGGGGAGGGGAGGGGAGGGGAGGGAAGGGAAGGGAAGGGAGGGAAAGGGAAGGGAAGGGAAGGGAGGGAAAGGGAAGGGAAGGGAGGAAGGGAGGAAGCAAGCAAGCAAGCAAGCAAGCAAGCAAGCAATTTAGCTTTTGTTTGGCTACTGGAATATAGAACAAAGTTATCAAGATCTCTTCATCTGAATTATTGCAGTAGACAGATTGAATTATTGCCAGAACAACTGGCAAATTAGTAAAGTAGTAAAGTAGTAAATTTACTTAGTAAAGTAAACAAACAATTGGAGTACCCCAAGGCTCTGTTTTAGGCCCAGTACTCTTCAACATCTTCATCAATGACTTGGACGAGGAGATAGATGGGGAACTCATCAAATTTGCAGATGACACCAAGCTGGCAGGAATAGCCAACACTCCAGAAGATAGGCTCAAGTTACAGAAGGATCTTGACAGACTAGAACATTGGGCGCTAACTAACAAAATGAAATTCAACAGTGAAAAAAGTAAGGTTCTACATTTAGGCAAAAATACAAAAACAAAATGCACAGGTACGGTATATGTGGTACCTTGCTCAATAGTAGTACCTGTGAGAGGGATCTGGAGTCCTAGTGGACAACCATTTAGATATAAGCCAGCAGCGTGCAGCAGCTGCTAAAAAAGCCAAGACAGTTCTGGGCTGCATAAACAGAGGGATAGAATCAAGATCACGTGAAGTGTTAATACCACTTTATAATGCCTTGGTAAGGCTACACTTGGAATACTGCATTCAGTTTTGGTTGCCGCAATGTAAAAAAAGATGCTGAGACTCTAGAAAGAGTGCAGAGAAGATCAACAAAGATGATTAGTGGACTGGAGGCTAAAACATATGAAGAACGGTTGCAGGAACTGGGTATGTCTGGTTTAATGAAAAGAAGAACTAGGGGAGACATGATAGCAGTGTTCCAATATCTCAGGGGTTGCCACAAAGAAGAGGGAGTCGGGCTGTTCTCCAAAGCACCTGAGGGTAGAACAAGAAGCAATGGGTGGAAACTGATCAAAGAAAGAAGCAACTTAGAACTAAGGAGAAATTTCCTGACAGTTAGAACAATTAATAAGTGGAACGACTTGCCTGCAGAAGTTGTGAATGCTCCAACACTGGAAATTTTTAAGAAAATGTTGGATAACCATCTGTCTGAGATGGTGTAGTGTTTCCTGCCTGGGCAGGGGGTTGGACTAGAAGGCCTCCAAGGTCCCTTCCAACTCTGTTGTTGTTGTTATTATTATTAATTATCTACCACAATTGGTAATTTAGAGCAAACTTTTCACCCTCCTGTAATAACATTATTTGCCAACATTTTGCTCTCACAGACTAATCACAGAATTGTCTCTAATGGCCACACCCATTCTTCTTGAAGCAATCTGACTGAATTTAGATAGACATTTTTCATCATAAAATATATTTAAAATTTAACCTGGGTCAGAGAACCTAACTGTAGAAACTTCTGTCTCACACAGATTTTGCGCAGAAGGTAGTTCAAAGAACAATTAATCTTCATTACAGAAGCACAAAAATTCAACCCATGTAATGGAAATCCTGCTGTTCCTCAGGGTAGGGAGAGAGAATTCACCTGTAATTAGCAGCATCAGTCTGGGCTAAGCTGTGAGGCGAAAGGTCTGATCATGAGACCCAAAAAGGAGTTGGCTGGACTGTGGGAAGCTCCAGAATCTCTGCAGCCCATGTAACAAAATGACAAATATGGCCTGCCAAAGGCAAATGGAAAGGAGTATCTCTAAAAATGCAGTTATTCTATTAGCACTGCGCAAGGGTCATTTTATTCTGATCTTAGTGACCAAGCATTCCTTTGTATGCAGAAAGTCCACGTTTCTCATTAACGAAAGACAGATATGAAACGAACCCTTTCTGCTTGGAGAGCTACATGCAAAGCATGGAAACCTGAGTTCCCTTTGGAGGAGATGAGCAGCTATATGCTTCATTTAATAAATAAATAAACACAATGGACCAAGAGCATCTTTTTAGCTTCTTAAACATTGTGCATGCCGTAGAATAATTTTTGAGCCCAAGGTGTCATTTGCCAACACCTTTTGAATCAGAGAGAGTTATGAGGATTAGCACCTTGCTTTTAAGTAGAAAAGACAGTTAGGAACTCTGAACTCTTTTGTTCAGAATTACTTTCAGCTAAACATATCCTGGCCTACTGTAATAAAAAAGTGGACTACAGAAGGACAGGTGTTCAGTGCCCCAAGTCAAGGACATCATATCATTATCAATTTTCAAACAGTCTTCTATTAACATATAATAAACCCAATGGGCAAATGCGGATACATTATTCAGTGAGTTTAGCAGAAAGCACAAAACATTCTGCACAAGGCATTCCTCTGCAAAGTGGATTGTGATATATCTTACAACTAGTACTCGTGTGTGTGTGTGTGTGTGTGTGTGTGTGTGTGTGTGTGTGTGTATAAAATTATCTTCAAAACAAAAATAGGGGCTACTGTAATTTTATAATGATTAGCAGGTACACGGACTTCATCATTCAGGGACAATAAAAATGATAAACAACAACTTGAACTGCCTCAGAATAAGGTACTAAAAAGTATAGATTAGAATGCAGTGATGCAACCAGGGAAATGACATCATAAGGCAGGATCAGAACAGGCTGGGGGGCAATGTCAGAGTTGCTTTACATAACCAGCTTGCCTGCACCCATGAGAAGAACAGACTACAAGATACCTCAGTAACAACATTTCATCCACAACAGTTGAGCTGAAAAGAAACCCATTCACCCGGCATTGTGGTAATTTCAAAGGAGAACTTCAACCTCCAGGCATGCTAGTTATCTTTTTATTTTTAAAAAGATCAGAATATTCCTGTGCCTTAAACAGACTCAAAGGCTACTTGGTCTCACATGTGGTTTTCTAACCAGTTACAGGTAGATGTTTCTGGAAAATTCTATTTTTCCTATTCCATAGCTAGTGCTCCTATTGTGAGATTCAATCAAGAGAAGAGTAAACTGTATCTACAAATAGGACTGTTGGTCATATACAGAAGAGTGTGTATGGCCTTCTCAGCTGGAGATTTTGTTTCATTGTAGAAAGCCACAAAAAAAATAAAATCTGCCTCACTTTTCACAGATGTGTGAACAGATCTAATCTCTGATGTGAGTGGATCAGTGTTGGAATCTATCTTAAATGTAAATAGAATAGAACAGGACAGAACAGAAGAGAACAGAAGAGAAGAGAATAGAATAGAATAGAATTCTTTATTGTGCAAGTGTGATTGGACACACAAGAAATTTGTCTTGGTGCATACGCTCTCGGGGTACATAAAAGAAAAGATACATTCGTCAAGAGTCATAAGGTACAACACTTAATGATACTCATTGGGAAATAGTCAATATAAATCTTAAGGATACCAGCAACAAATATATATCAGCATTCCCCAGCTACAGTGTTAGAAATCTCAGACCCCAGAATATGTGCAGCTCTACTCCTCCAACCCAAAATTAGACTACATATATTTTTAATAAACCCAGAATCCCTCCCCCATCAGTGGGTCAAAATACCCAAATGTAGATCACGATTATGTGAACAAAACTCCTCCCCTTTTTAGTGTGTGAATGCTTCTTCCCCTTTAAGAAAGATTCTCAAGAAAATATTTACTTATTTACTTATTTTGCATCACTAGTTTACTGTGCAACTTCTAGCTATCCAAAATTAGGTAACTGTAGTATTCAGACATGACACAGTTGTTCATCCATTCCAATTAGAAGCTCTCCTATGTTAGCTGTGCTAGCAGGGGAAATATAGCCAATTATACTTGGGGATGACTCCACTGAAGAAGTTAACGCTGATCAAGATGAAGTCTTGTTGAAAAAAATACCAGACTGAATATATAGGCTAGTGTTTCTCAACCTTGGTTTAAGATTTGTAGACCTCAGTTCCAGAACTCTGAATTTTGAATTTATATGAATGTTACATGAATCTATAGGTATGGGTCCTCTGTAAACCCAGACTTCTGGGAGCTGAAGTCCACAAGTTGCCATGGTTGAGAAATACTGCTCTAGGCAATGGCCTTGTGGACAGTTGCTTGGTCTGTTCATTAACCTGGCCATTTTATCTCATCCCAATTGGAACAGCTGGAATTACATTGCCAAGAAGTTGAGAGAAAACAACTAAAAAAATAACAAATGGTTGTTTTTCAGCCATTCTTGAGAGAAAACCGTGTCTCTTTTGAATAGCTGCCTGTCAAAGTGGATCCCCACAGTTTCCGGGTCCCTGGGCCAAGCCTATTGGACTAAAATAATTTTATCAATGCTTCTCTTTTCATATTTCTGGGCCAGGAAAAGTAAAAAATAATCCTTCACCTCCACATTGCTGCATGTCATGGTGCAATTAAACACAGAGACAAAAGGTCAGTAAAAAAAATTACAATTCCTATTTTTTCAATAATTTCACTGGCTTTAAAATAAAATAGATAGGATGACAAATATAGGAAGATTCAAAAAGTTCTAGACACGTTTGTACAGTAATCTGAAATCTGAAGTTCTATAACTGGTTAGGGAAAAATGTAAGGTACAAGTATAGGATGGAGAAGGCCTAGCTTGACAATAGTACCTATGAAAAGGATTTGGGTGCCCTGGTTGACCACAATTTAAATATGAGCCAGCAGTGTGATGCAACTACTAAAAAGACAAATGTTATTTTGGGGTGCATTAACAGAAATCCAGACTCTGGGAATTTCCTGTTCCACTTTACTCTGCCCTGGTCAGACCCCGTTTGGAGTATAGTATCCAGTTCTGAGCAACATAGTTCAAAAAGGGCAGTGATAACATGGAACAAGTTCAGAGGAGGGCTACCAAGATAGTGAAGGTTCTGGAAACCAAGCCCTATGAGGAATGATTAAAGGAACTGGATATATTTAGTGTATAGAAAAGATAACTGAGGGAAATGTGATGGTAATCTCTAAAAAACCTGAAAAGTTATCTCCCCAAAGAGGAAGTAAACTTGTTCTATATTGTCCAGAGCAGGGGTCTCCAACCATGTCAACTTTAAGACTTGAGGACTTCAACTTCCAGAGTTGAAGTCCTCAACTTCAACCTCCAACTCTGGGAGTTGAAGTCCACAAGTCTTAAAACTGTCAAGGTTGGAGACCCCTGGTTCAGAGGGCTGGAGCAGTGGATTAAATGGATTATACCACAATAAAGCAGGTTCAAACATGAAGAGGATCCTCCTGAGCCATCAGCCAGTGAAACAGGTTGCCATATCATGTGGTGAATTATTTATCACTAGGGAACTCCAAACAAAGCTGGAAGGTATAGGGGTATCAAACTCAAGGCCCACAGGTGAATCTGGCCTGCCAGGTGCTTAGATGTGGCCTGTGGGGCTGCCCTGGAAACAGTAAGGAACAGCCTGTGGTGCCTCTGCCAGCGAAAACAGAGCTCCATTTCTGACTGCGACAGCCTCTGCAACCCATTGCCAGCGAAAATGGAATTCTGGTTTTGCTGGCAGAGGGTTGTAGGAGGCTCTCGCAGCTGGAGACGTAGCTCTGTTTTTGCAGGCAGAAGGTTGCAGGAGGTCATCACAGCAAAGAAATGGAGCTCAGGAGGACTGCATGCAGCCCTCCCAAGCACTGTTTTCACTGGACCATGAAAAGGATTGCAGTGATGTTGAGCTGGCCATGCCCACCCTGGCCACACCTACCCCGCTCTCCCTGAGGTCAAACACAACCCTGATGCAGCCCTCAATGAAATCGAGTTTGATACCCCTGAACAGGTGCTTGACCTAAATGACTTCTATGGTCCCTTCCAGAGCTGAGTTTCAGCAGGTTCTGACCAGTTCTGAAGAACCAGTAGTAAAAATTCTGACTGGCCCCGCCCCCATTTATTCTCTGCCTTTCAAGTCCCAGCTGATCGGGAGGAAATGGGGATTTTGCAGTAACCTTCCCCTGGAGTGGGGTGGGAATGGAGATTTTACAGTATCCTTCTCCTGCCACGCCCACCAAGCTATGCCCACCAAGCCATGCCACACCCACCAAGCCACACCCACAGAACCAGTAGTAAAAAAATTTGAAACCCACTACTGGTCCCTTCCAATATTGTGATTGTATGATTCCACAGCAAAGGTATTTACTTGATGCTTGGGATTCCAGTATACATATATATGATAGTAGGTTCATAATAAAACCTATAATATTTGGCAGACAAAAATAGAGCTCTGTTATTCTTAAGAGAGAGGTAAGAGAGGTCTTGAAACAGGCCCATCACCATTAAACTTCGTATAGATTCTATCACTCTGATTTTCATATACTCTGATTAACTTTGATAAGGTTAAAGGAGCTCCAGTCAGCTTAAACAATCAAGCTAAGTAGGCCTGAACTGACATATCTTTTTGGCCAGATGGGATTTTTGTCATGGCTCAAAAGACAAAATTTTGTCCTGAGCTTTCAGAAGAGTTCCAGCAGAGAATCTGTACCAGACAGAGAAGTTCACAAGAGAAAAAGGAGTAATCATCTTCAAGGTGTTTCAGGTGAGTCAAAGATCTTTCAGGTGAGTCAAAAGGATGCTCTGTCCATCCAGAGAATTTAAGCTGCAATCCTTTCTTTTAGGGAATATGTCAATTAAAATGCATTAACCATTGGTAAAAAATACAAGCAAATTGCTTTTTCATAATCCCCTATTGCACCAATTCAAAACCAAACTGCTTTCTACCCTAACCCAGATAAATTATTGGGTGGAAAAAACCCTTTAGCCCTGGCAGTACTAAAACAATAAGATCAAATTTTATAGCTCACTGTTTGCCATCCCTTCAAATTATTTAAAATCTGTTAGCCAGATTGATCATCTCACTTTATCTAATCATGGAGCTAGTTCAATAAACTATATTATTGCTGGACCTAACTAGTTTTAGCATTCGTGAAACTCTTTCAAATGTAAGCGTACTCTCATAATTTTATCTTTACATATTTTTTAAAAACCAATCTAGCTGAACAGAATGAAAATAAAAAGAGCAATAAAATGTGTTTATAACCCAGATAAAACCATCAGTCCATATCTAAGGATCAGATCTCATATTTCACTAAGCCAAAATGCAATTTGCTGGATTTTGGCTTAGCACGCTGTAGAAACTGAGCCTCTGTAAATCTTGACTTACAGTTTAGCAACTTGTATAATTCCAGATAAGTATAGTTTATTTAATTAACTGTAGTTTACAATAATGTTGAGGTCTAAAACATGCAATTTATAGACTCATGAAGATCTAAGCACTGAAATATAATGGAATTTGCAACTTGTTGTAGAGAGTCCTAAAGGTAGAGAAAAGCTTGAAGTGAAAATCTCAATATTGAGACCAGTTCAAATAGGATAGCATATATTTTGAGATCTCACTAGTTCCTCTAGACAATGAATGGTAGCCAGTTATCTCCAATAGGGTTTCTTATAACTAGCTGAAGAGTCATTATAAATAATGCAGCACATTATGATGAAATGATCGATATGATCAATATTTGCATCATGTGATATACCTATAAATGCAGTTTCTTTTACTTATTTCTTGAATTAATCTCTATAGCCACTCAATAGTGCTCAAGATATGGAATATAGGATTAAAAACAACAAAATAAAAATAATGCATAATAATTATAAAGAACAATAACACATTGATATAGCACAATGGCACAGAGGGCAATCAAACTTGAGCCACATAAACACAGTCAAGTTAAAGAAATGAGAGCACACCAAGTCATGTTGCTGTCATGTGACATATCGTGGTATTTTTTCCATTTGCAGAGCTAGGGTGGGCGTGGCCAGTACATGATGCATTCAGCCTGCAGGCCACCAGTCTGACACCCCTGAACTAGAATGATGGGATCACCCATCCTACAGACTCCATGCCTGGGAAAAAAACACCAGATTTTTGAGAATTTATGGAACATCAGCCGGCTAAATAAATTTTGTGGGATAAGATTTTTCTAAAGAGCAGGTGCTGCTACACAGAAAGTTTCTACCAGATGACACTGCTTAATAAATGTGACTTGGATCATGCTCACCTTGTCAGTTCTACTCCAACAGTAGATCTGACAAGGTGACAGAGTTGCAGTAACAGAGGGAGACAGTCTCATAAATAACCTATTGGGCCATCTATGTTAACATGGTAGTTTCACTGTTTTGATCTCCATTTGAGAATAACTGGGAAATGTAGTTCTGTGGTAGTAACTGAAAGGCTTTTTAGAAACCAATTAACAAAGCACAACACCAACGTTGCCAACGTAGAGTGTAGATAAGATTTCTGTGGTCATCCAAATAACTAAGGCCTACTTTGAAGGAATCAATGGTGTGCCCTTTCTCAAGAAGCCATCTGTGGATTCAACTATTTTAGGCAGCTTGTTCAGTCTCCAATCTCCCCTTTCTGCAGAAAGTTCTTGAACAGGTTGTAGATGCTCAGCTACAGATAAAATAGATTATCTGGACCCTTTTCAGTCTAGGTTCAGGCCGGCATACACAACTGAAATGGTAATGTTTATGCTTGCAGATGGACTCTGGAGGGTTCATGATGGCAATAATGCAACCAACCTGGCCCTTCTGGATCTCTCAGCAGCTTTTGATACCATTAACCATGGTATCCTTTTGAACCATCTTCAGAGACTGGAGTGGGAGGCACTGGTTTGCTGTGTTCCTCCTCCTTTTCCCATGGCTGGTTTCAGTTGGTGCTGGAGGGGAGAAAGGTTGATTCCCTAAGCCTCTGCTATGTGGGGTACCTCCAAGGCTTAGGCCTATCTCCTCTCATTAACATTTACAATGTAAATGGGTGAGCTCATTCACCAGCAAAGGGTGCAGTATCATCAGCATGCTGATGATACCCAATTATACACTTCTACCCTAGCTGGGTATGTGATACTGCTGTGGTGCTAACCAAATGCCTAGAGACTTTAAGAGCCCCGATGGGGAGGAACCATCTTCAATTTAAACCTGGCAAGGTGGTTTTTGGTCCCTCATGGTCTGGTGACTTCATTGTTTAACTCTGGAAGGGGTAGCAGGGGTTCCCCAAGACAGAGATGATGTAGAATTTGGAGGTCCTCCTAGACTCATGGCTGCTGCTTGATGAACAAGTGGCAGCCGTGGCTGGGGGGGGGGGACTTTGCATAGTTGTGTCTTATATGTGCACATGTGGGTTACATACATAAATTGTACCATTTCCTATACTGAGAAGAACACCTTGTCCACTTCCCATTTGGATTCTTGCAACATGGCCTATGTGGGGCTGGCCTTGAAGACTATCCAAGAATTACAACTAGTCCAGAATGCAGCAGCATAACACTGTTGGGAAACCCCTAGGTTTGTCATATTATATACGTATTGCATGAACTGCAATGGCTCCTGGATGCAATATTGAGCCATGCTAGTGCAGTGGCTAGAATGCAGTATTGCAGGCTAATTCTGCCAACTGTCAGCAGTTGGATCCTGACTGGCTCAAGGTTGACTCAGCCTTCCATCCTTCCAATGTCGGTAAAATGAGGACCCAGATTGTTGAGGGCAATATGCTGACTCTGTAAATTGTAAACCACTATGAAGCGCAATATAAGTCTGCTATTGCTACTTGCTATCACCTTTAAAGCCCTACATTATGCAGGACCAGGTTATATATGGACCATCACTCCCTGAGGATAAGTGCCTGTCCAATGAGAAGAGTTGAGGTAGCCACACTCCGGTCCCTTCCCTTAAACATTGCCATCTTGTGAGTGCTGGGAAGCATGACTTTTCCATTGCAGTCTGTCCTACGGAACGTTCTCCCACAAGAGATCTCCAGCCTTTTAATCTTTTTTTTTTTTTGTTTACATTTATACCCCGCCCTTCTCCGAAGACTCAGGGCGGCTTACAATGTATAAGGCAATAGTCTCATTCTATTTTGTATATTTTTTACAAAGTCAACTTATTGCCCCCCCAACAATCTGGGTCCTCATTTTACCTACCTTATAAAGGGTGGAAGGCTGAGTCAACCTTGGGCCGGGCTCGAACCTACAGTAATTGCAGGCTTTGTGTTCTAATAACAGGCTTCTCTATTGCCTGAGCTATCCCGGCCCCTTGCAGAAAACAAGCCTAGTTCTTCTTGTGGTTGTAAGTTGAGGACTATCTGTATGTTGCTTTACTTTAGGTTGTAAATCATCTAGAGTTTGATTTAAGATGGGCAATTATACAGATGTTTTAAATAAAAAATAAATGATATTTATACATAGCAAGATTGCTTTGATAGTATTTTTTCTATAATATTAAAAGACAGAGGTCTAACTTCCAATTCATGGCCACATTTTTTGAATTTCTATTCTGTCTAAACATGATAAGGGCAGTATGGTGGCTCAGTGGTTAGTTCCTGGGCTTGTCAGCTGGAAAACTGGCAGCCCGGGTTCAAAACCCGAGATGAACTCCTGCCTTTTCCAATTCCTTGCCCATCTATCAGTTCAAAAGTATGCAAATGTGAGTAGATTAATAGGTACCACTTTGGTGGGAAGGTAACAGTGCTCTATGGCATCATGCTGGCCACATGACTGCAGAAATGTCTTCGGACAGCTCTGGCTCAATGACCTTGAAATGGAGATGAGCACTGCCCCGTATGATTGGCAGTAAGTAGTGGAGCAAAATCCGCAGTGTTTCCTTTACCATTTACTTAAAATTAGCAAGGATAAAATGTAAGTATCCAACTAGAGACCGACGTCATTATTAAATCAAAGTATAAAATTAGTTGCCTCTATATTAGCAATTCTTTTCAGTTCATTTATTTCACATTATGCTAATTCTAATCAGTCTGTCTTTGAAGGGCAGACAAATTTCAGATCTTATCAAAAGGCTATTAAATATAATATAGTTCATAGTAAAATTACCAAACTTCTTTTGATAATTCCCTGTGCGTATAAACCACTTGTCTTAATTTGTGCTTTTTAATTAGAATGGGATTACCTTTTCTTAATATAACAAATAAATTGAACTTTAAATCATTTCCTAGTATTAAAGTTAATGAAAGAGATTCAACACAACTTAGAATTGCTAGTGTTACTGAACAAGAGTGATTGCTGTTCACGCTGTTATTTATATTTTGTTTAGAACCCTTGGTTTTTATATTAGAAAACAATTTAGAACCTCTAGGTAATACGATAGATTGAAATTCTCAATAGCTAAATATTTTTGCAAGTATTTTTCAGTCCATGTAATACATTGTCCATCGTTCATTTTTCTACGAATTATTCCAAAACTGATTTGATTATATACGATCAAGTTACCAATTCTTAGCAAGTACTTGACAATGATTTGATGTCAACTTTGCCCTTCAGGTTTTCCAACAGTATTTCCACTCTAGTTGAGTTCAACCTTTTCTTTTCTTCTTTTTCCTTCCAGCTTTCCCAGAATTATAGACTTCTCAACTATTTTGGGTTCAAAATATTTTTTTTATTTTTTTATTTATTTTGTCATAACAATATATGTAGGTATCATACAAAAAGATTATATAATATATAAACACATATATATATGAGTAAATATAAGGAGGTATAAGCATATATGTATATAGGAAGAAGAAAAGAAAAACAATAGGACAGGAATGGTAGGCACTTTTGTGCGCTTATGCACGCCCCTTATGGTCCTCTTAGGAATGGGGTGAGGTCAATAGTAGAGTTTAGTTTTTGGTTAAAGCTTTTAGGATTATGGGAAGAGACCACAGAGTCAGGTAAAATATTCCAAGCACTGATGATTCTGTTACAGAAGTCATATTTTCTGTATTTTTTATTTTTCACCTTTAAAAAGTAACAAATTTACAACTGATAATACAATTGTTAATTATTCATCGAAAATCTCAAACAGGTGGCCTAAAATTTAAATTCTTACGGTTATCTTTTTAATTTTTTTAAATAATAGCATGCTTCAGTTTGGCAAGATTCTGTCTATCAGGGAAGAACGATTAAAAATTCTGCTTCAAAGATTCATTTCATGAACATCATGGTTTTGGGATCTGACAAATACATCTTAATAAATTCATAGAAACTTAGGTGAAATCCTAATCTGAAAAAGCTATGGACAAAAAGGAACTATTTTATATATTTTTTGTTGTTAGTTGCAAAGTCATGTCCAACCCAACGTGACCCCATGGACAACGTTCCTCCAGGCCTTCCTGTCCTCTAATACCTAAAATAAAATAAAATTTCTACAATAAATTAAGTGAGGAAAGTAGCGGTATTATTTTTAAACCATTTGCAGCAGAAGTAAAATTATATTTGTTGTCTATCTGTTCTAAGCCTAGTTAAGAACTACTTCAAAAGACATGATAATTATCCTGCTTGTATCTGTCAGACTGACAATAATTCGGTGCTAGAAATCAGATTCCCCACCCACTCATATCACCTGGCATATGGTAAAATAAAACATGAAAAATTGTATCTATAGAAAAGGTAAAATAGAGTGTTTTAAAAAATACACAGACCCAAAAGGTTTTATAATACATGCCATTATTTTATAAATGTTATTAAAGATAATAAGATTCTACAGAACTATAGAGTATTCTGGTCAAATATTTACTCTCTTAATATCGTATATTAGTACTATGCTTGTTGACTATCTCTTTTCAGGAGTTGTTTTATTTTATATTAAAAGTAAAAAGAGCATTGACAAGACCTCTATGTTTAGCTTGATAAGTAGAATCTTTGTATGGAGACGATTGTTGAAAGTCCTGATGTCTCATTTACAGATAGCCTGGTGCTGGATCTCTTTCCCAGGACTGAACAGAGTATGGATTTTACTTCTGTGGTCCAAGCCCCTAGCAAGGCAGTTCTGCAGAAATACCTTGAAAAAGGAGAATACCCTTCATTTCAGTCTGTTGCCATTTTTGAAAGCAGCTTTGTCCAGGTAAGAACCAGCCAACCTCTCCCAATCTGGAAACTCCTGGTTGTGTTCCATTGCCATTTCCACCATCCCCATCCAATATGACTAGTTGGTGGTAGGACCTGGAGTATAATACACCTAAGAGAGAGTATAATGGGGAAGGAGAATGCTCCAAAATCTACAGGTTCTTCATAGCGTACTGCCACTTGGAAGAACATTAAAGAAATATAAATAGATGCTAGGTCAATGTGAACAGTGGAAGCATTAGCAGAAATGTTCTTGACTTGGTTTAATAGATGGTTAGCTACTTGGAGGATGCTATGTTTATAATACAAATGAAATCGGGCAATGGATATGAATCTCCTTTTTATCTTCCTAAAAATCTTATTAAGATTGTAGACATATCTGAGCAAGTTCAACCTCCTTACAGTCATTGCATCAGATATCGAGGTGACATATTAGATTTAAGTTTTTTTCACATACTAAGATTATAGGTAGTCCTTGACTTACAACCAAAATTGAGCCCAAAATTTCTGTTGCTGAGTGAGACATTTGTTAAGTGAATTTTGTCACATTTTGCAATGTTTCTTGCCACAGTTGTTAAGTGAATCACTCCAGTTGTTAAATTAGTAACATAGTTGTTAAATGAATCTGGCTTCCCCCTTAACTTGACTTATTAGAAGTTTGCAAAAGGTCATCGCGTGACCCCGGGACTCTGCAGCAGTCATAAATATGAGTCAGTTGCCAAATGGCTGAATTTTGATCATGTGACCATGGGGATGTTGTAATGGCTGTAAAGGTGAAAAATGCTCATAAGTCACTTTTTTCAATGCTGTCGTAACTTTGAATAGTCACTAAATGAACTGTTGTAAGTCGAGAACTACCTGTATACTGATCTGAAATTAGTAAATTAGTTCTTTGTATACTCTCAATGGTTTTCATGTGGCTTGAGAGTGTCAGCTAGTACCTTAATATGCTAGTAACTAAGAATAGAATAAAATAGAATAGAATAGAATAGAATAGAATAGAATAGAATAGAATAGAATAGAATAGAATAGAATAGAATAGAATAGAATAGAATAGAATAGAATTTTATTGGCCAAGAGTGATTGGACACACAAGGAATTTGTCTTGGTGCATATGCTCTCAGTGTACATAAAAGAAAAGATACGTTCACCAAGGTACAGTAGTTACTGATTCAACTTCTGTTCTGGAAGAAATGCTTCAAAAAGAAACAAGTTGTTTCATAGTGATGGGAACTTTTACCTTGCTCATTTCCCAGATCCTGAAATTTCCTCTTTTCTACAACAGCCAAGATGCTCCCTACATCTGCTCAGTAGCTTTCTTTGCACAATAGCAAATGCTTTTCCCGTGAAAAGCAGAAGATTTTGATGGGTGAAAATAATAGCATTATCACAGGAGGACTCCAGACCAGTTTGAGAACAGTTAAGATTTATTTTCCCACTCTGCTGTGGTATCACCATAATCAATGCAGCACTAATTTTTGCTTTGTTTTAGTTTCTGATGCTTCATTTACATATTAGGAGGAATATAAGCTTTAGTCCTCCTCCTAGCTCTGAAACTTCATCCTGTATGAGAGATGTTAGATCAATGTTTTTCAGCCATGACAACATGAAGATGTCTGGACTTCAAATCCCACAATTCTCCAGTCAGCAAAGCAGGCTGAAGAATTCTGGGAGTTGAAGTCCGCATCTCTTCAAGTTTCCAACATTGAGAGAGACTGTGCAAGATGGAGCATTTGTAATACAGACAAATCAATGTTTAGAGAGTTAACCTCTTCACTTCAATGAAGTCCCAATCTTTTTTTCACCCTTTATTTCTCTTTTATGAGAAATGTTTTTGTTCCTGGAAAATATATAGAGAATTGAATTGCTACTGAAGAATGTGGTTAATCCTCCTCAAACGCTAGCCAAATTATTTTATGATATTGCTACCTAACCACATGTATTTGGATCTCAGCAGGTGAAAATGTATTAGAATAGAATAGAATAGAATTTTATTGGCCAAGTGTGATTGGACACACAAGGAATTTGTCTTGGTGCATATGCTCTCAGTGTACATAAAAGAAAAGATACGTTCATCAAGGTACAACATTTACAACACAATTGATGGTCAATATATCAATATAAATCATAAGGATTGCCAGCAACAAGTTATAGTCATACAGTCATAAGTGGAAAGAGATTGATGATGGGAACTATGAAACGATTAATAGTAGTGCAGATTCAGTAAATAGTTTGACAGTGTTGATGGAATTATTTGTTTAGCAGAGTGATGGCCTTCGGGAAAAAACTGTTCTTGTGTCTAGTTGTTCTGTTGTGCAGTGCTCTATAGTGTCGTTTTGAGGGTAGGAGTTGAAACAGTTTATGTCCAGGATGCAAAGGGTCTGTAAATATTTTCACAGCCCTCTTCTTGATTCGTGCAGTATACAGGTCCTCAATGGAAGGCAGGTTGGTAGCAATTATTTTTTTTGCAGTTCTAATTATCCTGTGAAGTCTGTGTTTTTCTTGTTGGGTTGCAGAACCAAACCAGACAGTTATAGAGGTGCAAATGACAGACTCAATAATTCCTCTGTAGAACTGAATCAGCAGCTCCTTGGGTAGTTTGAGCTTATTGAGTTGGCGCAGAAAGAACATTCTTTGTTGTCCTTTTTTAATGATGTTTTTGATGTTAGCTGTCCATTTTAGATCTTGCGATATGATAGAACCTAGAAATTTGAAGGTTTCTACTGTTGATACTGTGTTGTCTAGTATTGTGAGAGGTGGAAATATGGAAAGGTTTCTCCTAAAGTCTACCACCATTTCTACGGTTTTGAGTGTGTTCAGTTCCAGATTGTTTTGGTTGCACCACAAGGCTAGTCATTCGACCTCTCGTCTATATGCGGATTCATCATTTTCTCGAATGAGACCAATCACTGTTGTGTCATCTGCGAACTTCAGTAGCTTAACAGATGGATCATTGGAGATGCAGTCATTATGCTAAAAGGGTTGGTTAAAGAGATATTAGTGATAGGTGAATAAATACAAAATAAATGTAAATGAAAAATGTATGTACATACCTACATATAGATAAGAAAGGAGAGGCAAGAGAATGCAAGGTTAACACTAGTTAACTGCACTAGTTCGTCTTGCAACCAGTTTTGCTTCAGGTCTAACAAAGAAGAGTGGAGCTACACAGGGAGAAAGAAATACCAAATAAGTTCCTGAAACTACTGAGGAATATGAAATCAGATAAATAATACAGACTAAATAATGGGGAAAAGCAAAATAATATGAAAAGCAGGTTTATATTTGCTCATTTAGTGTAGCACAGCTTTTGAATGTAAAACAGGCTAATGCATACAGCAGTACAGACTATTTTTCTGAGGACACTTTATAATCAACAAGAACTTATGCAAAAATTAAGCTTGGAGAAGCAAAATAGCAAAATAGTTCAGAATTGGAAAGGAAGTGAGTCTTTAGTAAGGCAAATATAGTGAAAGCAATAGTCTCTCTGTAGTAACATATGGCTGTGAATATTGGAGAATGACAAGAGCAAAAGAGATGGTCCATATTATGGATTTGGAGATAATTACTAAAATTGCTGTTGACTTGAATAACCAACTAATCAATTTTGTAGCAAATAAAGCTTTGCTGCTCTTCTGAAGCAAAGATCAGCAAGCAGAAACTCACTTATTTTGTCTATGTGATGCAAGCTGATAATGGACTACATCAAACGACTATATTTGGCAAGGTATTAGAGAAGTAAAAGGAAGTGAAGATAATGAATGTGATTAAGATTGATCAAAGGGATTGTTGAAAAGACCTTGGAAGAGTTTTGAATTTATTGCTAAAGACAAGTCAAGATGGCAAACATACTGCAGTCACCAGTAGTTAAACCTAATTTAATAATATCTAAATAAAAAAAATGCATTGGCAAGAATAGTTACTACACTTGACAGTGAACCCAGTTCAAAGCGCTTCCCAGTCACAGGATGCATATGGGGGGGGGGATGGAAATGTACCACCATAAATCAGATAAAATGTTGGTTGGGTCCATGTAATTTTCTGCAGTAGATTAAAGTAGAATTACGATAGTCCATATTTCAGTGTATTGTAGGGCTTTAGCCACTGACTTAACATATTGTACAAACCAGGCCATTACATTTAAGTTATAACATGTTTAAATTGTTGGGTATAGCACATTAGGAGAGCTTAGCAATTATATGTTATAGACCCAGATTTAAAGTTTAGCAAGTTGAATAAACCAATCTCTTTAGATCTTTTGTTGGTGCAAAAGAAATGATACATAGCATACATTTCAATGCCAGTAGTGAAAAACAAATTACCTCAGTGGAGCTGTTAATTATCCCTCTCACACATGTATCCTTTGTTTATGTTCTTCCTTGGGGAAAAAAGCTTCTGTTTAACATCTGCTTCCTTCATCCCAGGTCACAAGAAAAGGCAGACATGTCTTCATCCACAACTCTTCCAATGAAGCCATAATAGGTATTGCCTCCACCAACAGCAAGTTGCCACTGCCCAATCTGATGTTTATTGCTCGTCCTGTTGCGGAACAGGTCTCCTCACCAGGCTTACAAGCAGAGGAACTGACACTCACCAGGTTAAGTTACAGAAGTGATCCAACTGCATCTATTCAAAGTTTGTATTTGCTAACAGCTGGATAAAAAGGAACCGGATTATAGTGCTAGGGAGAAGAGGAAATAAAGAGATGATCATTTGGACAGTCTTCTGTAGACTGGACCCTCCTAGCTCTGTTGAATTACATATAGCACTTACCAACTGCCAATCACATACTAACTGGGAGAAGATAGGAGTTGTAATTTTTATTATTATTATTATTTGCATTTATATCCCGCCCTTCTCCGAAGACTCAGGGCGGCTTACACTATGTTAGCAATAGTCTTCATCCTATTTGTATATGTATATACAAAGTCAACTTATTGCCCCCAACAATCTGGGTCCTCATTTTACCTACCTTATAAAGGATGGAAGGCTGAGTCAACCTTGGGCCTGGTGGGACTTGAACCTGCAGTAATTGCAAGCAGCTGTGTTAATAACAGACTGTCTTAGCAGCCTGAGCCACAGAGGCCCATATAATAACATAACATAACATCAATAATATGTCATATTATTATATATATATTATATATGTAATATAAGGCAAAGAGCCCCAGATATATCCAAATATGAACTTAGAACTTAGAATAACTTTATTTTCACTTTGAATGTATACTAATTGGCATATATTAAAATGAAATTTCATTGCATACAGCTCTCTAAGGGTCACGATCTTCAACATATACTACATAAACATGACAAAATACATACATACATACATACATACATACTTATGCATATACCCACATATATGATACAGAGAAACAACACAGTCTAGTTTGGATGTATACATGTACATGGCGAGAGAAACAAATCTTGCAAATTTATCAGACGGATGGCATAGGGAACAAAGCTGTTACAGAATCTGGAAGTCCTGCTAGAAATACTTCAAAACCTCCTCCCACAGGGGAGCAACAGAAACAGACCGTAAAGTGGGTCTAACATGTTTTGAGCTCTAAGCACATAGTGCTTATAAACAGTATCCTGAATAATAGGAAGGGAACTTCCTATAATCTCCTCAGCTGTCCTTACTACTCTCTGTATGAACTTTCTATCTGAGATCATGCTGCCACCAAACCAAACAGTGATGCAGTTTGTTAAAAAGCTCTCAATTTTGCCTCTGTAAAAATGCACAATTAGAAATTGTACCTAGCTTTACCATCACCCAAGTAATTACTAAATGTTATGCAAAAAGGATGTTTTGTGACAACTATTAAGAGCACCAGATTGTTGTAATTCCTTTACCAAGAGGAGAAATTATATAGTGGGGGTGGCATTTTTAAAGATCCTGTTCTGCTGATCAAAATGATCTGTAGGAGAGGTGGCCCTACAGATAGGTAGGCACTAATCCCTAATCCCAGCCCTTTAAATTCTGTTCAGTACGCAGGGCTTGCAGTAAGGGCATCATGTATCTTGCATGAGTTAGCAATTAGGGCACCACATTTTCAATCAATGACAATTTCCAGCCACTTTTCAAAGGTTTGCCAACGTTAAACAATTATAGAATTTTGTTATAAAATGAGTCATACATGAACTGTATACAATGTTGCTCATTCAGACAATACGGTTTGTTAATGGCATCGCATAGATGAGTTTGACACTTTTTGTTTGTTCATTTGTTTGGACCATTGTTATTATCTTACTAATATTTTAAACAAAAGGCAAATACATCCAAGTTCTTTGAGTGCTTGGAATGGAAGGTTCTATATATTTATTACTTTGGTATAATTTCAGACTCCTTCCTTTGAAGTTTGTGCGGCTCTCCATCTACAATCCCAAGAAACAACTCATCAAAATCCAGCTGATCAATGGACGCTCTTATTACCTACAGTTTCAGGCATCTACTAAGGAAGAGGAGGCTCTGTTTGAACGCTGGTTATCACTAATCTATCTTCTTCACCATCCTCCACCTTGCTACCTGACACCTCAACCCACCTCCTGCACAGTAACTGACAGCCTAAGCATTCAAATCATCCCAAGTGAAGAGGAAAGTGTAAGAACAAACAGGGACTTACACAATTCGGCCCCTTGGTCATAAGACAAAGAAAATGTAGCATCTTTGGTGCTCTCTCAACTTGGTTGTTTTCTTGCAGACATTTCATTACCAAACCAGTGCTAGTCTGATGATGTTACCTAGTTTGATAATGCAAAAAACCCAGCCAAGCTCAGGAAGCATCAAGGACCCCACAGTTCAAATCCTGAGCTAAACATGTTCTCTATTATCAGCAATGGAAATATGGTGGGATAATGTCTTAAAACAGGGTCAAGAATTAAACAAAACCCTGAATTTAGTTCACAATATTTCCAGCAGAGGAATCTTAAAAATTCTTTCTATCTGTCTGAATTATTGGAATGCAACTCAACAAACTAGTTAAAATTCATTGAATTTTTAAAAAATAAGACTACTTAAGACTATTAAAAGTTATTCCATTTAAAAATACTCAAATCTTTTAAATTACATCAGGGGTCTCAAACTGGATTTCTTCGAGGGCCAGATCAGCATTGTAATTCTCCTTCGCAGGCCAGTGGCGGGGAGGGGGGGAGGGACAGCCAGCTGGCCAAAATGGGGTGCGGTGGGGTCCACGCGCAGCCCATTTTAGCTGCCAGAGGCACCGCGGGCCAGTCCTTTCATATTTGCAGGCTGGCCCCATGGACCAGATTTAAGCATCCGATGGACCAGATCCAGCCCGCGGGCTTTGAGTTTGACATCCGTGAATTACATTTAGAAGTGAGAAAATTAGGAATTAAAAATGGATTAATAAAACCATTAAAATAATTTAGAAAGATGGCTTAAAAATTAAATCCATGTAATCATAGCTCCAATGAGGTTGCAATGTTACAGTATTGTGTGGGCGTGGGCTAGAAGAAAGCCCTTTCTGTAGAAAGAATAATATCCAGTTGATCATCTGTCACTGTTTCCTTCTATCAATCCAGACAGTTGAGCCAAGGAAAGGTTTCAGTGTTCTGATTGGTAATACTTATTAGAAGAAGTTGAAAGTTACAGTACAAGAATTCTAACAATTATTTACTTTCAAATGAGCCACCCATATATAAGTAATATATGGTAGCAAAGCCCTCTTCCATTTTCTTGTACTAGTGCAGTAGTGCTAGAGTTGCCATCAAGCTAGAGTCAACTTCTAGCGATCACATAAATAGATTTTCTCCTAAAGAATATGTCTCTATCTGCAACCTGGTTTTTCAGATCTACAACAGTACACCCATCCTTTTGTAAATGACTCCACTACTTTGCGGCTGGTCATTCTCTTCTCTTTCTTTCCATCTTTCACAACATTATAGACTTCTTCAGAGAGCTACATCACATCTTCACATAATGTCTCTGAAGTACATAATATTGGAGTTTGGTCATTTGTGCCTCAAATGACCAAACTCAAATATTTCTCTGGGTTGGTTTGTTCAATGATCTGTTTATTTGTATCTGCTTATTCTCAGAGGTCTTTTCCAACACTAGAGTTCAAAACCATCAATATTTTCTGGATGTTTCTTAACTAGGGCCTCTGTGGCTCAGACTGGTAAGACAGTCTGTTATTAACAGCAGCTGCTTGCAATTACTGCAGGTTCAAGCCCCACCAGGCGCAAGGTTGACTCAGCCTTCCATCCTTTATAAGGTAGGTAAAATGAGGACCCAGATTGTTGGGGGCAATAAGTTGACTTTGTATATAATATACAAATGGATGAAGACTATTGCTTGACATAGTGTAAGCCGCCCTGAGTCTTCGGAGAAGGGCGGGATATAAATGCAAATTTTTAAAAAAAACTACTCTACCAAATGCTATTCCGCTGTGTATTTCTTGATTTCTTGCTGATTCCTTTACTATTTACGTAAATGGCCAAAAGTATCTACCACTTCAATATCTTCAAGATCAATTGTATTAGACTGGTCTTTTTCACACTTTCCCACTGTACATTTTGATTTCCATTATACATCTTGCAGATGATTTGAATTTATCAGAACAGAGTCATTAGCCCAGTGAGGGTGGTTGATTATTTTCCCCTGCAGTTTTAAAACCATGCTTCTTCCATTCCAGCTCCCCTCAATATATACTCTGCGTATAAGTTAAATAAATAAATGCATATAAGTTGATAAGTTGAATAAGTGGAGAGTATATTGTCTCACTCCTTTGCCAGGCTGGAGTCAATCTGTTTCACCATTATTGATCCATGCTTGGATTCATGACCTATGTGTAGAATTCATATGAGGAGAAAGAGAAATTGTGGGATTCCTATTTTTCTAAGCACATTCCACAGCTTGACATGGCTAACACAAAGACCTTTCTACAATCAATGGAGCATATGCTGATTTTGCTTTGATATTCTTTGCACTTTTGTAATGCTGGGTGATTTTCCATCGCCCAGCATGCATCAGCTATAATATTTCATTTTCCTTGGCCTTTTCTAAAACTAATGTGAACATCTGGCCTCTCCTTTTCCATATAGGGCACTAATTTGCATTGGATAACCCTAGACATTTTTTTTCTAAAATGAGGATATAGTATAAGCATATTATACAACAGTTTGCTCACTGTTAAATCTCCTTTCTTCTCTGTTGATATACATATTGATCCTCCAAATTTATTGGCCACAATGTCTTCAGCATTTTATTACTGCAAGTAAAATAGCAGAAAAAAATCAGGAATTTTTGATAAAATATTATTTTTGTTTAGCAGTAGCAGGTGCAAAGCTTGCTAATTTCCATAGCAATATCTTCTTGTCTAAAATCATTAGACATTCAATTTTATTAAATAATGATAAGATGACTATAAGGAGAGGCTCTAGACATTTTCCACTTGCTTAAGTGAAAACAGGGCAGTATAATAAATAATAGGTAAATTTGTCTAATTCCCTTGTAGCGAGGCTGTATGGGATATTGAGAAATTGGTCTTCTCTACTTATTGATGCCAGTTCCTGGAACCACAGTCTTGTAATTGCCTCTGAGATGGCTGGCACTATAACACAGCTCAGATAATATTCACATTCAATTATGATTTTATTAAGTGTGTGAAATTCATTACTAGATTCCTCCAGGAAAATTCCAGCTAGGATGCTTTTGTTAAGGCTTACTAGGGTAGGCAGGTTAGCAAATCTCTAGCAGTGTAGATCACTTGAGTTTTTTCTGGTAGATGTAACTATCTTTTTATTTCTTATTTACTTCCCCAATTTCTAGGAAGGGCTCCAGAAAGAATGCCAAAAAGGATTGCAAGGATTCCCAAAGGGATTTGAAGAAGGGTTCCCAGAAGGATTGCAAAAAGGATTCCCAAAAGTATTGCAAGAAGAATTCTCAAAAGCATTCCAAGAAGTCTCAAAAGGATTCCAAGAAGAAATCTCAAAAGAATTCCAAGAAGAAGCCCCAAAAGGATTCCAAGAAGTCCCAAAAAGATTCCAAGAAGTCCCAAAAGGATTCCAAGAAGAAATCTCAAAAAAATTCCAAGAAGAAGCCCCAAAAGGATTCCAAGAAGTCTCAAAAGGATTCCAAAAAGGATTCCAGGAAGAATTCCACAAAGATTCTGCACTTTCAAAGGTGCAAGAGCAAAAACAGAAGGAACCAGAGCAAAAATCAGTAATGCACTTGTCAGAGACCACAAAAATGTCTCATCAGAGCTTAGTTTTCCCTGATGAAGAATATACTGAGGATGAGCAGCAAAGACTTCAGGAGAAA
Organism: Ahaetulla prasina; assembly: GCF_028640845.1. Lineage (NCBI taxonomy): Eukaryota > Metazoa > Chordata > Lepidosauria > Squamata > Colubridae > Ahaetulla > Ahaetulla prasina. The sequence continues at coordinate 32,825,028 of NC_080539.1, forward strand.
CCTAAAATGACTTATATTGAAAGGAAGAATTTTCTGAAAGCAGAGAGCTTTGAGATCTATAAGGCTGGAACTCCAAACCCTTCCAGGTAAGCCTGGAAAAGAAAGGAAGCATCGGTAGACATTTGGTAAATTGGTCATATGGATTATCTTGCCAAACCCTGTAGTGAAGATCTTACTATTCTTTGTTAGTATTTTGATAGTCCAGGAAGGAGAAAAAAGTCAAAATTCTCTGTCTGGATATTAGACCAACATAGGCAACCAGATTTCTCCATATAAAAATATTCATCTTACTGCCAAATGATAGGGAGAAATTTATTATTCCATAGCTAAAGTAATTCTGGTTAATTTTTAGTTTTGCATGATACATTGAACTGAATATTAACTAAATGACTCAGGTTTCCACATTATGCTAAGCCACAAAAAACACCCTAGCCTAGTTTGATAATAGCTAGGATTTGCAAACGTTTTTAGTAGGTTTAATCTTTTGTTTGATCTGATTAGGTTTGTTGTGTGAACACAATCATTAGGCTCAGATGAGAGGTACCAAAGATTATCTCTACCTGCTTTAGCATGCTGGTTGCAAATGCATACTGGTTACTCATCCATTAAAAATCCACTCAAAACTTCACTATCAATTGAATTTCAGTGCTCTTCAGGTAGAGGAAGAGCTGATACATTCATATTTCACGAGTATCCCACAAACACTGTTTAATTTGTGGAAAAAATGTTGGATTTTGAACAGAAGGGCCAGGGGCTGGTTAAACAATGATTTTAAAGGTTCTCCATTCAATTGCTAGCTAGGCTTTGATCTATGCAGATGGTTTTAGGAAAGCCACCTAGCCTCAGCACGAGAAGAGTGAGAATAATCAACCTTACTGGGTTGTTGAAAGGATAACAAGATAATATGTCTCAAACACTGATTACTCAGGGGTGCTATATAAATTATTACTTTGTACACCAAACATATCCTCTAGATTTTGGTCCTGGTGTAGAAGCACCATAGTAGTATACAAAAAAGGAAGCAATATCCTTTTTAAAAGAGAAAATCACTGAACAGACTCTTGAGGTATGAACATGTTCAATGACTAAGCATGCAGGGTGTCTGTTCGGAGTTGGGAATAAAATCACAGAAGATGTTCTATCTGAACAAGATTGTTTCATCCTACAAACTTTGAAGTGTGGAGTCCTTGGTGTTCTCTAAGATTCTTTATTTGCATGCAGACATTTCATTACCTGAGAGGGTAACATTATCAGTGTATCATAAGCTCAGAGAGCACCAAGGACTGCATAGTTCAACCCTGAGCTACATATATTCTCTTCTATTGAAACATTGAAATTCCCATATTTGTCTTTTCTTGCTGCATGTATCCACTCCAAAAAATATGTGAGAATCTGAGGGTGATGAAATGGGAAGAAAGTAATGACTACTTAGAAATATTGGTTCCATGCTGATCTCATTTCAGTCACTATGTAAAAATGGGTATGCATGGGAATCTGAGTACTATAGTTCCGCTTGGTAGACTTTTTCAAGGTACTGAAAAACTTGGTAGACTTGTCCAAGGTACTGAAAAACTGTTGAATTACACTATGTTGGACCTCTAGACACTGTATGGGCCATCAATTTGATCTGTCCAAGCAATAACCTGTAACTCTGCCAAGTGACCTCCCTGATCCCGTCCATCTATTTATTTGTTAACATGCCTTTCTTTTATTTCCCTCAATGTTGTCAAGCGTAGTATTTTTTTCTAGACCAACACAAAGCATGTTCATTGCAATTTATTAAGCAAAGCTTCATGGGAAGCAGATTTTATTTATTACAATACCAAAAAGCTGTATCTAAGCTGTAATTGCTTTCAACCCTGCAGGTGGGTCACCTATAATTCATTTGGACACATTTGCAAAAAAAAAAAAAAAACCCTTGGTAAATAAAATTGACCAGTTCAGATAGACTTGCAGTAGTAACTGTAGATACCAACAGTCTCTTCTCACATGTATTAAATCAATTTAAGATTGTTTGGCTGCTGTAACAAAAAGGGAGAAAATGCCATTTCCCATCCAATGTAAGTTGAACTTTTTCTTGTCCTGGTTGATGTTGACAACATGCATATATGACTGATAAGGATGCAGTGACTTTAAAGAGACAGAGGTTGTTTTTTTTTATAGAGTAGGAGGGAAGGAAGCAGTATCATTTTAGCTTTCTTTGTGGTAAAGGGAATGTAATTTTATATAAATGTTAAAAATCCACATTTTTAAAAATATGAGAGACTAGACTTTGTCTTTTAAGTTTGCTGACTTGATGTGCTTCACTTTGGCTGGTAAGCATGGGAACTATAATTCCAGTAAGTCTGTAGGGGAACAGATTGAGGAATAATGTACTAAGGAAATATTAAACTAAGCCCTACTAAAAAGAGATGGATTATTAAGCAAACTTATTATGATTGCCCTGTAGAACATTTAAAAAAACATAAACCAACATGGTATTAAAACAGTAATCAATAAAGAGAGTACAGTTTAACATGAACGTCTTATATGAGATTAAATTGCATACTTGAACTTTCGTGCAATTAAATTTGAGCCTGTTATTTTAGTGTGGTATAAAAAAGTCCTAACAAATTCATAAAGGTCGTTCACATCCCCTCTTACGTTCAGTAGAATAGCCATAGTCTCGTCCATTTGGTGAAAACATCTATTTGGAAGCTGCTGTTCTTTGCATTTAAAAAGCAATACTGGGAGAAAGAGAATTTTTTCATTGAAATACTTGCAATGCCTGGATTTCAGAATCAGTGGCAAGTCCCACATAAGAATGTAGCATTTGTATAGCACTTCACAAACATTATCTTGTTGGAAAACTTACAATAAACCTGTAAGGTTATCTAACCTGTGTTCTTAACTGCCCATTGCCAATAGGGACTCGTAAGTGGGAGTGGCTTGCTATAAGGAAAACATGAGATAAATTGGTACAGGTAGTCCTCAACTTACAACTTAATCATTTGAAGTTACAACAAACCCCCAAAAATGGTACTTACAAACCAGATTAGAAGTTCTTGTGATTCTCCCCACCCTCCGCCAATCAAGAGACTGCATTTTGGGCACTAAGCAATCGCCCTGCATTTACGGCTATTTACAGCATCCTATGGACCACGATTTATGACATTTTTGCCAGAAACTGACAATTACTTTGGCAACTGGTTTCTAGCAAAAAAACACCCATTGCAGAAAACAGGTTCGCTTAACAACCATGACATCTATTTAATTACTGCTCCCAAAAAAGTCCTTAGAATCAAGCAAGGTCACACGATGACTCTTTGAACAACTGGCATAATTTACAACCATAATTCCAGGCTCAATTACAGTCATAAGTAATCAGAAAAAGCACAGTATTCCAAAATGTATGTAGTGGGGATTGACAGTAACGTAATTATTTTTAGTTACCTTAACCCTAAAAATTACTTTCGTTGGGGACAGTTCCCTGAAACTCAGAAGGAAAGTGCTACTCACTGCACAAAAGAGTCAGACAAAAGGGTCCACCCTCAACTCAGGCAAACAAAGTAGCCTGTGTGAAAAGGTCTCAGCACAAGACCTGCCGCTTTTCACATTTTGACTTGTGTAAATTTTAATGTTTAGTCCCTCTCTCTGAGCCCTAAGAAGTTGGCATCAGCAAGATGGTGGGCACAGTATTATGATCAAAACCTCACCCCCCTTGTACAAGCTGCAACATCATCACATGTACAAAAGTGGCACGATTTAACTTGTGACACTGTCTGCCAACTTAGAATCAAACAAGCTTGCTAAATCAGACAGAAATTGGCAACACAGAAATACCACAAAATAGGGTAACGTTTCTGCTTGACAGGAAAACAAGTTCTAGTTAAAATAATCTCTGGAGAGTAATTAAGGGATTGCCTCTACACTTCTGGACTACTGCAATTGCAGCTCAAAATAGAAATTATAGATTAGGCAGATATACTGTATATTATCTAAGCTCACATAAGGCAACTTTTTATGTTCAAATTTCCTGGATTTTTCTGACTGGCTCAGGAATTCTGGGGGTTGAAGTTCACAAGTTGTAAAGTTACTATAGTTCCTCATCCCTGTTCTAGAAGACAGTAAGGGGTAACAAAAAATGGACTCCTCCCTATTAGGTTGCCCCAATTTTTGCAGCCTAGATATGAGTCTTATCCTTGGTTCAGATGAGAGTGTCTAGCACATGTGGTCAAAAGTTGAAGATGGTGCCTTCACTTGTTTTATATTTATGTTGGATGTAAACACTGCAAATACACTAAATTCAGATCTTACCTATGTGGGGGAACTCACTAGCCTTAGGCAAGCCATTTTTCCTCTTACATATATCCCTGCAATATACCTTACAAGGGATAATAATTTTGACTTACAGGATTGTTGTAAGGGTTATAACTAGATAATGCATATGAAGCACTAAGCAAATGGTAAGTGATAACCATGAATTTGGTTGTGATTGTTTTTAGGAAATTCACCACAAGCAGTTTTGTAACAGGCAGTTTTTCCACAACTTCAAGTTCATCTTCACAGCCACCATTACCACGAAAATTCCCAGGTTTGTAGAAGTACCTTCTCCGTTTTCACTTGTCCAGTTTCTATGCCCAGAAATGATACAAATTCCTCAGATGCCCTACTGGATAAAATTCATTTAGCTTAGCATCTACTTTAAGCTAAAGCAAAAATTTGAGGTGGGGGGGAATATACAAATAAAATACAACAATGTCCGTCAACAAAGATTTTAAAGTTCCCACCATTTGGCTTTATTTCCCTACTAATATTAAAGTATTATCCATTTAAAAATAATATGATTTGGACACATGTAGCTTGATGGTAGTATGTCATGCAAATTTCCGCACATGCAGCCTTATATGATAGTGATATGTGCCTATGTTTTTTTTTAAAAAAAAACAGTTTGCCTCTATTCTAATCACCACAATTTATTTAAGTACAGGGTTTTAATGAATAAACCTATGTATCCAGAAAGGCTGTAGATGTGACCTAATATGCAGCCAAACATGAATGCAAACATTCTCAAATTATTTAAAGAAATTATTTTCTATTGGAAAACTAAAGAAAAAAGAAAAGGCATTTCTCTGTTAAATAGTCAGAACAAACATGGCCAAAACAACCTTTAGAATCATAATGAAAGATAACAGGAATGTCATCCCTTTCATTGATCCTTGAAAATGGATTATCACCAGCAGTCTTCCTCAATTTGTTATGTCTTAGAGTGGGACTGGGAATTATAGTGTAACACATCTGGAAATTGCCAGGTTGGAAAACGCTAGTTGTATGTTTCCAGCTTTGATCACAATGGGAGATCTAGAAGAAATGAGATGGGGACGATGCCACGGACAGCAGGCTTATGATGGTATTAAAGAGTGAAAATTGACTTTTTCTTTCACACAATGTATACTTTTTGTATGTATCACTTCAGTCAGTAGCTTCCTAGGGTGATTGCCAACAAGATAAGTGAAAAGAAGAAAAATAAGAAATAAAAATAGGTCAGCAATTAAACAAATAAAAGAATAGTTAAAAATAAAACAATTGTGAGAAAAAGAAAGCACAACAGTATCGTTAAAGAGTATAAAATGCTCTCATCACTGAAAACGCCCTTTGCCAGGTGCTCAGAAGAGATCCTACCTGCCAGTTTTGACTCATAAGCAAGTTGAAGATGCTGGGCACATCTTCTGGAATGAAGGACCTTCTCCATGGTGTGCTTCAAAAGTCATTGCCAAAAGAGTACCCAAATGAGTTCCATTAGTCTCCTTTGGCAAGTTGGCACTGAATTCTGGTTTCTGAATTCAGATATGGCCTCATATTTCATACATGGCAGATTGGGCTCACACGCCGCATTAACCCATGGTTTATTTAACTATGGTTTCAGATTAAGCCATGCTTGAATGAGTAAGCAGCATACAAGTATTTCTACTCATAAATCATAAACAGGCCAACAAGTAAACATGCCAAATTATAAACCTGTAGTTTAAAATGCAAAACTTAATAACCCGCCACATGGATTGCTCAATACAATACAATACAGAATTAAAGTCATGTGATTAGCAACTGTTTGCAGGAAATTGTGAATTTTTATGGGGAGAAGACTATGCCTTTGGGTCTAAAAAAAGGTTTTTTTAAAAAAAATAGAACTTAAGAGGTGAACCCTTTTTTCTCCTCACTTTGTTAGATAGGTAAATGCTCAGTCTTACATATTGGAAAAAAGAACCCAAACACTAAGTACATACTTGATGGACATTACCTTACAGATGACCCCCACCCTGTTAAAGACCTTGGAGTTTTCATATCAAATGATCTAAGTGCCAAAGCCCACTGCAACTACATAGCAAAAAAGGCTTTAAGAGTTGTAAACCTAATCTTGCATAGCTTCTTTTCCAAAAACACTACACTACTAACCAGAACATATAAAACATTTGCTAGACCAATTCTAGAATACAGCTCGCCTGTCTGGAACCCTCACCACATTTCTGACATCAATACAATTGAACGTGTCCAGAAATATTTTACAAGAAGAGTTCTTCACTCCTCTGAAAACAACAAAATACCTTATCCCATCAGACTTGAAATCCTAAGCTTAGAAAACTTAGAACTCCGTCGCCTTCGACAAGACCTAAGCTTAACTCATAGAATCATCTATTGTAATGTCCTTCCTGTTAAAGACTACTTCAGCTTTAATTGCAATAATACAACAGCAACCAATAGATTTAAACTTAATGTCAACCGCTTTAATCTAGATTGCAGAAAATATGACTTCTGTAACAGAATCATCAGTGCTTGGAACACTTTACCTGATTCTGTGGTCTCCTCCCATAATCCCAAAAGCTTTAACCAAACACTTTCTACTATTGACCTCACCCCATTCCTAAGAGGACCATAAGGGGCGTGCATAAGAGCACAAACATGCCTACTGTTCCTGTCCTATTGTTTTTGTTTTTCTTCTCATATATATATATATATATGCTTATACCTCCTTATATTTCTTCATATATATGTTTATATATTATATAATCTTTTGTATGATGCTTATGTATATTGTTGTGACAAAATAAATAAATAAATAAATAAAAATGTAAAGAAGCATCTCTTAGCATCTCTCTCCAGCATGTCAGGAAAGTCACTACAGGCAGAGAAAATACAAAAAAAAAAGCAAATGGATTGAGACCACAGGATTCCTACACTGGCTGTTGGTCTCTAGAAATCTGCTGCAAAGCAGAATTTTACTGCACACAATTCCCTTCTTTCTCCTTAGCAACAGTCTGGTAACTGTCCCTTTCATCGAATCTCATTTAAAGAGATACTGAGTTCTTCCTTCTCAAAAGCTTTCTGCTTCTCTCACTTTATTTCTCCAGTGATGGTGTTAGAGGAAAAGCCAACAGTGATTCCTATTCCACTTCCTCTTGTTACTAGATGTGCACACATTTAATTTACTAAATTCTAAAGGGCTTAGATCCTCTGTCTGTCTACCTACTATCAATCATGTATGTAAGGCCACACAACCTCATAGCAGTTTAGGGCAGTATACAATATTAAACACAAATTAACAGCAGTAATAGAATCAAATACTAAATAGCCAGAGAAAATAAAGCCAAAATCACCTCAACTGCATTATTTTTCCACAGGAGTTCATCACCCAACTTAACCCAAGGACTGACTAAAGAGCTTTGAACAAGCCCAGGATAGAGGCAGTGCAGATCTCTGGAGGGGAGGCTGTACAAGAAGGCCAGGGCTGCCACTGAAAAGGCCTATTTCCTGAGTCCAACCAAATGGGAATGTTTAATCAATGGTTTCCAAAGGATATCGACTTGGTTGGATTGACAGGAGAAATAGACACCATAGGTAGACAGTTGGTTCCTCAATAGAGAGGCCCTATGCTATAAACAGATTTACCTTGAGTTAATATCTTTGGTTGTGATATTAGGAGGATTACAAGACGTTCATGGAAAGGTGATTTGTTCCTCTTATTTATCAGGCAGCAGGAATTTTATATTAAACACCCCAAATACACACACATACTTCTCAAGTATCCTCTTTAAAATGAGCACTGAGGAAAAGCGGTTAGCTCTCTTAGCCATTAAGGCATTCCAAGGTTAAAACAACATCAAGCATGCCACTTGCACTTGACCATGCACAGCCATATCCTGCCCATTTCTTTTCTTATATGCCATTACAATATTGTCCATCTCATCCTCACCCTATATCTAAGGCAGCTTTAGGTCATAGCTGTTCTGGTTTTAAATTTAAAGTACTATTTTTCCCCTTAAGCAGACAGTATTATCTAATAGGTTTCACTAACCTCTCAGCCACTGTCATAGAGAAGTAATCAGTTACCCACTTGGGTAACCCACTGATTACCCACTTGGTGGCTCAGTGGCTAAGACTCTGAGCTTGTTGATCAGAAAGGTTGGCAGTTTGGCAGTTTGAATCCCTAGTGGCATATAACGGAGTGAGCTCCCGTTACTTGTCCCAGCTTCTGCCAACTAGCAGTTTGAAAGCACGTAAAAAATGCAAGTAGAAAAATAGGGATCACCTCTGGTGGGAAGATAACAGCGTTCCATGCGCCTTTGGTGTTTAGTCATGCCGGCCACATGACCACGGAAACATCTTCGGACAGCGCTGGCTCTTCAGCTTAAAAACGGAAGTGAGCACCGCCCCCTAGAGTCAGGAACGACTAGCACATATGTGCGAGGGGAACCTTTACCTTTACCTTTTAAAGTAGGCCTGACTCTTCCATTCCTGGACCATTTTTCTTGGGGAAGAGTTCAGATATTACAAATTATACCTGCCATGTTTTAGACAATCCCCACATCAGAAAGCTGGACTGACCTAAATCCTAGCTGACTGTGCCATGATGTACAAGTAGAAATGAAGCAAAGCCAGAAAGGTTAACAAATGTCTTTGTTTAATATGCATTGTGCACCTCAAATCAGAATATCACCATTTGGAGGTAGAAAAGAAATAGCAACGGGCCAGCAAAGTTTATACAAGTTTGGGGTGGGGGTGGGGTTTGGTTGGCTCAAGGTAGCCAGGTAGTCTTTGACTTACAAAAACAACTGGGACCAGAATTTCTCTTGCTAAGTGAATCCAGCCCAATTTTACAACAATTTTGCCACAGTTTTTAAGTGAATCATGCTGCCGGTAAGCAGATCCAGCTTCTACCATTGACTTTGCTTGTGGGAAGCCAGAAGGGAAGCAAATATTGATTTGCCAGTTGCCAAGCAACTAAATTTTGATCACAGGACCATGAGGATGCTGTGATGATCATAAGTACAAGGACCAGTCCTAAGTCGCTTTAGTCAGTGTCATCGTAACTTTGAACAGTTGCTAAATGAATGATTGCAAGTCAATGACTGTACATCTGTATAGCAGCAAAGAGTTAGTGTATATACTGTACATATCTTAGCTGCCAAACATCCATTCAAATTTTTGCAGTTCAAACCTAATCAGTTCAATTTGCCTTGTAAACTAATTTTTAGAAGTTGGGTTCTTCTACAAAAAGCTCCTCTAAGCAGCTACTCTACTGTGTTTTTTTAGCACCAAGTAAGTGATTTTAATAGTTGTAAGAGTCACTTGGTATTACTTGGTACTGTAAAGAGCCCCAACAGTTCACAGTGTATGTGTTTGTGTTCTTGTGTTTCCTAGTTCCCAAAAAAGAGGGAAGCAGCAGTCTTAATATAGTCACGCTTTTTTCTGTTGTCTCCAAAACAATTGATGGGGGAAAAAATCCAAAGAACAAAAACTAAAACCATTGAAAGAAACTCAATCACTGCAGAGGAAGCAAAGGAGAATGTGAGCACCCGCAAGTAAGTCAAGTAAAACTTTAGCTGATACTGGATAACAGACACATGCAGGGTGCCCTTAATGCACATACTTTCTGAATTCTGTTGGGATAAACTGTGAGCATCTAGTCAACGTCATTAGCACGGTTCAAGACCTCACTTTGCGTTTGGCCCCTTTGGGTCTACTTCTAAGCTGGAAGAGCTAAGTTAATATTTCCCAGTGTGTTGAATTCCTGTATTCGGTTTTAGCCTTCCACCTAATTGGTTTCTTCTTTCTTACACAGATACATCCATTTACTCTGTGATTTTTAATGACTTGGCACCTCTTGTAACATCTGGATCTAACATTTCTTTCCCATTATAAGTCTCTGTAGCCACAAAGAGCTTCTCCAAAGGACCAAATTAGTGTCGGATGTCCTGCAGGGATTACAATACCATAGTAGTTCCAATGGAACTCTGTTTAATCATGAGCAATTTTCTTTTATTCCAGCAATCCCCTAAGACAGGGGTGTCAAACACAAGGCCCGCAGGAGGGACCCGGCCCACAATGTGGTCATATCCAGCCCTCGTGGCCATCTGGAAAAATATAAGGGGCCGGCCCACATCGCTTCACCCCAGTCTACTCAATGCAAAGAGGAAACATGCCAGCAGTTTGGGGAGTGGCATCAAGATGGCTATGCCCTCCCAGCCAGACATGGCCGACTGGCCTCCTGAAGTCAACTACAGCCCTGATGCAGCACACAATAATATTGAGTGTGACACCCCTGCCCTAAGACATTCAATACCCAAGGAGTATTATCTAGCTCAGTGTTTCTCAATCTTGGCAATGATGTTAAGATGTGTGGAGTTCAACTTCCAAAAATTAAATTTTGGGAATTTAAGTCCACACAACTTAATGTTGCCAAGGCTGAAAAATCTTTGCTGCTGATAGTCCATTGTAAAAAACAACAGCTGGATTGCTTGCACGTTTCACAGTTAAGCCAAATTCTCACACCCGGGGTGAAATGCTCCCAGTTCGGACCGGATCTCCCGATCCGATAGCGATGGGGGTGGGTGGTTCGGAGAACTGGTAGCAAAAATTCCTGCCTCCCCATGCCCAGTTGAGCTGCGCGATCATCAGAGTTTTTTTGTTTTTTCTTTACTTTTAAAAGCATTTTTTCTTTGGCCAAAAAAATGCTTTTAAAAGTTAAAAAAAAAGCCTCTGATGATTGCGTGGCTCACCTGGGATCACCAGAACCCTTTAAAAGCATTTCTTCTACAACCTCTTCAGCCGAAGAGGTTGTAGAAAAAATGCTTTTAAAAGTAAAGGGAAAAAAAGTTGGCCACACCCACCCAGTCACATTACCCCCCCCACCAAGCCATGCCCATAGAACTCGTAGTAACAAATTTTACATTTCACCCGTCTCACACATTCCCTGTTTCAAGAGGGAAGGAAAACCTAAATCACATCTGACAGGATGCACAAGCAAACTCACAACCCTGATACAATTGTGTTGCTGTGGAAAAGACAGGCTTATCTCCAATCTCTTATTCTCTTGAAAATACTGGGACTTAAGCACATAATGTAGACTTTTGCATCCATTGATTTCTTTTTTAACTGAACTTGATGTGTATAACTGTGATTTATATTTGAACATTTATCCTATTTTTTACATGTACTGTACATATAGCTATTTAATTTAGTAGGATTTGGGGCATAAATTTGTATTGTGTCAATCCAGTTCTAAAAAGAAGTATGTCCAATAGGTTTAGGGTTCTGGCTGAACCCCCTTAACTAACAACATCTTCAACATTGTTTTAACAACTATATTATTATATTAGGACTATTAAATGTTCAGGGGAGTTGAATAAGCACTTCTAAGGTAAAGGTAAAGGTTCCCCTCGCACATTTGTGCTAGTCATTCCTGACTCTAGGGGGCGGTGGTCATCTCCGTTTCTAAGCCAAAGAGCCAGCGCTGTCCAAAGATGTCTCCGTGATCATGTGGCCGGCATGACTCAACGCCAAAGAACGCTGTTACCTTCCCACCAAAGGTGGTCCCTATTTTTCTACTTGCATTTTTTACGTGATTTCGAACTGCTAGGTTGGCAGAAGCTGGGACAAGTAACGGGAGCTCGGCACTAGGGATTTGAACCACTGATCTGCTGACCTTTTGATTGACAAGCTCAGCATTTTGGCCACTGTGCCACCATGTCCCTTGCACTTCTACTTTACTATAATTCCAGAGGTACAATAAGCTATATAGCTACTATATATTTTTCCATTTCTCATGCAGTGACATCTGCAGGGGAACTCAAAGAGTCAAGATGGCAGGTGTAACCACACAATGAAACTCTGCCTTTTTTCATGTTTGTGAGATGCATGCAGTGTACACTTAAAAAGTCTGACAATACCATTCACAACTAGTCTTGATTTTTAGAGATACACATGCCTTCTACAGATTCCCCCATCTCTGGATAAAGCAACCTGGACCAAACTTTATATCATCCAATTGAAAGGAAATTATTTTTACATAATATTTTTAATGTCGGTTTTACGTTCCAAGAACACTATGCATCTCAGTTTAACTTTGCTTAATTCATAAGATGAAAGCACTTGGAAAGTTCAATTTCATTTTAAATTTGAGGTGTTTTCTTGCACCACAAAATTGCAGGTGCTTTATTTCGGATTCATTAATTGAACAGAGTTTTAGATTCTGCTGGTGGGTGACCACCTGGAAAAATAAATAATACCTTCTAACACTAAAATTCTAACAATTCCACAAACTGGATTTTTTTTGTACAGATCATGGAGAAATTTGTTCAGCTTGTCCTCTTTATGAAATGTACCTAGTTAACATTGCCTATATCTTTGTGTAACTATATTTGTACATGTCAGAATTGGGCCCAGAGGAGAAAGTCAACATTTGCAAGTGTGCCTTTCCACCACGGGTGAAATTCAGCAGATTCTGACAGGTTCTGCAGAACTGGTAGCGGAAATTTTGAGTAGTTCAAGGAATCAGCAAATACCACCTCTGGCTGGCCCCAGAGTGAGGTGGGCATGGAGATTTTGCAATATCTTTCCTCCAGGAGTGAGGAGGGAATGGGGATTTTGCAGTATCCTTCCCCTGGAGTGGGGTAGAAATGGAAATTTTGCAGTATCCTTCCTCTGCCATGCCCATCAAGCCACGCCCACCAAGCCATACCAAGCTCACCAAGCCACTCCCACAGAACTGATAGTAAAAAAAAATGAATTCCATATGATCAATGCATATAAATTGTTCTTTTGGGGGAGAAGGGCAAGCTCCCCATTCAGCCCCATCTACTTTCCCCAATGTTGCCACTTTAACGATCTCTCCCACAGTGCAATTAAACTAGGTTTCATCTTTGAGTGGTCACTTACCTCTTTCATAATCTCCTTGTAATCAAGGTAATAGAGAATTGAGCCGTTGCTTAATTTGAAGGAGGGGAGCCAGCTTGCATTTTCCGCAACATTGAGCATAAAGAGAAAACCTGACAGATCTAAGGTCAATTGCTTTAGCAAGATTAGCTAGTGGAGTAAACAGGGAGGCATCAACTCATAAAATGGAGAATTCTAACAATAATGTCTTTTTTCTCCCCCCAGTTCAGCATTTGGTCTCGGATGGATTCTTTTTTAGGAAGTACGTTTAGCCATTCATAAAAATTTCTAAAGATCCTACTATAATCCATATAATCTCCCCAAAGAATATTATGGTGAAAGTGACTCAAATGGATAAGAGATTATGCATTATTATGCATTATTCCCTTAACAACTGCAATTATTTTCTTAACAACCATGATAAAAAATGGTAGTAAAACCAAGTGTGACTTTCTTAACATTTTCCTTGCTTAGCAATGGAAATTTTGGCCCTAATTGTAGTCATACATCAAGGATTGCCACTCAAAAGTTTTGCTTAGATACGGTATGCCTGTCCAGAAAAGAATACAAAGGGAAACTGGGATAATAGTGTCCTAGAGATTTACTGAGGATGATAGGATATCTTCCCTTCTTTTGAATGGGTATTTTTTTTTTATCAATCTAGCCCAGTTTGATAACTATTTCTAATATGATCTCAAATTTCCAAATGTGTTTATTGACTCAAGTGGGTGATCTGTGACTTTACATACATGGTTTTAATGTATGAAAAGTAACACCATTAGTATCCCACTTTTATATCTGATCTATTGGGTTCTTTTAAGGAACGATATTATTATTTATTTATTTATTTATTTATTTATTTAATTAAACTTTTATACCGCCCTTCTCCCGAAGGACTCAGGGCAGTGTACAGCCTGCATTAAAACAATTTATATACACACTAAAATAACAGTTAAAAAACTTATTCCAAAAAGGCCGAAATTAAAACCGTCCAATTGACCATATAAAATACCCAATAAAATACAATTAAAATTTAAAATTTAAGAATTTAAAAAATTTAGCATTTAAAAATCAGGCCAGTCCCGCCTGGATAAATAAATAAGTTTTCAGTTCCCAGCGAAAGATCCGAAGGTCAGGCAATTGGCGTAAACTGGGGGGAAGTTCGTTCCAGAAAGTATATTACCATTGGATAATGAACATCCAAGAACTTAGACTTATATACTGTGTCATAGTGCTTTACAGCCCTCTCTAAGCAGTTTACAGAATCAGCATATTGCCCCCAGTAATGTGGGTCCTCATTTTACCAACTTTGAGAGGATGAAAGGCTGAATCAACCTTGAGCCGGTCAGGGTTGAACTGCTGGCAGTGAGCAGAGTCATCCTGCAATACTGCATTCTAACCACCGCACCACCATGGCTCCTTGGATGGTAAACCCTTCTTTAGGTTTATAAAAGTCTGTAAAAAAATTTGGCTGATTGCAGAATACTGAGCAAGCTTCCAGGTTGTCAGAAACCTTTACCAGACTAATAATAAATGCAAAGGATGAAGAGAGAAGGAAAAAAAGATAAATTTGCTGTTGAAATGCCAACATATTAATCTGGTCAAAGGCTGCTTCCAAAAAAGACTTAGAAAAGATTGAGCAATCAATCCTAGCTTTTTTAAATAATTTGATTTGGTTCAGATAATGCCTTCTTTCTTGTAATGTCTTCCATTATTTTCCCACCGTTTCCTTCATTTTATTGACAGCAACAAAAAAAAGATCCATTAAAGAGGGAAAGACAGAATAATTGCCTGATGACTTTTGACTGATGGATGCTTCAAATAGTTCTAATCTTAAAATGTAAATGAAGATTGCGGAGTAAATTGGATGATGCTCTCCTAGGTGCTATAAAAGTTTTAGATGTCATTTAATCCAATAAAATCAGAAATTTCATCCTTCATGCCACATGTTGTAGCTTCCTCTTTTCTTCCCTGCATTTTTCTGCTTAATCTCTAATCCAGGGGTGAGCAAACTATATCTCTGAGTCCAGTGGTGGGATTCAGCCAGTGGTGGGAGTCAAATAATTTAACAACCGGTTCTCTGCCCTAATAATTTCTTCCAACAACCAGTTCAGCAAATTGCTCAGAAAGTTAACAACCGGTTCTCCCGAAGTGGTGCGAACTGGCTGAATCCCACCACTGGATTCAGCCAGTTTGGGCCAGTTCGGGCGAACCGTTAGTTAAATTGCTGGTTAGCCCCACCCCTCCCCACCCCGCCCCTTCCAGGAGTCCCCACGCACCCCATTTTGGCTCCCAGGTAAGTGCAGAGAGGCCTACTATGCCCAAAACAGGGCACAGGTAGAGTGGCACGTCCCTCCCTGCAGCCCGTTTTTGCTCTGGGTGTGTGTGTGCAGGAGGCTGAGTGCTGCCTGTCACATGCCTTGGCCACGCCCACCATAGCCACGCCCACCCAGCTGGTCATTATGTCAGAGAACCGGTTGTTAAATTATTTGAATCCCACCACTGCCTGAGTCCCTTCTTCGACATCTGCAAACTCCTCTGGCTTCTGTGGCTGAAAAATTGATGGCACCGTTCTTACTTGTTCTGAAAAACATTAAAAGTACAATCCAAGTTTGACAACAAACATAAGCATATTTTGAGCACTAAGAACTTGCTCCTGAAATCAAGAAAAATTAGCCCCATCCATTTTGCATCATTGTCCTCAGTCTCTCCAAAATGTTCAGCCCTCGATGTGAAAGGTTACCCAGCCAGATTCAGCCTCAAGGAGATTTTCAGAGAATGGGAAAAGCTGGCTTGCTAATTTATAATATATTATCTGAGCCTAATAAGGTACAGGTTGTCCTCGACCTACAACAGTTTACTTAGTGATTGTTTGAAATTATAACGGCACTGAAAAAGTGACTTATGGCCATTTTTTACACTTACAAGCGCGCAACATCTCCATCAGTCATGTGATCAAAATTCACACACTTGGGAACTGACTCACATTTACGACTGTTTTTTTGTGACCATCTGACAAGGAAAGTCAATGGGAAAATCAGATACACTTAACAGCTATGTCACTAATTTAACCAACCACAGTGATTTGCTTAACAACTATGGCAAGAAAGGTCATAAAATGGAGCAAAATTCACTGAACAAATATCTTCACTTAACAACAAAAAATTTGGGCTCAGTTGTGATCGTAAGTCAAGGACTACCTGTATCATATAGTTATTGTGCAGTTTGTTTTCTTCTAATGAACTAACATAGCTTCCTGCCTTTTTCCTTTATATATGGCCTTGCATAGTCAGATAATCTATGTAAAACCAAATCTGAGTGCAGTATGTTCTGTCATCTGTCCAAAAATAGAAAAGGTCTTTAGCATCTCTTCTTGAATCATGTTACGGAAAGGAGATTTGTGATTTGTTGTTAGCATTTCAGATTCACAAGAGTATTAACTGCCTCCTATTCAGTTCTTCTCTCCCATAAGCTTTTTAAAGAGCAATATATGTTATCCCATTTGCTGGAAAGAAAAAAAGCACCACAAACAACAGAGAGAAGTTCTATATTCGGTAGGAGGTTCAATGGGCTGAAACAGGTTGATTATCCCAAACCAGAATTTTCCTGTGCCAACATTCATAAACCAGGCTCTAGGAAGCACTTAGCATGCCAGATGACAGATGAATCCTTTGTCAGATCACATTTTAAAATCAAAAGGGACTTCCATAAAAGTTAATGCCATGGAACAAGAGCAGAAGCACACATACCGCACCGAGCTGACTCTTCATTTGGGGAAAATGTATGTATTTCATGAGGGATACAAAATGAGGCTGCAGCTGGCAAGCTGGATGTATCACTGGGGTCTATAACAGCATTCATTATTATTTAACTGAGCAGAAGTCATTACAAACCCAGAAGGGCATCCATGACATTTCATTGCAAAGCTCAAGAGGATCAACAACGCCGTTCATGTGTGGTAGAGAAAAATCTCTCTTCCATCTTCAGTCTAGATATGTGCAAGGATAGCAGCATTGAGATGGGAAAACAAGAGCACCCTCATCCTGCTCAGAAAAATTATTTGGCTACAATGCTTACAGAAATGCTACAGAATTGGAGTACAGGATCCCAGTTACTCCATTCCATTTCCCCACTCCTGTTCCCAGTTGTCAGTTCCCAGTGGCCTTTCAAAGTTTTCAATCAGCTATTTTTATCCACCATACCTAGATCTATTTTTGCCTAGCCAGTATTTCTGCATTTTTGCATTTCCTCCACACAATCTGTTGATACCAAAAACAATGCCTCTTATTGCCTGAACATGAGAAACAGGACAAATGATGTTTTTGTATTTTCATTTATATGTTGGTTCCTACCCATTTGGTTCTTGAACTAATATATCACAGACTAAAGCAACAATAATAAAAAATGAGGCCATTTCCCAATCATTAAAGACATTTAAAAAAAGCTAAAGAGAACAGAGGATATAGACAATAGCTGCAATCCTTAGAAACCGCTCCTCTAAATAGAGCGTATTTCTACTGCTACATTTTTATGTGTAGGATTGTACTTTAATCTCCTTTTAATAGCTGGGCAAATAAAAAAAATAAAAGCTTCAGGAATGCAGATCTCTCAAAAAGATATTTACCAATTTCCAGGAAGGTACAAATTTTAAATATGGCATTTTTTATTTTTTATTTTGTTATGACATTTAACTATTTCAATGAGGAAGAAATTTCTGTCCCCAAGTGCTAGAAAGGAAAAAGTCACATCTGCACAATCTTTTCTGCATCATTGTTTCAATGGTGGGAGATACTAGCTCCTCTTGCTCCTTCTCCTCCTCCTCTTCTTCTCTTCCTCCTCCTCCTCCTTCTTCTTCCTCCTCCTCCAGCATAGCCAAAACAGATAGTCTAAGACAGGGGTCAGCAACCTGCAGCTCTGGGGCCACATGTGGCTCTTTCATCCCTCTGCTGCGGCTCCGTTGCGGGTCGACTCCACAATTGATAGGGCTTTCGGTTAGGACAGGTAGAGGAAAAAGGATGCCGCACTAGAAGAAGGCCCTATGATGGGGGAATCGGACTTCCAGTCGGCAGAGGAAAAAGGACACCATGGCAGGAGGAGATTCTATGGTGGAGTAACTGGACTTCCGGCCAGCTCCATAATTCAACGAGGGGGCTTCCAGATAGGACCTTTGTGGCTCTTTGAGTGTTTAAGGTTGCCAACCCCTGGCCTAGGAGATGGGAAACCAGCTACATATAGATCAATCTCCATTTCAATATTGCCAGGTCCTTCTGGACATAAATAGCCTTTCATAATGTTCCATCACATCTGTGGGCAGGAAATTGAACAATTTTCCTAATTATTACCAAAAGAAAGAAAAATGTTCTCAAATTTTATCAAGATTTTTTTAATAAAGACAGTAACCTGTGGCAGGAATCATCTCATGAGATTCCTTGGGATTTATTTGATGTATTGGAAGCTAGGGAAAATAAATCAACCTTCTTATTGAAGGGCAGATACTCTTTCCATCTCCCTGTCTCCTTTTTCATTGGTATTTTAGCAAGCGTTTAGATTACAATCAAATCTTTATTTACTTTTCTGTAGGTCATCAAATGCTATAGAGCCAGACCACAATAAAAGACAACACTTGGAGATCATATTGCTAACTCAATGCAAGATTTAACTATAAGAACAGTGCAGCCAAACTCCACCCATGAGAATGTCATCAAAATGCCAATTCTCCTTTAAAAGAGAGAGCTTGTCAAATGAGGGATCAGGGTGGGTGTCTCCTTTCATAACAGTTGTCCCATGTAATGCCCTTTTCCAAAGTCCTCAGCTAAAGAATTAAACAGAGATCTCAAGTTTCTCATTCTGAGAACTTGGAAATCAGGATGGCTGCATAGGTTCCTTTACCAACTCTTCAAAATGTTTCAGAATAAAGTATTTTCTCAGGAACGTTATGCACCCATCCCAATGGCCCAGCTCTCACAATATCATGTACTAAAATCAGGTTGGTTAATTACGGTTCAGTATGTTTCATGAAATTGCTAATTGTTATCTTTTTTCCAAGAGGGCAACAGCAACAGCACTTAGACTTATATACCACTTCATAGTTCACTGTCCTCCCAAGGCAGTTTACAGTTTACAGAATCAGCATATTGCTCCCAACAATCTGGGTCCTCATTTTACTGACTTCAGAAAGATGGAAGGCCGAGTCAAAGTTGAGACGGTCAGGATCGATGCATATAGTCCTCAAGAACCACTGACAGCTACGCTGTGAGGGAATAATGGGAATCAACCCATCTTGATAAGAGCACAATGGGAAAACATTAGACAGGAATAACTGGAAAAAATTGACCACCTGTCATCAACAATATTTACCCATTTCCCTAAGGCACTATTCTATCATCATAAATAAACTGTTCATTAATCTTCAAAATACCCCTAGGAGAAATAAAATTAATATTACTGTATTTTCTTTTCAAAGGGAGACAGCAATGCTCAGAGGAATCATTGGGGGAAACTGTTATGGGCCTGTGAGCTAGAAATAGGTGCACCCCATTTAATGAAATTCCTGTGCAGAGAATTCCAGCTAATATACTCTATCTCTCTATTTCCACCACTGCGGCAATCGGAAGGGAAAATAATTGTTAATCTCTTTTGCATCAACTCTAAAACTGGCATGGCCTTTATAGCAGGCTTCATACTATAAAGACACAGGTTCAGATCAAATCCTATATTGAACTATCCAAGGAACAGATTATAAAAATAAAATCTGCCAATGCAGTTATAATGCTACAGAACACATCATTTTTTCCAGCATAATTGTAGTAAATATTTTTCACTTTCACCTTATTAAAACCATTTTTTTAAAAAAACAGGAGCCTCACCCTTATGAGATGTCTTAATCACTCCCACATGCTAATCATTCTAATCCCAGTTACCCTTGATTAAATGTGGTCAAGTTGGGTTGGTTTTGACTCTTAGCAAACACATCAGTCTTCTCTAGGAAAGGATAGACTTATCCCTTGCCTTGCCTTTCACAAGGGTAGAAATGTTCTGAAAGGCTCAGAATGCTGGTGTTTACTAGCAATTTCCCCTATGGAGGGGCAGAAATATTCTTAACAGTTGAAAACACTGACATTTATTAGCATTTCTTTTTTGCCAGATTTAAAGTCTGTTCCTCCAGTGAGGGAAAGGATTTCCCCTCCCTCTATGGAGGGGAGGGAGAACCCTCAGTGCACAAATCCAAGGTCACCTCCACTTGCAACCTTTCCTGCTGGCTTCCCCATTAACTTTCTGGGGAAGCCAGCAGAGAAGATTGCAAATGACAACCATATGATCACAGGACATTTGGCAACTGGCCAGATGAATAGATTGCCAAGTGCTGAAAATGTGGTTATGTGATTGGGGGCAGCAGCACAACATTTTGCAGTCACCATAAGTGCTTCAGGGGCCATGAAGCACCTGTTCCAAGGTTCCAAGGCCATTGTCGTCGTGAAAGGTTGCTAAACTACCAGTTGTAAGACAAGGACTACTTGTATTACATAGAAATACACACAAATGTTTAAAAAGCAGCTAAATGGATCAAATTTTCTAATTCTATATACATGAGTCTGTTTGGTGTAGTAGTTTAAGATAGCAGGCTAGAAACTGGAAAAGTAAGTTCTAGTCCTGCCTTAAGCACAAAGCCAGTTGGATGATTTTGAGCCAGCCATTCTTTCTCAGCTATAAGATGTCAGTAACAAACTGTAACAGTAACAGAAGGGACCTTGGAGGTCATCTAGTCCAACCCCCAGCTCACGCAGGTGACCTGTACTAGGGATTCGAACCGCCGAACTGCCGACCTTTCTGATCGACAAGCTCAGTGTCTTAGCCACTGAGCCACCTAGTCAGGCTTTGTGTTTCCAGAAAGTTTTGGCAAAAAAAATTGCAGGAACTAGTCCAGACAATCACCAGGAGTCAACAATGGTTTAAAGGCACAAAACAAAAATCTATCTAAAAATCAACAAATACCAGAAATTCTGAGATAGATGTTAGATATTATTAAATATTAGGCAGTGTCCGGCCCAGAATAGTCAACATCTACATGAGAATTCACTGCTAACATGTATATTCAAGTCTCACCGGATTCAATGAAATTACCTCCCAGTGACATAAACTATAAATTCAATCCTATAGAAAAAACTACATCTTAATGATCACTAACATTAGGGATTGGTTTTTCTCTGAAGGATACAAGTTCAATTTTTGGATGGTTTAATATTTTCCACTAGGTGATGGAAAGTATTAAGCCATTAAAAAGTTGAGTTTCCATTTCGCTTCATAAACCCCCAGATATGTTCATAATCTTACACCTAAACCTTGATAATCTGAAGCTAGAAGAACAGAGTCTGCCATCTGGGGACTAAAAACAGAACAAATCTTCTAGGTAAGGAAAAGGGAAAACTGGGCCAACATTTCCCTCTAGCGGATAGTACTATAGTAGTACATATAAAAGCAGGAACGGTATGAAATCAACAAGCTATAATTAGAGTCTAGCAACAGTAAATGAACAAAAGATCTTGAGGCACTTTAAAGGTAGAATACATTTTATTTTTATACACTTAGTGCTGGAAAGATCCTGTCATACTCACAATAGCGGAATGGAAAGTAAAGGTGACAGGAGTGGCATGATGGTTAAATTAATTTTGTGAGGGAAAAGTCACTGATGTAAAAAAAATGGGGAAAAAATCAAGTTACATCAAATATGTATTTGATGATTGTTAATTTTTTTTAAATTCCTTTTGGAGAAAAATGGACACTATATTATAGTGGTAGACTAAGGGTTCAATATAAGCACATCTTTGGGAAAAGTCATTCTTTGTATATATTTTTGATTCTTGCTCATATAGGTAATCCTCAATTTACAGCAGTTCATTTACTGGCCCTTTGAAGTTAAAACAGCACTGAAAAAAGCGAGTTATGACCATTTTTCAAACTTACGATCATTGCAGCAAGCAAAGTCAATGACAGAAGCCAGGTTCATTTAACAACCATGTTACTAACTTAACAACTGCAGTGATTCACTCAACAACTGTGGCAAGAAAAGTTGTAAAATGGGGCAAAACTCACTTAACAACTGACTTGTTTAGAGAGAAATTTGGGGTTTGATTGTGGTCATAAGTCGATGACTACCTGTAATCTTTTGCATCAACTCTAAAACTGGCATGGCCTTTATAGCAGGCTTCATACTATAAAGACACAGGTTCAGATCAAATCCTATATTGAACTATCCAAGGAACAGATGATAAAAATAAAATCTGCCAATGCAGTTATAATGCTACAGAACACAACATTTTTTCCAGCATAATTGTAGTAAATATTTTTCACTTTCACCTTATTAAAACCATTTTTTTTAAAAACAGGAGCCTCATCCTTATGAGATGTCTTAATCACTCCCACATGCTAATCATTCTAATCCCAGTTACCCTTGATTAAATGTGGTCAAGTTGGGTTGGTTTTGACTCTTAGCAACCACATCAGTCTTCTCTAGGAAAGGATAGACTTATCCCTTGCCTTGCCTTTCACAAGGGTAGAAATGTTCTGAAAGCTCAGAATGCTGGTGTTTACTAGCAATTTCCCCTATGGAGGGGCAGAAATATTCTTAACAGTTGAAAACACTGACATTTATTAGCATTTCTTTTTTGCCATATTTAAAGTCTGTTCCTCCAGTGAGGGAAAGGATTTCCTCCTCTATGGAGGGAGGAGAACCCTCAGTGCACAAATCCAAGGTCACCTCCACTTGCAACCTTTCCTGCTGGCTTCCCCATTAACTTTCTGGGGAAGCCAGCAGAGAAGATTGCAAATGACAACCATATGATCACAGGACATTTGGCAACTGGCCAGATGAATAGATTGCCAAGTGCTGAAAATGTGGTTATGTGATTGGGGGCAGCAGCACAACATTTTGCAGTCACCATAAGTGCTTCAGGGGCCATGAAGCACCTGTTCCAAGGTTCCAAGGCCATTGTCGTCGTGAAAGGTTGCTAAACTACCAGTTGTAAGACAAGGACTACTTGTATTACATAGAAATACACACAAATGTTTAAAAAGCAGCTAAATGGATCAAATTTTCTAATTCTATATACATGAGTCTGTTTGGTGTAGTAGTTTAAGATAGCAGGCTAGAAACTGGAAAAGTAAGTTCTAGTCCTGTCTTAAGCACAAAGCCAGTTGGATGATTTTGAGCCAGCCATTCTTTCTCAGCTATAAGATGTCAGTAACAAACTGTAACAGTAACAGAAGGGACCTTGGAGGTCATCTAGTCCAACCCCCAGCTCACGCAGGTGACCTGTACTAGGGATTCGAACTGCCGAACTGCCGACCTTTCTGATCGACAAGCTCAGTGTCTTAGCCACTGAGCCACCTAGTCAGGCTTTCTGTTTCCAGAAAGTTTTGGCAAAAAAAATTGCAGGAACTAGTCCAGACAATCACCAGGAGTCAACAATGGTTTAAAGGCACAAAACAAAAATCTATCTAAAAATCAACAAATACCAGAAATTCTGTGATAGATGTTAGATATTATTAAATATTAGGCAGTGTCCGGCCCAGAATAGTCAACATCTACATGAGAATTCACTGCTAATATGTATATTCAAGTCTCACCGGATTCAATGAAATTACTTCCCAGTGACATAAACTATAAATTCAATCCTATAGAAAAAACTACATCTTAATGATCACTAACATTAGGGACTGGTTTTTCTCTGAAGGATACAAGTTCAATTTTTGGATGGTTTAATATTTTCCACTAGGTGATAGAAAGTATTAAGCCATTAAAAAGTTGAGTTTCCATTTCGCTTCACAAACCCCCAGATACGTTCATAATCTTACACCTAAACCTTGATAATCTGAAGCTAGAAGAACAGAGTCTGCCATCTGGGGACTGAAAACAGAACAAATCTTCTAGGTAAGGAAAAGGGAAAATTGGGCCAACATTTCCCTCTAGCGGATAGTACTATAGTAGTATATATAAAAGCAGGAACGGTATGAAATCAACAAGCTATAATTAGAGTCTAGCAACAGTAAATGAACAAAAGATCTTGAGGCACTTTAAAGGTAGAATACATTTTATTTTTATACACTTAGTGCTGGAAAGATCCTGTCATACTCACAATAGCGGAATGTAAAGTAAAGGTGACAGGAGTGGCATGATGGTTAAATTAATTTTGTGAGGGAAAAGTCACTGATGTAAAAAAAATGGGGAAAAAATCAAGTTACATCAAATATGTATTTGATGATTGTTAATTTTTTTTTAATTCCTTTTGGAGAAAAATGGACACTATATTATAGTGCTAGACTAAGGGTTCAATATAAGCACATCTTTGGGAAAAGTCATTCTTTGTATATATTTTTGATTCTTGCTCATATAGATAATCCTCGATTTACAGCAGTTCATTTACTGGCCATTTGAAGTTACAACAGCACTGGAAAAAGCGAGTTATGACCATTTTTCAAACTTACGATCATTGCAGCAAGCAAAGTCAATGACAGAAGCCAGGTTCGTTTAACAACCATGTTACTAACTTAACAACTGCAGTGATTCACTCAACAACTGTGGCAAGTAAAGTTGTAAAATGGGGCAAAACTCACTTAACAACTGACTTGTTTAGAGAGAAATTTTGGGTTCGATTGTGGTCATAAGTCGATGACTACCTGTAATCTTTTTGCACCCTCCATTATCTTTATTAGTTTTTGTTAGTTTTTATTTGTATGTTTTATAATAATAATAATAATAATAAAAATATTATTTTAAAAATGTTATCATGAAATTTCTATTTCTATGGCCACTTCTGCACCAGTATGTCTATATATCTGTTTTGTGAAAACTGGTACAAAACCAGGTTGCATTTACTCAAAGGCTTGTGATCTATAAAATCCAAATTGTTTTTTTTTAAAAAGTGCAGCTGGGAGAAAAGAAGGGGGAAAAAACCTTGGGGTATTGGTTCTTAACACAGAACATTCCTCTAATAAATATAATAATCAGTTTCAATGGAAGCAATCTAGAGAAATGCATCTAGTCCCCCAGCAAAGTCAGATGGTGGGGCTCCCATCTTTCATCTCTCTCCAATGCAGCGTGGTAGAACGGTTGCCTCTAAATAGGGGTCTCCAACCTTGGCCACTATAAGACTTGTGGACTTCAACTCCCAGAGTTCCTCAGCCAGCACAGCTGGTTGAGGAACTCTGGGTGTTGAAGTCCACAAGTCTTAAAAGTAGCCAAGGTTGGAAACCCCTGCTCTAAATGACAGCTGAGGACCAATGAGCAGATTGGGACCAACCAAGATGATCAGATGGTCCCTATTGTCCTTCTTGTTCTTTCCATAAGTTCTATTCAGACATTAATAGACTTCCTCAATGCCCTAAACCAATATCTAATTGCATCAAAAATTCAAAAGAAAAGCATTTGCAAACAAGTTGCATATCATAGTAAGTTAAAGTTTCCTTTGAGCTGAGTTTGATTCCTGATCATCATGGACACATCTAATGTTTTTCTTAGGTATAGTACATAAGTGCTGTCCTGCTTATATATTTATTTTATGTAATCAATCATCTTACTTGCACATGACTCTGGGTGGTGTGCAGAATTAAAGCTTCATCAATCACTGGGGTGAATTTATCAAATAGATTCCACCTTTCTGAGGTCAAGTACAGCAACCAGAGAGTCTTATGGCCACCAGAGAATGATTAGACCATGACAGGGAAATCTTGGAGTGCTCCCCCAAGTCCAGATAATATTGCCTCTGATCCAACAAGAAAACCAAATCAGGTGTGTTGCCACTGTCCCATTTCAGGCCTTATGTGGCCTGGGACAGTCACATGGTTGTCATGGTAGCCAGAAACCTCTGAGCTATCTCAGGGCTACCCATAGAGAACACAAATTGAAGTGTCTCAGGACCATAAGCTTGGGAAACTAGACTGACAACCCACAAATGGAGTCCAGGTGTCCAGGCATAGAAGTTGCTATGAACGCCTGTACTTTAATTTTAGTCCAATGAAAACTTGTGAAGTGAAGGTGAAGGTGAAGGTGAAGGTGAGGCATTTTAACTTTGCTTATAAAAGAGTTTCAGTCAGAGCCATGCCTCATGTTTCTCTGTAAGTGAATTAAAAGAGAGTTTAAACAGAAGATTCAGCCACCAGCAACCTAGATCCGATAAACAGAAGCTTGCCAGCAGATGTTAACTGCAGATAAGAATCAGCACAAGTGTTTGATAGAAAATGCTGAAGGCATAGACCACATAGAAGGGGTGTTAGTTTGATTTAAAAAAAGATGTGGTCAGAAAAAGAAATGTTGCAAGTACTCCCGTTACTTGAAAGTAGCATGACATTTAACTTACAGCTATGGGCAAAGAGTCTGGGCAAGGGTCCAGAGGTGAACAAAAGTTCATCATTAACAAACTAAAAGTAGAACCCCTCAGTATTTAAATGAGCAATTTAGAGATTATGCTAAGAGTATAAGGGGTTGGAATATGCTATGTGGGAATGTGTGGGAAGCCAGTATGCGCAGGCAGCGGTAAATAATCAACGAGTGAAAATATAACCCTTTGCTTCCTTGTGCAAACAGCATAACAACTTAGTACATAGGTTGGAAGGGACCATGGAGATCTTCTAGCCCAACCCCTTGCTCAAGAAGGATTGTGTATCATTCCAGATAAATAGTGTAAGATGTTCTACTTGATGTAAACTTGATTTGAGGCCCTCTTTCATTTTGCTGAACTTTACTAAAACTGTCAGCAGAGGTGCCCCTTTGCTTCTGAAATAAAGTATTTTAATTCCGCTTTCCTTCACTCTCCATGAATAATTGGCTCATTGTGCCAGGTGAACAAATCACAAAGGTGGCTCTTGGCCATCAGCTATGCAGCAGGAAATATAAAAATCCCAACTGATCTGTAGAGTCCAATTTAAAGAACAGGTTCTGACATCCTGCAATTTATGGAGCAGAGTCCCTGAAGGCCATAAGATACCCCCAGATAATGATCCTACACTCACACCCCTGCCTGAAGTATTAGCGAATGCCATAACCTAAATCCAGCTAAGCACATTTCCAAGAGGTTGGTCCTCCTTTCTGATCTTGCTAATACATATCAGATTGTACTTCTCCTCAATGATCAAGTCACATCTGAGAGAGGGCTTAGCCTAACAGTAAGCAGCAATAACTGAAAGACAAAGCCTTTGTAGGTTGTTGATCCAGGTATGATTGAATCAGGGGGTTAAGTATGTTGACTTCAAGGGTATTTTTCTCCCTCAAATTCCATGTTAGCTCAATTCTTCTATATTCCTTAGTTGTCTCCTATCCAACTTCTAACTAGATCTGCCTCTGCTTAGCTTTCCAAATTTAGCTTGATACACAGCATGGCAGTCTAAGGGAAATGCATATTTCCCTGGAATACAACCAGTTCCTGCAGAAACAAATTTCCTGCCTCTCAAGCACATACCTGCATCAAGTATGATCAGCTTTGGCTCTAGTTCTCCAGAAAGCACCCTAAATAGTATTTGGAATCACTTCTGCTTTCCTAATCCCTGAAGATGTTAGTTTTGGCTCAAATTTCCTACTCCCTTTGAAATCTGTTCTGACAACGATTTATTATCTCAGGGCAAAGACATTTAAAAATTAATTAAAAGTATTTCAGAGGCTACACCTTAATCAAAAGCCATGTTATTTATTTGAAGTAGATTTCTATACAATGTGGCAAGACATGGAAGTTTGCTTTGTAGCGTAGCTTTTGGCAAAAAAAAAAAAAAGATCAGAATCACAGAATAAGAAATAAACACTGTAAAGATTTTTCCAAATTGGATGAACTAAAATTGCTTATATAACTAGTTTCATTTTCTTGTTGGTTCAACGACAGCGCACTCATTTGTGAGTGCATGTTTATCCATTTTTGCTTATCAGTGTTAACTTTGTTAAGTGCTGTATAATAGCAATAGCACTTACAGTGGGGCAAAAAAGTATTTAGTCAGCCACCAGTTGTGCAAGTTCTCCCACTGAAAAAGATGAGAGAGGCCTGTAAGTGTCATCATAGGTATACCTCAACTAGGAGAGACAACATGAGACAACACATCCAGAAAATCACATTGTCTGATTTGTAACGAATTTATTTGCAAATTATGGTGGAAAATAAGTATTTGGTCAATATCAAAAGTTCATCTCAATACTTTGTTATATATCCTTTGTTGGCAATGACAGAGGTCAAACGTTTTCTGTACGTCTTCACAAGGTTTTCACACAGTGTTGCTGGTATGTTGGCCCATTCCTCCATGCAGATCTCCTCGAGAGCAGTGATGTTTTGGGGCTGTCGCTGGGCAACACGGACTTTCAACTCCCTCCAAAGGTTTTCTGTGGGGTTGAGATCTGGTGATGGCTAGGCCACTCCAGGACCTTGAAATGCTTCTTACGGAGCCACTCCTTCGTTGCCCGGGCGGTGTGTTTAGGATCATTGTCATGCTGAAAGACCCAGCCACGTTTCATCTTCAATGCCCTTGCTGATGGAAGGAGGTTTGCACTCAAAATCTCACGATACATGGCCCCATTCATTCTTTCCTTTACACGGATCAGTCGTCCTGGTCCCTTTGCAGAGAAACAGCCCCACAGCATGATGTTGCCACTCCCATGCTTCACAGTAGGTATGCTGTTCTTTGGATGCAACTCAGCATTCTCTCTCCTCCAAACACGACGAGTTGAGTTTCTACCAAACAGTTCTACTTTGGTTTCATCTGACCATATGACATTCTCCCAATCCTCTTCTGGGCATCCAAATGCTCTCTAGCAAACTTCAGACGGGCCCAGACATGTACTGGCTTAAGCAGGGGGACTGGCACTGCAGGATCTGAGTCCCTGGCGGTGTAGTGTGTTACTGATGGTAGCCTTTGTTACGTTGGTCCCAGCTCTCTGCAAGTCATTCACTAGGTCCCCCCGTGTGGTTCTGGGATATTTGCTCACCGTTCTTGTGATCATTTTGACCCCATGGGGTGAGATCTTGCATGGAGCACCAGATCGAGGGAGATTATCAGTGGTCTTGTATGTCTTCCATTTTCTAATTATTCCTCCCACAGTTGATTTCTTCACACCAAGCTGCTTGTCTATTGCAGATTTAGTCTTCCCAGCCTGGTGCAGGTCTACAATTTTGTTTCCGGTGTCCTTCGACAGCTCTTTGGTCTTCACCATAGTGGAGTTTGGAGTGTGACTGTTTGAGGTTGTGGACAGGTGTCTCTTATACTGATAACAAGTTCAAACAGGTACCATTAATACAGGTAATGAGTGGAAAACAGAGGAGCCTCTTAAAGTAGAAGTTATAGGTCTGTGAGAGCCAGAAATCTTGCTTGTTTGTTGGTGACCAAATACCTATTTTCCACCATAATTTGCAAATAAATTCGTTACAAATCAGACAATGTGATTTTCTGGATGTGTTTTCTCATGTTGTCTCTCCTAGTTGAGGTATACCTATGATGACAATTACAGGCCTCTCTCATCTTTTTCAGTGGGAGAACTTGCACAACTGGTGGCTGACTAAATACTTTTTTGCCCCACTGTATATACCACTTTATAGCCCTCTCTAAGCGGTTTACGGAGTCAGCATGTTGCCCCCAACAATCTGGGTCCCAATACTAAATAATATGAATATCTCTTCAAGACATTGCTATTTTTTTTTCATCCAGTTTATTTAAAAAAAAAATTCAGTGTCCCTTCCCAGGTTAAAGAGGCTTTCAGCTGGGTTCTCCCACGTTTTGAGGTATTGTAGTTTGCTTAACTGGGGTTTGTTAAATAAGCAATTGACTGGCAGGTCATAAAGGAGTTACATTTGCCCACCTCTGATATAATAGAATAAGTCAAATCTAAACAATTTGCATTAAAATTTTCTGAAAGGGTTTCAGCTAGTCACAACACACTGAGTTCGCAAGCATGGCTCACATGCAGCCAGCCAGGAACCCATCTGCAACCCTCAAGAGTGATTGAGACTGCAAATATTAAGCATTTTAAGCTAAGGCTTGGTTGGAAGGGAAGCCTTTGAAGATTACTGCATTTTAGAAACTTTTCATTTCTTAAGATCCCAAATCCTAGTCCCAAATCATTTTTTCCAATTGGAATTTGAGCACTTTAAAACTCCAAGTATGGTCCCCATGGGGAAAAATATGCAAGCATGGAGATATATTTCCTACAATCCCCAAGCCACAAACTCTAGTTAATAAATTATATGAGATGGGTTCATGGGCATGGTAACCAAGATTAAGCCAAATTCTATTCATGTTTTCCTGAATAAACTATACTTGGTACGATTGTAGGATACTATTTTAAACTCTGGGTTAAGTGAGTTCTTGTGTGAGGTAAATGGGTAAAATGTTTAACACAAATATAAACTTTTACTTGAACAATTATATGAATTATTACATCATCAAAATCTGCACTTTTTCTTGAGAGAATATAAATTTAACCCCTGAAACTCTCCAAATTTGGGATTATTTGAAGTCTAGAGGGTTTATTAAAGCCAAACATAATCATGAGATAAGGACAAATAACAAAAGGAAGAGTAAGGCTGAATTATTAACTTGGTGATCTGAGTGGTCACATGCAGAATGCTAAGAGGAAGCCATCTGCTTGGTTAAAAACCTCAATGGATAAGGCCAACATTGCTTCCTTTTTTCTTTTACTTATCTGCTGAAAAGG
This sequence comes from Ahaetulla prasina, assembly GCF_028640845.1. NCBI lineage: Eukaryota > Metazoa > Chordata > Lepidosauria > Squamata > Colubridae > Ahaetulla > Ahaetulla prasina. The sequence continues at coordinate 32,855,893 of NC_080539.1, forward strand.
TTATAAACCCACCACAACAATACCATGTTTTCCCCAAAATAAGACCCTGTCTTATATTTTTTTGAACCCTGAAATAAGCGCTTGGCCTTATTGCCATGTGCCCAAAAGCCCAATTGGGCTTATTATCAGGGGATGTCTTATTTTGGGGGAAACAGGGCAATTCCAGAAAAAAGCCTTCTGGATTTATACAGAGATACAAAAGGCCAATTTCCAGTTGCTCATTAAATAGGATTCTCCCCCTCTGAGGGAAGGGGATGCTTCTCCAAGATGATGAGCAAGAAATCCTGGCTCTTAGTTTGGCAAAGGAGAAAAGTGAGGGCCAAATATGGTATAGAAAGTTAGCACCCACCCCCCTCCTAGAAGAATGAAATATTCTAGGAAATATTAAAAAGGCAGAATATTATATTTCCCTGGATGAGAAAAGGAGAAACATGTTTTTAAAGACAAAGCAGCTCCCTGCAGCTCCCTGCCTGCCCCCCACCCCACTTCAGCTCCAGGGTGATGGAATTAAGACCTTCACCCTCAGAACATGATGGGATTAGCCCTCACTCAAGATCCAAAACAGGACAAAGCCATTAAGCCATAATAGGAATTTCCCAAAGCCCCTTCTTTACATCATCACCCAGCAAGATTCAACCAGGCCTAGGACTCAAGACAACCTACAAAGTTACCCTTGCATGGCCCCATGGGAGTCTGACAACCAATCAGAGTATATTTCTTACACAGGAACAGGAAGCTCCAAGCCGGGGCCCAAGAGAGGGTATAAATCTCTCTCTCTCTCACCCATGTGCTCTTTTTGCCCAAGAACTCAAATCATGTGGTCCTGTCCACCATTAAACCATCTTTTCAAGCAGTCTCCATATTTCCAGTGTCTTTCTTCCCACTTGGAACTGAACCCAGATGGACATTTCTTCCAACAATGGCTTTAGGCTCATGCCCTTGGCATGCATATTTTCCAAAGAAACAGACCGAGATAGGAAGCTCATTTTATTACAATTTATTCAGAACATTCTAATTTTAAAAAATGTTCCTGCCATTCAAAGAAGAAACCCCAATCCTCAGCTTTCAGTCTTATAGTTAACACATCAAAGAAAAATTACAAGAGAAAGTTAATTGAACAGGATGAAAAGTAATCCCTCCTTCGCATAGAAAATCAGTTACATGGAGTTAAACATATGTGTCAGTGGTGAAATCTAAATGTTTTTATTACTGGTTCTCTGGGCATGACTTGGTGGCCGTGGTGTGGCTTGGTGGGTGTGGCAGGGAAAGGATACTGCAAAATCCCCATTCCCACCCCACTCTGTGGCCAGCCAGAAGTTGTATTTGCCGGTTCTCTGAACTACTCACAATTTACGCTACTGGTTCTCCAGAACCTGTTAGAACCTGCTGGAATTCATCCCTGTTATGTGTCCATTTACAGGAGCTCAGATGAAAGTAGGGATGTAAAATTTAGCATGTTAATGAGAATGGGTTTTTGGGAATTCAAGAAGAAACAAACCAGATCCCAACTAACACTCTCTCTCTCTCCCTCCCTCCCTCCTTCCTATCAAAAGACAGACTGCAGATGTTCTATTAAAACAAACATGCTGCCATTTAGCCTGACTGGAGAGCAAAGACTTTTTTTTTATCTTAAAGTTTAGGAATGTTAGAAGTTATCAATTAATTCATTCTACATTCCAGTCTGCATTGGTTTGGTAAACCATTAACATAATTTAAAAGAGAGAAAAATTAGTCAAATTAAAATACAAAATAACTATGTTAATTAGCAAGTACAACACTACAAAGTCCATGTTGTATACTACAAAGTCCAAGTTGTGTGGACTAAGACACCAGGCTACAAATCAGGAGATTGTGACTTCTAGTCCTACCTCTGGCATCAAGTCAGGTGGGTGATTTTGGATCAGTTCCTCTCACAGCCCTGGGAAACAGGTAAGGGCAAACCACTTCCAAAATCTTGCCAAGAAAATTCAGGAACTTGTACAGACAGTCTCCAGAAACCATCTATCTATCTCTCCCTCTCCCCCTCCCCCTCCCTCCCCTCTCTCTTTATAACACACATACACAAGAGACTTCAAACAATATGTAGAGGGCCTACATATTACAGGGCAGGCCTAATTTCAAGTGATAAATAAAGATTAACTTTATTAATTATCTTTTGGGTGGAAGACATGTAAAAGCACACAACTGGTTCTAGACAGCTCCTTAACCCCCTCACTATGGTGACTATGTGGTATCCACCAAGTCACATCATGTGAAGAGACTAGAAAAATAGTCTTTGGAGCAGGGGTCACCAACCTTTCAGAACTCAGGGACAACTAAATTCATAATTTTAAATCCCGTGGACCACTAATATGATCTGCCTAATGACCAGCTGGGTGGGCGTGGCAAGGTGGTCATGTAGACTGGGTGGGTGTGGCCAACTCAATGTCATTCACGTTGAGGGGCACCTTGTCAGCCTCTACTCGTTACTTCTTGCGTCTCACCCGGGCTCTTTAGGGCCCCAAGGGGAAGCAGTTGCTGGAGCTAAGCAGCCACCATGAGAAAGAGTTGGCAAAACAGCTGGCTTAGTTCAAATTGGATCTAAGCATGAAAGAGGCTTAGCAGAAGCACCTCAATGATGACTACAAGCAAAGGCTTTCCAAGCAGAGGGAAGACCTGCAGGAGTGCAAGGCCAGGTACCGGCACCTGGAGGCTCAGTGGGGTGAGATAGTCAGTCAGTTCCAGGCCATGATGCAGTCCCACTGGGACAAGGCCCTTCGGCTCTTTGCCACCAGCGGCACTTCCCTCCAGCCTTCGTTCAAAGCCCCACACCAGGAGGCTGAAGCAGACCCCAAGTCAGAATTTCTGCCCCATTCTGACCCACACAAAAAGATCCCGAAGGGAGAGACTCTCTGTAGCAACACAAACGTTTATTGTACGTATCTGGCCCAGGGGCTGTAATTTGAGGACCCCTGATCTAGTGCAATATAAAAAATGCAAATAATTTTTCTGGGGATCACCAAAATTTTCTCATGGACCACCAGTGGTCCACGGACCACCAGTTGGTGACCATTGCTTTGGAGGGTAGTTGCTGATGGCTCTTCTATTCCTGAATGGCTTTTCGCTTTGGCTACCCATTCAATATTTCCAAATGAAGAACCAATGTCTGGATTTGCATCCTCCACCCCTTCCATCTATATCTTGCTGGCTGTGAGACTAAACGTGGAGACTGGCTACTGATTTTTTCTAGGAGGCATTTGATTGTGGCTTTAAACATTAAATACTACATGTAGCAATAATTTTATTTCTGGACATCTGAAACACTTTATATGCAATGTCTAATTGTGAGAACCTTAAGAATCAGCTAATCTTTGATCTCAATAATTTGAAATTTGCATTAAGAGCATCTTTGTTAGATCTACATTCCTCAGTTGGATTACAAGGCAGCCAACAATTCTCAGTCCAATTTTTTTCCCCTCACAAGTATCATGTGGAATACGTTGAGCTGAGAGCAATTATCCTGAAGACATCCAGTGGAGGAGGACAGACCTGGATCTCCTTGGTGAGAATCCTGTATTGTGCAAACTACTATAGAAAGTTAGCATCCACCCCTCTCCTAGAAGAATGAAATATTCTAGGAAATATTAAAAAGGCAGAATGTTATATTTCCCTGGATGAGAAACATGTTGTTTGAGGCAGGAAGCACACTCTTAATAGCCCCCACCCTCCTCAATAGCCCACAGCAGATGTCAGCATTTAAGAGATAAAGAGATGGCTAGGTCTATTCATAAGCAAATACTCTCCCCAAGATCCAGCAAAGGTAGGATTAGCCCTCAGCCACAATAGGAATTGCCCAAATCGCCTACATTACATCACCCAACAAGATTCAACCAAGCCTGGGACACAGACAGCCTACAAAGTTAGCTAAGACCCCCGCCCCTTGGGAGTCTGACAGCCAATAGGATACTTGCCCTTGCCACAGGAACAGGAAGCTCAAGTTCAAAGCCCAAGAGAGAGTATAAATAACACTCACTCTCCACTCCATGTGGTCAGCTACCCAGGACTTCAAACCCATGTGGTCCTGTTCACCATTAAACCATCTTTCCAATCAGCCTCCATGTTTCCAGTGTCTTTCTCTCCACTTGGAACTGAACCCAGATGGACATTTCTTCCAACACTACAATGATTGAATGTATGGAACCTGCTAAACCAAAACCAAAAAGGGCCGGTTTTAGCTCACGCTGGTAAAAGCCTGTTATTAAGAACACAGTAGCCTGCAATTACTGCAGGTTCGAGCCCGGCCCAAGGTTGACTCAGCCTTCCATCCTTTATAAGGTAGGTAAAATGAGGACCCAGATTGTTGGGGGGGCAATAAGTTGACTTTGTAAAAAATATACAAATAGAATGAGACTATTGCCTTATACACTGTAAGCCGCCCTGAGTCTTCGGAGAAGGGCGGGGTATAAATGTAAACAAAAAAAAAAAAACCAAATCAAGTTTATAACAATTCAGTATGTTGTATGAATACAGCCCATGAGTTTCTAATGGAGATAAGATTCCAACTGAGGACTTGAGCTTTTACATAGATGCCTTCTCATATCAGATGGCTCTTAATATAGTGGGAAGAGGGAACAGGAAATAGGAAATTGAGCCAACAGTCTGATAAGAGTGGCTTGAGTTTGGGCCAAGAAAATAACTTGATAAAACATTTCAGATCAGCTTCTCCCTAATCCACACACAGATAAAGGGAGGAAGGAGGAAACACATTCAGATATGCAAGATTCTGTTGTTGAAGCTGTTTCAATAAAAATAGTTCCAATCCATTCTTTGACTGGTCTTCCTCATTCGGCTGAGTTTTTGTGCCTCCCCTCACCCTGCAGTTCAAACCATGGATTATTGCTCTACATTCTTTTTCCAATCATGATGCACTGCAATAACATAATACATTGTTTCTCACCCTTGGCAACTTTAAATATGAGCTTGGCAACTTTCCAGCCAGCATGCTTGTTCAGCTCCCTACAAGTGCAGAATCATAAATTCTCACCTCTCATATCCAGGTTTGGTGACCAAAATTACAAGGAGTTCCCATGTAATGTGTGCACAGCCAAATCTCTTCTCTCTCCTTCTTCTTTGTTACTAAATGGAAATTCAGAACCAACAGACTGCTTACTATCTCCCATTTCTATGGGATGGATACCTATGGGATGGATGCTCACTGGGTTGCAGATGGTTTACACTTTAACCCAGTATTCCTCAAGCTTGGCAATTTTAAGGTGTGTGGAGGTCAACTCCCAGAATTCCCCACCCAGAGGAATTGCAGGTGTTGAAGTTCACACATCTTAAAGTTGCCAAGCCTGAGAAATTCCACAATAATAGTACAAGCACAGGTCTACCTTGCAAGCAGGTTGTTGTAACCTGACATCCTAATCCCATCCCTACCAACTCTTTACTACAGTATCTAAAATCAAGGTTATGTTTTGCATAAATACTTTCAGAAACATTTTGCATTTTTAGAAAAGGCTTCGCACATTACTTGAGTTTGATATAGCACGAACTCTGTAATTATTATCTACTTATTTTGAAGAGAGGGAGGGCCACCTTAATTATGTTGGGAGGGGGGGACAACTTCTAGACCAGGGGTCTCCAGCCTTGGCAAATTAAACAGGCTGAGGAATTATGGGAGTTAAAATCATACTTCCACCTCTCACAATACTAGACAACACAGTATCACAGTAGAAATCTTCAAATTTCTAGGTTCTACCACATCGCGAGATCTAAAATGGACAGCTAACATCAAAAACTTCATTAAAAAAGGACAGCAAAGAATGTTCTTTCTGCACCAACTCAGAAAGCTCAAACTGCCCAAGGAGCTGCTGATCCAGTTCTAAAGAGGAATTATTGAGTCTGTCATCTGCACCTCTATAACTGTCTCTATAACTATAACTTTCTGGTTTGGTTCTGCAACCCAACAAGACAGACACAGACTTCAGAGGATAATTAGAACTGCAGAAAAAACAATTGCTACCAACCTGCCTTCCATTGAGGACCTGTATACTGCACGAGTCAAAAAGAAAATATTTACAGATCCCTCACATCCTGGACTTAAACTGTTTCAACTCCTACCCTCAAGAGCACTGCACACCAGAACAACTAGACACAAGAACAGTTTCTTCCCGAATGCCATCACTCTGCTAAACAAATAATTCCCTCAACACTGTCAAACTATTTACTAAATCTGCACTACTATTAATCTTCTCATCGTTCCCATCACCCATCTCCTTCCACATGACTGTAACTTTGTTGCTTGTATCCTTACAATTTATACTGATATTGTTTCCTGATTGCTTATTTGTAGCCTATGACTATCATTAAGTGTTGTATCAGTAAGTGTTAAATTTGTACCCTATGACTATCATTAAGTGTTGTGTTGTATCTTGATGAAGTTATCTTTGAGCATATGCACCAAGACAAATTCCTCGTGTGTCCAATCACACTTGGCCAATAAAAATTCTAAAATTGCCAAGGTTGGAGACCCCTGATTTAGAACGGCTTTCCTCATCCAACCCGACCATTTCCTACCTAGGCAAATGAGCAAAGCAGCTCCCACCCCCCCATCTCTCTCTCTCTCTCGCTCTCTCTCTCTCTCTGCTATTGGCTCTTCCTTGGTTAGACCCGCCCCGGAAGCTGGTGTTTGAAAATGCAAGCTAGATTTCCTGAGAGCCCCAGGGGAAGGGGGGGCGGGTTCTCTTAGATTTTACAAGCTCGAAGGTGGGAGAAAAGGGCTTGGACAGACCTGGGTGAGTGTTGGGAGCGAGATTTCCCCCCTCCCAGGAGAAAACCCGAAAGTGGCTGAGAAGCAGATAGGAAGGACACGAAGACCAGCTGCCTCTCCTTCTCATCCCCCGTAGCCCCAGCTCATAAGAAGGGACCAGCTTTCCTTCCTCTGCGCGTCTAATAGTGGAAAGGGGACCTTTGCGATACCTGGTGACTAGTGTGGGTTTTGTAGTCTCTCTCTCTCTGAAGCTGCCCCCCCCCGGGCTTTATTAAACACCTGTAGAGAGGGAAACTACAGGGAAAGCTTAGCTGAAAATCTGCAAGGAGATTACCAGGATGTCGATCACAAACAGGTCGACCTCTTTTTATTATGGTCTTATCAGAGGGATGCGGTTGAAAGACGAGAAAGGGTCCGGAGTGGTGGGGGGGGGTGGCATGCTAAGTGAAGCCTAAGTCCAGGCAGGCGGCAGGGAGCAAAATCCGCAGCTCGGGAAGGAAGAAAGGAAGTTTGCAATATAATTCTTAGCTGTAGTCTTTTCCCCTTAAAGCTTAGAATGATTCCGGGTTGGTGGCTTAGCTTTCACTCGTTCGATGGCTGCAATCTTTTGTAGGTAAAATTGACCTAACTTCTATGATGTGTGGGGTTATGGCCAGGCTAAATTAAGTATACCTTGAGATTGTATAGATAGCAATTGAAAGGAGGCTGCAGGATGTGGGTGTGGGTGTATGCATGAGGGGAGATGTGGAGAGAGAAACGAAGCATTTGAATCATGTTATACATATTCTTCGCCAGTACCATTAATTGCATATTTATTTCCAGATTCCATTTAATGTTGATCTTAGTCATTAAAATATCACATGGTTTAGCTTGAAATAATTCCCCATATGAAGTTTTGTGGATTCTGACCTTGGCTTCAGAATCTACTTTCTGACCCACCCCAAAAACCTTGTATATTTACTGTATGAGCATTGGGCTTTGACAGATGAGACAGCTCAGCAAGTTTTTTTAATTTGTTTTTTTTTTTAAACCAAAAACATTATTTTGTTTGCTTCTGCTGCAAGGAATTTATCATCTTCTCATTTTTCAAACTGCATCCATGCATGTATTATTCTAATGTTACCAGTTTTTTATTTTTTTCCCAAAAATTGTACTACATCAATATTTGCAAGTAGGATTATTGTAGCATTAAATATTAGTAAATTTAAAAATGCAAGTAATTATTTTTCTGAAGATGTTGCCACAATGATAACTAAATTTCTGATATCTTTTTTTTAAATTTGCATTTATACCCCGCCCTTCTCCGAAGACTCAGGGTGGCTTACACTATGTTAGCAATAGTCTTCATCCTATTTGTATATTATATACAAAGTCAACTTATTGCCCCCAACAATCTGGGTCCTCATTTTACCTACCTTATAAAGGATGGAAGGCTGAGTCAACCTTGGGCCTGGTGGGACTCAAACCTGCAGTAATTGTAAGCAGCTGTGTTAATAACTGTCAGACTGCTGTCTTAGCAGTCTGAGCCACAAGAGGCCACCAGAGGCCCATATCTAAATATCTAAATTTTTGATACGGAAAGATAAATGTTAATGTTAAATGTTAATATATTTGAATTTACTTCTACTTCAGTGCATTTTAGAGAATATTAGATATATGTATATTTGTTCAATAATCTTTACTGAGATCTTGCAAAGCAAGCAAAAACCCTTATTCCCTTATAGGAGAGAAAAGGAAAGGTATAATTAATAACAAACATAATTATTTCAAAAATAATAGACATACATACTTCAGTGCATGCATAATTTGTATGTAATTAGACCAAAATGGGCTAAATTTAGTGGGAAGAAGTGAGATGCTGTTTACATGCTGTTATACAAAGAATTAAGACCCCAGTTGTTAAGTATTGCTTAATAGTTCTGCTTTGCACAAAACATACAAAAGATAGTATTGCTTGCCCTTATACTCAGATATTGAGGGTGGACATCTAGTGATACACACAAAAACTCTTGCTCAGATCGGGACTCCCATTTTTGGAGGACTTCAGTTCTCACAGTTTACCATGCTTTTTGTACTGATGGCAGGGATAAGGAAGCATGCAGTATACAATTTTATTTTAAAACAAAAATAATTTTAAAAATTTATTTTAAAATTTATTTTAAAAAATAATTTTAAATTTTTTTAACATTTTTTATTTTAAAACAAAATACAATTGAACGTGTCCAGAAATATTTTACAAGAAGAGTTATCCACTCCTCTGAATACAACAAAATATCTTATGCCACCAGACTTGAAATCCTGGGTTTAGAAAATTTAGAACTACGCCGCCTTTGGCATGACCTGAGTTTAACTCATAGAATCATCTATTACAATGTCCTTCCTATCAAAGACTACTTCAGCTTCAATTGCAACAATACACGAGCACACAATAGATTTAAGCTTAATGTTAACCGCTCCAATCTTGATTGCAGAAAATACGACTTCAGTAACAGAGTTGTTAATGCTTGGAATACACTACCTGACTCTGTGGTCTCTTCCCAAAATCCCCAAAGCTTCAACCAAAAACTATCTACTATCGACCTCACCCCATTCCTAAGAGGTCTGTAAGGGGCATGCATAAGAGCACAAGAGTGCCTACAGTTCCTGTCCTATTATTTTCTTTCGTTATATCTAATTAATATAGTTATTACATACTCATACTTATATATATGCTTATATATTATATAGTTATTTCATGCTTACGCTTATATATACTGTGTGACAATAAATAAATAAGTATGCTTGTATATGTAGTAATTAGAGGCTTCTGTTTTTTAAAGTCAATTGGGCACTAGTCCTAGATCTAACCTGTTTGGGAATATATCTCATTTAATTAAAGATTTTGCAGGTGCATTTGTACAACGTAATATGCTTGGGCAGAATTAATCTCTTAGATTTTGTAGTTTACCATAGTGAGCAAACCCTGCTGTTAGATTAATGTATGATATAAGGTAGTCCTTAACTTATAACCAGTTAGTAACTGTTTAAAGTTATAGTGTCACTGAAAATAGTGACTTATGAACACTTCTCGTTCTCGCACTTATGACTATTGCGTTATCCTCATGGTCATGTGATCAAAGTTATTGGCAGCTTGGCACATATTGATGATATTACACTGTTCCAGGGCTATCTGATCACCATTTGAACCTTCCCAGCCATCTTCTGACAAACAAAGTCAATGGGGGAAGCTGGATTCACTTAACAACTGTGGCAGAAAAGGTCAATGACTATAGTTTCTCTAGAACAGGGGTGTCCAAACTTGGTCCCTTTAAGACTTGTGGACTTCAACTCCCAGAGTTCCTCAGCCAGCTTTGCTGGCTGAGGACTCTGGGAGTTGAAGTCCACAAGTCTTAAAGGGACCAAGTTTGGACACCCCTGCTCTAGAAGAAGCTGGAAAAAATTTCAAATTTCAATACGGTAATATTACTGTCAGATATAAATTCTTTGTATATTATTTATTTGTTTTATCATAAAAAGTAAAACAGAAAACAAAAGCAATAAAACATTGTAAAAGAAACAGAGGAAAGAATAATGATTTTGAAATAACCAAACTAAGATATATACGTATAGCTGAAAATTTTGACAACTTCTATTAATTCATCACATTACATGTGGCATAATTTGTTGATTATGTAACTTTCAGAAAAGAAAACCGTATTTTGTGTTGTTACATGCTACATATTTTGTGTGTTACATGTTGTAGTTTTATCATGGTAAGATCTGTCATTGGAGGTTTTGCTCTATTTTATTTTATAAAAGAGCCAGTCCAAGGATGGAAGAACATGGACATAAGTAATTATATGGCTAACGGTAGGAGAAAGAAAAGACAGCTAGAGTCTGAAACCATCAGGGATTGTAAACTCTCATTTATTTCAAGTGATAATCTATTACTATTAATTTTTTTTGCTTTTAGAATAGAATAGAATAGAATAGAATTTTATTGGCCAAGTGTGATTGGACACACAAGGAATTTGTCTTGGTGCATATGCTCTCAGTGTACATAAAAGAAAAGATACGTTCATCAAGGTACAACATTTACAACACAATTGATGGTCAATATATCAATATAAATCATAAGGATTGCCAGCAACAAGTTATAGTCATACAGTCATAAGTGGAAAGAGATTGGTGATGGGAACTATGAAACGATTAATAGTAGTGCAGATTCAGTAAATAGTCTGACAGTGTTGAGGGAATTATTTGTTTAGCAGAGTGATGGCCTTCGGGAAAAAACTGTTCTTGTGTCTAGTTGTTCTGGTGTGCAGTGCTCTATAGCGTCGTTTTGAGGGTAGGAGTTGAAACAGTTTATGTCCAGGATGCGAGGGATCTGCAAATATTTTCACGGCTCTCTTCTTGATTCGTGCAGTATACAGATCCTCAATGGAAGGCAAGTTGGTAGCAATTATTTTTTCTGCAGTTCTAATTATCCTCTGAAGTCTGTGTTTTTCTTGTTGGGTTGCAGAACCGAACCAGACAGTTATAGAGGTGCAAATCACAGACTCAATAATTCCTCTGTAGAACTGGATCAGCAGCTCCTTGGGCAGTTTGAGCTTACTGAGTTGGCGCAGAAAGAACATTCTTTGTTGTCCTTTTTAAATGATGTTTTTGATGTTAGCTGTCCATTTGAGATCTTGCGATATGATAGAACCCAGAAATTTGAAGGTTTCTACTGTTGATACTGTGTTGTCAAGTATTGTGAGAGGTGGAAGTATGGAAGGGTTTTTCCTAAAATCTACCACCATTTCTACGGTTTTGAGTGTGTTCAGTTCCAGATTGTTTTGGTTGCACCACAAGGCTAGTCGTTCGACCTCTCGTCTATATGCGGATTCGTCATTGTCTCGAATGAGACCAATCACTGTTGTGTCATCTGCGAACTTCAGTAGCTTAACAAATGGATCATTGGAGATGCAGTCATTGGTATACAGAGAGAAGAGAAGTGGGGAGAGCACACAGCCTTGGGGGGCCCCTGTGCTAATTGTACAGGTATTTGATGTGATCTTGCTTAGCTTCACCTGCTGCTTCCTGTTTGTTAGGAAGCTTGTGATCCACTTACAAGTCTGTTCCGGTACCTGTAGCTGGTTTAGCTTAGTTAGAAGAATGTCTGGAATGAGGGTATTGAATGCTGAACTAAAGTCTACAAAGAGGACCCTTGCATAGGTCTTTGGAGACTCAAGATGTTGTAGGATGTAGTGCAGAGCCATATTAACAGCATCATCTGTTGATCTATTGCTTGACATAGTGTAAGCCGCCCTGAGTCTTCGGAGAAGGGCGGGATATAAATGCAAAAATAAAAAAATAAAAAATAAAAAATAAATCTATTTGCTCGGTATGCAAATTGCAAGGGGTCTAAAAGCGGATCAATAAAATTAATTTTATTGGATTTGTATTGAAATTCTATTAAAATTTCTGCTCTACTTTATTTCCACTTACAAAAAGACCAAGTTTTAATGAATTTTTATTTTTTTCCTTACATTTGAAAAACTTATAACGTTTATTATACCGAAGTGGAAAGAAATATTTGGGCCACTAAGTCCAACAACATTGAAAATCAGGGTTGATAACCAACATTGACATCAAAAGGAAACATAAAAGAGCTTTCTGTTTGCATTAATTTGTGGAATTGGATATCACTTTTGTGGTGTCAGTCTAGCCATAAGAGGACATTTTCGTAGAATAAAGAACAGAAAGTTCCTCGTCCTGTCTTCTTGAGTCAACTGCATGCAAGGTTACCGTGAACTATGTGTAACTAGTTTCCAACAAAAAGCCTCAATAAATTTAATATATACATTCAAGTAATTCAGTCCTGATGTTCCTCTAGCCCAGGGGTCTCCAACCTTGGCAACTTTAAGACTTGTGGACTTCAACTTCCAGAGTTTTGCTGGCTGAGGAACTCTGGGAGTTGAAGTCCACAAGTCTTAAAGTTGCCAAGTTTGGAGACCCCTGCTCTAGCATGTACTAATGAGGCTACTAAACAGAATTAGATCTTTTAAAAAAAATGTATGCCCTTTCAGCTTTTTTGCTTTATCTTGAAAGGATTCATTTGTACTACCGGAAAAGAAAACTTCAAACTTTCTAGCAAGACGAAGCTCCAGCTAACATGGAAAGGAGACTTCTGCGTGCTGTAACCAAGAGGGTAGATGAATCCATGGATGTCTGCTTCTTGGGTAATGAGGAATGCCCTTTTGTGTATCTAAATTTCTTTGTGTTCAGCTAGGACTCCTTCCTTCAGAGAACAGAAAGGGTGATGTATGCTTACAGTATCACACTCTTTGATCACTAAATGGAAATGGGTAGACAAAATAATTTTCAAAAGGTTAACGAGTGTTATTTGATCTTTTAAAAACAGACTTATTATTATTTATTTATTAGATTATTAATCCATTAGATTATTGAGGCCACTCACATCTAAATTTACAACTTCCACTTAATGTATTTTTCAGAGTATAAGACCCACTGGAATATAAGACGCATCTTAATTTTTGGGGAGGAAAATAAGGGAAAAAATCCATCTACCAGGTATTCATATGGCTAGTCCTGAAGCCTGGTCAGCTTCAGCATATTAGTTCGCTCGCTGGTTTTGAGGTTGGGGCTAAAAAACAGCTTCTAAAGCAGAAATAAATTGTCGGAGGGAGCAGCAATTAGACAAGCAGGCAAAGCATGGAAGATCACTTCGCTTGCTTTGGGGCTGAAAAACAGCTTCAAAAGCACAGCTGATCCTCAGAGGTAGCTTCAGTGACTTAAGCAGGTGAAGCGCAGAAAGGGTAAGAGAAGGTAGCAGCTGTTCCGGGTAGCCATTTTGGGCACTGCTCTCAGGGTTACATTTGGAGTATAAGACGCACCCAAATTTTAGCCTCTTTTAGGAGGGAAAAAATGTGTTTTATAGTCTGAAAAATACAGTAATTTCTTTTGGAACATTTTATTTAAGGTCTTTGGGATATGAAAAAATGAAGGAAAGGTGAAAGGCCTGATTGCAGTGAAAAGAAGGAGAAGAAAAAACCCAGATATGCAACATAGATTTACTGAACACAATTATTTTTGAAACGTATTTGGGCTCAATAAATATACTTTCTTATGCACCTGGGGATTCTTTCACCTCCTTCACAATTGCATAAGTCTTTATCTTACAATGCTTGATAACATTTATCTTTTTAATTTTTATTTTGGGCTAATAAGCAGTCATGATTTTTCATAATGACTAAAGGCAACAGAGTGTTGGAAAGCATATAATTGTTTTTTCCCTTTTTTCTTGTATACTGTACTCGGGTAAAGTTCAGTATATGGAAGAGATAGAAAAATTATACTCAAAATTTTGGATTCTTAATCTGACATATGCACGGGACAGCTAAACGCCTTCTGAGATCTGAAAGGTGATTCTTCCACTTCATTCTATTTCCACATACATATAGAAAATAATTTTGAAGTTGCATATTTTCTAATTTGGGGAACAAATTGGGGTTTCTTTTTAATTACTTCAACAGGCCAGGAACATTTAATCAGAATCAGCGAGGAGAGACATAAACCAGAAGATTCAAAACCAATGGAATTATATGGCAAGTCAGCCTGTAAAGAAGATGATTGTGGTTTCCAGAACTGGGAGTGGTCAAAGACCTTAGCAAGCCAAGACAGAGCAAAAAACGCCTCAGGAGAGAAAACAAATAAAGCCATTCCCTGCAGAGAAGGGAGCCCAGCTCCTTGTGGAACTAATGTCCAGTTGAGAATTGACACTGGTAGGGAGCTTTGTTCATTTTTGTTCATCTTAACACTAAGCCACATCTTATTTTCATCATGGCTGGTTGAATAAGCTACTGTGTACTTATGTATTACGCATATTATGTATTATTTCTGGGCTGGTTCAGTTGCAACGAACTTCATGTAGCATAATTCCATTTCAGTAAACGGATTATAAAATACAGTAACCAAATATAACCAGAGTAATTCTAATTGCATTATGCACAGAAACAGCATTCCTAGAAAACAGATCAAGAAAAAAAAAATGGGGGGGTGATTTCATTTCTCAAGTCAGTCTTAAGCAATTTCTTGGCTGGCTTAGTCTTAATAGCTTTGTTAAATTGCAAGAGGGTTGGTGCTGGGCTAATCATAGCGGGAATGTTAGTCCATAGTAGTAGGGCAGCAAGAGAAACGGCTTGGCTTTGTGCTTGATGGTTGCTGTCTTTGGAATAGGGATTCCAAGAGAATCTTCCCATCTAGGTTCAACTGCTACTGCTGGGAGCAGCCTGTCCCAAAACTATCCAGGCTGCAGGCCATGTAAAACTTCCAAGGTACCCATTAGTACTATGAATTACATCCAATGATCTGGATTTACTCTCAGACAAAATGAAAAAAAAAAAAAAAGTATTGCACAGCAGAAAGATCACCAGCATGGACATAAAAGCTACTGCCTATACCTACATAGCACTTGCTAAAATGGTACAAATCAAAACACTGACATTCAGTGAGATCCCTAATTTGTGGCATTTTGGTGAAGTTACCAGACATAGGATACAAAGCTTCAGATCACCACACAAGATAGCAAAGTTAGAGGTCTGTTTGTTGCCATCTTGTGATGACCTGGGGCATGGCACGAAAGCAACACAGCCAGAGAACAGGTCTAACTCCCCTTTATTGCTCCCACTTTGCCCCCAAACATCCCCATGTTTACTACAAGTCCTGCAGCAAAGCTCTCACACGCACCTTCAGCAGCTTCTGGCTGCGAGTAAGCCAGGTTAGCCAAACAGTAACCAGAGCAAGAAGTCCAGTGAAGTAGGCAAATAAGGCAAGCTCCATAAGACAGAGCACAGTAATCTCCAGGCTAGTGCACACAAGGCTCCACAGATTCAATGCTTGTTCATGACAAATGCCTCTCCCACCGGCACATCCTTACATCTCAATCCTCAGGTGTACCTTGTGAAAGGGGGCAGGGCATTCTCCTCCCTCGTAGACGGCTCAGTCTGCGTTATTCTCGCTTTCTCTCTTCTCTCCGTGCTCTAGGATCAGGAGGGGGTGGTCCTTGCTCTTCGCCTGAGCTCTGTCTCTCCTGCTCCTCCCTGTCTGCAAGCCTTTCTGATCCTGAAAAGCCTTGCCCGGACTGACTCGGTAGCTCCCATGGTTGGAATGTTGGGTTGACAATTTGCAAGCCCATGCTCGAGACCGAAATGCTGCTGTGTGTTGGGGTGAGCTCCCATGATTCACTCCAGCTCTGACCTAGCAGTTCGAAAGTGTGCAAATGTGTGTAGATAAATAGGTACTTCTTTGGTAGGCTCATTAATTAAAGGAGGCCACAGCTGTTCCCCCAGCCAACAGTGGTATCACTAACTAAACCTTTCAACTTGGAAGCGCTAAGGCGCTTCCGACATGACAATGACATGAGGATCCCAACTCATTTAACTTGGTTAGTGGAAAGGACAATTAGAATAGAATAGAATAGAATAGAATAGAATTTTTATTGGCCAAGTGTGATTGGACACACAAGGAATTTGTCTTGGTGCATATGCTCTCAGTGTACATAAAAGAAAAGATACCTTCATCAAGGTACAACATTTACAACAATTAGATATTAGTATGTTGTAACACAATAGAGGTTAATTGACCCAGTTAGCTAATACTCAATAAAATGCATCCTCAAACCAGTTGTGCATAGAATTAAAGTTAACTTGATCCAATGAATTGTGGGCATGTTTAAATCTAGACATTCTGTTTTGATTAAATAACTATTTGCAATAGAGAGAGAAAAACCAGTCTTGTTTATTCCAAGATCTGGCAACCCAGAGACATTAATTGGCTATTGTTAGCCCTTTGAGATAGTTCTGTTATGAAGTACTACTCTGATTACTAATTCTACTGTAAGGTCACATTAACAGAATCTTGAAAGACTAAACATACTTCTTCCTTTCTTAACTTTTACTCTCCCAAAAGCTAGGGAAGATCCCTTCTGAGATGCTTTCACCACACCTCTTTCAGACACAAATTTTATCAGGCTGCTGTACTATCTACTTTCCTGTCTCCCAAGTTCATTCCCATTATAGCTATAATGGTGAAACTTCTCCTACTGTTGCTTTCTTGTCAAAAGGGATGGGATTAGTCATTTATACAATAAAGCTTACCAGTATTTGACTGACACAAGGACTCATAAGATATCAGGTATTTCATGAAAAAGTGGGGTGGGGTAGAGAGTCTGTTTTCCTAAAACAGCAGTTGTTGACCCAATTAAAGCAGCAGTGTACTGCCAAAATCACTGCTAACGAGATGTAGAGTATTGAGGTTCTAGCTGATTATTAAGCATGTTTGCAGAAAAGAGCCATTCAGATTATATTTGTCGCTGTATGTCAGACTCCTAATGGAAAGAGAAATAAACCCTGTAGCAGATTACCTAGGAAGGACCTAGAGGACTAAGTAACTGTTGGGGGGAGGAAAGTTGGCCCTAAGAAACTAACTAGGTATATAACACAATGTCTGGAGGTCCTACTTAGAAATTTTGTTGGATTTCTGTTTTTATTCCAGTGGATAATGGATGGAAGAGTGAGAATGATGGGAAACAATCTGAGGAACTGAAAGAAAATTTTTGGAATCGAAGTAGACCAATGGGAGAAGAAGGAAGTTTTGTGGAGAAAAGAGGTGATAAATGTATTACTTCTCAAGGTAGAAGTTTCAGTGAAACCCCAGTTCAGCCTAGCAGCCAAACAGATAAGAGATGTAACAATTGTCTGAATATTCACCAGTTAATCCATACACAGGGAAAGTCAAATAAAAACTTCAAATTTGGGAAGAGTGTGAATTGGAACCAAAACCTTGCTGATGGTCAAGCATTTCTGGAAGACAAGAACCTCTATCAATGTTCGGAGTGCGGAAAGGGCTTCGGTCATAGCTCAAGCCTCCCTTCGCATCAGAGAATTCGCAGAGGGGAGAAGCCATATAAATGCCTGGAGTGTGGGAAGAGCTTCAATTCAAGCACCAGCCTTTCTTCACATCAAAGGACACACACTGGGGAGAGACCGTTCAGCTGCTTGGATTGTGGCCTGAGCTTCCGGGACCATTCAGGCCTTATTAAACACAAGCGGATTCACACTGGGGAAAAACCCTACCGTTGCTCAGACTGTGGCTTGAGCGTTAGCACTCAGTCAAGCTTAGTTAGACATCAGAGAATCCATACAGGAGAGAAACCATATCGGTGCACGGAATGTGGGAAATACTTCGGTCAGAGCACAGACCTTGCTTCACATAGAAGAACCCACACCGGGGAGAAGCCCTATAAATGCTTAGAGTGTGGGAAAAGCTTCAGCCGAAGCACAAGCCTAACTTTACATCAGAGGATCCACACCGGGGAGAGACCGTACAGTTGTTTAGACTGCAACAAGAGCTTCTCTGATCAGTCAAGCTTTATTAAGCATGAGAGAAGCCACACAGGAGAGAAGCCGTACAAATGCCTGGAGTGCGGGAAGAACTTCAGTCGGAGCACCAGCCTTTCTTCGCATCAAAGGACACACACTGGAGAGAGACCGTTCAGCTGCTTGGATTGTGGCCTGAGCTTCCGGGACCATTCAAGCCTTGTGAAACATAAGCGGATTCACACTGGGGAAAAGACCTACAGCTGCTCAGACTGTGGCCTGAGTTTTACCACTCAGTCCAGCCTGGTTAGGCATCATCGAATCCACACGGGAGAGAAACCGTATCCATGCTCGGAGTGCGGGAAGTACTTTGGACAGAGCACAGATCTTGTTTCACATAGAAGGATTCACACAGGGGAGAAGCCCTATAAATGCTTGGAGTGTGGGAAGAGCTTCAGTCGAAACACAAGCCTAACTTTACATCAGAGGATACACACCAGGGAGAGACAATAAAGATTGCAATAGGAAAAGCTTTTGTTTTATCAAGCAGAAGTAAACCTATGCCGAGAAGAAGTCATATTTATATGCGCAGAAAGATCTTCAGAGAACAAGCATTACTTCAAAGTATTTAACTTGGACTTTTCACCAATCTATGTAGATTTAATTGTATTTTTGAAGGTAGCCTTATGAAAAAGTTACTTTGTTGGTACTCATTCTCTTAAGAAATTTCTGCTGTGGTCATTCAAATGTAGATTAGAAATAGATTGGTAATTCTAACGCGTTGTTTAAATTGAAAAGCATGAGTAATTAAATTTTACATTGCTTCCAAAGAACGTTCTTTTTGAACAAAAGGTAGAGTATATACCGTATTTTTCTGAGTATAAGAGGCACCAGAGTATAAGACTCAGCTTAGTTTTTGGGGAGGAAAATAGGGGGTGGAAAATCTGCCTACCAGGTATTGATCTGGCTAGTGTCCTTAGTCTGGTCAGCTTCAGCACATTAATTTGCTGGTTTTTTATTCCCTGCTTGGGGATAAAAAACAGCTTCTAAGGCACAGCTGAGAGGAAGCAGCAATGAAGAAAGCAGGCAAAGCACGGGAGATCGCTTCACTCTGCTAGGGCCCAGTTAGGGCTGAAAAAAAGCTTCTAAAGAACAGCTGAGAGTTGGAGAGTGCTTAACTCGCTAGTGCCTCATTAAACTACAATGGAGAGTCCAGGGAGCAGGCAAAGCTGGGAAGATGGCTTCATAGTGCCTCGTTAGCACCTCATTAGCGCTGGAAAAAAAGCTTTGGAATATAAGATGCACCCAAATTTTTTTTTGGGGGGAAGTGCGTCTTATACTCTGAAAAATACAGTACCTGTAAGAAATGTTTGAATGCTTTCAGAGCAACCATCTAAATTCACATAAAATAATTGTTTGGAGTAAAATAAACCATTCCCCCAGCAGTGCCAGTTATAGCTTTTATGAGAAGAGAATGAAATTAGTCAACCTACAGAATGAAAAAAGGCATCCAGATGCAATTCCAAGCAAAGGGGAAAGATACATTAAAGCGTTAAAGGTCTGTAATTGATTACTAGAAATTTTTAATACATTCCTGGAGATAAGCTATATCAGCGGTCTCCAACCTTGACAACCTTATGACTTGTGGACTTTAACTCCCAGAATTCCTCAGCCAGCATGTGCTGGAATTCTGGGAGTTGAAGTCCACAAGTCAAAGTTGCCAGGGTTGGAAACCCCTGAGCTATATAATGGACTTAACCTCTGAGTAGGTTTGCATAAAATTGTGCTGTAAGCCAGTAAAAGGTCAAAGTAGAAATGCAGATCATTGAAATCGGACTGAGTATTTCTCATTAAGGTCTGTCCTAAGTTGAGCCAACGGCAGAAGGGGAAAAGAAACACCGACAATTAAGAGAAAGATAAGCAATGTTGCAATGAAAATTCTGAGATAGGAGAGATCTTGAGGAAAAAAGTTGGTACTTTAAATCACATACTGCATACTTATTTAGTTCAGTAAATATAGATAGTCTTTGTTCAGCAATCACAGCTGAGACCATCAACTTAGTCATTAAATAAATGGTCAGTGAGTTGACTGCTTATGACCTTACGTCAGCTTTCCTTTGCTTTATAGACCTGTGAAGACCATAAATTTGAGGACTGGTCCCAAAGTTACTTTTTCATCACTCATAACTTTGAGTAGTTGCTAAAGGAGGACTACCTCCGATGTCAAAGTATGCAATACCTGTAAAGTCATAAATTTCGTAAAAGATGTAAAGGACAGGCATTAGCAAACTGAAGGGTTAGATTCCTTCTTGAATAGTATTGCTGAAATTGCGTGATTTATTAAGATGTAACAGAACAGTTGGGAAATTGATAGTGTTTCTTTTGAGATTGTTTCATTCCGGATTAGCTTATTTAATACAATTTAAATCATTGTTTTAAAAAATGGAATCACCCAGCGATTAAAACCCTGCTGTTACACTTTAATTTACATCTCTTACTTAACTATTGGTAATTGTTTTTTGTATATATATATTTAGTTGTGTTTCAAACTGGTCACTAAAAGAAATTAACTGCCAACTGTTTTACTATGTCTAAATAATATACTTTATGTAATGTTTTAAGGTATCTTGATGTGTATTGATATAGGAAAATAGTACAGCTAGGAATTATATACTAGGAATAGCCACTTGGTCACCTTTTTTGTTCTGCTTTGCTTGGTCCAGCTTGACTATCACAGAAGCATAAAAGTAGCCAACTGACTTTGGTCTAAGAAACTAATGCTCAGTCTAGAACTTTCAAGACTAATAAGGTTCACAAAATCACATTCGTGGAATAAAAAATTGGGGGGGAATATCTTGGGGACACTGTGGGGACAAATTTGCCTGAATTGTTAACAGCTTCCTTATTCCTGTCTTGCTTAGGTCTTTAACCATGATTAGCTTCTTTATACTGTAGGCAGGCAATTCTAGCAATGAATTTCTTTCCCACAATTCTATCCAACATTTGGGCAGCCCAACGAGTCAGTATCCAACTAGTTAACAAGCCATCCCAGAGGTGTTTCATCTCCTGGCACATGATGTTTGTGTAGCCATTATTCCATTACAGTTAAAAAAGAGGTAGGAAATTCCATGAAGATCTCCTATTAATGCCACACCTAGCCATACCTCACCCAACTACTTCAGTTCATTAAAAAAACATGCATACACCTAAGTATGCCAAGTGCTTGAGGTATGCTATAAAACTCATTCCATGCTGGCATTCTTGAAGTTTGGGGCAGAAAGATTTAAGATCACTCAACCTTAGTGGTTTAACTAGAGTAATAAAAAGGAATATCCTGTAGTAGAAACACTAGATTGACCAAAACTTACCATTACTAACCATTGTTGAAAGAGAAAATAATGCTTTCTAGTTTGCAAGCTTCCCCGTTACAATATCTTCCTGCTAGGGAGCTGCTTATCACAAATAACCTTAGGGACTGTTCTTTGCACTTTCGGGTTGTCTAAAATTTCCATTGTTGTTAATCCTCATCGTAGCCGTCATTTAATTGCAACTGAGTTGGAGCTGCTATATGTTGAATAGAATAGAATAACAGAGTTAGAAGGAACCTCCTGCTTAGGCAGGAAACCCTACACCACTTCAGACAAATTGTTATCCAATCTCTTAAAAACTTCCAGTGTTGGAGCATTCACAACTTCTGGAGGCAAGTTGTTCCACTGATTAATTGTTCCAACTGGTAGGAAATTTCTCCTGATTTTTAAGTTGCTTCTCTCCTTGATTAGTTTCCACCCATTGTTTCTTGTTCTACCCTCAGGTGCTTTGGAGAATAGTTTGACTCCCTTTTCTTTGTGGCAGCCCCTGAGATATTGGAACACTGCTATCATGTCTCCCATAGTCCTTCTTTTCATTAAACTAGACATACCCAGTTCCTGCAACCGTTTTTCATGTTTTAGCCTCCAGTCCCCTAATCATCTTTGTTGCTCTTCTCTGCATTCTTTCTAGAGTCTCAACATCTTTTTTACATCGTGGCGTCCAAAAGCTGCAGTATTCCAAGTGTGGCCTTACCCGGGCATTATAAAGTGGTATTAACACTTCACGTGATCTTGATTCTATCCCTCTGTTTATGCAGCCTAGAACTGTGTTGGCTTTTTTGGCAGCTGCTGCACACTGCTGGCTCATATTTAAATGGTTGTCCACTAGGACTCCCAAGATCCCTCTCACAGTTACTATTATTGAGCAAGGTATCACATACACGGTACCTGTGCATTTTGTTTTTCTTGCCTAAATGTAGAACCTTACTTTTTTCACCATTGAATTTCATTTTGTTAGATACCGCCCAATGTTTAAGTCTGTCAAGATCCTCTGTATCTTGAACCTATGTTCTGGAGTCTTGGCTATTCCTGCCAGTTTGGAGTCATTTGCAAAATTGATGAGTTCCCCATCTATCCTCTCGTCCAAGTCATTGATGAAGATGTTGAAGAGTACTGGGTCTAAAACAGAGCCTTGGGGTATTCCATTGCATACTTCCCTCCATATAGATGCAGTTCCATTGAGGACCACACTTTGAGTGTGGTTGGTCAGCCAGTTACGAATCCATCTGGTGGTGATGCTGTCTAACCCACATTTTTCTACTTTATCTAGTAGTAGGTTATGGTCTACCAACAGTATTCCTCTAGTCCATGTAAAACTATGTTTGTAGCAGACAGTTATATAGCCAGTTATACTAACTAGCCTGCTCAACATTTGAGAACTGGCC
This sequence comes from Ahaetulla prasina, assembly GCF_028640845.1. Taxonomy (NCBI): domain Eukaryota; kingdom Metazoa; phylum Chordata; class Lepidosauria; order Squamata; family Colubridae; genus Ahaetulla; species Ahaetulla prasina. The sequence goes on from NC_080539.1 coordinate 32,878,757, forward strand.
ACATTTATCTGATGATCCACTAAAGTTTCTGCTCTAATACACTACTAATATTGATAGCTATTGTGAAGGTCCCTTGATTGAAATATACACAGATCTATCTGCTTTAAGAGGAATCATATGAAGCTTTGGGGTGCCAGTTCCCTATTTGGATGACCTCTGTACCTACACCAGTACAAATGCATTTTGAGACACTCTTACTTTCTGCCCAATTATACAAGTATACTTGTGTACTAATCAAGAAATTTCTAGTTTGAAAAATGCCAGAGGGAGGAAAGCATCACTCATTAGGAATTATCTCAGTTGTAGAGACAGATATCATCTTTCAGTGTTAAATTACAATGAAGTAGGATTTAGTTAGGTATCAGTAAGAATTTTCTAACAGGAAAAATTGTTCAACAATTTTGAACAATTTGTTCTTCAAATAGTAGACTCTCAAGAAGTACATCTGGCCAGACATCTCAGCTCCACATGAATAATCCAGTCTGGCTATTGGGGTAATAGTTGTACCAGTAGCCTGGTATAATTTAAAAGTCCACTTTCGATGCCTCCATACACATCCTGACCGGCTGGGACTATGAATCAATAGTCTTCTGGAAAAGTAGGTGGAAAACTCACCTTTATGTAGGTCTAACTACCCACCCACCCTCCCGAAAAGGAGCAAAAAATACAGAAACCGACATCTACCAGGCCATATCCTTTTATTATAAAATATATTTCATATTGCTGTTGTAAAAATTACATTTCACATTTTTTGTTTACAATAAAAAATAATACTTGGAAGACAATCAAAAGAAAAGCTCCAATTAGATAGCAATTCACGATACAACAGATTTCCCCTTCCCCTTAGGCTTGACAGCATATCACCATCAAAAGAGCAGCGGTTTGCAGATTACAAGAACTATCCAGCCACTCCTACCTTCATTCCTTTTTTTCCCAAAATCTCTCATGCTTAAGAAGTTCAAAAAGCCAGGCTCACCAATCTCAAACTCAGAAAACCAACCGAGTAATGGCTTTTAAGGAGATCTTAACAACTGAGGATTGAACAGGCTTAATCTTGATCTTAACAGGCAGCTAGCTCTGGGGCTTCCTCTTCACTTTGTGTTGCTCTATGTCAGAGGTCTCCAACCTTGGCAAACTTTAAGTCTGGCAGACTTTAACTCCTAGAATTCCCCAGCCAGGTTTGCTGGCTGGGGAATTCTGGGAGTTGAAGTCTGCTAGGCTTAAAGTTTGCCATGGTTGGAGACCCTTGCTCTATGTAAAAGCAGAATGATAAGACCCAAATAGTTTCCTAGTTCTCTACCCTGCACTGGAGTTAATGTGTGCATTCAGATTTAGGGGAGAACCCTATCTGCCTAGAATTGCATGTTGATCCCAGACGATGAGCTGGCAAACTGTCTCCACATGCCTAACAAGGCATGGCACTCACACACATCTGCACTCAGTACACATATATATATACACCGTTGTGCAATCATATAAGCCCTTTTATTTGGAAATCAATTCCATTTCTCCTATTTGAAAGCAAAGAGTTGTTTTTTTAATTTGGACACATAAAATTACCGTAATTGGATTTTGGAGTTCTACATCTAAACCTCATTGAGGTGTTTTGGTTTCCATCATCCCCAGTCTCCATGCTAATTAGTAATTATGGGAGCTGGAGTCCGACCCAGCAGATGGGACACCTGGTTGGTGGTATTTCCAGTATGCTGATTTTGCTACATAACATGGGTGGGTTTTGTTTGAAATAACAAAATTGAGGGTTCACAGTGCACAGCATGAATAGAAAATAGGCCCCGGTTAGCGCTAATAAAATGGTTATATATGTGTGCACAAGTCACAATTTTTCCCCCTTCCCCCCCAAAAAAATAATAAGAACGCAGCCCACAGTGGTATTTGCAGATCTTAGATCTTCGAGTTAATTTTTGAAAAATGGATATAAGATTTAGAAATCAATCCTGTAATCCAGCATTTTTAAACCTCAGCATCTTTTAAGCTATGTAGACTTCAACTCCCAGCATGCTTAAAGTCCTCACAGCTTAAAGTTGAGAAATGCTGCTGTAATCCAAAGTAACTAAAATCAAAATGGAAGAATTAAAGACTGCACCACTCGTTAACTCAGACAAGAGGATCACGGAATGATTACTATATTAAAGCTAAAATCTTCTGGCATCAGAAATACACTAACGTTCTTAATTCAGTAATAAAAACAAACCTTAGTGACCTTATTTGGGGAAGCTGCACTTGATAGGGTCCTGATGCATCCTATTGACCCAGGAAGTGAGTTATGCTCCTAGGAGGACAGGGAGTGTGTCCACTCACTACCCACAGGTTTCGTGCAAATCCAACAGAAAAAACTAGCCTTGTTTCAAGTAATCAGAAAGACTGGGCTGGACAAAAATAGGGAAAAGGAGCAAGCAAAGCTGGCTGGGGAATTCTGGGAGTTGAAGTCCTCCAGGCTTAAAGTTGCCAAGGTTGAAGACCCGTGGTCTAAATAACCAAAAACTCTTTCTTTTGCTATTTTCAAAGTCAGGAGAAAAGTCTCAGTTGCATTTGTGAAATGGCAAGCATTTTTTTTTAATGTTCATAAAAGAATAAAAAGTAGTGGCTTGGATACAGATAGGGATCTCTTTCATTCTCTCTTTGGCCTATTGCAAGAAAGGGCAAATGTTGGGAAACAGACAATCCTGTGAGCAGAAGAGGCAGAAATGAACTTAAGACAGAGCACCTCAGTTTCTTCAACTGACAATGTGGACCAGTGACATATACAGGCCGCCCTTGCAAAATGGCTGCCCCCAAGAAATGAGGTTCTTCCTATGAAGGGAAAACAGGATGGTCTCCACTGCAAATACAACATTTACAACATCATTATTTAGGAAGCAGTATTTCCTAAAATTGCTTCCTTCCAACTTTCCCTTCCTGTGGGGAGGTTATATTTAGGGTGAAGGAGGGACGAGAATTATATTCCAAAGTTTCTTGGTTAAAAAACAAATACAGAAAAAAAAAGAAAAAAAGAAAATCACTGACATACATTGTCCAGTCTAATTGTACCGCATAGCTCATGAAATAAAAAGAGAAGGGTTAAAACATGTCCTATTTTAAAAAATACTGGTAACAAATATATTCCCATGGAAGGCTAGCTTTTCTTTTCACTCTCCAAAATTAAGTGCTATAAATTTGAGGGGGGGGGGAAATGAGGCATTTGAAAAAGTCTGGCTTTTTGTTCAAAAAAGAGGACAGCACTGACTGCATGCTTTGGACACGGTTATGCTCCTAACCTCATCAGCAAATGGCACATATTCCTTTGACACCGTAGTAAAAGGAGTAACACTTTTTCCAAGAATCTGTCATAGCATAACAGGGATATCCTATATTCCAGAACAGTGCTTCTCAACCTTGAACACTTTTAAGATTTCAACTCCCAGAATTCCCTAGCCACCAATGCTGGTCAAGGAATTCTGGGAGTTGGAAGTTCACACATCTTAAACTAGCCAAGGATGAGAAACGTTGATCCAGAGGCTTCAGTGTTTCGCTGCTTATTCTTTTATAGGGCCTTTTCTCCCTACAACTTTTTAATCACATTCTAACAACAGCTACCCTCCCCCCCCCAAAAAAAACCCTGCTTTTTGTAAGCATAAGACCCCGACTTTTGCCACTGAAGGAACTGATCTTTAAATCTCAATCTGAAGATACTCATTGACTACTCTCTCCTGATTCAACACAAAATTAAGAGGTGCCTCTCCTAAATCAGAAGAGAAACAATTTTACTCTGATAGAAGGATCCACCCATACCAGGATGGCTGAAGCAGAAGGAGCAGTTAAAAATGTTGGGATTTTCAAACTTTAATGTTACTTTGGGGGACTGAATTTTAATCAAGCCTAGTTCTCAGTACTCAATATTCAATGTCAAAAATGGAATTTGAATTTGAGGAGAGATGGCTTTGAAATTCACAGGTTCCCGTTAAGAATTATTTGGAGATCGTCAACTTGCAACAGATTGGCTTTGCATCTTATCGCTTTGGCCTATAAGTTATGCCACCTAGAGAGTTACTAACGTGAGCTTGAAGGAACGCAGCTGCAGAAAAGCAGCCAAAATCTCCCTTTTAAAAAATATTTTAAGCCTCCGATAGCCATGGAAAATCAGAGCAATGCAGTGCTATCATCAAAGTGAGCAATTTCAAAGTCCTTGCCCATTTATGTATTTTTAATATTTTCTTTTTATTAAGAGGATTTATAGGAATCAACTCCATCAGATCGCCCAAGTGTTTTATGTTTTATAGTTTAGTCCATAAAGAAAAAGCAACTGCATTGCCCCAAACCTCCAAATATAAATGGCTCTAGCTTGGAAGTTGCAGATGATGTACTTCCATTGGAGAAATCCAGAGATTCTGGATTAGGGAACAGAAAGAAGCAGCAAAAAGTTGGTCAGGAGGAAGAATGGATGCCAAAAAAAGAGAGAGAGAAATCTGGCTGATTTGTGAGAGCAGAGAAGTTCTGAGCCAATGGCATCAATAATCTAATTTGAGCAACATCTTCTTGGATGGTTAAATCAGACCATTCATCCATTTGCTAAATCATGATTCCATAAATGACAACTGGCTGCTTTCCTTAGCAGAGACCATCACTCAAACAACTAAACCAAGATGGTTGGTCCACAGTAGCAATTCTATTGAACTGGCTGTAATGGGAAACAGGCTGGTAGGTCAAGGCCCTCCCGCATCCTGCAACACAGCCTAAGGTTGTGTGCCCTAGTCACTAATCCTAGTAAACTCGTATCTTGGTAATGGGTCGTCCTTGATGAGGTCAACTTGTAGTTTTTAAAGGGCCAGGTTTGTCTATGAGGACCAAGAACTTCTGTTCAACAATCCTTGCTTTTATTGAAGGGAGGGTATCAACCCCTTTCAATGTTTCCCAAGATCTCATTGAACTAGAGCTGCAGAAGTGAGAGAAATGTATCTCAAATGGGGAGGAAAAGACTTGTAGTTTCTCCTGAAGCTAAAACTAATATTTCATCTGGGAGTTTTCCCCCCAAATTTCCATTAGTATTTTGGCATGGGGCATGATTTTCAAAGACAAGCTCCTCATTTTTTAAAGTTCTAAGATATTTTCACTGAAATCAGACTATTGTGACCCAAGCAACACATTTTAAAAATCCCACATTTTATTGCAAGCCTGAAGCTTCAATTGTAATACCTCTTATCTGAACTTCAATATTCCCAAATTCCCTATTCAGAATTTGCACTATATAAATCTGAGTTCGATTTTAATTTTCAAAAAATTAATTTGCAATTTGTACAAATTAATTTGTAACTAATTACAAGATCAGTTAAGCATCTATCTGATGTCCAGACTAGAAAAATAAAATCTGACATACTGTGAATATTATGCACAAGATTACAAAAAAAAAGCAATCAACAAGCACCAAAAATATACATAATTCCTTTTCAAACTCTTCCACCCATCCCTTAAAGTACCCTCAAAGAAAGATAAAAGGGCTCACATTTTTATATAAGGAAATTATAATTCTCCAGGACATATAGTTCAGTTACTATTTTACAGAAAGAGGTTTATCTCTTTAGTTTATGGCTCATGATTATCAAAACGCTTCGGGGAAGGGGAGAAAAGAGGCAGAGAATCAACTTCAAAACAATGTAAATACCTACCCAATATACCTCATTTTCCATTTCCATTATCATTACTATTGGTGTTGCCATTTTACATCTGCAAAATGAAAACAAACCAAGCCACATGACTTCTGAAATGGAGGAACAGATTTCCCCATCAGACAAACTGATGGCTCTTTGATAGCATGACAATGACTTCCATGGTGAAGCTAGCCATCAAATTTAATTAGGCTTGCCACTGAAGCAGCATTGCACCACCTATGATCATGCATTTTTGAGTTTGCCAACTTTGAATGTAAACTTCCACACACCTCCAACACATCATCTGCAGCCCTGAGAGCCCCCACCCTCCTGCGTGGCAGGGCTGAAAAATTCAGATCCATTTTAATTGATTTGGGAAATTTAAGAAGAGAAATGCATGGCTTAGGCCAACAGATGCCAAGGCACCCATAACACTCCTTAAAATACCCAACTGCCTCAAAAATTCAGCCCTGCCTATTATGTTGATGGCATATGGCTAACTACCACCCATTGCAACATCCATCTAACACTTGGTTTACTGGACTGTATTCTCCCATCCTACTGAGATCCTGTCTGGCCTACCTTCATGCCATCAGATAACCAGAGAGAGAGAGAGAGAGAGAGAGAGAGAGAGAGAGAGAGAGAGAGAGAGAGAGAGAGAGAGAGAGAGAGAGAGAGAGAGAAAGACAATATTTGCAAGGAAATCTGTCTATATGAATCTAACATATACATGCTAATCACAGAAATTGAAAGGAATAATTGTACAGCTTGGCTAACATACTTTGGACTTACACAGTTCCTTGTGTAGATGATACAACTAACACTAAGTGTAAAGGTAAAACAAGTATGTTGGGAGAGCAGGCAACCATTTCCAATTCCACTGTCTCACATTGTAGTTTAACCCAAACTCAGTTATAACAAGAAGTTAGACAGAAATCTGGTGGAGGGATAGAATATTACAATTTTTCAGGTTTTTGAGGCCAATAGGTCATGAAGGAAATATAAGTTTATAATGATGGAATTATTGGTTATTATTTCAATCCCCCCCAAAAAAAAAATTTGGAAAATGCTCATTTTTCCCCAGATGACTCAAGTATCTTTGAAAATTGTACTCATCAAATCCCAATCAATTCTAAGAGAATGTTGGCTTGTCTTCAAGTGCTATTTCCAGCATATCTCTGTGTCCCTCCCAATTTCCAATTTCTTTCTCTTCTAACTACATCCTGAGATACTGGGATTATAGACAGTGGATCTAAGGTCACTCAGTGGCCAGAAAGATGGGATGGAAACAATGAATGGGGCGGCAGGACAAAATAAATGGGCATTCCAAGAAACTGAACATGGACCAGCATGCCCTACAAAACAGCTCAGGCTTTCTCATATGCAAAACTTGGAATGCTGATTCACTTGGTGTTCAAAGGTTTAGACTGCTGGCATAAGGTGGGCTGACCCTGAAGAGGAAGGAAGAGCATAATCATGGGTTTTTATGCGCTTTGCTTCTTTGCTCATTACTTGTTGGCTCCTACAATAATTAGAAGAGAAATGAAGCTCTCCAAACACGTTACCATTCATCGGAAACTCAATTAATAATTAAACATCTATTTCTTCTCTAGAAAATGGGCCTGATTTGGGGAGCCAATTAATAAAGACAGACGAATGCACAGTTGTAAGGGGGGAAGATCCCAGCTGTATCACTAAAAATATGATATGTACAAGTCAAATTCATACTCCAGAAAACATTCCCACTGTTGGGAAAGCCAAGAGTGACCCAGATTCTTGTTTAAAAATACAGTAGGAAGAACTTTAATTTACTGCCGCATAGTAGAGTGGAAATGGGGAGATTGTGATGTTCCTCTGGTATCCAGGTAATAAAAGTTGCATTGCAGATGCTCAAGATGCATCTTAAACCACCAGTTACATCAGTCAATAGCTCTAAGACTCCTACAGAATGCATTTGTTTTGGGGTTTACACTTGCTAAGAAAATCCAGATTATGTTTACGTTCCTTCCACTTCAGGGTTATTTGGAATTTGGAGTCCTGCAATTTAAAGCAAAGATTGTTTCCCAACAGCAACTAAAGAAAGCAAAATAAAAAGCAGTGCTCATTAAGGATGCAAATGGCTAATTCCTGTGCGGGCATCCGAGGATTAACAGGGAAACAGAGTGTCCATTAGTAGAGCAACTGCTAATAGCTCCCTTCCTGTCCCTCCTTTTGCACTCTCTAAATGGTTATGTGACTTCAGGGGAGGTGAAACAGTTGCTTCCCCTCCATATTGCAGTCATTGATCCAACCACACAGCCAACCTCACCCTACACAGATCAAAGTTCTTTGGTCCCTGGACCCACCTAGGAACAAGTCTGTAAGATAGATCAAGCAATCAGCTTTTTTTTTCCTTTGTCCTCCTTATTTACAGATAGAAAGGGAGGCTGTGTTATTTGTCATTTTAAAAAAAAAGAAAAAAATCGTGTAGAAAAAGCTTTCCCACAAAACACTGAACGTTAGAAAACCTGGCAGATGTAGACTATACAGAGCTTGGGATAAACACGTGGCTCGCGAGATTTCTGCCAAAGCACCAGGAATTGCTTCCAAGACGACAGAGCCCTGGATGTGGCCAAAATACAGAAATCTGGCTATTTGCTCTTGGGTTACTGCAAGAGAGAAAGCCCTCTGAGACTTCCCACAAGAAAGGGGTGTGAATGCAGGTACATCCTTCTCAGTCCAAAAATCTCTGGCATGCTTTTTTCCACCGGCAGGCTGTGCACCACTGGTCTCGGTGCTCGATGCCATAAACTTTGCGGCACTTTTTGGCTTCGCCACGGACTTTCCTAGAGAAAACAAAAGACAGAAAACCAACGAATATACATAGCTGCTGAGCAATTAAGTCTCCCTCATCTGATGCAAACCCTGGGGCTGAACACTCGTAAGTCTTGAGGGCTACTGTTCTCTTTCAGCCACAAAAAGGTTCTTGTTAAATAGCCAAGAACTTGCAATGGAGCCTATTCTTGTGTATGGTGAGTTGATATACTCGTTCAGTGACCGTTCATAATTAAAACGGTGCTGAAAAAGGAGATTTATGACCAGTTTTTAAAGCTGTCACCATCGCAGTTTCCCAAGTCATGTGAGCATGATTCAGGAGCATTTCTTCTACCATAGAATAACAGAGTTGGAAGGGACCTTGGAGGTCTTCTAGTCCAACCCCCTGCTTAGGCAGGAAACCCTACACCACTTCAGACAAATGGTTATCCAATCTCTTCTTAAAAATTTCCAGTGTTGGAGCATTCACAACCCCTGGAGGCAAGTTGTTCCACTGATTAATTGTTCCAACTGTCAGGAAATTTCTCCTTAGTTCTAGGTTGCTTCTCTCCTTGATTAGTTTCCACTCATTGCTTCTTGTCCTGCCTTCAGGTGCTTTGGAGAATAGCTTGACTCCCTCTTCTTTGTGGCAACCCCTGAGATATTGGAACACTGCTATCATGTCTCCCCTAGTCCTTTTTTTTATCAGACTAGACCATCTGCAATGGTCACAGCATCCTACAGTCACAAGATTGCAACCTTCACAGTCAGCTTCCGACAAGCAAAGTCAATGGGGAAGCTGGCAGGAAGTCGCAAGTCATACACATGATGTTGCACTTAACCATCACAGGTGATTCACTTTCACAACCGCAGTTGGAACTGACATCCTAAATCAGAGATCTCCAACCTTGGCAACTTTAAGCCTGGTGAAGCTGGCTGGGGCATTCTGGGAGTTGAAGTCCTCCAGGCTTAAAGTTACCAAGGTTGGAGACCCCTGTCCTAAGTGAACATAGTCCCATGGTCCCACTTTACATCTACAATTGCTTAATGACCGAACTGCCGATCCCAATTGTGGTCAGTGAGTGAAAACTACTTATACTAAGCTATGGCTCACACAATCCTGGTTCAAAGACACCACGACTGCCATAATCACACATTATCTACAATTTCCCATTCTTCCTAAAATTAGTAAAAAAAATAATAGATTGTGCTGTACAAATCAAACTCATTTGCCATCGATTTCAGCAGCACAATCTAAATGTTGTTCGAAGGCTAGAAAATGGAGGTTGCCTCTACTGTAACTAGGGCTGATGAAATACAGTGTTAGATTCAAACATGGTACCTAGCCATTACATTGTTGTTTATGGTTTACTGCCATATATGAATCTAGACATTTTGCCTCGGCTAAAAGTGACCAAACATATAAATCTGTCTTATGCTCAATCAGGCCACTGATCTTAAAAAAAACCTACAGCCCATGCTTGTCTACTTCTTCTGTCAGGAGACAGCCAAAATTTCAAGCAGAATGCTCTTTTCTCTGAGCCCAAGCCAACAGCACATGTTCAACACTTCTAAAGAACATTTTTCTTTCTGAGCATATCTGACATTTAGCGTACTATTTCCCAGCCCTGCATGAAATAGCTCAGTCTGTTTTCTCCAGGTCTTACCTAGTGCCACTGGGTGCTCTTGGGGGGGATGCAACAATCAGCTGGGATTTCAGCGCTGGAGGCGGGGGTGGCTGTTCACTGAAACTCAAAGACCGGCTTCGCACCTGCAAACAAAACAATTTTGAGTTATTTGGGATTTATTATTCTGCCTTAAATGATTATGGGTGGGTGTCTAAAAAGACTTTGAAAGGTTTTTCTATTCAGGTGAAAATTGTAAACTTGCTAAAAGTATGTCTTATTATACGGCATTTGTTCTTTAAAAATATCAAAATAAAAATAAATCCTGCCAAATTACAGAAACTCTATCTCAGGGGTATCCAACCTTGGTCCCTTTAAGACTTGTGGACTTCAACTCCCAGAGTCCCTCAGCCAGCTTTGCTGGCTGAGGGACTCTGGGAGTTGAAGTCCACAAGTCTTAAAGGGACCAAGGTTGGATACCCCTGCTCTATCTAGTTCAGCATTATTTTTTTCAAAGTGATACTTTCGGGAAGAACACAAGCTGGTATTATTTTTGAGGTATGCTACTTCTCAATGCAGATATTCCCTTTAATTCTCATTTTCTCTTCTACTGGCCACAATCCCCCTAAAAGGCCTTATTCCAATAAAGCCAACCACAAATGTAAGTTTTTCACAGCTATATCAGAAGGAAGCAATCAGTTTGGAGAGTGAAAAAAAAAAGGAGATTTCTTTTGCATTTATTTTCATGTGAAATGTGTCTTCACCATGCAGAGGCTATAGAGCAGTGGTGAAATCTGAACCGGTTTACTACCAGTTCGCTGGCTGCGCATGGGCACTGCATGCAGTCATGTGCAGTATGCACCACGCACCAAATGCATGGTGTGTGCACGCAGTGCACGCCAAAAGGAGGCATGGGGTAAGTAGAACAGCACATGGGAGGGTGATCAGCTGTGGCACACGATCTTTTTTTTTACTTTTAAAAGCATTTTCACAACCTATTCAGCTGAATAGGTTGTAAAAAATGCTTTTAAAAGTTAAAAAAAAGGCTCTGACGATCACGCAGCTCAGCTGTGATCGTCAGAGCCTTTTTCTTTAACCTTTTAATAGCATTTTTTAAAAGAAGCAACAAGCGGGCTAGCGGGCATTGGGTGGGCATGGGGGGGTGGCAGGGATTTTTGCTACTGGTTCTCCAAACCACCCGCCATCGCTACCGGATTGGCTGATCCGGTCCAAACTGGAAGCATTTCACCTCTGCTAAAATAGTATGTAGAGAAGAAATAAGTAGTGGTATTTTATTGGAAGGATCCCTTCTCCCATTTGCCTTCCCCAATTCAGCACCCTTTAGAATTGTAGGATTCAGAGAATTTGAAAACTGAAGTTCTGGGCAACACTTTCCAAATTGCATGAGGCTGCTATAACTTGACAAAAATTTGATAACCTTCCGAACATTTGCAGCTGACCCCTCCACTCCCTCCATAGCAATAGCACTTCAACTCATATATCGCTTCACAGTGCTTTACAGTCCTCTCTAAGTGGTTTACAGAGTCAGCATATTGCCCCCAATAATCTGGGTTCTCATTTTACTGATCTGGGAAGGATTACACTGTTTGATGAATGCTGCATCATACTTTTAACTGACAGATTCTCCCTGTCCAGTTGACTTCTATGTTTCTCTCTCAGTTCAACTCAAACCAAAGTTCAAAGTTTTGGAAACTAAAAAACCCCCTTGTCTAGCAACTTGGATTGGACATTGTTTACAAATGCCTTAATTTGGGAGAGAAGGGACTTTTTTTCAGGCTGACAGCAGTTGAACTTTTCTGTTTGCTCATACAGAAAAAAGAAAGTCTATTTTTAATTTGTGATAGCAAATTTCATAAGATAATCATGCATAAAGGGATCTTTAAAAAAACCCACAGCTTTCTCAGAACATGCCACCCACCAAGTACTTGTTAATATATTTCTGTAACCATCTTCTGAACTCATCCAGATTCTCTCCTTAGGTATACCCAGACAATTTTCTAGATTCTAGAATCATTTGACATGAGATGGGCAGTAAATAAATTTAATAATAATTAAGTAGGTAAGTAAATAAAACTTGTGTCCCCTTGGGTTGCCATTTCAGACAGGTTTCCTTACTGAAATATGATGATGAAGAGCAGTCAAAAAAGCAATGGGAGTAATGTCAAAAAAGCAGTAATGTCATCTGACCTCTTATTGAATTCCCCATTGAGATTCCTTGTGGGAATCTGGTAAGGAGAATTGGAAATCTTTCTTCTTTCCTTGCCTGCCCCTGGTCTCTTTTTCCAGCAGGCAGGTTTGTGCCTGCTGCTGGATGGGGGAGGGAACAAGGGATTGCAAGACTGGCTGGGAAACTGTTACAGAATGTTGAAAATTGATGAAGACCATGTGACTGCAGTAGCCCAGCAGCAGAAGCAGCCAGTAGCACTGATGCAGCCATAACTATCTCAAATTTCACTCCATCAGGAATTACAGATCCCAGATTTTGAATGCATACTTTTAAGTTAGTCCACTTGAAGTTCCTTGTTCAAAAATCATTGCCCTGCGATGTTCCACTTTACCCAGTTAAAGGTCATGAGGAGAGTTTTAGTAGTATAAAGATGTGAAACTCACCGGTGAGAGAGTGGGGATGGTTGAGGTTGCAGCAGCCCAGCTAATGCTGGTGAATATGTGCGGGGATACAGGAATCTGAATAGATGGCAGAGCCTAAGTAGAGAAAAATGTCTGTCTTAAGAAATGAAGAGCATTTTCATGTTTGCTTTCTGTGAAATTTCTCAACACTTGAAAACAATTTGGAAAAAGGACATTGGGAATCTTTTAGACAACCCCCTACTCAGTGCAGGAATTCTCAACCATCTCAATAAAAAGCCGTCCAATGTTTAACAGAATAACAGAGTTGGAAAGGGCTTTGGAGGTCTTCTAGTCCAACCCTCTGCTCAGGTAGGAACCCTATACTATTTCATACAAATAGTTGTCCAATCTCTTCTTCAAAACCTCCAGTGTTGGAGTACCCACAACTTCTGGAGGCAAATTGTTCCACTGATTAATTGTTCTAATGGTGAGGAAATTTCTCCTTACTTCTAGGTTGTTTCTCTCCTTGATTAGTTTCCACCCATTGCTTCTTGTCCTACTTACAGGTGCTTTGGGTTTATTTATTTATTTTTTATTTTTTTTTATTTATTTTTTAAAAAATATTTATTTTTGGATTTATTTAAAAACCTTCAAAGATGGTGCAGTCATGACCCCGGAATTCATGCTGTCCTACTGCTTAATAGCTCTCATGGACAAAAAACTACTCCTTATTTCAAAGCTGAATCTCTCTCTGTAGCCCTTTCACTGGTTCTTGCGCTTCCCTTAGGCACTTTGGAAAATATATCCATACCCTCTTCCCCATGATAAGCCTTCAAGTATGAAAAAACTTCTATCATGTTTCCCCTTAACCTCCTTCTCTTTAGGCTAACCATATCCAATCCTTTTACTGTTCTCTATAGGAAGAACACATTAACAATGCATTATTCTTTCGCTCTTTAACATATTGCCCCAAAGTATAAGCGAACAGAATAAGAATACAAATGCTTAGAAAGGTAATTGCATTCTTTATTTGAAACTCAAATCATCCACTCGCAGAACTGAAATCCTGCCACTTAATTACCCAATCATTAACTGAGGGGCTGTTTTATTTATTAGGGTGAATAATTCCACAGAAGAATTCCAAACACCTTCAGGAGGAATATAGATTCTTAACTCTGCGGCGCAGGTGGACATTGACTTACCTGGTATGCATGGTCAGCCTGGATGTGCCAGAAAGAACTTGGGGCCGACTGGCTGAGGGCACTGCTGGGCAGATGAGACTCCAAGGGGGCTGCCTGATCCAGAATAAGAGTTTCTGGCTGAGAGGCAGCCTGTTGGATGACAATAGGAGAGGAACCTGCAGTGGGATTGGGAGCAACTACTAAAGACTCCGGAAGTGCCTCCTCCTTCACTTGCATCTCAGTGTAGTAGAAATCCTCTTCTCGTTTTCTCTGGTCAGAGTTGGCACCATCTCTGCAGGCATTGATAAAAGAAGAAGATATAGAATAAATAAAGTAACTCCCAAGTTACATTTTCCAGTGTTTTGTTACAAAAGCTGAAACAATCTAGGGCAGGGTGTTAAACTTGTGGCCCACGGGCCGGATGTGTCACATGCTGGCCACGCCCATCCCCGGTTGAGCGAAGGGGGGGGGGAAAGTCACGACACATCACATGACGACAATGTGATTCTGCGAGTTTAACACCCCTGATCTATGGGTTTTGTCCCTGAATGTAAAAGTGGAGGAAAATATTATCTGGTGAATTTTCATATCCACAACCCCAAACTAGACAAGTTAATACCATCTCTAGCATCTATCTCATCAGCTCTGCCAATCCTTCTTTGTTCACTGAGATGGAGACACATTTTCTGGCAAATTCTGAAATTCTTCTACACTGGTCAACAGAACCAAGAACTGTTTCATGGAATCCCATAAAGTCTTTCTTTCAGGGTAACATTCTACTCATAGACTAGCAAAGGGAAGAATGCAGAACTAAGTCCATCTGCTGCAACAGATGCAACAAGATGGGAATAATTTTTCAGGTACACTTGATCCCTTTTTTGGTGCAAAGACTTTGGTGCAAAAGAGCAGAACTATTATCTGGTGAATGCAGACCTGTGGACTGCAAAACTCTAATCTAACTCCATTAATAATTTTATCATCTGAGCTTCTCTGGTATTATGCACTATTAAAATGATTCATCTGCTAAAAGAACAAATCAATGAGGGGAAAGTTAACTGACGAAGCAAAACTCAACAGAACTAAAGAGCATTGAAGGCAAAAGAAGATATTTAAAAAGATGGAAAAAGCATAACCAATTCTCCCCGCAAGAGGGCCCCACAATCACACAGCAAATATCAAACACGGTTCAGTCATTTCTAGCCAGGTAACCAAGACTGCATTCAACCCAGAGAAAATAGTTGGCAATGCTCAAATACAGACTAAATTATATTCTCTAACTAAAAAAAACAACAACAACCAGGCCAACTTGAAATAAATGACTGCTCTCTTCCAGTAATTCCCAATAAATATAACCCCATCACATCAGAGAAGATGATTCCAAAAAATGATGAACACGATCAAGTATCTCAAGGGCAGATAATATGCTTGGAAACAACACACGTGGCATCTCCCTACGTCTAACCAACCTACCCTTTTCTTTCTTAAAATTTTCAATTTTAACTCAACTGAGTTAAGTTCAATGTTCACTTTAGTTTTAATTTGCCTTTTTTCACTTCAGTTTTTAACTCAGTTGAAAAGTTGGCATTTTCAAATCTCACGGACGATCACGAGGAAAAGAAAGAACTAAGCATTCTAACACCCATTCTGGTGAACTACAGGAGATACCTTGAAGCTCCTGCAACCATCAGCCCTGTGGTAAATGAGTGCTTTCTGACACACCACAGCAAACATTTTGTAAGCATTGCTACCTCCTTTCAACGTTCCAAATTGCCCAACCTCAAATCAGTAACTACCCCTGATCTGGGCCTTTCCAAATAAAGTGAACTTTATATCCGGAGCCTGAACTTGACTCAGTAAGTATCATCTTTGCGGCCTCATAAAGGAAAGGTGCATTATAACCGGGTGACTGGCAAACACCAATAAACTCATTTTATTCACTACTGAAATAAAAATGGGGACCCCAGCCACCTATTTTACATGGTCAGCAGGGACAAGAATCATCCTCTGCAGTACACCAAAATCCACCTTAAGTCCCTCATTAGGCTCTGATTTCACCCTTCTGCAACCGTTCATGACAAATAAGATGGTGTGGTATTCCCATCTCTTTAAGGACTTGCTACAATTTGTTGTGATCCACACAATCAAAGGCTTTAGCATAGTCAATGAAACAGAAGTAGATATTTTTCTGGAACTCCCTAGTTTTTTCCATGATCCAGTGTATGTTGGCAATTTGATCTCTAGTTCCTCTGCCTCTTCGAAATCCTGCCTGTACTTCTAGTAGTTCTCGATCCACATACTGCTGGAGCCTAGCTTGTAGGATTTTAAGCATAACCTTACTAGCATGTGAAATGAGTACATTCTTTGGCATTACCTTTCTTTGGAACTGGGCCACTCCAGTTACTGTTTTGAAATACTGTATAATTATATCTACTGGGGATCCTTTCCAATATAACTGTGCAAATGTGACTTAACTGCAATTTAAGGCCTTACCCCAGGTGCTGGGTCTTCACATGCCTCTTAATTCCAACAATGGAGCGAAGGACTTTGCCACAGCTGGGCCACAAGCATTTGTACATCACTTTCACTGAATTCTAGAAGAAAAACAACTCTAAGTCAATTCACGACCATATGTAAGTTGTGCAAAACCTAACCTTTCAGAATTCTTAACTACTGGTGACTGCACCACTTTATTCAGGGGTATCAAATTTGTGGCATCACATTGTTGTCATGTGACGTATCACAACTTTTTTCCCCTTTGCTAAACCAGGGATGGGCGTGGCCAGCGTGTGACGCATCCGACCCATGGGCCGTGAGTTTGACACTCTTGACTTTATTCTTCTCTTGATTCTGTTGAACTTAACAGTTCAATGAAAGATGGCTGTTTTATATCAACTTTCTAAAAAAACTCAAAGTGACATGGAAAATAAGTTCTATTCCCATCAAAATTAATACATTTCCACTGTTAGTCAATCAGAGTTAAAATAGTTGCCAATAAAAATGAGAATTAGGATGGTATCATGGTTAAGGTGTTAAACTAGGCCTTGGAAGTCCCAGGTTCAGGTCCACCTCAAGCATGGAAGTTACTTGTTGCTCAGGCCCATCTACTCATAGGATGTTTAGATGAAAAACTGGAAGGGAAAGGGCTATACACAATATAAAATCTTGAGGGGAAAGCCAGCATACAAGGTCCTAACAAATAATTAAACAGGAATTAATGGAGTGGATAGAAACAGTAATGATGTAGATCCGATAGTAAAAATACAAATTCTGGAATGGCAGGCTTATGTAGATATTCTTCTTTCTTGATCGGATATTCTTGATCTATATTTAGACCTGCACCTTCTATGGAACAATTTGTTCCCCATCTTATGGTCGTATTATGTACCTTCCTTTTCCTTGGAGCAGGCTCTTCGAAGAGAAAGGGATCAGAATCTGTTTCAAAGCCATCATCAGCCCGAGGAGAACTGAAGGCCTCGTTTGAGTACTTGGGGCTGGCCTCTGAGTGTGGGGGAGAAGGGGTGGAGATGCCACTCCAGTGCCCACTTGTGGTACTGCTCCCGCCATCTGACATGTCACCACTTTCTTTCCAGGCATCACAGGTTGCTTGGGATGCTGAAGACAAGATGAGAGGATAAACAAGTGAATCACGGTTTTATTGAGTGCTTGAGCAATTAAACTGATTCTCTATTCCAGGGATCTCCAACCTTAGTAACTTTAAGGCTTGTGGACTTCAACTCCCAGAATTCCTCAGGCAGCAAAGCTGGCTGAGGAACTCTAGGAGTTGAAGTCCACAAACCTTAAAGTTACTAAGGTTGGAGAGCCCTGCTCTATTCAGTTTAGCACTTTCATCACTTTTACATAGAGCACGGGTGAGGAAGCATGACTCTTTATGACAGGGGTCTCCAAACTTGGGACCTGTGGATTTCAACTCCCAGAATTCCCCAGCTAGCATGCTGGCTGTGGAATTCTGGGAGTTGAAGTCCATGAGACTTAAATGTCCCAAGTTTGGATATCCCTGCTTTATGACATGAGCCAAGGGCCATGGTTCCCCATCCCTGACATAAGCAGTGATGGAGGAAGGTGGTACTGAATAGAAGAGGTGGACTAGCTTAGATTAAATTATTCTTTCAAAGGCTACAGAGAGCTCAGAGAGTGATCTCTGCAACAGTTCAAAAGCCAGACAAAAAACAAGAAACCCTAAATTTAAATCCCACTTGGCCATGGCATTCTTTAGACCAATCACAGCCCTTCAGGTAACTACTGTAGTTTATTAAAGTTGGTATGAACATAAACTGGAAGAAAACTGTACTTGCTATCTTAAATATCTTAGTAGTAGGCAAGAAACCAGCATAATTAATAATAATTCCTTGCCTCCCAAGAGCTTGCCAACTGAAGCACAGTGCAGTAAGAAAATTTGTGTTTTATTCAGCAGTCTGCTTTTTACTTTGAGCATTTGAGGTTTTAAAACAAACACAAAAATATTCATATTGCAAATTTTGCTACTAAGAACAAGGAATGTGAAAAAGTCACCTAAACTTGCTTTCCTGTAATTTACTAACAGGGAACAGGGGAGAATAAAGAAGCTAACGGACTATTAATAGCTTTGTCTTAGTGTTTCATTTATAGCGGCCCTATTCTATAATATAGAATGTGAATGGGATTTTGTACAATATATATATATTTCTAAATAATCTATCGTTTATTTTGAGTGTTAAGAAAAACTTCGTGAAAAAAACATTTTGACAATGAAACTGATTACCAAGAGAGATGATAATCTCCCCTTCTTAAGAGGCAATCATCCAGAAACTGGAAAAATGTCTGCCAAGGATGCTTTAGATTAGATTTTTGCACTGAGCAAAGGGTTGGACCTAGCTGCTAAAATGGCCCCTTCCAGATGGCTTTAAACAACTTGCTAGACTAGGCTAAGCAGGGCTGCTTAGTTTGTTGTTCAAAGTGTTAAAAACTGGCCATTAATTTAAATGTTGTATGAAACTAGAACATTACATTTTGCCACGATACTGTTTACTTCTTTGGGTATGACACATTTTATGATCCTTAGATTCTATAAAAAATGGCCCATGTTCCCCTTTGTATCAAATGTAATGTTGCCTTTTCTGGCCTTTTTTTATAAAATCGTTCTATTGGTGCTGAATATTTGTTGTTACAACTCTTTTTCTGAGGCATTCTATGAACTGATTAAATTTACTGATCACATTTTCACAATATAGCCAGGAAAACAAGCCAGAAAGGAATACATTCCCACAATGGATTCATACCAGAAGCAACACTACTTTAAGTGTTAATCATACAGATAATAATGAACCAAGAAGTGGAAATTTTAAACTGTAGGACAGAGGAAAGAAATCATATAGTAGAACTGCTCTTTTTAGAACAAAGACTTATGAGTTCTATCTCTTCTATAACATAAAGACAAATAGATTCCATCCTAGAAAGCAAAAGCAGATATCCAGCTCCAAAGTCTAACTTGGTTCTTGTACATGTGAAAGTATAATAACAAGCACATTTAAGAATCCAAAAAAACAGCCTGGCACAAATTTTGATTAGTGCAACCTGAATGGAACCCCTGCATTGAACTTATCTCTTTATCCAAAAATGTAATACCTAATGCAAAAATGCATTGCCTGAGAAGTAAAAAAGCTTGACTCCTGATGACTACATGGGCATGACCCTACAGTTTCCATGGCCACAAAACAAAAGCGGATTGCCACTTCCAGGATTTTGTGTGGATTTTCCAATTTGGCCTATATCTCCCTGGTGTTCCCTGACAGCGTCCCTTTAAAGTACTAACCAGGCCCAACCCTGCTTAGCTTCCAACTCAGAGTAAGCCTACAAAATTCTGCCACCTACTGAGACTAGTCCTATAAACATTTTCTGAGATAAAGTTTGGCTGAATTCAATCAAGATGAATTCGTATTTTCATATATAATATTTCTCTATAAAATTGGAATCGGGAAGGAATGACAGGAAAAGCCACAGGATATTCCCCCTCTTCTCAGTTTCAGAAGCCTTTTCACACCTTCACTGCCAATCCAGCATCCAGACATACAACAGGCCTGGCTGCCCTAGTTGACTGCAAAGCACCTGCATTTCCCACTTTGAAAGGCTCCTATTTTTAAACAGATACACAGAGGATCCAAAGAGGCTTATGGGAAGTGCCTCCATATAAAGACACTGGCTCTTCTTGGTGCCTATTACTCCCGTAATAGGTCTGAGCATCCAACTGGAAACGGCAGCCAGGGGTTGGATTACACAACCCCCTCCCTCCACTGAGGACTGCAGACACCATTCCTAATCCAGCCAGCTGTTTTTCTAGCAGTTCTCCAATGGCTGGGTGTGCTGGAGGGATTATAGGTAAGGTTTTACTGCTGGCCACAAACAGCCAGTCTCAAGGGATTCTACTTACAGGCTTCTCACAGACAATTTTGCTAGAAAAGTTCTCCGTGATCTTGTTCCTACTTTGTAATTATAGCTTGAGTAAATATGAGATGGCAAAAACACTGAATTTGGATCAAACTTAGTAGGCAAAAGGATATTTAGAGAGATTTGGTGGTCTGAAAGAGGGGTGGGGCAGTACCCTTTTCCCACCTACCAGTCTATCCTCACAATCCTGTTCCTACATGTGGGGACCCCTGCCAAGATAGGTGGCAGCATTCAAAAAGCTAAGTATTTAAACTTATTAGTATTTTGATAGGAGAACCATCAGGAAGTATTAGGACTGCAGGCTAGGCTGGGAATTCAAACAAATCAAACTAGGAGAAGGCATATTCGGCAACTCATAATTCAAATCAGTCGCAGAATTAGCTCAGCTCCCTGAATACCACCACAATCTATCTAAGAATATCAGCCAATCAGTATTGACTTCTTCCCTCTGGCATATAAGATGCTGAGTTTACAGCCCCCACTCCTGAATTCTAGCCCCCATAAATTCAGAAATTGATTTTTTTGTAAAAAAGAGAAAGAGGGACAAAAGTTTAAAGAATTGGGGGGAGGAGATTCAAGAATGTTTATACACCTCCAACAGAGTCTATGAACTGGCCTCTAGCTGTGGGCATTCTTCTGGTGATTTGTCAAGCTATCCAACTAGGTGCAAACAACAGCCTACCTATGGGAACTACACCTTCCTCACTTTATAGTGGCATATCAATATTCTGGTATATTTTCTCTACATATCCCACAAGTGTTGTGCTGGTTTTCATGTATCATAGCACGATTAAATCCTTATCTTCAGGCTTTGAAACATGAAACAAGAGGTAAGGGATATGGCAAATGGAAACAGCCCCTCCAGAAAATAAAAGAATCACAGAGTTGAAAGAGACCACAAGGACCATCTTTTCAAACTGAGCAACTTTAAGGTATGTGGGTGGGCTTCAACTCCCAGAATTCCCTAGCCAGAAGGTCTGACGAACCCTAACCCTCAATTTGCACAAAGATCAATTAAACTGGGAGGCAGCTAGTTTATCTTAAAAATTCTCTAGAGATGGAGAAATGACTACTTCTACCTTTGAGCTACTTTCCTGTTATATAAACTTTACCATCAAGTGTTTCCTTATATTTAACTGAAATTTAGATTGCTACAACTAATATACATTATTTGTGGGCCATGCAGCCATGGAGAAGCATTCATGGCCATCTTCCTTTTAAGTATCCGAACTTGGCTATTATGCCTCCCCTAAGTCTTCTTTTCTTCAGACTGAACATCCCAAGTTTGTTCAGTCGGTTCTCACAGAATATGTCCTTAAGTCAGCCTTTTCCTGTACTGGAAGCAAGAGAAAGATAATAAAAACGTTACTAAAAATCCCTTTCTCATTTTCTTAGGAGGCAAGGAAAAAGAGCATTTCAATGTGTTTTGCAGCAGAAAGCATCAAGGAGGTGTCAGAAACCAGTTCTAGTACAGAAGTTATTCTCTTTTTGAGAAATTTGCTCATGCATACTTCATCAAAAGGAACAAGAACTGCAAAAATGCCCCATACGCCAACTTTCCTTATTCCCCAATTCTGCAACTCTTCACCAGTTCACCAGACAATATTAACAGACTCATTTTATGTCAGGATATGTTGGAGCAGATCTTCAAGACTTCGGAAACGTGTGGAATGCTAAGTACATAAGAGAGCCAGAACTGCCAGGCAAAAGGGTTTAGTAAAATCATGGCAAAGAGAAGAGATGGGAAAGAAAATCTGGTAGAACCAAGAAGGTATCAAAAGGGGACTTGGTTTACTATGATGGACACTTCATTCTTAAACCTCACAGCTGGAATAAAATTCTGGATCTGAACTGGGTATGGCCTATTTTTTGAGAAAAGCTTGTCCAGGACATAAGAAAGAGATATGTGAGCTATTTAACAGAAATAGCGGTTAAATAACGAGTGCTTTAGAAACACAGATTTGAGGCAGGTAGCCAAGAAGCCCAAAAGACCAAAGAAGTAGAGCAGAAAAGTTGGATCTCCCTGAAAGCTGAATTGAACAGTCTGTGTGTTGGCCAAGGCACTTAATGTTATTCTACTCCCTTTATTTATGCCATTTTCTCTTTTACACAACTTCCAAAATGGAGTTACAAAGTGGCTAAACAATTAAAAGTCAACAAGTATCAATAACGCTTACCCCAAAAAAGGCTTTTCAACAGAATTAAAATACTTCCAATTGAAATACAGAAGTTTTCTTAACTTCTTTAAAAAAATAATAAAGGGACTCTATTCCATACCGTCAGCATCATCACAGACAGAATTTTGCCCTGCAATCACTGTTACAGGGTGGAAATTTTATATCTCAAATCTACAATTAATGGGAATTTTCTTAATCAGACTCATTTGCATTATTTTTTTAATCAGAAAGTTTTCTGATATAAGCTGAAAACTGCTCTGGGCACATTAGCCTAATTTTCCAGTTCTGAATTTCCCACATTGTTGCCTCAAAAAAAAAAAAAAGAAATGCTAAGGTATTTTTGTGAATAGCCTAAATTCTCAGGTATGTGTATTCAGGAAAAAGCAGATAATTGAAATGTCCGAGTTCCAAATAATCACTCCCAGCTTGGCATTCTCCAAATGTGTCAGGACTCTCATATCCAGAATCAGCAGCCAGCATGGCAGAATCCTGGAACTTGTGTTCCAACAAGAGGAGGACATCCATTTGGGCTGATACAGCTAAGCCATTGTGGCCTCAGTGCTTGCACTGCATGAGCTATGCATTAAACCAGTTTTGTTTTGGCACAGAATGCCAAAGGGCCATCAGAGGCCCTTTGCTGTCAAACTTACTTGAGATGCTGGCCTCATTGTTAGGGGGACTCTGCACCACAGGGCTACAGGATAAGCTGGTTAACACCATTGCTGCCATCATCTCATCCATCTCCACTGCAGCATCTGGTTTCCTGCAATGAGAGAAGGAGGGGGAAGGGTAAGATGGTTCCTCCAAAAAGAATCAACAGACCAAATATCCCAGCAAAGACATTGCTCACCAGACAATTCCCTCTCAAGTGCTTCATGCCTCATTCATTTGTTTTCTTGCAAGACTTTCTTCCTCGGGCATAAGTTAATTGTTAAAAAGTTAAAAAATGATTCCAGGTCTTTTCCTCTGAATCTGTACAAGATTTGGACACAGAACAATGCTCCTGTCTTTTCCATCTCCAGGATGAAGATTACTAAAGGGACATGAACAATCCCATCCCTTCCCTGCTGGTCATAAAGGCATACTTCCTGAAGTCAGTAGGAAAAGCTTCCACTGTCAATTTTAAAAACAAGCAGGCCAGAAAAAGAAATCCCCAGTATTAGGGATTTCTTATTTATAAACAGCCTTTTATAATTTTAGAGGAGTTGGGCCTCAATGGAGGTGTGCAGGTAGAAGAGATCTAACTCTACCCACTGGAATGAAAAATAAAATTGCAGTAGTCGCCTAAAACAGGGGTCTCCAACCTTGGCAACTTTAAGCCTGGCATACTTCAACTCCCAATTATGGGAGTTGAAGTCCGCCAGGCTTAAAGTTGCCAAGGTTGTAGACCCCTGGCCTAAAACGCCAGAAAGCCGAAACGTATAGAAGCAGCTTTTCAACATCAGTACCAGATACGTTAATGGGCAGCATTTACCAGGGAAGTAATATTTTCTCTTCTTTACCACTTTTCTTAATACCTAAATGTAATGTGATTGTTTCAATCGTACAGTAGCAAGTTAAGCTTTTGGATAAATTCTGTCGGCATGATTGTCTCATTTTTTTTTCTTAATTCATTTTGAAGCATTTAGGATTTATTTGTTTACTTACTTTATCAGTTTTTATAGGCTGCCCCAACCACTACAGATACTAGGCAGCAAATGAAGTTCTAAAATACAATCATTACAACCAAACCATAATAACAATGGTATCACTTCTAATGGCTGCTCAGACATAACTAAGGACCAAAAGCCCTGTGCGAACCATAATACAACTTAAACTTACTTTTATAAAACAAAGAGAAATGAAGCTGTCTATCCTTCCAGGAGTACCTTGTTCCATAAAGAGGGGCCACTACCAAGAAGGTCTATTATATAGCCTATATCTTAGGTATCCTGCATGGAAAAAGGACTCAGTTTATATGACCCTACCAAAGAGGCAAAAGGGAGGCTTCTTTGCCAGCCGCTTTCCAGCGGCGGCGGCTGGCTGGGGGCCGCTGAAAACTCTGGTCAGCTTGCTTTTTGGACTCTCGACCAGCCGCCAGAAGGTAAGCAGCCCGAACAAAGAGGCGGTGGGGGGGGAGGAAGTGGGGCTAGAGCTGGGACCACTAAAGGAGGGGAAACAGGGGCGACTGATGAACAGAGGACAGGGGTAGATAGGTGGAATTCCAAAAAAAATCCTATCTTTTCCTGTGGGCGTGGCTAGGTGGGGGTCATGTGACTGAGTGGGTGTGAGTGATGTCAAGTTGGCCACGTCCACCAAACCATAGCAAAAAAATTTGAAACCCACCACTGGCCCTAAAGCTTACTAATAACCAGTACAGCAATTTCAAAATAGGAAAGATCCCTATCCTGGTGTCCTGACAACAATCTTGCTGTTGTAATTTGCACCCAGTCCAGCTACTGGGTTATCTCCAAAGGCAACCCTTCATGGAGCATGTTTACACTAGCCTAATGGGTGGATCATGGTATGAACTACTATCACCAAGGCATCTTTGTCAAGATATGTTGTTTTAGTTTGTGGCTGAAAATTATTTACTCATTTGTTTAAAATATTATAAATACTTCCATCTACCACCCTTCAGCTGAAAAGGCTCCTAGAGTAGCTTATGTAAGATCAAGTGCAAACAAAGCTGTATTTGCCTTTGTGCTTTCAACCTAATAAAATGAAAGGGAAAGAAAACAGCAGGAGGGGAAACCGCTTTCCACATTTTGTTTCAGCCAAGGGAAAAAACTCTAAGTTATTATGGAACTGTTATGCAATATTGCAAAACTACAACCAAGCGGGCATTCCAAACCACCCACCTTTTTGGTACATCAATATTCCTAGAAACCGATCTCAAAGCAGATGTCACAGCAAAGTCTGCTGCAGAGGTGCAGTGTTCCATCACCACAGGAACCGGACTATAATCCATTGTTGTAGGGGTTCCATGGTCCATCTCCAGTTTGGGGAGAGGTGACATCACAACTTCAGCCAGTCTCACTTCTTCATCTTTCCTAGTGACATAAAAACCTTTTTCCGGGAGCAACACCTTCACTTCGTGACTGACCGGGTCATGGTACTCCACCAGCCCAGCACTCTCTTGCCCGTTGTAAAAGACATATACCTGTTGGGAGAAAAGCCACTATCAGTCATCATGATCATTCTGATCTCCAAATGAGTTAACCTGTTTTGTTGTCCTCGTTTCCATTTTTCCTAATATAAACAAACAAATGATATATCTGCAAGCAAACAACTAAGCTCAGAAAGTAGCAAGGACTGCACAATTTAACACTGAGCTCCATGCATTGTCTTCTATTGGAAACACCTATGAATGTATTAAAAAGACATTCTAGACCTAGTATAAGAAAGTATTTTTGTGCAAAGGAAAGTTCAGTTACTTCTTCAGATAGCACCTGAGCAATTCTTGAACAGAGCAAGAACACTACCATAAATTACATAAACTCAACTGCCAAACCTACCAATAACTATGAGCCCAAGTATTCAAATTGCACCTTATGTTCAGAGGCAATGAACAGGGGTAGCTATGGTGCTCAAGCTTGTAAAGCAGGGGCCCCCAACCCTCCGTCTATGGACTGGCACTGGTCCAGGGCATGTCAGAAACCAGGCCATGGAAAAAAGCAAGCCCCATCTGCTGGATGCAGGCAGCACATGAAACCACGCCCCCTCCGGTCAGTGGATAAACCTCTCTCTATGGAACCGGTCCCTGATGCCCAAAACATTGGAGGCCACTGTTGTAAAGCAACTGGCTGGACCTTGTTAAAGAGAAGATACTCCGCTAAATGTCATTTTGAAACAAATTCAGAGTTTCAATGCCTTATAATGGGAGGGCTTCAAAAATGCATTTCCAGAGCCCTGAACAACAGGAAAGGAGCTGCTTTCTTTCACTGAGATATGTGCTCTGCAGCCACAGTCATATCTACATGACCAGCATGTGATGCATTTTGCACTCTGGTTCAACTTCTAAGTGAAAGGGACACACTGTGATTATCAGCTGATTTTCCATCAGGCTTTGTCAAATCTCTCAGAGAGTGTCAGAATAGGCAAATAAGCAAAAGCTCATGAAATCTCTCCAACCATTCCTTTGCTCATACAAAAGCACATGCGATCTAGTAAGGCAGCGCAGGCCATCTGGCTAGGAAAGGAGAGACAGAAAGGGAATGACTAGCCCATGCTTGGGTAGTCCATGGAACGATGGTCTCCGCAAAGGTCTTTCCCCTTTGCTGCTTAACTTCCTAAAGTCTATTTTTGTATGTAATTTTATCTAGGCTAAGAGGGGCACTCTTTGAGTTAAGTTATTCCTGGGGGTGTTATTTATAGAGGGATCCTAATTACCATATGGAAAAACTGGGGAAGCTGCAGCGACCCCACTGTTCTGAAAAAACTGGAGTGACAGGATCTGTAACGCTCCATAAAAGATCTATGGATTAAGTCACAGGTGTGTACATCTTGTGTGGGGTAGCCTCATGCAGCCCAGTACAGGGTCCTGTAAGGCTCTTGACATCTCCCTAGAATCACTACTCAGCCTCCGCTTGTTTCTGCTCTATGTTTCTGTGGAAGTCTGTGAGGAAGGGAGGGAGGGAGTTTGCCCACATACTTCCTAATTCGAGTGAGCAACTATGGCAACTTTTACGACTTGTGTACTTCAACTCCCAGAATTCCTGAGCCAGCCATGGCTGACTGGCTGAGGAATTCTGGAAACTGAAGTCCACAGGTTGTAAAGTTACCATAATTGAGATGAGAGAGGATGGAGAGCACTGTATGTATGCTGCAGGTTAAAATGCTGCAATTAGATCCTAATGCAATGAAAATGTATTCATGATTAGGTTAATGTTCAACCTCCGTTCACTTTCAAACTATTATAAGACTCCTCGTGGCACAGTGATTAAATGCAGTACTTCAGGCAAAATTCTGCCCACAGCCTAGAGTTCGATCCTGACAGGGCTCAAGGATGACTCAGCTTTCCATCCTTCTGAGGTCAGTAAAATGAGGACCCAGATTGTTGTGGGCAATATGCAAATAATGCTGACATTGTAAACCACCCAGAGTGTTGTAAAGCACTATGGGGCAGTATAGCAATAGCAATAGCATTTAGAACACCACTCCACAGCTTTCTCTGAGCAGTTTACATATTGCCTCTAATAATCTGAGCAGTTTACATATTGCCTCTAATAATCTGGGTCCTCATTTTATCTATCTCAGAAGGATGGAAGGCTGAGTTAACTTTGAGCTGGTCAGAATTGAACTCCAGATTGTGCCTACAATACTTCATTCTAACCACTGCGCCATCAGGGCCCCTGGTATATAAGTGTTGTTGCTACTGCTAAAAAGTAAAGCAGGATATCCATCACAACAGATCCTTGAGGTGGGTAGGGGAAGAGACTAAGGTAGTGCAATGAGCAAAATCCCATCAAACTGAAAAACTTGGGACAGGAATTCTGCCAGATGAGAAGATCTGAATTCATATAATATATCAAGATATGCTTTCAATAAAATGCACACTAACTGGGATTATATAAATGCACTACCCCAAAATCAAACATAGCATATTATGGCTTAGTGTGACTGGTGAGCCAGGGTGAGAGCACTAAAGGACTGCTTTTGGATCAAGACTTCCTGAATTTAAATCCCAATTTTTCCAATTGGGCATAGGGTTACTAGCAGTGGGGGGTTTCAAATTTTTTTACTACCAGTTCTGTGGATGTGACTTGGTGGGCATGGCATGGCTTGGTGGGCGTGGCTGGGGAAGGATCCTGCAAAATCCCCATTTCCTCCCAATCAGCTGGGACTTGGGAGGCAGAGAATAGATGGGGGTGGGGCCAGTCAGAATTTTTACTACCATTTCTCCAGAACTGGTCAGAACCTGCTGAAACCCACCTCTGGTTATTAGTCTCCCTCATGGGAGAAACACAGTGGAGGGTGAAGGTAAAATGGAAGAAAAACCATGATTTCAAGCCTTTGAAGGGAAAAGGAACCTCTGAGCCGTGGTGGTGCAGTGGTTAGAAAACAGTACTGCAGGCTACGTCCACTGACTGCTGGCTGCCTGCAATTTGGCAGTTCAAATCTCACCAGGCTCAAGGTTGACTCAGCCTTCCATCCTTTTGAGGTGGTTAAATGAGGACCCAGTTTGTGGGGGCAATATGCTGACTCTGTAAACCGCTTAGAGAAGGCTGTAAAAGCACTGTGAAGCGGTATATACCGTATATACTCGAGTATAAGCCGAGTTTTTCAGCACGTTTTTTGTGCTGAAAAACGTCCCCTCGGCTTATACTCGAGTATATACGGCTTATACTCGAGTTTTTTTTTTTTTCTTCTTTTTTTCACATTATACCGGATGGCGCAAACTTGGCGGGCTTTTGCATTAGCGCGGGGAAGCCCTGCCGGTGCAGTGAGAGGGCGGGCGGGAGCCGCCAGCCTTCTCGGCTGAGGGAGGAGGTTTCCCGACCGTAGCTGCCTCATTTCCCACCCTCGGCTTATACTCGAGTCCCCAGTTTACCCCAGTTTTTTGGGGTAAAATTGGGGACCTCGGCTTATACTCGGATCGGCTTATATTCGAGTATATACGGTAAGTCTAAGTGCTATTGCTATTGCTATGCAGGTAGATCTCAACGAGCACCCGTTCGTTTAGCATTCAAAGTTACAATGACATTGGAAAAAAATGTGATTTATGACCAATCCTTACACTTACTGTACAACCGTTGCAGAATCCCCACAGTAACATGATCAAAATTTGGGGCTCTTGGCAAACTGCTGTCTATTAACAACGGCTGCAGCATCCCAAAGTCATATGATCACCATTTGGGACCTTCCCAACTGGCTTCAAACTACAGCTAGTCGTCGACTTGTGAGCACAACTGAACCCCAAATTTCGGTTGCAAAACTGAGACATTTGTTAAGTGACTTTTGTCCCATTTTACGACTTTTCTGGCCACATTTGTTAAGTGAATTACTGCAGTTGTTAAAGTGAGTAACACGGTTGTTAAGCGAATCTGGCTTCCCCATTGACTTTGCTTGTCAGAAGGTTGCAAGAGGGGATTCATGTGACCCCCCAGGACATGGCAACCATCACAAATAAGCTGTCAAGTGTCCAAATTTTGATTATGTGCCCATGGGGATGGTGCAACGGTTGTGTGAAAAACAGTCACATGTCACTTTTTTCAGCACTGCTGTAATTTTGAATGGTCATAAATGAAATGTTGTAAGTCGAGGATTACCTTTATGTCAATGGTGGAAGCTGGAGTCACTTAATAATGGCGTGATTTACTTAACAGCAATAAAATACTTCATTGTTAAGTACCATATTTTTCGGAGTATAAGATGCTCCGGACTATAAGACGCACCTACCTTTTTTGGGGAGGAAAACAAGCAAAAAAATATATGCCTCTACCTCCCAGCATCCATCCAGTATTCATCTGACCCATTCGCTGTGGCCCATTTGCCGCGGCCTATTCACTGCAGCCCGTTCGCCAGCACAGCCTGTTTGGCATGGCCTGTTCCCTGGCACCCATTTGCCATGGCCCTTTCGTCATCGCCGCCGCCACCCATTCTAGGACAGCTGATCAGCACCACACCGAACACACACACACCCGCTACTACTTCACTGTATAAGACGTACCGAAATTTTCACCCACTTTTAAGGTGGGGGGAGTGTATCTTAACTCCAAAAAATAAGGTAATTCATTTAACAATCATGGCAAAAAAAGTTGTAAACTTGGATCCAACTCGCTTAACAACAGCCTTGCTTAGGCTGATTCTGGTTCTGATTGTGGTCATAAGTTAAGGACCAATAATCAGCAGATAAGGAGGACACCAGATACCCATTGTAAGCAACCTCCATCTGCAAGGCTGCTATAGAACATCACCCACCTGCAAAAGGAGTGGGAACAACTCCAATGGTAGAACTCCCAAAGGGGACGTCTGATCATATTTCAGCCAAAGTTTGCTGGCTGGTTGAACTGTTTGCTTTGCTTAGCCTTGGCTGACATGCAGCTGGGACTTTGCAGAATCTACCCACACAATCCTGAAAACTGTTGTGGCACTTTCTGAATCAGGCCATACAGTATATACCCCAAAAGCCTTTGACACACACACACCCCGAGCCCCTCCAAATTATCTCAAGTTTTATTTTTAATATGACAAGGAGAGGTATATAGGGAGCAACCAATAATGTATTTAGTTTAATTTGATTTAACTGATGGTTACATTCAGTTAAATGAGTGTAAGTAATGCACTCACATATGTAATAAATATGCATTAATTTTTTCACCTTATACCTAGCAAGCTAACTATTAAATGCAACCCCCCAAATGGTGTGCCCCTGCCCTAAATAGCAACTCACCTAAGCAAAACAATGTTGGCATTTACAAACTGAGGGGAAGGCCTGTTTTCATTTGGTCAGCTTTTGAGGATATATTTTTGTTTCATAAAAGCTCCCAAATACTTTTAGGCACTGGTCATGCTGAGTCTGTGGATGAGTGGTTTTGAATGCATTCTTTTTATAGTCCACTAACTCCAGCAAAGGACTTGGAACCAGAATTATTTTTATAGAAATTCACAATAGGATTACTTCACATTTCCTCTTCTTCCGCAATGCCACCCAACGTTTCTCTCTGTGTCGTCGTCCCCTAATGCCACCTTAATTTCACACGTTTTTTTAACCCAACCTTCCCCGAGCTGGACCTTCCTGAAAACCCAGGCTTGATGCCCATCACTGCCAGTCAGTATTTTCCATCTGGAAAAGCAACCTGTCCTTGACATTTAACAAAGGAAAGAGGAAATTAGACCCAAGGAAAGGAGATAATATGCCACATTTTAAGTACCGTATATACTCGAATATAAGCCGATCCGAGTATAAGCCGAGGTCCCCAATTTTACCCCAAAAACTGGGGTAAACTGGGGACTCGAGTATAAGCCGAGGGTGGGAAATGAGGCACCTACGGTTGAAACCCTCCTCCCTCAGCTGAGAAGGCTGGCTCCCCGCCCGCCTCTCACTGCACCGGCAGGGCTTCCGTCCGGTAAAATGTGAAAAAGAAAAAAAACTCGAGTATAAGCCGTATATACTCGAGTATAAGCCGAGGGGCTTTAAAAAAAAAAAAAACTCGAGTATAAGCCGTATAGACCCGAGTATAAGCCGAGGGGAAGTTTTTCAGCACAAAAAACGTGCTGAAAAACTCGGCTTATACTCGAGTATATACGGTAATCCCCCTTTTTTTCCCCAAATATCACATGCATCACTTTGCATAATAGCAAAGGAGAGAATACAAAATGACTCGATATGAAATCAAGCTCTTAAATCTATGGAAGTTCATTGGAAATTCTACCATGTGCACCTAAATCTGCAATTTTATGGTACATTAAATCCCCAGTGACATGTAACACTAAAACTTATCCTTTATCTTTTGGGATATCGAATGCATAAAGCATTGTAAGAATAGCCTGTTCCACTTGATTCATTTACAAAAGTGCAAAATCGCTGTCCATTATTTCTACACAGTATCATATCAGATCTATAAATAGGATATCAATCGGGAAGAGGGTCTCTCATCTGTTGTTGCACCCATTATTTGAAATACCCTCCCCCTGGAAATAAAGACTGCCTTTTTATAATTTAATCACAACCCAAAAATGTATTTCAATTCACCTCCATGCTTGAGCATTCGTAATAGTGGAAGTGGGAACTACACGTTGCCATTTTTACATTACTTTATATGGTTTAGGGAGGTATTTTAAATGTGTTTTAAATATTTTATATACTGACAAGAGAATGCAGTTTATTTATATTTATTTATTCATTTGTGCCTTCAAATTAGTGTTGATTCTTGGCAACTGCTTGGGCAAATCCTTGCAGTTTCCTCAGCAAGATTTTTAGAAATGGTTTGTCATTGCTTTCTTCTTCCTAGGTCTGCTAGATGGGGGGTGGGGGATAAGGAGAGGGGGGAGAGGGAGAGAGACTGGCCCAAGGTCAACCAACTGCCTTCATATCTAAGGCAGGACTAGAACTCACGGTCTCCCAGATTTTAGTCTGTTGCTTTTAACTACCTATAATATACTGGCTGTGTGCAGGTAATATACAGTAGGAAGACTGGAAATAAAGACTAACTCAACTTTTGACATCATTGGCTTAGGACAGCCGGATGTGATTTACTTCCTTCAGATATGTCTACCTGTAATTCATATTATCTCAGCCAGTATGGCCAAAGTGATGTGATGGGAGTGAGGCATTTACACAGCACCGAGACAGGACGGCATCTTGTTGCAGTTCAAATAAACTGTGACGCCTGACATGAAATATTTGTTGGTACAGAAATAAAATAGTTTCCTTCCCCTCAAAAAAACCTGATTTTTTTATATTTGCAGATACGTCTGTAAATATTAGCTCAACAAAAGTCCATAACACCCACTGATTTGTTGTATGGCTGTTGCCCTTGAAACCAGTTCATTAACTTCAGCTCCTGAAGAATTTGGCTACTAGAATTTCAGTTGTAAATCTCTGAGATGCTTTCTCCAACCTAGGGAATTCTGGGAGTTGTAGTCTAAACATGGATACCAAACTAGAAAAACTGATCTATCCCAAGGTTTAAGAAATTAAATTAGTTTCCTGTTTAATTTCTAAGTCCAAATGAATGGCTTAGAGACCAAAATATATCAAACAGGAAGTCTTTCATTATTCGATCCATTGTTTAAGACTTTCTCCAAGTACCATCAGCCTTCTCCACAATGGGACCCTAACTCTGGAAGATGTCTCAAGGGTGATGCAATTGGTGTCAATAGCAACCCTGCTCATTTTTCTGCCTCAACCCATTTTTTTTTCAGCTTCCCTAGGCATTTTACTTTTTAAAAAAGAAAAGAAAATTATTTTCTTGCTTGATGACTGAATAAACCTGTATGGCTTGTTATTACAGAATTGTGTTTCTTTTTGATACCAGCATTTTTGAGATGAAAGGTGGTTTATAGTCATCAGCATCAAATTCAGTACCTTTTGGCCAGGTTGTAGCACTGGCCAATTTTGGTTCTGATTGCCAGAGGCTTCAACGTGTTCCTTGAAGTGTCCATCCTCATATGAAAGGGTGCTCTGATGTGAAGACACTCTGGTGTGTTCTGGCTGCAGGGGATGAACCTGAGCTGTCATCAGCATCCCATCCCCCAGCAAAGGGGGTGCAGAAATGCGGGCGCCCAACAGGGACCGCTTCCCCAGCCTCCTGGATAGCACACTCGCCATCACGGATACACTGCAATCAGTAAAGAAGGAAACGGCATTCATTACAATGAATAATAATTACTGGAAGGATGAGCAATTGATAGCATGAATTATAATGCAGCCTGCAAAGGAATCTCAAACACCTCTACCCCAGCACTGGCCAAGGGTCACACTTTATTAAAGTGGGGGAAACACAGAGGTCTCAGCCTGGCGGGGCAATACTTCAAAATGGGCAGGATCATGTCATCTATTTGGTAAGGCCAGGATTTTTGGATTTTTCCTTAGATTTGGGGGCATTGGGGGCATTCATGGAAAATCTAGTTAGAATGTAAACTCCATTTTTTAATTTTATTTTTTGCATTTCCGTCACCAGAATAGCTAAAACCATGTCTCTTGATGTTCAACAAGAAGCAGCCACAGCAGGTGCTTGGAGCTATAAAGTAAAGAGCTGAAAGACCACAGTTTGCCAGTTCGGCTTCACACTTCTCAAGCACAACACTCAAGCCAGCCTAAGGAAGCAGAGCCTTTATAAGGAAATCCAGATGCACATGTACTCCACACATATACATATTTTTTACTTTATGGCTCCTAGATGCCAACTACAGGCAACAGAAGCTCTGAGAAAATACAGGCAAAGCCCATAGTACCTGAAGGGCCCAGAAAAAGCAGCCACAACGTTCCTGCAACGTGTACCTCTGTACCAGCCAACATTCGCCTAAGATAGCCCAAATGAATGTGGGGCTACACATCAGTGGTGGGTTTCAAATTTTTTTACTACTGGTTCTGTGGGTCTGGCATGGCTTGGTGGGCGTGGCTTGGTGGGCGTGGCAGGAGAAGGATACTGCAAAATCTCCATTCTAACCCCACTCCAGGGGAAGGATATTGTAAAATCTCCATTCCCACCCCACTCCAGGGGAAGGTTTCTGCAAAAATCCCCATTTCCTCCCAATCAGCTGGGAATTGGGAGGCAGAGAATAGATGGGGGCGGGACCAATTAGAATTTTTACTACCGGTTCTCCAAACTACCCAAAATTTCGGCTACCAGTTTTCCAGAACTTGTCAGAATCTGCTGAAACCCACTTCTGCTACACATCCTCCATGGCACTGAGGGCAGGCATTTTCAGTAGGTCTGCAGTTTGCTTTGGAAAAGTCTACAGCCCTATCACTATATAATCAAATGGGAGTCCTCAGCCATGTCAGACTGCTGAAATGATTTTGCCTGGAATCAAGCAAGGAACAGATCTCACCCCGAGAAAGTCCTGCTCTCTAATTGCATCCACACATGGGTTCAAGCCAGGAATGTATTTTCAGTTAAAACAGGTTTTGTTTGCAGTTAAAGTAGTAGAGGAGGAAGAGAAGGAAGTTCCCTTGTGTAGACATGCAGCCCTGAGCTTTTGCAATG
Source organism: Ahaetulla prasina (assembly GCF_028640845.1). Classification (NCBI taxonomy): domain Eukaryota; kingdom Metazoa; phylum Chordata; class Lepidosauria; order Squamata; family Colubridae; genus Ahaetulla; species Ahaetulla prasina. Next base: position 32,913,840 of record NC_080539.1, read on the forward strand.
AAAGAATCGAGAAAGAAAGAGATTTCTGTGTTTTGCATCAATTAGGGAGTGCTTTGTGTCAAAAGACAGTTTAGGAACAGAGTAGACAAGCAAAACCAATACCCACGCATGTCCCATGGGACAGTACTGACAGGAAGCTCTAGCCCCAAAGCTGAGGAATGGCTTTTTCAGAACTCAGCAAGCCACTGCTGTGTAAACAGACAGTTGCACTCAGAATTCAGCCTGTTGAAAAAGAAATGCTTACGATACAACCCACCATTGGGCACGGATAATCTATAGCAGTTTTATTCTGGCTTTTCCCATTTCTTTTTGAACTGAACTTCCTTAAAGGGAAAACATGGGACCTTAGCCTGGAAAAAAAGCTTGGGGGCTTCTGATTATAGCAAGCCTGGAATTTACCTGAATCCAGAACTCAGTCCTGGAAATGACAACAAAGCAATGACTTCAGGACATGTGTGAAATTCCTGGCTCACACACATCACAATGATTCCCTATGTATCTGAGCTTAAAGGAGTGAGAACATTTTAATTTGTTCTCAATGTGCGCATGCAATTTCCAAGCTGGCCTGAACCACAGCATTTGTTTAGGAAATTTAAGAAATTAATCAAGCTGACTAGTAAGAAGAGACAAAGCAATAGGCAGACAGCAAGGCAGGTAGATTTTCAGCTACACAGTCTTTCTTCTTTTAAATTCTTCCCCCCACCCCCACCCCAGCAGCTCTTTGCCAAACTGAAATTCCAAGAATTATTTCTGTCAAACTAGCATGTTACATTATAGTTTAGATATTAATAACCTGAGAAAAATCCAAGTTGCAACCACCAGATCATTGCCTTAAGGCAGCCTACAAATGAAACAAAAATGGTATGGTACAAAAATCATGCAAGCAAGGAGAAATGACAGAGGCCTTTTTTCCCCAGAAGTTTCCTATTCTGACCCATTAACATTATACTTTGGCAGGCTCTAAAAGAGAGAGAGAGAGAGAGAGAGGTTGCTTGTGATTCTGGGGGCATCAGGTTCTATACTCAGTAAGCCACCTGCTCCTTCCAGAGTTTAGCTGAAATTTGAACTCCATGTTTTAATTTGTATATGCAGGCTTCATTCAGATCATCTGTTAATTCACTTTCATATTTGGACTAGAACCCAAATTGGACCCTCGGATATCCTGGGATTAAAACTCTAGGAATTTATAGCCAGCTGGTTGGAAAAGAGCTAACTGAGGGAATTCAGGATAAGGTTTTACAGACAATCTGGATATGAAGTACAGATAGCCTTTGATTTATCACTTTCCATTATAGTCTTAAATCATGATGGGCATAAAGCGGGTAACCTATGTTGACCGACCTAATTTTATGACCTTTTGTACAATGGTCGTTAAGTGAATCACCATGGTTAATTAAATGAATCTATGGTTCTTAAGCAAACCAATTGCTCACTATGGGGTGTTTTTGCCAAAAAAAAAAGAAAAGAAAAGAAAAGCAAGTGCTGGATTTTGGCAAAATGTCATAAATTACAGTCATATGACTAGGGGATAACTACTGGACCTTCAGAATTGGGTTGTAATACTTTTTGGAGATACTTTTCCATTCCCCACCATCCAGTCAGAGCTGAAGAAGCTCCTTGGATGGGAAGCAAAACGTCTTCAAAGAAAAACCAGAAAGTCCAGTTGCCTCTTGAAAAAGTAACTTTAGGACAACATGACCTGGATGACAGAGAATCTCCATAGACATAATTTTTGGAGAGTTATTACAACTTTGAACAGTCACTAAGCAACCAGTCATAAATCGAGAATTACCTGTACTTGTTTTTTTAATTCAGAGAGCAAGCTTGCCTGCAAAAGGCAGGTTGGTTAACGCAACAAAAAGGAACATTGCAAATTATTCTAATCAGCTGAAAGTATCTATTGGCTCTGAGCAAGCTCTATTTATTGTTTTCATCTGTGCAATGAGGTTGCTTCAATTCAGCCTGGTAGATGCATTGCCTTCATTATAGTATTGCTTTGACAAGTTAAGAACTGGGTGAAATCACAGGCTTGAATGCTTTAGAAATAGTTACAACAACTATAACTTTAAAGGCTGCTTATCATAATTAGTTGCTACCCTCTGACTGAGATTCATATCCTTGTGATTTAGCAATATGGTTTGGAATAATAGTTATACTTCTCTTCAAAAACAGAACTAGGGAAACAAGTTAGAATTTCTCTCTTGGATATACTACCTTTGGGGAAGGGGGTAAAAGTTTTCTTTAAAAAAATCCTCTTAACATTTGAGGAGTTGTAGTCATGTTCACCTTGTTTTGATGTTTGAATAGGCTCTCAATGAAAAAAATGGGGAGCAGGTTAAGAAAAAAGGCGGCTTGGCCAAGTTTTCTTCTTGGTTCCCATTCCATTCTTCATTTCCAGACTCAAGACACACAACATATTTTTTTCTGCAAACCTACCTGCAAGATACGGATCACTGGATGGGTAAATGGATAAGATTAGCTATTGTATACCAGAAAGGCCTCAACCCACACTGTTCCCCACTGAGTTGCAGCAAGGCTGATCCCACAAGATAGGACGGTTGCCGTCTAATTCTTCTGAAACCAAGTTAGACGAACTTCAACAGATCCCAAATTAATGACACCAATTTACACTCCTCTACAAAATTATATTAACTAGCAACTTTTCTAGAAAATTGAGCTATTGAAAATGGCGTGGAACACTGAGTGATATCTATAATATTAACATGTTAGGAGTTAATAAGTATATAAAAGAATATATTACAATTATAATGAGCACATTAAGGTTAGAAGTTGGAAGATAAAAATTATGTATATGTAATTGTATTATTACTGTAAGCAGTGTGTGAAAAATATGTTAACCCAGTCATTTCACTGTCCACAAAAAATGTAGGTTGTTAAAGAAAATAAAAACATAAATAAATAAAATAAAATAAATAAATAAAACATATATCAAAAAAATTATATTAGCTAGCAATGAGGGCTGAAATCTAAAACATCTGGCGAGTATCTTTTAACAGTACAGATTATCTAAAACTATGAATCTTATTTTTAAGTCAATTTTCAAAATTGGGTCACATTTTTAATCTTTTTCCCTTTAACAACACTGTAATCCCTTGCATTGGGGTAGAGTCAGGGCAACTGAATGGAGCTGAGAGCTTACTAGCTGGATGCCCTTCCTGACACCTACACGGAGTTCACAGCAGCAGACAGATTACTCATTGCGCCCAGAGAGAGAAATATCTACCACTACCTAGGATCGAACTCACAGCCTCCTGATTCTAGGTCACTACGCCACCCATAATTTTTAATCTAACAGTTCTTCCAAATTAAAATCCCAAACTGCAAACTACATAATTCATCTAGCAATGTAAAATCCAAAAACTGACATTTAAGAGCTTTCCGGAAGTTGCAAATAAAGGCTTTCTTTTGTTTTTAAATCATCTTATCCAATGGATGCATTCCTGGGTGACGTGACTGCCTAAAGAAATAGGGGCAGTTTTGGAAACTAAATATCTGTATTTAAGTATTTAAAGGGTTTATATCAATGTATATTATTTTACCGCCATTTCGTGTTTTTTGCAATGGGTGTCAATCTAAGTTGTGTACAACATCAGAATCTCTTACTTGCAGCTCAGAAATTTTTCTATAATCTGCTGAATTTGAGAAAACACTGAGGTGTTAGCATAAATGTAAACTGAGCTTTACCGGAGGTGGTGGTGGGGATCTCCATTTCAAAAACCAGCTAAAAGGAAAGAAAAAACATAAAAAGTACTAGCCCACCCTTCAGAGTCACTTCTCCACCCACTTTGCATACCTACCCACCACCAAAACTAACCTCTCAGCCAACCAAAACCTGACCTATCTTTGGATTACAGCAGTTTTAAAGGATGAAAAAGTTTAAAGGAAGCTATATAAGACTTCAGTATAAAATATTACTATAGTAGGCATCAGTCACAATAGAAAAATCTTGAAGGAAGATATGCAATTTTTTTAGGCCAAAGGGCCATCTTTGAGAAACATGATAGAAACACCACTCCAAAACTAAGATAGGGCTAGTACAAACATTTAATTTTGATTTAATTTGATTTGCATTTCAAATGAACCACATTTAAAGTGATTATTCCCCTTATATTTCACAATTTTCCTTTTGGTTACATTACACAAAGTTCTCAGAGTTATCTGAAGTTTCAGGTCAAGCACAGGAAGTCCGCAACTTATGACCACAATTGAGCCCTGATGTTGTGAGACATTTGTTAAGTGAACTTCGCCCCAGTTTACGACCTTTCTTGCCTCAGTCGTTAAGTGAATCACTACAGTTGGTAAGTTAATAACCCAGTTGTTAAGTGAATTTGGCTTCCCTCTTGACCTCACCTGTCAGTAGGTCACAAAAGGATATCACATGACCTTGGACTACAGCAATAGTCATAAAAATGAACCAATTGTCAAGCACCTGAATTTTGATCACATGATCATGGGGATGCTGCAAAGACCCTAACTGTCAAAAACAGTCCTAAATCACTTTTCTCAGTGTCATTGTAATTTTGAATGGTCATTAAATGAACTGTTGTAAGTCGAGGACTACCCGTATCCCTATCTGATTTTTAAGAGAATGGCTTTTGCTTTAATATAAAGCTGTTACATCTGCTACTACACATCAGTAAGAGGAAGAACTCAGGGGTGGGTTCTACTTACCTTTACTACCGGTTCGCATTGTGCTCACATGCACACATGAGCGATGTTCGGGTCAGTGGGTGGAGCCTCCCGCCGGTTTTACTACCGCTTCTATAGAACCGGTCAAAACCAGGGGCAACCCACCACTGGAACAACTGAATGTTAAAGGTAGGTTACATTTTTTTATTTTTTTGATCTATATTTCCTATTTCTAAACTGCCCATTTTTCCCAGAAAGGGGCTCTATAAGGCAGGTTGTAATCATGAAACCCAGATGGTAGAAGGAATGAGGCTGATAGCAACCACCCAATAAATCCTTCACTGAGATTGGTTGAAAATAGGGGGCTTTTGATGCAAGAGGGGTTATTTTTACAGCCGAACAGCAATGGGGCAGCCTCTAAAGCAGGGGTCTCCAACCTTGGCAACTTTAAGCCTGGCGGACTTCAACTCCCAGAACTCCCCAGTCAGCTTTGCAAAGCTGACTGGGGAGTTCTGGGAGTTGAAGTCCGCCAGGCTTAAAGTTGCCAAGGTTGGAGACCCCTGCTCTAAAGCAAACTTGTGCAGCAAAGTTGCAAGACCATCCTATACAGATTTATCTGGAAAATAAGCCCCGGTATATATTCTTTAGGACTTTCTGTCATCTCAGCCTCTTTAGTTATATTTGTATAGATTACAAGCACAGTTCAACACACAATTAGGATAAGGATTGATAGAAGCTTAAACCCTCCCAACTTCGAAGTCATTCCCCCCCCTCCAACTCTGGCTTTTAAAGGACAGCAGCTCCCACTGCCTCAGCCTTGTGTTGGGGAGAATCAGGCAGCACCGAAGGGTTAAAAGTGAGATTCTCCAAGAAGGAAAAAGCTGGGGATTAGGAGCTTTTTTAGAAGGAAAATCTAAAAGCTGCAAATTTAAATCAGATACTCTCAGCATATTCCCGCAAGGAGAAGTCTGTTAAGAAGGAGGAGTGGCAGTCTTGCCCAGAGGCAGGTATAAGTCTATCATGGAGAGCTGGAGAAGGCACAATCGGAAAAGAAAGAGGAAAGTATACATATTCTCCTTCAGAAGGCACTGGTGGCGTTATTCCACACACTTGTAATATCTCCCCAGCAACAATTTATCTGTCATTGTTCGGGCATATTTATACAATGGCTTGGCAGAAGCCCCGATGAGATCCTTTTATTTCAAGTGACAGAATTGGGGGGATGGTAGGAGGGCTTTGTTCCCACCTCCCTTTACAGAGTGAACCAGATTTCAAGACTATTCCAAGAGAAGAAAAGTTTACAACGTCACACTGAACCCAATCAGCTCTGCACCCAACCTGCTTCAAACGCAAGAGGGTATAAAACCTGCAGGAACTGGGTGCTAGAGCTGATCCTTTTCACACAGAAGCAATAGATTCCCAGCTCAGCATCTCCAGTTCAGGCTGGAAAAGAGCAGTCACAAACCATAAAGCCTCACTGCATATAATACAGACAAAGCTAAAACAGATTCACCAGCCTTTTGCTTTTCCCATCACATCCAGGTGCAACAGTAACTTTGAACAAAACACTAGAGTTCACTAAGGATACCGCATCTGGGCTGCAGAAACCCAGAAAATCAGTAGAGGGCAGCAAAGAGCGCCATTTTTCTTTTATCTTTTTATTGTCATTTTGCAGTTGCCCAGGTTTTCAAAGTCTAGACCTGATAGTTATGGAGTTCACACAATATGTTACATCCAAATGAAGAAAAAACAGATTACTATAAATTTTTTTAAAAAATTATTAGCTATGCTAATAATGAGATTATATAGTTCATGCAATACCCTTAAAATAACAGCTGGCTTTCTGCAATATAGTGATCCACAACCTGCAGTATCATATAATGTGTAAATCAGTTACCAAGTTCCATCAGTAAGTCTACTGGTCAAATTCCTCAGCTCTCTCAATCCCAAATGAATGCAGATCACACACACACATGCAAATACGCGCACACACCTGATAATTCATTAATGCAAAGGACAAATGTCATCCCAAAAATCAAGACAGGTAGTCTTGGGAGGGGGGCAGGAAAGAATTAGAAATATTCTAATTAGTCCTCTTAAAAAAAAGAATTACCAAGTCTTCCAGGATAGCTCAGGGAATGTCAATTGACAGAAAGGGGGCGCTGTTTCCAATCAGACTCACAAATGTTATGAGCAGCATCTGGCTAGTCGGAGGATGGGCAGCATGTTGCACTAGGACCACATGGAAATTTCAAAGCTCATTGCAAGCATGCTGGTCAAACCTCTGGCAAGAGCAACCCATCCAACGTTATTGCCTGGGAAATGAAAAGGCAAAAGAGAAAGGAAAGGCTCTGATGCCAAGGAGAGAGGGGAAAATGGGAGTGTTGAAAACCTACTTCTGGATCTGGCCCTGCCCATTGCTTGCTTAAGCCCCAATCCACATTGCTGCATAATTTCTTGCAGATCACTGCCAAAGGAATACACTCTTAACAATAACAACAGTAACAATAATGGCTGCCAAACTACACCCTTGTCTCTCAGATTTAATGCCAAATACCAAAATCAAAACACCATTAGGAGGGGCACAGTAGCTACATATGCAAGAACCCTACGCACAACAGAAACTGTTCTTGCAACTTTCTCCGAGCTGCATCGTATTTTAATTCTCTACCATAGAAATGATCTCATTGAATACTGACAACTAACAGATCAAAGAGAAAGCTAGCCTTTTTTCTGACAGACTGAACATCACACCAGCAGGAGTTATTCCTGGAAGCAAACTACCATAAACCAGTCTTCCCCCCTCCCCAACTCTTTATAAATGCTGGAAAATGGGCTTGAGGGATTTTTCTTGAAAAGATCGTCGTGAGGTTAGAAGTAGACAGACTGAAAAGACGAGAAGATTCTCCAACTGGGAAAGTGTCTCTGGTTGAATTTGAGTATTTTCTGCTTCAACATAGGTGGCGGCACCAAGCTAACATTGGCTGCCTGCAAAAAAAGGCTAAGCAGGATCAAACCTTCTTGGTACTAGAATAGGAGGCCACCAGGAAATCCCAAGGCTATGGCTAGACAGGGTAGTGGAAAAAACATCAGGAAAGTAGGCAGCAGCAAAGCACTACCATAAGATTGCCGAGAAAATGATAAAAAGTCCCCAGAAGTTAAAATCAATTCAAAGATGGCTTTACATTTGCGTCACAACCTACTCATCTCAAGAGACTCCTCCAGCCTTTGGTATAGCTTTGCAGGGTATACCTGTAAGTAAGGGTTTTGGCCTTCAAAAATTTTCTTCCATCAGCACTTTACATCTCCCAATGTTCAAAGTGGGAAGGCAGTGGTTAAATATCAGGCTAGAAAATGGGAGACTGTGAGTTCCAGTCCTGCCTTAGCCCCTAAGGCCTAACTTCGACCAATCACTTTTTTTTCAACCCTGGGAAGAAGGAAAGGGCAAACCCTTTCTGAAATCCTGCCAAGAAAACTGCAGGGACTTGTCCACGCTGTCGCCAAGAATGACTTGAAGGCATGTGCACACAGGCACGCACACACAACAAAACGTTTAAAGTTGGTTGCCCCCACCCATCTTCTGAAAATCTGGGACCCTGCCATTTTTGCCATTTGAAATGTACAAAAAGACTTTTCCTGTCCACAAAAGTTTCTGGCCCATAAATAATTTCCTAACCCTTTTATATAGCTTGCTTAGGGCAATCTTTGTGACTCCAGAAAAAAAAAGAAGCAAGCCATTTTTTTGGGAAATGAACTTCTGCCCGGCCTCCCAAGAGGCAATAAGATCTCTGATCACTGGCTAATCATGAACTTAGTCAGCAACACGTATACCAAGAGATACCAGGAGAAAACGGCAGGAGCCCAAAAGTCACACCACTGCATAGTGAAAGGTAATTAAGTGCGTGCTACCAGCAATCAAACAGGTGTTAGTTAACTCACAGGGCAAGCCTTCTACAATATGTCAAAGAAGTTCAGGACTACATTTCCCAGATTGCACTAGGATACTGGCATATTGTGAGGTAAATGGTGTGACTCGGTGGAGGCCCAAAGCTTCCAAGCATAAGATTTGAGATATGCTCCAAGTTGCAAACATAAAGAAGGGGTGTGGCACAAATTGAGGGTGGGGAAAACACAAGAAGTACCAGTTAGGTCCACAAGAGGAGTGAAAACCTGCACGGTAACAAAGTGGGAAACAGGAAGGGCCAATGGCATGCTGCTCCCTACATTTGGGGCAGTCTCCCCTTCCCATCTCATCCCACCCTGTTGTTCTATTTCAAGGCCAGAGCAAGGCCCAGACAAGCTCATTCATGCCAAAGATTCCCCATTAAGAGATGCCGCTTTCTCTTTCTCTTCCACCCCATAAATAAAAGAGATTCAAAGAAAGCAGCATCTGCTGAAATGCAGCACACTGGCTATGTTCACAAAACATCCTTACCCGGGTTGCTGTATTAAACATTTCTGCAGGATTTGCACAGTGTCCTGAGCTATAAACTAATCAAGCTGGCTGGATTCACACAACATGCAACAAGCTCACCCCATATATTGTGCAAAGGCAGATACTAGGCCTTCCATTGACCAGCACGACTTATGAAAAATATCGAAGTTTTTTAAGCTAGCAGAGCTTCATTGTTAGGCAGATCTCCAGAATATGCTCTTTTGGTTGTAGAATTCGTCCAAACTAAGGTTGAATCTCCTAAAAAGTTCTCCTAAAATGTCCTCATGCAAATATCTAAATCTTTCCTAAAACAAAGACACAGGAATTCAGGTCTGGGGAACCAGAAAGCTGGCACGCAAATAGCTATTTATTTAATTGCTTACCAGAGCATTTTAACTGCACATTAAAACTCCACACCATTAGAACAGCGAGCCCTGAGCCGCAATCTCAATGAGATTTACTTTTGAGCGAACACATTCAAACCTTGCACAGCATTCTGGAAGAGAGAGGTGCATGACAAATGGGATCCAAACCGTGGAAGGCACTGCCCAGAAGCTGAAGCCTTGCCGTAGCTATGCAAAAGCTAACAGCTGCACAAGTATATTTATGTTAGGAAGTCTGTGAGAAAGAAAAACGACAGTGAAGGGAGACAGCTGCAGAGACCTACAGAACAAACAAAAAAAAATCATAGTTGCTTTTGGGCTGGACTGCTCTGGTCTTCTCAACTGTTGTTGTATCTTCTCCCCTTAGTGGTTCTCTAAAGCAGGGGTCTCCAACCTTGGCAACTTTAAGCCTGGCGGACTTCAACTCCCAGAACTCCCCAGCCAGCTTTGCTTTGCTTTGCTGGCTGGGGAATTCTGGGAGTTGAAGTCCGCCAGGCTTAAAGTTGCCAAGGTTGGAGACCCTTGCTCTAAAGATTCTCGACAGAAAGAGCCAAGGGGTTACCAGCCACTCCAACCATAATAGCAAAGACTAAGCAACGTCCCAACATCTTGCGTTTCCAGGACGTCCCGGGGAAGCGCCCTGAAGTTTGACCGGCAAGACTCAACAACAACAACCACCGCCAGTCAACTTTTTCGCGAGACGTATAAAATTGATAGATATTTTTTTAAGAAACAAAAAAGAAAAAGACTTAAAATGTAGATTCTGGGGCTGGACTGCGAGGCGTGGTCTGAATGCAAACGTGACATGGCCGCAAAAAGAGGGGGAGTGGCACTTTTCCTCCCCGGGCAGAGCCCCCTCTGCGCCTAAGAGTGGGCGTGCCATGGGCAACCCAGGGGCGGGGCAGGCGCAGCGGCTAGAAGGCAGAAGCGGGCGGGGGGGGGGCGGTTTGGCTGACTGTGGGGGAAAAGGGCTGAAGCGGGACCCAGGAGCTAAGAAGGAGGGCGGGACGGCGAGGGCCCTGCAAAAGAAGGGAGAAGCGGGTGTTGCCGTTCCCCGGTGCCAAAAAAAAAAAAAAAAAGACCCCTGACAAGACCGAAGGAAAAGCGCCCGCTAAAGGGAGGCGTGGCAAACACGCGTTGATCAAAACACAGGGCAGCTCGCGCAAAGAAGAGCTTGGCTACTGGGGCGAAGCCGTCGCGGAAAATTAGGAACAGGAGTACATTTACTGCGGGTTTTTAATAAAGTCACGTTGGAGGGGACGTTAAAGAGAGGAGAGAGAAAAAGCTAACCAAAGTCGATCTTCCCTGTCCTCTCGCCTCTGGAGGGCTTGTCCAAGGGGGAGGAAATGCGAGGGGACCACGTCGAGGGAAGCTGGGACGGCGGCTGGGGTGGAACCGCACAGCGAAAACCACTTGCCGCGGTGCAAGCGCGGGCATAAAAACCAGCCCGGTTCTTGCAAAAGATGAGAGTAAATCTAAAGGGCAGGGAAAAGTGAGCGCCGAGGACCGCTGCCCGCCTGCATTGGATCAAGAGGAAGCTTGCGCGCAAAAGAGCTCACCCTTTTTCCAGCAATTAGGAAGCAATTCCTAAACCGGGGTGGAGGAGATCAAGCGTGAGATCCGCGGAAGTTTGGTTCGGGTTTTGCAGAGGAAGCGGGCTAGAAGACGAACTGCTCGCAAACCGCGCGGCACCGAGAAATTGCACGGCCCGTGGCAGATTGCGCGCGCACACGCCCACTCCGCTTGCACTGGCAAGTCCCCGCTGTGCCTGGGCTTTTCGGGCCTCTTTCCAAGCGGCTGCAGCGCCCCCCGATTCCCTCGCGCGCGCAACGGGTAGGTGGGTGGGTGGGTGTGTGCGCGCGCGCCCTCCCCGCCACCACCCGCGGCGCTTCTCCGCTTACCTCCAGATGCCGCTTGCCAGCTCCGCTCCCTCCTTCCTTTCCGAAGCTTGTTTTGAAATTCACCTTCCCCTTCCAGCTCCCTCCTCCCTTTCTCCTCCCCTCCCCTCCAGTCCCCTCCCCTCCTCTGTCCCCGGCACAAGCTGCCTCACGTACGCGGCTGCAGGCAGCCCCCGGCCTGGAGTCCCGGCTCGGAAGGGAGGCACTCGCTTTGCGGTGGCGGCGGCATAGCAGCACGTCGAGGAAACGCGCAAAACCAGAACGCAAACAACGCGAGCCGCACCGAGGAGCCGGCTGGGAGTGGGGGTGGGGAGAAGCGCCTTGGCAGTGCTGCACACATCCGCCAACTCGCGTGGCCACAAAATAGCAGGCGCCAGCTGACTGGGCAGGCAGCATCCACGAGGCAAGTGCCACCAGTCGGGCATGGAAACCTCGAGGCGTGTGGCGAACTGCCTCTGTAGACAAAATGCTAGCTCAGGTGAATTTCTGGTTCCTCGAACACTCGAGGGAGGTTTTATTACCACTGTAGCTTCGAGGATCGGGTGATACTGTACTGGGCACACGTGAAAGGGCACTGGCATCGCGCTTTGCTTAACAACACTTCGGGAGCTAGGAAGGCCGGAGGTCCCCTATGTATATCAGGTTTCAAGCCCCATCATTCCCAGCTGGCAGGGTTTAGCAAAAAATACATTTGGTCAGAAAGACTTTGATGGATATTTGACGCTAGTTATGCTGCTTCCTATGCTAACGCCTTGCGAAGTGGCTTGCAAAATATAAAACAGTAGGTACAATTCATAAACATGAACCATATTCGTTAAAAAGGTGAAACAAAGGGAAAACAAAAGCAAAGATCACTATTATGAACTATTATGGATACAGGATGAAAAGATACATTTCAACACCTAAAAATTAATATACCCAAGTTCTGAAGAAGGACATACAGAACAGAAATTTGACCAAAAAATATGGAAGCAAAGACACAGTGTGCAGACGGAGAGCAAAATAGGTTGCAGAGACTACCACTACCGTACAAAGGGGACATATAGAAAGCAGTGTCATTTGTCCAATGAATTGACTCAAAAATACCTCGTATATATAGAATTGCTTCATTAAGCAAATAAGGCTGTTGTAGGTTTTTAAAATCCACTTCTTAGCATTGATTTGGGGCCATGTTCACTGCAGAGGAAATCAGGTTTTTTTAAAAAAGTGCCATTTTTCATCACTGAATTTGCCACTACTGCAGTTATCCTTCTTAACACACATATTAACAAGTTGTTTGCCCTAGGGGTTTGCAATCATTTGTTTGAAGAGACACACCTACACTGCAAATAGAAGATGGAGTGTAGCTCAAGACTCAAGGAAGCAATGAAAGAGCCTAGAAAACTTTGAAGAAAAAAAAAGGGGGGGGGCTGCCAAGCTAAAACGTGACACCTTTGACACCTAATATTTATCAGTTTAATGTTGGAGAGCTCCTTCCTTGGTCTTTTAACAAACATTCCGTATTCTTAACTGCAGGGAAAAAACAACAATTTTTCATTTGCATTTAAAAGTAAGCTTATTTGAATAAAAAAAAAAGACTGAACCAGATCAGACAACCAGGTAACCTTTTCAAGGGCTGTTTTAGTTGTGTTTATCAATTCAGTTTTACCTAGATTTAAACTTAGGTTCCTTGAAATGGAGATTTAAAAAAAGTTGGAATACTAGCTTGGTTTAACTAGTACAATTATTTGGTGGAAAGTAAGCACCAATACTGGAGACATGTTTTGCAGATAGTAGTTTCCAGTTAAAGCAATCTTGGAATCTTTCTTCAGATCCAAAAAAGTTGGAGAATTCCCACAATTCCACTGTTTCAGCAGATATGGCACAGCTCACTGAAGTTAGAGCTAAAGTCTATGCTCCAGGGCTATATTCTTTCCTGTGTCATATGGTTTTCTGAAAGTCTAATTCTGTTGACTTTCCCTCCCAGTGTAGAAGAGTGATCAAATCTGAGCTGCCAATTTCAAACAAGGTCTCAAAAGCACGGGTAAAACATAAAGGGACCATATATGGGCTGGGCTGGTCTGAGACATTTTACTCTGTTATAAAATAGTTCTCACTATTAAGAAGTCTTAGTTTTTCCTAGATTAATGTAGCTGCTTTGTGCCAGGACAGACTATTAACTACTATCTGGTCCTTCTTTCCACTGGAGATACAGGGTTTGAATGTGGGCCCCTCTATATGCCAATCTGTAAACTAGGGACCCTCCCAATCTTTTTTTTTTAAAGCATCAAGCATGTGCCAATTGTAAGTGAAAGTCTCTGACAACTGTAGATCCTACCTTAATGTTATACGATACATTATCCAGCATGATCACCAAGAAGCAGATATTTCACAAATAAAGGAATGAGATCTGGGTGTATCTATTCCATTAAATTGAGGAGTGGAAGATAAACTATTGGAAAGCTGCAGTGGGCAGATCATAAAGTGAGCAGAGGCTTATCTGCAACTTTGGTGGAACAGAAATTCTCCATTTTTCCCAGTTGAAGAGGAAAGAATGGTTTGTCTTCCAAAGGCCTACTTTAGGATTTAGATTAACAGTCCTGTGGTTTTTTCCCACAAATGGTGCTAGGTTTGGGGGCCATTATGCTGTTGAAATCCACAGATACAGACAGACACAGCTTTGACACCTGCAAAAAAATGTGGTTTTGGGATTGAATGTGTTCTGTGAGCCACTGTTTTCCTTCGTTTGACTTGAAGTAACCCCTTTCCACCATCCATTTGCTATCTAAAGCAGTCTTTCCCAACCTGGCACCCTCCAGATGAATTGGAATTGCAATTCCTAAAGTTTTTAGAAGCTGAAAGCTCTAGGAATTCCAGTCCAACCTATCTGGAGGATTCAGAAAGGCTGCTATGTGGCTTTCTGTCTACACAATTGAGGCTGTCAATAAATATAAATTGGTACAAATGCATACAAAGGATTCTCCCCCCAAAAAAAAGAATTATGGAAGAACTTCTGTAATTGCACGCTATGATTCCTTTGAGGAGATGAGCTTCGAAGTGTTTTTAAGCTAGTTAAAAGTCTCAAAGACCAAACATACCTGTTTGCAAAATAAAAGAAATCAAGACATTTTCATTAGCCAATCTTAGGGAATCAAGGGGTTAGTTCACTTTCTACTTAAGACTATAGTAGAAGCAAAATATATGCAGGCATTAATGTACAAACATCCAGAAAAGTAATAAGACAAATGATTGTGTAGCTGTAGTTTGCTTCCTCTGAGAAACAGCCAAAACTGCCTCTGCCAGCCCTGCGCCTTCTGAATGTTAGGCTACACAAGCATTTTCCTCCGCCAGCATGGCCAATACACACTCTGTCTGCAGAGGTTGGTGGTCAAATGCACCTGCAGCTGCGCCCTTAGAAAAGGCGGAGATTCTGCTTTTCTTCATGGGGAAAGAGCTTAATTTAGGCAAACAGTAATTGGAAGGGGTAGGGTGTGTGGAAGAAAAGCGGTTGAACATGTCAGCCAGCTATAAAAATGCGCAAAATATGAAGAAAATAAACCCGGGAAGCTTAAAACATTAGAAGCCGAGAATGTGTATTGAGGCAGATCAAAACCAAAATTGCACTTTTTTTTTTACTTAACGCCTAAGCAGTTTGGGGAGCTCTCCGTCGTCAGACGAAGCAATGGCCGCTGGCTTCTAAGAGGAACCCAAAAGGACTGGATCATTTTCAGGCAGATGAAGTAAGTACTGAAAATTTAATAATGGATCCTGCATATGCAGAAGCAATATATCTGCCAATAGCCGCTTTGGCCGATTAAGCACAAAACCAGCAACAGTAAGTCGCCGCCTTCCAGCCGCTTAAAAGCTCCTTCCGAGAGCCACCTTTGCACGCATCGTTCGGAACGATATTGGACCTTTGCTCCGAGCCAGCCCCCACTTCGGCTGTCCTTTCGCAAGATCTGCCACCTTTCTGCAACGAACACCCTCGATCTTGCCTTAATTTATTTACCAGTCCCCGCCAGTGCACGGTGGACTTTGGCAGGGCCTGTCCAACTCGGTCGCTGCACCCATCACCTCACCTTGCAGACGGCTCCTCCCGGGGCGGGCGGCAGGGGGAGCGGACAGGGAGGCCTGGCCGCCTCTCCCGCGCTCGCGACTCCACGTGCTTCCCGACGCCAGGCTTTGCTTCTCGCCTTCTTCCTCCTTGCCGGCCGGGTTAGAACAGCTCGGAAAGATCTGTTGTAAACAAGCTGCCCTCATGGTCCAACCCCTCGGCGCGCATTGGCTGCGCGGCTCTATTTAAATACACGCCCCCAGCCGGAGCCCTGCAAAAAATAAACATCGAAGCCAAGCCGCTTCAGCTCTCTTGCTAGCGCCTCGCCGTCCTCCCCCGCTTTCACCCACTCCTTTTCGTCCAGCCCTGCTTTTTAAGCTCTTTTTAAACTCCCTGCTGCGATTGCGAAGCTCGGTGGAAGATAGCAGGGTTTTGTAACGTCCCCAAATTTTCCCTTTCCAACCCATAAGGGGATTCTTGTCCCTTAGCGGAGACGGATTGTTTTAACGTTATTCGTCGCCTTCGTGTAAGCCCAGAAAGTCCTCACTGGAGGAAATGCCGTTGTCGTGAAACAATCTTTCACGAAGCTGACCTGTAAGCAGCAACAGCACATTATGGCTGTGGTGTAGCCCACCGACAAGGAAAAGATACACCAGCGAGCCTACCATTACTAACTGCATCCGTGGGCACCTGTTTTTGTCGGAGCTTTTTTGCAATTTAGGGGAGCTGAGAAACCTTCCTTTCAGGACTTTTTGTAAAGATGACTGAGATTCAAATAAAGATGCCATATCTGTAGCCTTTCCAACTTTGTAGATCATCGGTAGTACCTGAGGATGATGAGGGTACTCATCATCCTTAGGTACAATGGAGGATCTACAATGTTATATAATTAAGTAATACTAAGTACTGTTGTAGCCTCAGGCTTCATCAGCTAGAGTTTAGTACATAAAGTTAACTACTAATCCTCGTGTAAAACATAAATCTAAGTGTCTGTCTGATATTAATACAAGAAACTGACATGAGCTCAGCCAGAATCTGGTGTTGCTGTAAGCATGATAAAATGCTGGTCTTAACCTTTGGTTCTATCTTGGTATTGTGGCATACGTTCTTCAGGAATAATAAAGGGAAGCATGTGCACTATGGTGGATTCTCTCATTTTAATATTGAATTATCAATATTAGTCCCAAATGCTGTATCAGTGCCCATGTTACATATTAAGGGTGCTGGCACATATTTTTTCAAAGGCAGATCTCAAAGGCAGTCACATAAATAATAATAGAAATGACTCGTGCAAATATTTGCTGGAGAGGTTCAATTAATACTAATAAATTATTATGTCAGTAGCAATGGCCCTACTACTTTTACCTCTGTGCCATTTCTCCTTAGGCTGATTTCAAATCTTGGAGATTAAATATGGGAAGAAAAAAACTTAACAGGCAAGAGACAGAAGGGAAAATGGGTCAATCCAGAAAATAAATAACAGCCCCCTTCCATTCATGGATTACCTGTTGGTGCTAACAGGCATTTCTTCCCAGGTCAGAAATTGGCTTCAATGAAGGGAATGTTCTCTGCAGTGAAGCATGGAAGGAAAGAGTTAATTTACCCATCCAGTCAAGGAGGGTGCTCCTCTCCAGAGAATGCTATTGATTAAAATCAGGAATACATGCTTAATTGGAAGTGTAATACAGCACTGATAGGCAATCCTTATTCTGCTGAATTCAAACTCTAGTTAGTTCATTAGTGCTGAATGCATTAATCAGGCCAGAATAGTATAGGGCTATACTATATAAATACTGGATGGATGGATCCTTTCTCCAATTCCTCATGTGGCAATGGCAACAGCCTAGATTTGGAATATGATCTGGATTGGCTGAAGAAGCTCCAGATTAGCTTGATTTACACAAAGGCATGCATGTACACAAACACACACACCAAGATCCTTGCTATTTTCCCCACCCAGTGGCTTCTCTGTCAGCTTGGACCGTGTCCAAGTCCTCTGTGCACTGTACCAGTGCAAGGACACATACAACATCTTTCGCTTTGCTTCGGCCTGCCTGTTCACAAGTGCCATGCAGTTTTAAACGTGCAGGAGGAAAAAGTACTGTGTTTCTCTCATTGCCTCTGGCTGCGCAGCAGGAGGAGTGGACACAGAACAGAATGGTGAGAGAGGCAGAAGCACACGCCAGCTGTCCCTGTATGGTATTTCTCCGAAATGCTTCCTGAATTGCAGAGAACGTCTTTTCTTTGCATTAACTCAGGGCATATACCTGATGTCAGGGCATAATATATCTGATTGTGCCACACTTTAATGAACATAAAAATAATCACATGCCTTCAGGCTTGCCTTTATGGCTCAATGGAAGTTTACAAGTTAAAAACAAACCAGATACAATTAAGCATATCAAAACGATGTCTCTGAAAATTCTAGGAATCTGCACACCAAATTTCTTGCTACAATCCAAACCGGATATATTGTAAAACATGAGACAAGGAAAAAAATACATTACATGTTCTTGGTGATTGCAGCTAATCTTCCCTCTAACCATAAAGCTCTTGGATTGGCCTCAATTGTGCAGTTCCCAATAAATTAACAGCATCCGAAGTTTCCAGAAAACTGGCTATAAAACAACTGTGCTATAGTCATTTTAGTAGGATTTCACTCTGGAAAAAAAATCCAGTTATGTTTAACTTCTGTTATGAACTGGGTTGTTAGGATGGTTGCTTTGTATTTTAACATTATTTTAAGTCTACAAGTATGCAAAATTAAAATACATTTTCTGCTATGAATTTGAAATTCTCAGTGTTGTCCTGCAGAAAGCTTTTTATTTTCTCTCCCTCTCTCCCTCCCTCCCTCTCTCTCTCTCTCTCTCACACACACACACTTCAATTGCCTCCCAAATTGTTTTGTATAGTGGGTGTTAATATTTCTAGAACTGTGTTCCTATTGCTTTATTTACTCAAATCTACATTTTTAAAACATCAATTGTAGCCAATATACATTTTGTTTGGCTGAATTTATGTTCATTGTACTCATTTGGTTTTAAGACTTTCATGTTCAGAAGGAAGTTTCTTTCTTCTAATGGTCTGACTCTGCATATTAACTTGATGCTATCTTTTCCAATGTGCAGCATTTATTCTCAGTTTCTCTTATTATTGGTTTGATTAACTGCCAAGTGTTGGCTACAATGATTAAACTTGCCCGTTGGAAAGTTAGTATATAAAACATGCTTATCTTCCTAAGATTCTGAATGGATTCACATAACATGTAACATTTGCTAGTCCAGCCTCATCCCCAGAGGTCTATTTTAAATCCTGGGTCCACCTCAATTAGCAATAAGTCCTTTTATTCACAGGAAGACAGTTAAGCCCATACAACAACGAGAATACATAAAATGAGACAATCCCTGAAAGGGGTAGTAATAATATATAATAAATTGCATTTATTAAGGATTGTTGTCTAAACAGGTATCTGCCGACTAAATGACTCACAGGTGTAATAATATCCATATACCCTAGTGACTATTCTACTCAAGACAATTCTGCTGGTGACTGTGGGAAGGGGCAAAGCTTGTGAGAATCCCAATGCATAATGCATGAAAACATGACACATAAAGCAACACCTTTCTCACTGCAACTCACAAATGTGGTTTCTTTCCATTTCTTTGCAGAGGAAACACTGAGGAACATGCCTGAGAGAAAAGAAGAGGAACAAATGGGGATGGGCAACACCACAAGGCAAAGATTTTGACTATGTGTAGCAGGTATCATTGAACAATGATTGAAGTAAATTCTAACACTGTTTACAAACCAGCCTGGGGACACAATTGCAGAGTAGTCCAAGTACATCAACCATTCTCACTTACTATGTTGGCTGATCTTCACTGGCACAAGGACAGATGGTGAGGAACTAGAGATAGAAAGTGAACCAGAGTGAGAAGTAGAGAGCAGAATCCAAGTGAAGAAACATGAGGCCAAGCAAAGAAGTGACTGCATGGCTCTATGCTATCCAATTCCACTTTTACATGGTTGAGAGCATGCCAAGGTTTACCTCTTGGCCTGTGCGCTCTGTTCTGTATGTGTACCACAGTACAGTATTTGTGTTGATTGGTTTAACCTATGCAAACCACCTAGAACCATGTGAGAGTGGGCAGTCATAGAAATTGAAAGAAATAATGATGTGGCTCCAAGTACAGAGTGAATAGAGTCCCTGGAACAGTGCAGGGAAACTTTCTGTAGCTCTCCCTATCAAAAATATCTAGTAGAGGGCAGAGCATAGGAAAATTGCTGGCCCTGTATCGCTGTGCCACTAAAGCATGGAAGCATTCTCAAGGATTGCAACCTTACCTGCCCTCAGGGTAACCTTGAATATCCCTTTGTTCAAGGCAAAATTGCTGTAAGGAAAACAAGTACAATTGCAGTTGTTCCATTTCTATCCCCAAACTTAAGTATGTTCCTTTGATCTTCCCCTCTGAATATTTAAGAATAACTGAAGTAGAAAGAACGCCAATGTCAATGTGTCTTGTCTCAATAAATGCATTATTTTCAAAATTATTTTGTTCAACATAATTCTTGAAGAACCTGGGCTTTGTTTGTTCCTGGAATTCCTGTATGAAAAAATAAATGCTAGGAGGAAAACCACCATTAACTATTGATGTAAAGCAAGAGGTGTGTTGTTTCAAAAACCTAGGATATGGGTATGGCTCTAAAAACTGCTATAAGTGACAGTTATCTTAATTGTGATTAATTTCAAATAAATTCTACAGAAAGGCTTAATTTCTCTTTGATACTATTTTAAGTATCACTATGGGCATATATCAATGCAGGATTTTAGGGCAATTGGGCAAGGCGTTTTCTATACTGCTGTTTTCCATGATTTTTCTCCCACTTCCCAGTCTCTAACCATAGGGTATCCTGGTGGCGTCTCATAGACATATGTTTATCTGTCACACTAGTATCCAACTCAACGGTGTTTAGCTTCCAAGGGCAAGCAAAGTTGGACAAGCGCTGCCACATGGAGGACATTTAAATTAAATTTTATTTCCTTTTCATTCTGGTCCTGCCCACTTCTTTCTCCCAAATGTAATTACTTTTTAGCACACATCAGTCAAAGGCCAAATATAACCCGCAGTATAAAGGAAGCTGTGCACTGCTGACATAAGCAAAATAATTTCGCTGGGAGAGGAGCAATAAACTTGCTCCACTGCTGCATAATGGGGTGTGGGGGGGGTGTGGAGAGACAGCCGGCTTCTCCTGAATGTGCTATCCTGTGCTTTGGGAAGTCTTTCAGGCCTTTGTAGCATGTTTTAAAGATGCACGTGGAGGAGGCAATGGGGAAGAGTGTGAACTAAACATCATCCCACTGTGCAGAGCTTAATTCATGCAACATTGGAGGCTGCTCATTAGTGCTTGTTTTATCAACAGCAACATACTGGCATTTTTGTAATTTCAAATCCCAGCCATTTTTTAAATGGTACACAAGCTGGTGATTTCATGATTGGCAATGTACTGCTGCTTTGTACTACAGGAATCCCAATATGTATATTAAAATAGCTTTTGAAAAGTAATTTTTTCAAAACTACTTTTTTATTTCTAGAATTCTGGGAATCATAGGAATATTGTAAGAGATGTGAACTTCTTATGTGAACATCTTGATTTATTTAACACTAAATGTACATGTGCACCATTCTTCATGCACTCAAATCTCTAAGTACTTTATGATTCATCCAGAGAGTATGTGGTAGATTGAACAGCTGTACACCAGTGTAGATCCTGGAAAATCTTTAGCCACTCAGATAAATTCTGCTGTATGGCTACTTGATGATACATGGGAGGCAAGAAATCCAGTTTTGGGGCACTTTTACCATTTCTGTCCCCCAATTCCATTATGTTTCATGAAGCTTGATATGCTTCATCTTCACTGCTGCAGCCTTTAGAACACTAAAGCGAAGCTTTCTTCCATCTGACCTGTAAAGATAACAACTTTCTCAAGTCAAGATTGACACATCCATGTAGTTTTCATGCCAACAATGCATAAGTGGTATGCTGCTGCCTTTTTCCTGGATGTTGGGAATTCCTGGTGTTTCCCATCCAGATTCAACATTTTACCTAATATACCTTCTTCTTCCAATCTTTCCCACATTTTTAAATTTAAATTTAAATTTAATTTAAGCAACACAACATTGCTTAAATTTTCAAGATCAACTGAGGTTGACCAGATGCTACTGTTGGTATAAATATCTGGCCAATAGGAGAGTGAGCCCCTCCTCCCTCCCAAAATCAATTGGCATCTATCTATCTATCTATCTATCTATCTATCTATCTATCTATCTATCCATCCATCCAATGTAGAAACTGCCCATCTCCCTCAGGGCGAAACTCATTCCATCCTTTGTTGATTCTGGAGCAGCAAACATTTTCTCACTTCCTACACAAAATAAATAAAATGGTTGGCTCCTACTACTCAAGAAGTTACTGGCTACATGTATTTGCAAAATAAACCCCAAAACCGAACAATAGCTATAAAAAGAGAGGTGCAAAGTCACCCAGCTACCCTTTCCTCTTCCACTTAAAAATCCATTGCTAATTGTGACAATGATAGAACAAAAGCCATAATTGTATGGCATCAAAAAATTGCCACTCTCCAACATCTGCAAACAGTACTTTCCAACAGATAGCATGAATAGGATACTAAAGCTGGCTGATGGGCTGAGAGGGAGAGCCCTGGCACAGCAAAATCCCTCTACAAAAGGGGGTGGAAGACTTCTAGTGTGTGTATGTGCACTCATGCAGCGCAAGACAGTTCTTAAAAAC